>NC_054488.1:23511193-24138067 GCF_017639515.1 Carcharodon carcharias
AAACTCAACCTCAAGCAGCAACATGTTTCTGAGCAAGTCAAGAAAGGTCTGGCAGAAAACAGTTATTTGTGAATACAATGTCACTCTAATTCCCACACTGTGGTTTACTTGGGTTGTGTGACGCTCTGTTCAGTTTTCTTGATTCCATGGAGGTACACAAGCAGATTTAATAATTAGAGAGACACATCACAATTCTACAAACGGTGAACAGCTCTTTCATATGCTGCCAACATTACAATCAGTAATAAGAATGAGTAAATTTGCTTTTGT
This sequence comes from Carcharodon carcharias, assembly GCF_017639515.1. Lineage (NCBI taxonomy): Eukaryota > Metazoa > Chordata > Chondrichthyes > Lamniformes > Lamnidae > Carcharodon > Carcharodon carcharias. The sequence continues at coordinate 23,511,464 of NC_054488.1, forward strand.
GGTACATGAGAAGATCTTTTTTTGCAACTAAAAGCTATTTACTCAATATATGCTGTCAGAGTTGGGAAGTTTTGATTTCCTATTATATTGTGCTTCCTTCTGAGAAAATGGGTTCTACAGAATATCACTAGAATGATCAGAAAGTGGAAGGCCATTCAAACTTTGATTATCCTAATCCAAACCTGTTATTGCAGCTATTGTTGAATGTATTATTTTCAAATTTTGTTTGTGTCAGAATGAGATTTCCTGAGGCTTTAGCCATTTAGTGACAGACACTGTCAAAGGTCATTACTGCCTTATTCTCCTGAATTTGAACAGACAATTTCAGTTTTCCTTTTTTTAATCATGCCTCCTTCATAAAGAGGCATCTGATATTTTGAGCTAAAAGCAAAGAACTGTGGATGCTGGAAATCCAAAACAAAAACAAAAACAGAAATACCTGGAAAAACTCAGCAGGTCTGGCAGCATCGGTGGAGAAGAGCACAGTTGACGTTTTGAGTCCTCATGACCCTTCAACAGAACTAAGTAAAAATAGGAAAGGGGTGAAATATAAGCTGGTTTAAGGGGGGAGGTGTTGGGACAAGAAGAGCTAGGTAAACAGCCAGTGATAGGTGGAGATAACCAAAAGATGTCACAGACAAAAGGAGACAGAGGTGTTGAAGGTGGTGATATTATCTAAAGGAATGTGCTAATTAAGGGTAGAAAGCAGAACAAACAAGGTACAGGTAGCTCTAGTGGGGGTGGGGTGGGGTGAAGGAATACTAAAAAGGCTAAAAGGTAGAGATAAAACAATGGGTGGAAATACATTTAAAAATAATGGAAATAGGTGGGAAAAGAAAAATCTATATAAATTATTGGAAAAAACAGAGGGGGAAAAAACGGAAAGGGGGTGGGGATGGAGGAGATAGTTCATGATCTAAAATTGTTGAACTCAATATTCAGTCCGGAAGGCTGTAAAGTGCCCAGTTGGAAGATGAGGTGCTGTTCCTCCAGTTTGCGTTGAGCTTCACTGGAACAATGCAGCAAGCCAAGGAAGGACATGTGGGCATGAGAGCAGGGTGGAGTGTTGAAATGGCAAGCGACAGGGAGGTCAGGGTAATGCTTGTGGACAGACCGAAGGTATTCTGCAAAGCAGTCACCCAGTCTGCGTTTGGTCTCTCCAATGTAGAGGAAATCGCATTGGGAGCAACGAATGCAGTAGGCTAAGTTGAGGGAAGCAAGTGAAATGCTGCTTCACTTGAAAGGAGTGTTTGGGCCCTTGGACGGTGAGGAGAGGGGAAGTGAAGGGGCAGGTGTTGCATTTTCTGTGGTTGCATGGGAAGGTGCCGTGGGAGGGGGTTGAGGAGTAGGGGGTGATGGAGGAGTGGACCAGGGTGTCACGGAAGGAACAATCCCTATGGAATGCTGCCGGGCGGGGGGGGGGGGGGGGGGGGGGGTGTGGGGGGAGTGGGGGTAAAGGGAAGATGTGTTTGGTAGTGGCATCACGCTGGAGTTGGCGGAAATGCGGAGGATGATCCTTTGAATGCAGAGGCTGGTGGAGTGAGGACATGGGGGACCTATCATGTTTCTGGGAGGGAGGAGAAGGTGTGAGGGCGGATGTGTGGGAGATGGGCCGGACACGGTTGAGGGCCCTGTCAACGACCGTGGGTGGAAAACCTCGGTTAAGGAAGAAGGAAGACATGTCAGAGGAACTGTTTTTGAAAGTAGCATCATCAGAACAGATGCGATGGAGGCGAAGGGACTGAGAGAATGGAATGGAGTCCATACAGGAAGCAGGATGTGAGAAGCTGTAGTCGAGGTAGCTGTGGGAGTCGGTTAGCTTGTAATGGATATTGGTGGACAGTCTATCACCAGAAATTGAGACAGAGAGGTCATGTTTTGATATGTCCCTCAAGCTTGCACTGAACTTCATTGCAACACTGCAGCAGGCCAAGGACTTTTGTTAGGCACTTTACAGCCTTCTGGGCTCAACATTGAGTTCAACAATTCCAGACTGTAAACTCCGTCCCTCCATTTTGATTTTGTTTCTTTGCATGTTGATATGGACTTGATTTTCCAGACAGGTTTCTCATAGAAAAATGGAACTTTATTTACAGGCTGCAGCAGCAGAACATGCTTCCATCAAGCTCCACAACTAAAAGAGCTCTCACTCTAAGGTTCCCCGTGCTTAGTTTGATCTTGCTTTATTCCAAGGCTACCTGTTAGTAACCCATGTTGAATGTTCCATCGTAACTGTGCCAACTGAGGTCACATGTAGGCTAAGTCCAGTATGTCAAAAGTATAAGCGTGGTGATAAAACACCGACTGTCTAAAACTCCAAAGGCACAAAATGTCAAATGCAATCACTATGGTTTCCCAGGCAAACCTCCAAAAATGGCGCTCACCTCCCAATCCAGTAGTATTAATATCTGCAGATAGTGATCGATATACACACAAAGAGCAGGTAGCCCAAACAAACTGACTGTTTCACTGACTGCCAGATATTCTGGTGAAGATAGGTTTTCTTCAAATATAATCGACAAGGAGGCAAGCCTCCATCATATGCCTCTAAATACTATCAGGATACTGATAGAAGGCAGGGCTCCGTGATGGTTGACATGTCGGACAACCAACGGCAGGAGCCTGGGGGAGGGGCAACTGAAAGTAAGTGGTCATATGATTACACGTCTTGGAATATGTCCAGCCATTGGCAACCCTACTAAAATACCCAATTATTGAAGACAACAGTTACGAACTACAGATGTTTGATTCAATGACATTTCTGCCTCAATTTCCGAAAAAAAACTGAACCAAGGCTTCATTTGTCACAATACCCAAGCCAGAATCCTCTTTCCGCTCTAGCTTTACTTTGCAATGCAGAATGGTGAGACCAATCTCCATTTAAAAGCCTTGTTTACTTTCATTTGCACACTGGTTTCTAAAAATAGACGTTTTCAGCCAGAAGCTGGAATTTTAAACTAGTGAATATACCTCAACCATGGGAGATTTTGTTTGCACCCAGAGCCTCAAGCAGGGAAGCACACAATCTTTCAATGAGAAGTTTGGTTGAACATGCAAGGGCTCAACCAAATTTGCCTGCCACCTTCCTCAGCACTGATTGGTGGTTTACCGATGAGCACTGTTCAACTACCTCTTCAAGTGCAGCTAGCAGTTGGCAGACAACGCCATCAATCCTTTGCCGTCACCCAGAGGCTGATTCCCTCCTGGCTCTGGATGTTGGTGAGAAGGATTTCTGTGCATGCAGGAACATCCCAGTGTAGCAGCTTAACAGTCTGCGAGTGGATGGCATTGAGACTCTCAGGCTTTTCTTTGGGTTCGCCAGCTCTAAATGGAACGCATGGGCCAAGTTAAAGGAGAGGGGGCTCGGGAGCCAAAAACTGGAACATTTGAGCAATTTGGAGAAACTGTTGGGACACCAGGAGGTTTAGTGAAATACCAGGACTGTGCCAGCAAAATTGGGGCATCTGGCCACCCAAATACTGGCCAAACTGTGAGGGTCCATTGCCTCTTTGCCATTTTAAAAAATATTGTAACCTTTATTGCAATATCCAAGTACCAGATGTTCCAGATGTAACAGTTTTTATTCATCCGAAACAAGGCATCAGAAGTAAGATAGAAGAACTTCTATTTACAAACAGAACATGCCTCTTCTAATCTCTGTTGTACCTACTGAATCCAAACTTCCGGTGTATACATTCACTTACACATTGACTACATAGCTCTGCAGCATACTAACAATATGGACTTTCATCAAAAGTTTGACAGAGGGGTTTTAAAGTAGGTCCTTGGCTCCTCATTAACATATGCAATGTGCAATGCCTCCTTTAGGTGGACACATGGTACAGCTGAATAATTTGTGACCAAATATGATACCCCTCAGAACTGGTGATTTGTGGCCCTGTTTTGTGCCAGGTAAACAGGCATAAAAAAGCATAATTTCTTCCTCAGAGTTCACCTTTAAGGGATTTAGGGGCTGCTGTGTTGACAGCCAGGTCCACGCATTCAGTTTGTTTTTGGCAGAGTAAGTTAACACTGGGCCAATGGCAGAAATTAGGGCAATTTCTGGAGAATCATGAGCATTTCTTTCATGCATTCTGAAATGCACCTAACCCCATATAACAGCACAAGTTCCGCAAACGCAGAATTTGTGCAAGAATAAACATCCAAGGTTCTGTTCCCTCTGAACAACTGGCAGTGCTAGGGAGCGCGATTTCAGGGTCCTGAGAGGGAGAGAGCAAACAAGGATCAGAGAGAGACACAGAAAAGTGCTGGGCCTTCAGTTCAGATATAAAGCAGAACATTCTTCCTCTCTCAATTAAACTACAAAAAAACACAAAGAAATGTCAAATAACTTTCTTCAGCTTGAAATAATCGAATTAGAGAATGCAAGAAACCAACTTCCAATATCTGCCCAGCAAAAGGCTCTCAGCTCTTATTTTCTCTGCTTTTCATTGCAGTGAAGCCTTTAATCTGCCGATTCAGGGCTGATTTTAGTGCTATTACTACAATCTCCAAGAGAACAGCATCACTTTGATGCCTCTCTATATTGAAAATTAATAGAGGGTTAAAGTGGTACTATTTATGGAGCTATCATCAGAGTAAATGAAGTCAAGAGATTGCAACTCAGAAAATTGATAATTTTAAGGACTAGTTGCTTTGGTAATCTGACTGCAGACTGCAAAGGTTTGGCATTGCATTCAGAAAGCAGTCTCACAGTACTTGGACTTTATACTGGCCGCACTTTAGCTGATGTCAGAGGGCGAAGCATAATTTAAAAGTGTAGTGTAAGGGAGTTTGTCATAGCAAGGGTTAATGTGGGACTGGAGAAACAGCCGGCCACATTATGATGTAGAGAAACACATGACAGGAGACAGAGTTGGATAGAGAGATTCGAGTAGGAGTCAGCATGAAGTTAGCTCCTAGACATGGCTACGGATAGAGATATGTATCGACTCTAACACCTTCCCCACGACAGACGTCAAGCTAACTGGCCTATAGTTTCCTGTTTTCTGCCTTCCTCCCTTCTTGAATAGAGGGATTATATTTTCTACCATCAAGTCTGATGGAACCTTTCCAATATTTAGGGAATTTTGGAAAATTAACACCAACGCATCCACTACCTCATTAGTCACCTCCTTTAAGACCCTAGGATGAAGTCCATCTGGATCCAGAGACTTGTCAGCCCGCAGCTCCATCAGTTTGCTCAGTACTGCTTCCCCAGTGATAGTAATTTCACCAAGTTCTTCTCTCCTCTTCATCTCTCAATTTACAGCTATTACTAGAATTTTTCTGGTATCCTTTATAGTGAAGACAGAAGCAAAATATTGTTTCATTTCATCCACCATTTCCTTATTATCTACTATTAACTCCCATTCTCACTCTCCAGAGGACCAACACTCACTTTACCTACTTTTTTCCTGTTTAAATACCTTTGGAAATTCTTGCTATCCATTTTTACATTTCTAGCTAGCTTCCTCTAATACTCTAATTTCTTTCTCCTCATTAACCTTTTAGTTATTCTCTGCCTTCTTTATATTCTGGCCAATCATCTGACCTGCCACTCATCTTTGCTTAGTTAGGGGAGGCGATGGAGTAGTGGTATTGTCACTGGGCTAGTAATTCAGAAACCCAGGGTAATGCCCTTGGGGCCTGGGTTTGAATCCTGCCGCAGCAGTTGACGGAATTTAAATTCATTAAAAAATCTGGAATTACAAGTCTAATGATGACCATGAAATCATTGTCGATTGTTGTAAAAACCTGTCTGGTTCACTAATGTCTTACCTTTACGGAAAGAAATCTGCTGTCCAGACCCAGGGCGATGTGGTTGATTCTTGAAATGGTCTAGCAAGCCACTCAGTTGTATCAAACCCCAAATAAGGAATGAAACCACCAGGCATCGACCTGGGCACTGGAAACAACAATGGCAAACTCAGCCTTGTTGACCCTGCAAAGTCATCCTTACTAACATCTGGGGGCTAGTGCCAAAATTGGGAGAGCTGTCGCATAAGCTAGGCAAGCAACAGCCTGACATACTCATCCTCACAGAATCATATCTTACAAATAATGCCTGTATGTTGTCCCAGTGGCAGAACAGACCCAGCAGAGGTGGCGGCACAGTGGGAGGCAGTCGGGAGAGTTGCCCTGGGAGTCCTCAACATTGACTCTAGACTCTATGAAGCCTCATGATATCAAGTCAAACATGGGCAAGGAAACCTTATACCACGTGCCACACCCCCCTTCCCCTCAGCTGATGAATAGGTGCTCCTCCATGTTGAACACCACTTAGAGGAAGCACTGAGGGTGGCCAGGTGGCAATGTAGTCTGGGTGGGGCATTTCAATGTCCAGCACCAAGAGTGGCTTGGTGGCACCACTACTGACAGAGCTGGTCGAGTCCTAAAGGACATAAAGGACTCAAGACTGGGATCCATCAGGCACTGTGGGTCATCAGCAGCAGCAGAACTGTACTCAAACACAATCTGTAACCTCAGGGCTTGGCATATCCCCCGCTCTACCATTACATCAAGCCAGGGGATCAACACTAGTTTAATGAAGAGTGCAGGATGGCATGCCAGGAGCAGCACCAGGCATATCTAAAAATGAGGTGTCAACCTGGTGAAGCTATATCACAGGACTACTTGCATGCCAAACAGCATAAGCAGCAAGTGATAGAGCTAAGCTCTAAGCTCTGCAGTCATGCCACATCCAGTCGTGAATGGTGGTGGACAATTAAATAACTCACTGGAGGAGGAGGTTCCACAAGTATCCCCATCGTCAATGACAGGAGAGCCCAGCACATCAGTGCAAAAGATAAGGCTGAAGCATTTGCTACAATCTTCAGCCAGAGGTGCCGAGTGAGTGATCCATCCTTTGTAGGTCCCCAGCATCACAAGTGCCAGTCTTTAGCCAATTCAATTCACTCCATGCGATATCAAGAAATGTCTGAAAGCACTGGATACTGCGAAGGCTATGGGCCCTGACAATATTCCGACAATAGTGCTGAAGGCTTGTGCTCCAGAGCTTGCCACACCCCTAGCCAAGCTGTTCCAGTACAGCTATAACACTGGCATCTATCCAACTATGTGGAAAATTGCCCAGGTATATCCTGCACACAGAAAGCAGGACAAATCCAACCTGGCCAATCACCACCCCATCAGTCTACTCTCCATCATCTGTAAAGTAGTGGAAGGGGCCGTCAACAGTGCTGTCAAGCAGCACTTGCTTAGGAATAATCTGCTGACACCCAGTTTGGGTTCCACCACGGCCACTCAGCTCCTGACCTCTTTACAACCTTGGTTCAAACAAGGACAAAAGAGCTGAACTCCTGAGGTGAGGCGAGAGTGACTGACCTTGACATCAAGGCTGCATTTAACTGAGTGTGGCATCAAGCAACCCTAACAAAACTGGTGTCAATGGGAATCAGGGGGGAAACTCTCCACTGGTTGGAGTCATACCTAGCACAAAGGAAGATGGTTGTGGTTGTTGGAGGTCAGTCATCTCAGCTCCAGGGCATCACTGCAGGAATTCCTCAGGGTATTGTCCTAGGCCCAACCATCCTCAGCTGCTTCGTCGATGACCTTCTTTCCATCATAAGGTCAGAAATGGGGATATTCGCTGATGATGGCACAATGTTCAGCACTATTCGCAACTCCTTAGATACTGAAGCAGTCCATGTCCAAATGCAGCTAGACCTGGACAATATCCAGGCTTGGGCTGACAAGTGGCAAGTAACATTTGTGCCACACAAGTGCCAGGTAATGACTATCTCCAACAAGAGAGAATCTAACCATTGCCCCTTGACTTTCAATGGCATTACCATCACTATCAACATCCTGGGGGTTACCATTGACCAGAATCTAAACTGGACTAGCCATACAAATACTGTGGCTACAGGAGCAAGTCAGAGGCTAGGGATCCTGTGATGAGCAACTCACCTCCTAACTCCCCAAAGCCTGACCATCATCTACAAGGCAGAAGTCAGGAGTGTGATGGAATACTCTCCACTTACCTGGATGAGTGCAGCTCCCACAACACTCAAGAAGCTTGACACCATCCAGGACAAAGCAGTCCACTTGATTGGCACCACTTTCACTCCCTCCACCACCAACGCACAGTGGCAGCAGTGTGTACCATCTATAGTTGCACTGCACGAACTCACAAAGGCTCCTTAAATAGCACCTTCCAAACCCACGCGCACTACCATTTAGAAGGACAAGGGCAGCGATAGATGGGAACACCAGCACCTGAAAGTTCCCCTCAAAGTCACTCACCATCCTGACTTGCAAATATATCACCGTTCCTTCAATGTTGCTGGGGCAAAATCCTGGAACTCTCTCCCTAACAGCACTGTAGATGTACCTGCGCTGCATGGACTGCAGCAGTTCAAGAAGGCAGCTAACCACCACCTTCTCAAGGGAAACTAGGGATGGGCAATAAATGCTGGCCCAGCCAGCGTAGCCCACATCCCATGAATGAATAAAAAAAGGTTATATGCTTTTTCTTTAAGTCTGATGCTTTTCTCAACTTTTTTAGTTTACCACGGATGGTGGGTCATCCCTTTAGAATTTGTATTTATAGTAGGAATATACTTATTCTGAGTATTCTGAAATATCCCATTAAATATCAGCCACTGCTTCTCAATTGATCTATCCTCTAGCCTAGTATCCCAGTTCACTTCAGCTAGCTCAGCTTTCATGCCCATATAGTTGCCCTTATTTAAGTTTAAAATATTAATTGTACACCTACTCTTCACCCTTTCAAACTGGATGTAAAATTCAATCATATTATGGTCGCTGCTACCTAGGTGTGCCTTTACTCTGAGGTCATTAATTAATCCTCTTACATTACACAATACCAAATCTAATATAACATGCTCTCTGGTCGGTTCCAGAACGTGCTGCTCTAAGAAACTATCTCAAAAGCATTCTATGAACTCCTCATCCAGGCTACTACTGATAATCTGATTTTTCCAGTTTTTATGTAGGTTAAAATCACCCATGATTATAACTGTCCCTTTATCACAAACAACCAATATTTCTTCTTGCATACTTTATCCCACATTGTGGTTACTGTTGGAGGGCCTGTAGGCCACTCCCACTAGTGACTTCTTTCCCCTACTATCCCTCATCTCCACCCAAACCAACTCTATATCCTGATCTCCTGAACCAAGGTCATCTCTAACTATTGTACAAATGCTGTCCTTGATTAACAGTGATACACTTCCATCTTTACCTAGCTTCCTATTTTTCTTGAAGGTTATATTCAATATTCAGGACTCAATCCTTGTTATCTTGCCGCCAGGTCTCCATAATAGCTATCAGATCATATCTATTTGCTTCAATGTGCACTATCAATTTGTTTACTTTATTACGAATGCTATGCACATTCAGATAAAAAGCTTTTAGTTTAGTCTTTTTGTTATCTTTGTGACATCTAGTCTTGATTCTTTGTGCATTCTTAGATTTTTTTCTCTCTGTCTCTTCCATTCTCTGACCCTCATCTCCCATATTACTATTTTCCTCTCTCACCTTGTCTCTACTTGCACACGGACAGGGGAGAGAACTCATCCTGAGTGAGACACAGCCAGAGTGAGTGTGGGTTTTGGCAATTTAGTACACAGTGGGAATTGAACTGGTAAGTCTTTCTCTTTAATTTCCCTTTAATTTATGTAAGTTCAGTAGTCTAGTTAAAAGGTTGGTAAGGTAGCTGACTCAGCTGATTGTGTGACAGTTAACTGTCAATCACCTGAAGCCTGATTAAAGCCTGAATAGGTGTTAATTACTATTTGAAGCTTAACTAGTGTGAGTCACCTCATCTCTACTTAAGAAAGGGACTATTTAGAAACACACTACAGTGTGCTTGCACATGAGCATGGGAGAGACCTCATCGTGAGTGAGACACAGCCAGAGTGAGTGTGGGTTTGGCAATTTGGTACAAAGGGGAAGAGATGCTCTTTGTATTTTCTCCTTGCTATCCAACTTCTTAAATCTTCAGAGCGTGGTCTTGCCCTGCTGCAGCAGTAGAGGCTACAAGGGAAAGGAATGACTGGTAAGTAGTGGGTAAGGTCGGGTAAGTATTTGCTACTTTAATCGCTTATAGTTTAAGGTCTTTTTGTGGTTTATAGTTTGTGTATTTTGTAGTAACAAGGATCATGAAAGAAGGGCCCTACATTAATTGAGTTAAAAGGTTTAATTTAAAGGGATAAGTCATGGCAGGAGATCTCAAAGCCGTGGTGTGCTCCTCATGCTCCACGTGGGAAGCCGGGGACATTTCCAGTGCCCGGGATCAGCACGTGTGCAGGAAGTGTGTCCAGCTGCAGCTCCTGGAAGCTTGGGTTTCAGAGCTGGAACGGCGGCTGGGGACACTGTGGAGCATCCGCGAGTCTGAGAGCATTGTGGATAGCACATTTAGAGAGGTGGTCACACCGCAGCTGAAGGGACTTGAGGAAGGAAGGGAATGGGTGACCACCAGGCAGTCCAAGAGAAACAGGCAGGTAGTTCATGAGTCCCCTGGGGTCCCGCACACGAATCGGTATTCCATTTTGGAGGCTGGAGTTCCTCCAGGGAGCATAGACAGAGCCAAGCTTCTGGCACACAATCAGCCTGTCTGTACAGGAGGGGAGGAAGAGAGGAAGATCAATAGTAATAGGAGATTCTATAGTCAGGGGAACAGATAGGCGCTACTGTGGCCATCAACCTGACTCCAGGATGGTGTGTTGCCTCCTTGGTGCCAGGGTCCGGGATGTCACTGAACGGCCGCAGGGCATCCTGAAGGGGGAGGGTGATAAGGCAGAGGTCATGGTACATGTCGGTACCTGCTTTGTACATGTGTGAGTTCTAGACGAGAGTCATGAGTTATGTCATGAGTGGATAACTCTTGTCACCCAGTAGCCAGCCTTGGACTTTCCATAGTGGGTCAAATACTGGTGGCACAGAGGACTGCTGCAGAATGAAAGAATCGTGACAGCTGCCAGGATATTCCCTGCACGATGTGCTGCTGTTGAGAGTTTGGAATCCATTTCAGTTCATGCAAATGGCTGAGTTCACAAGCTGCACACAAAGCAATGTGTGTGTAATCTATGCCCCCTGCCATCCCCTCCTCCAGTCAATACTGCAGCATAGGAAAGCCTACAATTTGTGCAAATCCTTGTTTTTGCTCTGCCTGCTTGTCTCTAGCAAACTGCCTCTTGTATGGCTTGCAAATCGGTATTCCATTTTGGAGGCTAATGAGGACGCTGGTTCCTCCAGGGAATGCAGGCAGAGCCAAGCTTCTGGCACACAAGCAGCCTGTCTGTACAGGAGGGGAGGAAGAGCAATAGTAATAGGGGATCCTATAGTCAGGGGAACAGATAGGCACTACTGTGGCCATCAACCTGACTCCAGGATGGTGTGTTGCCTCCCTGGTGCCAGGGTCCGGGATGTCACTGAACGGCTGCAGGGCATCCTGAAGGGGGAGGGTGATAAGGCAGAGGTCATGGTACATGTCGGTACCAATGACATAGGTAGAAAGAAGGATGAGGTCTTGCATCATGAATTCAGGGAGTTAGGCAGTAGACTAAAACGCAAGACCTCTCAGGTTATAATCTCTGTGTTACTCCCAGTGCCACATGCTAGCAAGCTCAGAAATAGGAGAATAGCACAGATGAATATGTGGCTTAAGAGTTGGTGCAGGAGGGAGGGTTTTAGATTCCTGGATCATTGGGACCATTTCTGGGGAAGGTGGGACCTGTACAAGCGGGACGGTCTACATCTGAACCAGAGCAGGACTAACATCCTTGCGGGCGGGTTTGCTAGCGCTGTTGTGGGAGGAGTTGTGGAATTCCGTGGAAGTGTGATATAGTAGCCATCACAGAGACATGGTTGAGGGAGGGACAGGATTGGCGGCTCAACATTCCGGGATTTATAATCTTCAGGTGAGACAGGAGAGGGGGTAAAAGAGGAGGAGGCATTGCATTATTAGTTAAGGAGTCAGTTACTACAGTGAGGAGAGATGATATCTTGGAGGGGGCATCGAATGAAGCTTTGTGGATAGAGCTTAGGAATAGAAAAGGGGCAGCCACATTGTTAGGTGTTTATTATAGACCCCCAAGACAGTCAGCGGGAAATTGAGGAGCAACCACGTGCACAATTTACGGAGGTGTGTAAAAACAATAAAAATAGGGTAATTATATTAGGTGATTTCATCTTTCCCAACATTAATTGGGATCGACATAGTGTTAAGGACTTGGATGGAGTGGATTTCTTGAAATGTGTACAGGAGAACTTTTTAGGTCAAAATGTAGAGGGTCCAACAAGGGATGACGCAGTGCTGGATCTAATTCTGGGGAATGAAGCTGGCTGAGGTGGTGGTGGGGGAGCATTTTAGTGATAGCGACCACAACATGGTACAATTTAAGCTTGTTCTGGACAAAGAAATAGACAAGTTGCAAAAAAATATTTTGGACTGGGGGAGAGCAGATTTTAATACAATAAGGCAGGATCTGGCCAAGATGGACTGGGAACAACCACTTGTGGGGAAATCTACAGAAGAGCAGTGGGGGGGTGTTCAAAAAGGAAATGGGAAGGGTGCAGGCTCAACATGTTCCCTCTAGGGTAATAGGAAGGAGTAACAAGCCCAGAGAACCATGGATGACCAGAGATATTCAGAATACGATGAGAAGGAAAAGAGAGGCTTTTAGCAGGTGCATGGGAAGCAAATCAGCGGAGGCATTAGTGGAGTACAGAAAGTGTAGGGTGGAGCTTAAGAAAGCAATTAGAAGAGCAAAGAGGGGATCTGAGAAAGCTCTGGCTGGTAAAAGTAGGGAAAATCCCAAGGTATTCTATAAGTATATCAATGGGAAGAGGATAACCAGGGAAAGAGTAGGGCCCATAAGGGACCAAGGGGGCAATCTATGGGGGGAGCCAGAGGACATCGCTAGAGTGTTGAATGAATTCTTCACATCTGTCTTCACCCAAGAGAATGAGGATGAAAGTATGGAACTCAGGGAGAGAGACTGCAAGGAGATACACTTTGTAAGGAGTAATTTGACAAGGAAGTATTCAATGAATGGCATGACACTAAGAAGTTCTGAGGAACAAAGGGACCTTGGCGTGTGTGTCCATTCAGATCTCTGAAGGCGGAGGGCCATGTTAGTGGGGTGGTGAAAAAGGCATTTGGGAAACTTGCCTTTCTCAATCGAGGCATAGATCACAAAATTAGGGAGGTCATGTTGAAGTTGTATAGAACCTTGGTGAGGCCACAGCTGGAGTACTGTGTGCAGTTCTGGTCACCACATTATAGGAAGGATTGCACTGGAGGGGGTGCAGAGGAGATTCAGCAGGATGTTGCCTGGGATGAAACATTTAAATTATGAAGAGAGGTTGGATAGACTTGGGTTGTTTTTGTTGGAGCAGAGAAGACTGAGGGGTGACCTGAGCAAGGTGTACAAGATTGAACGGCATGGACAGGGTGGATAGGGAGCAGCTGTTCCCCTTAGTTCAAAGGTCAGTCACAAGGGGACATAAGTTCAAGGTGAGGGGCAGAAGGTTTAGGAGGGATGTGAGGAAAAGCTTTTTTACCCAGAGGGTGGTGACAGTCTGGAATGCGCTGCCTGGGAGGGTGGTGGAGGCGGGTTGCCTCACATCCTTTAAAAAGTACCTGGATGAGCACTTGGCACATCATAACATTCAAGGTTATGGACCAAGTGCTGATAAATGGGATTAGGTAGGTAGGTCAGGCGTTTCTCACTGTCGGTGCAGACTCGATGGGCCGAAAGGCCTCTTCAGCACTGTGTGATTCTGTGACTCTTTGATATACCACATCTTTCCATTTTTGTTCCCTTACTCCCACTATTTAGTTTAAAACCCTCTCTCCTTCCCTAGTTATGCAGTTCACATGAATACTGGTCCCAGCCTGGTTCAGGTGTCGACTGTCCCAGTGGTACAGCCCCCACTTTCCCCAGTGCCCATCAAACCAGAACCCATTTCTCCCACACCAGTCTTTAGGCCACGCATTCACCTCTCCATTTTTATGTACTCTATGCCAATTTGCACATGGCTCAGGTAATAATCCACAAATTATAGTCTTTGAGGTTCTGCTTTTCAATTTAGTGCCCTGCTCCTCATACTCTCGACACAGAACCTCTTTCCTAGTTCTACCCATGTCATTGGTACCTACATGGACCACGAAAACTGAAGTAAAAACTGAAAGTGCTGGAAAGACTCAGCAGGTCTGACAGCATCAATGGAGAGAGAAATGGAGTAAACATTTTGAGTCCATATGACTTCTTCAGAGCTAAAGAGAAGTAGGGGTGTGATGAAATTTATACTATTTGAGGGGGTGGAGCAGGTGAAGCTGGATAGGTCAGCAATAGGTGAGGGCTAAGGAGAGAGTGACAACGATGTCATGGACAAAAAGACAAAGGGAATGTTAATGATTGTGTTAAGGGCTAAAGAAGGTGCTGATAGTGTCAAAAATGTAAGAAAGTAGAATGTGTTAATAGCAGAATAGGGGTACAACATGGAACAAGTAACAGGTGGCCTTTTTGGGGATTGGGTGGGGGAATGGGGCAGTGGTTGGGGAAAAAGGATAGAAAAAAGGATAAAAAGGGGGTTAAAACAATGAATAAATGAATTAAAATAAAAATAAGTAGATAAAAAATAAAAATTAATTTTAAAAAGAGATTTAAAAAGGGGTGAGATAGAGGACAGATTTCATGGTCTGAAGTTGTTGAACTCAATGTTAAGTCCGGAAGGCTGTAAAATGTCTAATCCAGTTTGCGATGGGCTTCACTGGAACATTGCAGCAGGCCAAGAACGGGCATATAGGCATGAGAGCAGGATGGTGTGTCAAAATGGCAAACGACAGGAAGCGACACAAAGTGGTCACCCAGTCTGCATTTGGTCTCCCCGATGTAGAGGACGCCACATTGGGAGCAGCGAATGCAGCAGACCAAATTGAAGGAAGTGCAAGTGAAGCACTGTTTCATCTGAAAGGAGTGTTTGGGCCCTTAGACGGTGGAAGGGGGAAGTAAAAAGGGCATACGTTACACCTTCTGTGTTTCATGGGAAGGTGCCGTGGGAAGGGGATGAGGTGTTGGGGATGATGGAGGAGTGGACCAGGGTGTCCCAGGGGGAACGATCCCTACAGAATGCCGACAGGGGAGTGAGAAGAAGATGTGTTTAGTGGTGGCATCACGCTGGAGTTGGCAGAAATGGCAGAGGATGATCCTTTGAATGCAGACGCTGGCGAGGTGAAAAGTGAGGACAAGGGGGGCCTTATCATGGTTTTGGGAGGGAGGGGAAGGTGTGAGGGCGGATGCACAGGATATGGGCCAGACACGGCTGAGGGTCCTGTCAACCACCGTGGGTGGGAAACCTCAGTTAAGGAAAAAGGAAGGCATGTCAGAAACGCCGTTTTGTAAAGTGGCATCATCGGAGATGAGAGCATGAAGCAGCACTGAAACAGTCATTGATGTGCTGAAAAAAGAGTTGTGGGAGGAGGCCTGAGTAGGACTGGAACATGGAATGTTCCACTTACCCCATAAAGATCCAGGCATAACTGAGGCCCATGTGGATACTCATTGCCACACCTTTTATTTGGAGGAAGTGAGACAAGTTTAAGGAGAAATTGTTCAGTGAGAAAACAAATTCAGGCAAGCGGAGAAGAGTGGTGGTGGATAGGGATTGTTAGAGCCTATGTTCAAGGAAGAAGCAGAGATTCCTCAGACCATCCTGGTGGAGGTGGAGGTGTAGAGGGAATGGATGTCCATGGTGAAGAAGAGGCGGTTTGGGCCAGGGAACTGGAAATTGTTGATATGATGTAGGGCATCAGGGGAATCACGGATGTAGGCGGGAAGAGACTGGTCAAGGGGAGAGAGAATGGAGCCAAGATGGGAAGAAATTAGTTCAGTGGGGCAGGAACAGGCTGACACAATTGATCTACCGGAACAGTCCTGTTTGTGGATTTTGGGGAGGAGGTAGAAGCGGGCTTTCTGGGGTTGGGAGGCTATGAGGTTGGAAGCTGTGGAGGTAAGATCTCTAGAGATGATGAGGTCAGTGACAGTACTGGAAATAATGGCTTGAGGTTCGATGGTGGGGTCATGGCCCAGGGGGAGGTAGGAAGAAGTGTCTGAGATTTGGCGCTCAGCCTCTGCAAGGTAGAGGTCAGTACAGCAGACAACAACAGCACCACCTTTGTCGGCAGGTTTGATATTAAAGTCAGGGTTGGACCTAAGAGAACGGAGTGCGGCAAGTTCAGAAGGAGACAGGTTAGAGTGGGTGAGACGAGTCGAGAAATTGAGAAGGCTGATGTCATGCCGACAGTTCTCAATGAAAAGTTCAAGAACAGGTAAGAGGCCAACTAGATCCTCCCCCTCCCACTGCAAGTTCCTCTCCAGCCCTGAGCAGATGTCCCAAGCCCTGGCATCGAGCAGGTAACACAGCCATCTGGACTCTCACTCTTTGCTACAGAGAACAGTGTCAATCCCCCTGACTATACTGTCCCCTACTACCACTGCGTTCCTTTATGCTCCCCATTTTTGAATGGCTTCCTGTACTACGGTGCCATGATCAGTTTGCACATCCAGCCTACAGAACCTTCTCTCCAAACAAACTGAGATAACCTCAAATCTATTAGACAACTGCAGGAGCTCATACTTTTGCACTCTTGCCCTCTGGATCCCCTTACCTGCCTCACTTGCAGTCACACCCTCCTGTCCCTGACCACTGACCAAATCAGAAGACCCTATCCTACGTTGTGTGACTGCCACCTGATATAAAGCATCCAGATAACTTTCCCCCTCCTTGATATGTCGCAGAGTCTGTAGCTCAGCCATAAGCTCAATGACTCTGAGCCAAAGGTCCTCAAGTCGCAAATGCTTACTTGCAAATGTGTTTGCCCCAGATCACACTGGCACCCATGCTGCAGCCTTGACACATCACCTGTCCTGCCGTCCTCAATGTGTTTTAAATAATTACTTAATTATATTAATCACTTATTTTTGTTGCTTTTACTAACTTTACCACCAACTTGTAAACTATTTTCAACCTCAGGGATAGAAGTTACCCATTTACCAGATACTCACCAAACAGCTAGTTCCTTTCCCTGTAGTAGAGCAAGAACCAATACCTACAGGGTGAGAAAAATTGAAAAAGAAAACAAGCACCTCCTTCCCCCATTCACAGAACTCCCCCTCTCACCAAACTCCAAGTCTTCACTCAGTTACCTCAGCTACAATCTGTTTGCCTTCACTGCACTAAGAACCTTAAACTGAATTGGGACTACAGTAACCAGATTCAACCAGTTAGTTAATTAACTACTCAGCTCCTATAGTTGAGAGTGAGTTTACCCTTTCTAAAATGCACAGTACTTTCCATTACTGCTAATTACAGGCTAGATTAAACTTTAAGAGTAAAATTTAAGAACAAAATTAACACTTAAAACCCCTCCTCTCACCAAACTCCAAGTCTTCACTCAGTTACCCCAGCTGCACTCCATTTGCTAGATATGATACTAAAATAGCTAAAAAAAAACTTCAAGCTTACTTTCCCTGTAGCAGGGGAGTCCACCCTGACATCTTGATCCCCAAGTCTTTCTTCAAAGCCTCTGGCTATTAGGCTCTTTTTAGTCGTGTACGTGCCATCAGGAAGTACCTTTTGTGTACAGATCCACCTGTGACAAAGCTGGCTGTCCCCTGTCAGGTTCTACAGTATATCCCTAAATTCATTCCAACTTTCCAGCTCTTTTTGTATGGCTTCCTTAATCAGTTTATTTTCCAATTTATTAGCAGCTACTAAAACTTCTCGATCATAAGGGCTTCTTTTTCTTTTGACATTCCTAGGTTATTCTGTAGTTCTCATTCTTGTCAAGCTACGACCTTTACTTGCATTCCTCTCTCTTTCTGGACTACTGCTATATGATCTTTTCCGCATGCAAGGAGAATCCCATTTGCAAGTCTCTGATCTTTTCCCAGGGTCATGACCACTTTCTGGTCTGCTGCCAGAACTCATACTGCGCTTTCTGGGCTTCCACATCTTTATCTTGGTTTGACCATCCATGGGTCTTATCTCCTGTCCTCCATCCTGTACATTTAGCCAATGTTTGTATTTACCAGTGGCCTTTCCTGCTCTCCCTATGATGTTGGCATCCCTCCACACACTGGCCCCTTCTGGCATGTATGTTACCTTTACTCCTACTTTGCGTAGTTACCCTTATGAACAAATAGGCTTGTCCTGTGCTTCAGTGTTACTTTGTGCATCATCAGTTGACCCTCTATCTGTTGTAGTCTGCTCCTCATAACTGCCCACTATGTGCATATGTGATGTGCATGGTGTCTCTTCGCTTTCCATGTTCAGAACCTGTAAAGCTATAGTCAATGCCAATTAACTTTGAAGAATGTACCATAACAGTTTGATTCCCATGTTGTACAATCACTACTTTTTCATCACTGCCCATCACTTTGCCAGGGCCTTTCCACTCTTTCCACACTTCTCTTTTACAACATACCATGTCTCCTTGTCTAAACTGTATTCCTGATGGTCTTATGCAGTGCCGTAAGGTTTGCCAAATTTTCTCCGAAACCTCAGCTTTAATGAAAGTTTTTCTGCCTGCATGCAAAACATTCAAATGAGCAAAAGAAGTAGAGCTAATGCTAGTCCCTTCTAGGGCAGGGGGAGCATCTGATAGCACCAAAGGCAAATTCAGATTCCCTCCATACATCAAATGGTATGGACTCTATTCCCCAACCATTCGCAAAAAGTTCTTTGCATGAACTGCCCATGCCAGCGCCGTTTGCAATTTGCAATCGGGTCGATCGGCGAATATTTTATGTAACATGTCATCTATCACTGCAAGCTTTCTCTCGCACAGGCCATTACTGAATGGACTCTCAACTGCAGTGTGCATAATTATGATATACAAATTTTCACACGTCTCAAAATTCCTAATTCGCAAATTCCCCACCATTATCTGTCAGGAACTTAGTTGCTGTTCCTAATCCTCTTCTCACCCATTTCTCCATGACCTTATCGACAATGGTCCTTTTGTCCTTACCATGTATTACAGTGGATCTGGTCGCCATAGCTATAAAGTTAGCAAAAAAAAAACTCTACCCTTGTCCCATACTTTTAAGTCAATTGCCACTGCATTGTTAAATTCCCTGGCTAGTGGCAAGCTCACAACAGGACGTGGTGGTGTCTTTCAATATTGAATACAAATTTTGCACTGAGCAGTGATTAGCTCCATAAGGTCATCATATCCTTTATCAACCATGCCAGCATCTCACGATAGAGCTTTCAGTTTTTGTGGCACCAGATGTGCAAACTGTCTCTGCAACTTCCAAATAATCTTCTAGTCTACCAAATTCTTATGCCCAGGAGTTAACAAAAATTTATGAACTTTTTGATGAGAAATATCTGACTTCCTTAGTGGCAGGCAGTAATGGTACAGTTGAATGAATCGACCATCAAGATACTCATCACTGGATTCAAACTCTCAGTGACCAACAAAATTCCATCATGGCAGTCACCATTGTCATTTTCAGCCTCAGTCCATCTCATGGGTTACTTAAAAAACACGACTCTTTCACTGTAGGCAATTCATTGCGTAATGATACTAAGAATCACACCAAAACACCGATTAATCATTCTCCATGCATATTTCAGGTTCAAACACCATCCCAGACCCGCTTTTTGTCTCAAATTGGCTAAAGGTAAGGCCATTTTCAGACCACCTGTTAGTAACCTTGTCTTTGTCCTGAAACCTTCATCCAATATTTGGTCAATCTGGACATTCGGCCACCACAGAATCCTCCGTCCTTTGTTTCACGGCATAGTTGCTTGCATTTGCTAAGAAAGTGGCTGGTGTCAACTATTTTTCCAGAATTTTTTTAAGAGCAGCAGCCATTTGGTCTAGGAAAGAGTCTTTCCCATGGAATTGAACCCCTGTCAATTCTAAAAGTCTATCGACATGAGAGCTACATGCACAATGGAATAATTTAAATGCCAATGCAGACTCCGGGATTTCAAGTTCAAATCTCTTCAATCTTCTTCCATGGACTGATCATGTTTTTCTTACATCTATGGTTGACCATGCTCCATATGTATCCAATATATCATCCTTTTTGTAAAACTTATCCAAAAGCTGTAACAGAAGGTCCAATCCCTCTTCATGATCCAAATCATCCATGTTCCATCCTGAAAATATTTTACTCCTAATATTACTTTTTGCTGATAGTGACAAAGCCAAAGCTTCTTTTGGGGTAATGAAGTAACCCGCATCCACATCTCAACTTCAGATTTCCATTGCTGATATGATTCTATCTCTGAAAAAATTGGTGGATAGTCAAAGTCTGAAATTTTATATTGTCCTTCTGCCATTCTGTAACTTAAATTGTCAGCAGCAGTATGCTCCTTTTTCCCTCAGAGGATGAAGACAAAATACTTATTTTACAGCAACCATTCACTAAAACTTAATGCTCATCCTCTGCTACCACGTTAATTCCAACAATTAGGGAAGAATGAGCCTAAAGCTGGTCTCTTGCTTCAAGCAGGTTTACTCTTTAGTCAGCTCAATAGAATAACAGAATCCCAGTTCCTTTCCCCCCTGCAGTGTTACAACTGTACCTATTTATGGGTGAGTTAATGCCCATCACCTGTTTTAACAATGCAATTGTTTTTACAATGTAATAGCTACACAATGTAATTGCCAGTCAATAAGATGATTGTTACTGGACTTTGACAAGGTAATTGCTGATACATTGACACTGTGGGAGTCAGTTTGGGTTATGAGGGCTCGAAACGTCAACTCTTTTCTTCTCCGCCGATGCTGCCAGACCTGCTGAGTTTTTCCAGGTAATTTTGTTTTTGTTTTGGATTTCCAGCATCCGCAGTTTTTTGTTTTTATGTCAGTTTGTCTGTTAGTTGTCTAGTTTCGTGATTATAATATGGACTTTCAATGGGGTGTGAAATTCCACAAGGATGGGAGTGGAACACTTTTGTTCTTGTAGTCTCTGTTGGAACCTTCCAGAGCAGAAAGCCAACCTTGAATCATGTGACCTGTAGCAGCCATTTTGTAGTTCAGCAGAAGTCCATTTTAAAATAGCAAAAAATAATGAAGTTTTGATTCATACAGTTTTGATTTCTTTTCAAGTCTTCTTGACATGTCATGACCTTGGGACATCCCAAAGTGCTTCATAGCCAATGAAGCATTTTTGAAATACAGCCACTGTTCCAATGTAGGGCAAAGTGGCAGCAATAAAAAATACAATCCTAAAAGGAGTGCAGAGGCAGAAGGACCTGGCATAAGCGCACATAACATTGAACATGGCAGGGCAGGTTGAGAAAGTAGCTAATATTAAATAAGGGATCCTGGGCTTTATAAATAAAGGCATAGGGTTTACAATAGGAAGAAGTTATAGTGAACCTTTATAAAACACTAGTTTGGCCTCAAGTGGAATAGTGCATTGAATTGTGGGTGGCATACTTTAGGAAGGATGTGAAGGAAAGAGAGAAGGCGTAGAAAAGGTTTGTGAGAGTGGTTCCAGGGATGAAGGACTTCTGTTACGTGAATAGATTGGAGAAGCTGGGGCTGTTCTCCTTGGAGAAGGTTGAGAGGAGAATTCATAAAGGTATTCAAAATCATGAGGGGTCTGAACAGAGTAGATAGAGAGAAACTGTTCCCATGGCAGAAGGGTTGAGAGCTAGAAGACACCAATTTAAAGTGAATGGCAATAGAACCAAAGGTGATATGACCAAAAAACATTTTTATGCAGCGAGTAGTTAGGATCTGTAATGCACTGAGTGGATGCAGATTGAATTGTGGCTTTCAAAAGGGAATTGGATAATTATCCGAATACAGAAAGTTGCAGAGCTGTGGAGAAAAGGCAGAGAAGTGAGACTAGTTGACTTGCTCTTGCAGAGAGCTGACAAGGACTCAACAGGCTGAATGGTCTCCTTTCGTGTTGTAACCATTCTATGATTCACATCACATCCAACAGCCAATTACACACCATGAGCAAACAATGTGAACATTAATTACAGAATGCACCCACAATGACAATGAACTATAGTACACAACACATTAAGACAGATACAACCACATTCTGTCCTACTAAATAGTGCACTAGCTTTGCCTCATTGTAATCAGTAATAATCCGCATCACAGGAACTAGCTAGGAAATTATTTTGTAAAAACACAATTTAACTTCAAGCACTAATGCCCAGTCAGCTGCACAAAGAATATTACCATACATATAGCATCAATATAGCTAACTGCATTAGGGCCAGTATACTTGCTGCTTAGTAAAGGGTGCCCTCTGTTGGCTGTCATTGCTGGGACATACACTGAATGAGTCATTATATTCAAGTATGGCCTACAGGAGTTTATATTCCATCAAAGTCCTTAGCAGACATTTGGCTAGAGATGTCTCTTGGTCTCCAATCACTGTCCATTGTTCTGGATTGTTGCTGGAAGCAAGAGATACTCAAAAGAATATTGGAAAACATATAAAAAGAGGACCACTCTGTTCATTGAGCTTGCTCCTTTCACAAACTAGGTACAAATCTTCCCTGCCATAGATTATGTCCCAATTTAATCTCATAAAAGAAGGTTCTGCATGAATACTCTTTGATTGCTAAATATAATCAAGCAAAGTTAGAGAATATTAGTTTACCTTCCTATCTTTAAATCTGGATTGCTATCCTCGAGACAATTTCCTCTGTGGAATATGTTAACAAACTTCATTGTCTCAAACTGATGTGGTATGCAAAATGCATCTTCCTGGGTAGATGATTTAATTGGGACTATCTTGTATTCCTAGAATGTGTGTTTTGTGGATTTGGCTTGTAAAGACTTAAATTTAACAATAGCAATCTTAATTGTTCCTAAACAGGTTGACAGTAGGTGGCAACAGCTTATTCAATCATAGGGGCATCACGGGAATGCTTGATGCTGTAATAACCTGACATACTTTCTAATGGGTGTCTTAACAGTGATTCCCTCAGTTGAAGGTCAGCAGCCTTCCATTACCCATATTGCAGCCACTGGGGAAGCAGCTCATAGGAGCACAAGGATAAGCGAAGGCACGTGGATGACAGGAGCTAAGGGTGCATGGTTTCTTTTTGTATGCATTATGTAATGTTTGAATTTATAAACTAGATTGTAATTTGAATTTTCTGTTCTTTTACTAGGTTGTCAAAAAGGATGTAATCATCAATGATAGAGGAAAACTGTGAGACTAGCGGTGATTGGTGGGATATAGCTGAGGTTACTGGTGTTAGGAAATAGAGATAGCTTAAGTGAGTTATTCTTGTATTTATGGGTGTTAGGAATGATTTTAAGCTTTAAAGTTTAAGTTTGATTTGTATTACTGTGTCTGTGTTAAGAAAGATCAAAAGGAGTTTTAGTTTCACTTTAAAAGGATGCTTGCATTTCTAATGAGATGTTTACGACCCCTATAAAGTGAAAGTAAACACACAAGAGTAGGAAGATCAGTGCTATTGCCTAGCAACTGGGGGCCAGATAGGCAGGTTCCTCCCACAGACACACACACACATACAGAAGAAGAAAGATGGCAGTTTGTTTTGGAAGTTGGCTGGTTTGAAGGCAGCTGTGAAGCAGAAGCAGCTTAAAATGGGACAGATAGCAAGAACCAAGCTAAGAAAAACCCCAAAAGTCCAGGGGAGTGGGAGAAGAGAAAGTCCAAAGGAAATCTAGTTAAAGGAAGGACAGGAATCTGGGAAAAGGTCCTGTTAAGTGAAGTTAAGAGTGAGGGGTAGAGAAAAAAGTTCCAAGCTTCAGATTTAAAGTGAGAACAGCTTGCAAGAGGCAAGAAGGTTCAAAGAGACAATTGAAGGTCTGTAATTCTTTGCCAGGTCCTGTGAAGCAGTGGTGTACTGTTAAGGCTGAGTTGGAGAGAGAGTGCATGGAAGACAGCTTGAGTGCATGTGATGAGCCAGGGAAGAGGAACATCAGAAGAAGAGTTTGAAACGCTGGAGGTGAACCCTTGTGGAAGGTGAGTGAAAGCGTCATTTTGGGAGAAGATTCTGAAGCGAGGTCTTGGAGAGTGGAGATTGGAATCCCTCGTGTGAAGGGCAGAATTTGGTGAGACTGATTGGCTCATTGTATCACAAGCGTCCGGGGGCAGTTGAGGAGAGATCCATATCATCTATTTGAGATGGCATCTTCACTTGGTTTCAGAGTGTGATATGTCTGACCACCTGGTGCCATACGTTTACATGGGCTTTGTACTTACTACGAACAATAGAGTATAAGATAGCTTTTGTAATTTGTGTTATCCCTACAAATCTGTATACATCTGTAAAGGTATAGTTGAGTGAAGGAGTAATGTAATATAGTTCATCTTCTCTTGTTGAATCAATGTTTTATTCTTCTGTTAAAAGTTCATCAGCTGACTCCTATGCCTCTGTTCAATAGCTACCCTCCACGTATCTACACAAAAAATCCAAAAGTTAGGATCCATCAAGCTGGGTTCCACTCTGGGATCAAGCTTGTCCAGGGGTAACCTCAGTTGTGGATCAAAACACTGGTTTTGCTCAGTGATTATTTGATCATATGGAGCCTTGATCTAACTTCCTCTTGGCCTTCCTTCACTTCCTCCTGCTGCTGCTTGTCCTCTTGCTACTCAGCTTTTCATCTGATCGGTGGTGGAAAGGGTTGTTCCCTCATAATGGTGACTTTGTGTGACATGTAGCATTCAACCATAAACCTTGATAGCTGATCTGCAGAATACCACAGAGCTCCTTCAGGCAGTGAAAGCTTGGTTTGAGGTTGCTGATGCTGTGCTCTGTGGCAGCATGGTTCTTAGTTTAGACCTGCTTTGTACATGTGTGTGAGTTCCAGCCGAGAGTCATGAGTTATGTCATGAGTGGATAACTCTTGTCACCCAGTAGCCAGCCTTGGACTTTCCATAGTGGGTCAAATACTGGTGGCACAGAGGACTGCTGCAGAATGAAAGAATTGTGACAGCTGCCAGGATATTCCCTACACGATGTGCTGCTGTTGTCATGCACCAAATACATATTGAGAGTTTGGAATCCATTTCAGTTCATGCAAATGGCTGAGTTCACAAGCTGCACACAAGGCAATGTGTGTGTAATCAATGCCCCCTGCCATCCCCTCCTCCAGCCAATCCAGCAGCATAGGAAAGCCTACAATTTGTGCAAATCCTTGGTTTTGCTCTGCCTGCTTGTCTCTAGCAAACTGCCTCTTGTATGGCTTGCAAATCGGTATTCCATTTTGGAGGCTGATGAGGGCGCTGGTTCCTCCAGGGAATGCAGGCAGAGCCAAGCTTCTGGCACACAAGCAGCCTGTCTGTACAGGAGGGGAGGAAGAGCAATAGTAATAGGGGATTCTATAGTCAGGGGAACAGATAGGCAATACTGTGACCGTCAATGTGACTCCAGGATGGTGTGTTGCCTCCCTGGTGCCAGGGTCCGGGATGTCACTGAATGGCCGCAGGGCATCCTGAAGGGGGAGGGTGATAAGGCAGAGGTCATGGTACATGTCGGTACCAATGACATAGGTAGAAAGAGGGACTCATCAAGAATTCAGGGAGTTAGGCAGTAGATTAAAAAGCAAGACCTCTCGGGTTGTAATCTCTGGATTGCTCCCAGTGCCATGTGCTAGCGAGCACAGCAATAGGAGAATAGCGCAGATGAATACGTGGCTTAAAAGTTGGTGCAGGAGGGAGGGTTTTAGTTTCCTGGATCACTGGTACCATTTTTGGGGAAGGTGGAACATGTACAAGTGGGACAGTCTACATCTGAACCAGAGCGGGACTAACATCCTTGCGGGCGGGTTTGCTAGTGCTGTTGGGAGGAGTTTAAACTAATTTGGCAGGGGGAGGGGACACAATGTTAGCAGAATAGGGACACATCATAATACAGTAAATCAATCAAGTCAGAGGAAGTACAGCTGCATTCAGTTTCAAGGGAGTAAGACAAGGCTGGATGGCCTCTACTTTAATGTCAGGAGTATTACAGGTAAAACGGATGAGTTAAGGGTGAAGATTGACACATGGAATTGTGATAAAGTAGCCATCACAGAGATGTGGTTGAGGGAGAGGCAGGATTGGCAGCTTAACATTCCGGGATATAGAATCTTCAGGCGAGACCGGAGGGGGTAAAAGAGGAGGAGGCATTGCATTATTAGTTAAGGAGTCAGTTACTGCAGTGAGGAGAGATGATATCTTGGAGGGGGCATCGAATGAAGCTTTGTGGTAGAACTTAGGAATAGAAAAGAGGCAGCCACATTTTAGGTGTTTATTATAGACCCCCAGATAGTCAACGGAAAATTGAGGAGCAAATATGTGCACAATTTGCGGAAGTGTGTAAAAACAATAAAAAATAGGGTAATTATATTAGGTTATTTCAACTTTCCCAAAATTAATTGCGATAGATATAGTGTTAAGGGCTTGGGTGGAGTAGATTTCTTGAAATGTATACAGGAGAACTTTTTGGGTCAATATGTAGAGGGTCCAACAAGGGACTGCACAATGCTGGGCCCAATCCTGGGGAATGAAGCCGGACAGGTGGCTGAGGTGGTGGTGGGGGAGCATTTTAGTGATAGTGACCACAACATGGTACAATTTAAGCTTATTCTGGACAAAGAAATAGACAAGTTACAAAAAAAATGTTTTGGATTGGGGGAGAGCGGATTTTAGTAAAATAAGGCAGGATCTTGCCAAGCCAAACTGGGAACAGCCACCTGTGGGGAATTCTACAGAAGAGCAATGGGGGGGGGGTGTTCAAAAAGGAAATGGGGAGGGTACAGGCTCAACATGTTCTCTCTCAGGTGATAGGAAAGAGTAACAAACCCAGAGAACCATGGATGACCAGAGATATTCAGGATACGATGAGAAGGAAAAGAGAGGCTTTTAGCAGGTACAAGGGGAGCAAATCAGCAGAGGGATTACTGGAGTACAGAAAGTGTAGGGTGGAGCTTAAGAAAGCATTTAGGAGATCAAAGAGGGCATATGAGAAAGCTCTGGCTGGTAAAAGTAGGGAAAATCCCAAGATATTCTATTTGTATATCAATTGGAAGAGGATTACCAGGGAAAGAGTAGGGCCCATTGGGGACCAAGGGGGCAATCTATGGGGGGAGCCAGAGGACATCAGTAAAGTGTTGAACGAATACTTCACATCCGTCTTCACCCAAGAGAATGAGGATGAAGGTATGGAACTCGGGGAGAGATGGCGAGGTTCTTGAGCAAATTGATATAGGGAGTGACGAGGTATTGGAGGTGTTGGCAGGCTTAAAAGTGGACAAGTCTCCAGTTCTGGATGACTGGTGTCCCAGACTGCTGAGGGAGTCAAGGGAGGAGATCGCAGGGGCTCTGACCCAAATTTTTAATTCCTCTCTGGCCACGGGGGAGGTGCCAGAGGACTGGAAAACAGCTAATGTGGTTCCAATATTTAACAAGGGTTATAGAGATAAGCCAGGGAACTACAGGCCAGTGAGTATAACGTCACTGGTAGGGAAGCTATTGGAGAAAACTCTGAAGGAGAGAATCTATCTCCACTAGGAGGCAAAGTTTGACCAGGGATAGTCAGCATGGCTTTGTCAGAGGAAGGTCATGCCTGACAAATTTGATTGAATTTTTTGAGGAGGTGACCAGGTGTGTAGATGAGGGTAGTGCAGTTGATATAGTTTATATGGATTTCAGCAAAGCCTTTGACAAGGTCCTACTGGGAGACTTATAAAGGCGGCAAATGCACATGGGATAAAGGGTAATTCGATAAGGTGGATTCAAAATTGGCTTAGTTGTTGGGGGCAGAGGGTAATGACAGAAGGATGCTTTATTGATTGGAAGCCCGTGTCCAGTGTTGTACCACAGGGATCTTTGCTGGGTCCCTTATTACTTGTCATTTATATAAATGATATAGATGACTATGTGGGGGGTAGGATTAGTAAGTTTGTGGATGATACAAAGATTGGCCAGGTGATTAACAGTGAGGTTGAGTGTCTTAGGCTACAGGAAGATATAGACGGGATGGTCAAATGGGCAGATAAGTGGCAGATGGAATTTAACACTGAAAAGTATGAGGTGATACACTTTGGAAGGAGTAATTTGATAAGAAAGTATTCAATGAATGGCATGACACCAGGAAGTTCTGAGGAACAAAGGGACCTTGGCATGTGTGTCCATTCAGATCTCTGAAGGCAGAAGGGCATGTTAGTGGGGTGGTGAAAAAGGCATATGGGACACTTGCCTTTATCAATCAAGGCATAGATTACAAAAGTAGGGAGGTCATGTTGAAGTTGTATAGAACCTTGGTGAGGCCACAGCTGGAGTACTGTGTGCAGTTCTGGTCGCCACATTATAGGAAGGATGTGATTGCACTGGAGTGGGTGCAGAGGAGATTAACCAGGATGTTGCCTGGGATGAAACATTTAAGTTATGAAGAGAGGTTGGATAGACTTGGTTTGTTTTCATTGGAGCAGAGAAGACTGAGGTGTACAAGAATATAAGGGACATGGACAGGGTGGATAGGAAGCAGCTGTTCCCCTTAGTTGAAAGGTCAGTCATGAAGGGACGCAAGTTCAAGGTGAGGGGCAGGAGGTTTAGGGGGGATGTGAGGAAAAGCTTTTTTACCCAGAGGGTGGTGACGGTCTGGAATGCACTGCCTGAGAGGGTGGTGGAGGCAGGTTGTCTCACATCCTTTAAAAATTACCTGGATAAGCACTTGGCACATCATAACATTCAAGGCTATGGGCCAAGTGCTGGTAAATGGGATTAGGTAGGTAGGTCAAGTGTTTCTCACGTGTCGGTGCAGACTCGATGGGCCAAAGGGCCTCTTCTGCACTGTGTGATTCTGTATATAGAAATTATCTGTAAACATCCCTCATGCAGCAATGTATTGGAAACTGCAAGATGTTGCTTCTATATCTAGCAGTAGCCTGGAAGAAGCCAGAAGCAAACAAGAGCCACAGTCACGTTGACAGCCACATGAAATGCTCTCCTTACTCTGCTCTGAGGTTGCAGTTGTAGCTGCAGCAGTTGGCAGATTTCATCGCAGCCTCTTTTGTGAAGGATAGTCATCTCATTCATTGACCATGGGCAGATTTGGCTTCCTACTAAAAGCCTTTCTCTCGTTTTTCCTCCTCCCTCTTCTAACAGCCTGTCCTACTCTGCATGACCTCTCTTCATTCTCAAAGTAAAATTAAACCCCCAGAGGGAGGCCTACCAGGCCACTCATATCTGGAAGAAACTTGGTTTAGCTTTTAAATGAAAGAAAAATACTTCAGCACCAGCCAAACCATTCCTTGTGGATTATTGTTATATTATATGTTGTCGAAGTATAAGAAAACTTTAAAAACATGCACAGTTGCACCAACGGGCAGAAGAAATAATCCAGCAACTAACCTCTAAGTAGCTCATGACCTCTTAGTGCTGGTGGGAAGGGGGGACGTTTTATTTGTTTAACTGTATGGATTTAAGACATGGTGTTGGATGTAGCGTGGAGTTAAAAATGGAAACACTGGCATCAAATCGGTGTTGTACACTGGTTTACAATCTGCCTTGTCCACATGCTGCTGGGGGCTGTTCAACGTGGATATGTAAATCTTCTCATCAAGGTGACATCCTGCCTATTTCCCATCAGATCTCAGACTCCGTTTTCAAGCATTAGGTTGCCACTTGGGGCCCATAAAAATAGACTTTCCACTGTCCAACCTCACTCCCATGAACTTTCTGAGGGGGAGAGATTCTCGTGTCTGGCGGTCCGAATGACTTCGTTAGAGGTGAATATCGGACATGGAGTACACCGGGCAGCCAGACTGACTTTGCAGCATTCCGTTTCCTGAGAGGAGTTTGTGAGTTTCTTGAACTAATTCTGACCTGAGCACAGGTTTGTGATAGTGCACAACACAAAATAGATTCCACGTGTACTCACAATACAGTAGTGAGAGAGCCAATAGTAAGTTTAACAAGGCTGTACAGTTAAAATAAACCATTCGGTATTTGGGTGAGATTTAACATTGAAAAGCGCGGGGGGGGGGGGGGACACTATCTGACGTCGCTTCGTGGAGGGAAAATCTTCGCTCCCGCACTTCGCCTGCTCGAGCCGCGCATGCGCTACGAACCTGTGACCTGACGGTCTTGTCGCCGCGCTTGCGCAAGGACACGGGATGACAGGGTTGCGCATGCGTATCGCTCGGCTCCCGGAGGATGCGGCTGAACGAGGAGGTGGAGCTGCAAGGCCGACTGGTTGCATTGGTACCTTACGGAGCGGGGCACGTTCCCAGGTCAGGGCCAGAGAATCCTGCCGATGCGAGTTCTCGGTCTGGGTGGGGTGACCAGGCGCCATCACATGCCATCAGAGTGATGATGCGCGCTCCTGGCCTGTTCCAGGGGTCACGGCCTCGCCTGGCCCGCCCTGTGCGCGCGCCACGTCTGTGGTGGGAGGTGTGACGGGTGCGCGCTCCACGTCTGGGTGGGAGGGGTGATAGGGTGCGCGCTCCCAGTCTGTGGGGCGGGGGTGACGGGTGGGCGCTCCATGTCAGGTGGGAGGAGTGATGGGTGCGCGCTCCCAGTCTTGAGGAGCGTGACGGTTGCGTGCTCCCAGTCTTTTGGGGGGTGGGGTGTGACGGGTGCGCGCTCCCAGTCTGTTGAGGGGGGTGACGGGTGCCTTCTCCCAGTCTTTTGGGGGGGGGGGGGGGGGGGCGGCGGTGACAGATGCGTGCTCCCAGTCTTTTGTGGAGGGAGGGAGGGAGGGGGGGTGACGGGTGCGTGCTGCCAGTCTTTTGTGGAGGGGGGGGGGGGGAGGTGACGGGTGCGTGCTGCCAGTCTTTTGTGGAGGGGGGGGGGGGAGGTGACGGGTGCGTGCTGCCAGTCTTTTGTGGAGGGTGATGGGTGCACGCTCCCAGTCTTTTGGAGGGGGGGAGGGTGATGGGTGTGTGCTCCCAGTCTTTTGGGGGGGAGGAGTGATGGGTGCGCGCTCCCAGTCTTTTGGAGGGGGGGAGGGTGATGGGTGTGTGCTCCCAGTCTTTTGGGGGGGAGGAGTGATGGGTGCGCGCTCCTAGTCTTTTGGGGAGGGGATGTGACAGGTGCGCGCTCCCAGTCTTTGGTGGGAGGGGTGACAGGTTTGCGCTCCTGGTCTGTGCGGCGTGGGGGTGATGGGTGCGCATGCTCCCGGGCTGTGCAAGGGTGATCCTCTTGGTAAAGATCCCATAGATGCCTCCCCTTCCTGGTAAGGTTAGTGTCGAAACCAACATAAATTTGGTCGTAAATGATTTTGAGGAAATCCCTGACTAGATTGAACAAAGCAGCAATGTGTATTAATATAGCGCCTTTAACTTTGTAAAATGTCTTAAGATGCCTCACAGGACCTTTTAAAGAAATCAAATTTCACACTGAGAAGGATGAGGAGCTATTAGTGCAGATGACCTGATTGATGTTTAGTCAAATTGTTTTAGGGAAAATCTTGGGCTGAATGGCCTCATTCTACGCCTTAACTTTTCTGTGGTTCTTGATAGAGAAAAGTGAGGTAGGAAAGTGGAGTGGTTTAGGGAGGAAATTCCAGAGTTTAGGAGCTTAGCAGCTGAATGCATAGCTGCCATTTTGGAGCAATTTCAATTGGGGATATGTGAGAGTCCAGAAAACGGAGATTTCCACGTTATTGTTAGAATCACACTGCAATGGAGTGCATGATGTAAGGTTGTAATTGAGAGCAGCTGCCACAATTACTGAAAGATTAGGGAATTATTGCAAGTATATAAAAAGCAATTCATACTGGGTGTAGCAGGGAACAAGGGAGTCTGTGCCTTTACTTTGTAGCCTTGCAAATAAAACTGGATTAAGGAAAAGACTGGCTTCAGATTCATCCTTTCTCAATGTATGAACAGCGACTTTAACATTTGGGGTTGTAGGGCTGGAGGAGATTACAGAGATAGGGAGTGGTGAGGCCTTGGAGGGACTCAAGATTTATACAGTCAGAAGCTCTTCACAGGGAGTGGCTGTTGCAGTAAGTGCATGCAGGAATTCCCAGAGCCCCTTATATTCTGAGCTGAAGAATTGGGCTGAAATGTCTGCAGTTTCCTGTGGTGCTCACTAATAGGAGAGCCTGATAACAGAATCACCTAAGCTACCTCGCATGTGGGAGGGAGTAATCTTGACCTTGTGCAAAAATGTAAGAAAGTGAATCAGCAGCCCAGTTTACAGCTCACCCAATTTATATTTTCATTGACTTCAATATACCTAAGTGGGACTCCAGACTCATATCAAGATGACTGACTCTGAACTGACTTCGCAATTAGCCTAGCAACTTTAATTGTTTACAGGTATCACCAATGGATGAAATCAGAGGAGTTACAGAAGCTTACGGCCTCGGAGCCACTTACCTTGGAGCAGGAATACCAGATGCAGAGAAGCTGGCGGGAGGATGCCGACAGTAAGGACTTGTTAATAATACCAAAACCATCTTGGGCTGTCATTGAACAGGTCAGCAGCAGAGAGCTGGATCTCCATTCATTACATATTTACCAGGACAATGTACTGAATTTGTACAGGCTGTGTTTCTTGTGTGTCGTTCAAGCTGCTGAATATTGGTACAAGGGAATGTAAATCTTTCCATTTCAGGAGCCTAGCGTCAGCATCAACAATGTCAGCACGGATTACAGGCCGTTCTGTTGTTTGATATGCCTCAACCCTAAGCCAAGAAGGTTTGGTACTTTATTAGGGTGATGTTTTTTCATCTCTCTCACCGCTCAATTTTGGAATATCCACATAGATGCTTACAGCCAACCTGAGTCCCAAGAGTCTGGACTTAATTTGAATGCTGGCTCCAGAGGTAAAAGGCCATTCTATAAACCACTGCACAAACTAGTCCAACAACAACTTCATTAAAGGCACTACATGAATGCATTAGCATTGGTCCCAAGTTATAATTTGCATTCCTAATGTGTCCTTTCACTGAATCACAATTTATATATTTAACAAAATGTAGCCATAAATAGTGATTTCACCAATACAGTCCCCACCACTTGGGCAAATAGTTCTAATAGGAGTGAATTACAAAGGCAATGTTTAAAATGTATAAGCGTACTGTCGGTTTAAGTAGTTCAGTACTTACCAATTTAAAAGCCATGCTGATTTCAGTTAAAGTCTGCTGTTCGCACTAACGATTAGGGGTGTTATATCATTACTGCAGCCCATTATGGTTTTATCGTGTACCGTGCATAGCAGGTAAATTATATTCACACAAGCACGCTTCCCCAAATATGTGGTGGGATCTATACTTAAGGATCTGAACATTGACGATCCTTCTTTGTATTTTGACAGAATGTACCTTCATTGTTTTGGACAAGCTCAGGTGGGCGAGTGGTTTGTACACAGAAGAGGACTGCATGGTGGGAGATGTGAATCTGTTTTTCACGGATCCTGAAGACACCACAGTGGCTGAAATTGAAATTATGATTGCGGGTTAGTACTAGTTACAGCACTGTCACTAGGGTTTCAGTAATGTGTACAGTATTCGCATTGGGCCATAATTTACTGTTGTAGAGAGTAACAGCATCTACTATTAATTAAACTTGGCCTTGTCTTTTCAATGTAAATGATATTTTGCACCCCAAGTTGTTGGAACTGCAAACTGAGTTGAGGTAAGCAGGGCATCTGGGACTTGAATGAACATAGTAAGCAACAATTCCAGATGGTGCCTTCTGAACTTGGGTTGTACCTGGAGAGCAGGTTTTGAGATCTATAACACTAAAATTTGAGTATTGCTGAAAAAAGAGATATGCCATTGAAGCTTTTTGTCACTGACAGCCAGTTTAAGATTATCAGTTGGGCTCGCAATGTAGCTCACTTATGTGTACTAGAAGCCACATATATTCACATACAGGGCCCTGTCCTTTGCAGACAGAAGGAGCATGTCCACAAGTTGCGCCTTTTTCAACTAAACAAAAGCTTGGGGGATAGCCATTCCCTAGTTCATTCCCCAGGGCAATGGCTTGACCAATCAGAGTCAACCTGTCTGGTTTGAATTTAAACAAAAGCTTGGCAGTTAATTGTTCCCTGGTGCATTTTCCATGGAAATGCCTCTAGCAATCAAGAGTTCACTTGCTAACCAATCAGCACTTTCTTCTTGTGCAGTATAAATTACTGTACCCTTTACAACTGGTGTTCATGTGAATTGCCCCGATGAGTGCAAGATGAAAAACTTTGACAGCATTTCTCTTTTTTTTTTTTCAGCAATACTCTAGTTCTGTACTACCAAACACTAAAATTGTGCATTTTCAAACCATTCAGAGTGATGTACCCTGGGGTTCTGCCCATGTTGATGCGGGTGCCTCTGCATGCCTTAATATACTCTTGGGGTCTCCTGTGCACATGTTGATGTACTCCTGGGGCTGCCTTTGCAAAAATTGACACACTAATGGATTCCTCCTGCAGATGTTGATACATTAATGGAGACCCCTTGTAAGTACTGATATATGGCAGTTCTGGTATATTGTGCTCTGTGTTGCACATGGCATTTGTAGTGTTGCATTGTATTTTCTAGTGATATTAAGTACCCTGTGCTTTTGTTTTTTAGAGTCTAGTCACAGAGGAAAGGGGTTTGGAAAGGAAGCAACAATGATGATGATGTATTATGGTGAGAACACGGCATACTAATGCTGTCGTGCCTTTGGTGGCTGTTTATTCTGTAATGTGATAGTAATTTATTTTTGAAGTAGTACCTATTGCCCTGGAAAGCAGCTGTGACTGTCAGAACCTGAAAATTGACTGATTGGTGAGTGGTTTAAGGATCATTATAGCAAGGTGATCGTCATACGTGGAGACATTCACAGCAGAAAGGGGAGGAGAGCAATTTCTTTAATAAAAACTGCTTAATTCGGAAACAGGTTCAGCAGAAGGCTTTTCCTCATCCTCAGCAACTTGATCTTATCCAAAACTCCACCTGCCCTGTCTGTCTCAAAATTCATTCTCTACTTAAACCCCACCCCGGATTCCCTTTGACTCCAGTTTTGCTAGGGCTCCTTGATGCCACACTCGGTCAAATGCTGCCTTGATGTCAAGGGCAGTCACTCTCACCTCTCCTCTGGAGTCCAGCTCTTTTGTCCATGTTTGAACCAAGGCTGTAATGAGGTCAGAAGCTGAGTGACCCTGGCGGAACTCAAACTGAGCGTCAGTGAGCAGGTTATTCCTAAGCAAGTGCCGCATGATAGCATTGTTGATGACCACTTCCATTACTGATGATGGAGAGTACGCTGATGGGGTGGTAATTGGCCGGGTTGGATTTGTCCTGCTTTTTATATATAGGACATACGTGGCAATTTTCCACATTGCCAGGTAGATGCCAGTGTTGTAGCTGTACTGGAACAACTTGAATAGGGATATGGCAAGTTCTGGAGCACAAGTCTTCAGTACTATTGGAAGAATATTGTCAGGGCCCATAGCCTTTGCAGCATCCAGTGCTTTCAACCATTTCTTGATATCACGTGGAGTGAATTGAATTGGCTGAAGACTGACATTTGTGATGCTGGGGATCTCCAGAGGAGACTCGGATGGATCACTCACTCAGCACTTCTGGCTGAAGATTGTTGCGAATGCATCAGTCCTATCTTTTGATGTGCTGGGCTCCTCCGCCATTGAGTTTGGGGATATTTGTGGACCCTCCTCCAGTGAGTTGTTTAATTGTCCACCACCATTCACGACTGGATGTGGCAGACAACTAATCCATTAGTTGTGGAATCGCTTGGCTCTATCACTTGCTTCTTATGATGTTTGACACGCAAGTAGTCCTGTGTTGTAGGTTGACATCTCATTTTTAAGTATGCCTGGTGCTACTCCTGGCATGCCCCCCAGCACACTTCACTGAACCAGCATTGATTCCCTGGTTTGGTGGTAATGGTAGAGCAGGATATGTTGGGCCATGAGGTTACAGATTTTGGTTGGGTACAGTTTTGCTGTTGCTGATGGCACACAGCATCTCATGGATGCCCAGTCTTGAGTTGCTTGATCTGTTTGAAGTCTATCCATTTAGCACACTGGTGGTGCCACACAACACACTGGAGGTATCCACAATCAGAAGACAGGACTTTGTCTCCACAAGGACTGTGCGGTGATCACTCCTACCAATACTGCCATGGATAGATGCATCTGCGGCAGGCAGGATGGTGAGGATGAGGTCAAGTATGTTCTTCCCTCTTGTTGGTTCCTTCACCAGACCTAGCCTAGCAGCTATGTGCTTCAGGACTCAGCTAGCTCGGTCTGTGCTGGTGCTACCAAGCCAATCCCCCATCTAGAGTACATTCTGTGTCCTTGCCATCCTTGGTGGGACAGAACATACCCAAGTATGGTGATGGTGTCTGGGACATTGTAAGGTATGATTCAGTGAGTTTGACTATGTCAGGCTGCTGCTTGACTAGTCTGTGAGACATCTCTCCCAATTTTGGCACAATTCCCAGATGTTAGTAAGGAGGACTTCGCGGGTTCGACAGGGCTGGGTTTGCCACTGTTGTTTCCGGTGCCTAGGTGGATGCTGGGTGGTCTATTCGGTTTCATTCCTTTGTATTGACTTTCTAGCGGTTTGATACAACTGAGTGGCTTGCTAGGCCATTTCAGAGGAATTTAAGAGTTTGCGGATCTGGAGTCATGTAGGCCAGACCAGATGAGAATGGCAGATTTCCTTCCCTAAAGTACTTTAGCGAACTAGATGGTTTTTACAACAATCGATGATGGTTTCATGGTCATCATTAGATTTTTAAATCCAGATTTTTATTGAATTCAAATTTCACCATCAGCCGTGGTGGGATTGGAACCTGGGTTCTGGGAGCATTACCCTGGGTCTCTGGATTACTAGTTCAGTGGCAATACCACTACATCACTGTCTCTAGTGGAGGGATTGAATGAGTTGATGATGAGGTAGAGCTGGGTGCCATCGACATATATGTGGAAACTGATGCTGTGTGTTTGGATAATGTTGAGGGGCAACATGTACATGAGAAATTGGAGGGGACGAAGGATGGATCCCTGGGTCATTCTGGAGGTAATGATGTGGGAATGGGAAGAGAAGCCACTGCAAATGATTCTATGGCGAGAAAGGAATGGAACCAGATGAGTGAGTCCACCCCATTAGATGACAAGGAGAAGCTTTGAAGGAGGATTCTGTGGTAAAGTTCGAGACAGGTTGAAAACGACAAGGTTACATAGTTTACCTTTGTCACAGTCACATAGGATGCCCCTTGTGACTTTAATAAAAGTCATTTCAGTACTATGGCAGGGGAAGAAACCTGATTTGAAAGGAATCGAATGTGGAGTTCCAGGAAAGATGAGCAGATTTGGGCAGTGACAGCATGCTCAAAGGTTTTGAAGAAGAATGGGAGGTTGGCGATGGTAGTGGTTTGCAAGGAAAATAAAGACTTGCATTTACATAACACCTTTCACAACCACTGGACATCTCAATGTGCTTTACAGCCAATGGATTATTTTTTGAAGTGTAGTCACTGCTTGATTGTAGGAAATGCAGCAGCCAGTAAGGTCCCACAAACAGCAATGTGATAATGACCAGATAACTTTTTTTGTGATGCTGATTGTGGGGTAAATATTAGCCAGGATACTGCGGATAACTCCCTTGCTCATCTTCAAAATAGTATCATGAGATCTTTTACATCCACCTTAAAGATTGCAGACGTTTAACATTTTTCATCTGAAAGACTTAAGGACAGAGGGATCAAGTCGTTTTTTAAGAGGGATTACTGCAGATATGAAGAGCAGGCGACAGTAACTTGTGAGAGAGAACCATTAACAATATCAGCTAACATGGAGTCAGGAGGGGAAGTTGAGTAGTCAGCCATTTGGTGGGAATAGGATTATGGGAGCGAGAGATGGATTTCATGGACAAGATGAGCTTGGAGAGGGCGTGAGGAGCAATAGGAGAGAAACTAGAGAAAAATGAGTTCAGGGCTAGGGCCAGAGGGAACCTTGAGGGGACAGTTGGCCCAGTGGGTTGGAGGGGAGGGTGGCGGCAGAGGCAGCGGAGCACATGGTCTCAATCTTAGTGACAAGGAAGTCCATATGCTCCTTGTACTTGTTGGTTGTGTGGTAAACATTTGTTTACGTGGTTGCTTTTTTTCTTCAGGAGTAACTAAACTGGGGATAAAAAAATTTCAAGCCAAGATCAACCTGGAAAATACAATCAGCATTGCTATGTTTCAAAACTTCCACTTTAAAGAGGTAATGTACTTTACCCATGCGCTAACTTTCCATTTCAACACTCCAACTGTGCCACAATCCCTGATGGATAATGCCTGCTGCACTTAATTGTTGGATCTGTATAAATACACCAGGTGCCAAATGTTCCATGAAACAGGAGTAGGCTTTATAGTCTTTTAAACCTATTCCATTATTCACTGAAACATTGGCTGATCTGTCCCCTAACTCCATCTACCTACCTATGCCCCAAAACTCTTAATACCTTTAGTTTCCAAAAACCTATCAATCTTGGTTTTAAAAGAGAATTCCAAACTTCTACCAATCTTTTTGTGTAGAAGCGTTTTCTAATTTCATTCTTGAAAAGTCAAGTTCTAATTTTTAGATTATGCCCCTGAGTCATAGATCAACTAGTGGAACCTTGTTTCTGTCCATAAAGTGACAGGCTAGATAAAAATAAAACTCCCAATTTGCTCACCTATCAAGTGCTGTCAGGGCAAGTACACCATAGATTAGACACATAGTAGAACTCCCTCTACAATCTACCATCAGACACTCCCAGGGCAAGTACAGCACAGGTTAGATACAGAGTAAAGCTCTCTCTACACTGTCCCATCAAGCACTCCCAAGACAGGAACAGTTCAGATTGGATACAGAGTAAAGCTTCCTCTACACTGTCCCAGGACAGGTATAGCAAGGGTATTTAGTTGAACATAAGAAATAGGAGCAGGATTAGGCCATTTGGCCCCTCAAGCCTGCCCCACCATTCAATAAGATCATGGCTGATTTGCCCCAGGCCTCAACTCCTCTTTCCTGCCAGTTCCTCACAGTCCTCAATCCCCTGATATTTCAAAAATCTATCTACCTCCTCTTTAAATACTTTCAGTAATCTAGCCTCCACAACTCTCTGGAGTAGAGAATTCCAGACATTCACTACCCTCAGAGAAGAAATTCCTTCGCATCTCAGTTTTAAATGAGTGTCCCCTTATTCTGTAACTATGTCCCCTAGTCTGAGACTCCCCACCAGTGGAAACATCTTCTCAGCATCTACCCTGCCAAGCACCCTTAGAATCTTGTACGTTTCACCCCTCATTCTTCTAAATGCTAATGAATAAAGGCCTAACCTGTTTAGCTGTTCTTGATAAGTCAACCCCCTCATCCCAGGAATCAGCCTAGTGAATCTCTTTTGAACTGCCTCCAATGCCAGTATATCCTTTCTTAAATATGGGGATCAAAACTATACACAGTACTCCAGGTGCGGCCTCACTGACACCCTGTACAGTTGTAACAAGACTTCCCTATTTTTAAACTCCAGCCCCCTAGCAATACAGGCTAAAATTCCATTTGTCGTCTTAATTACTTGCTGCACCTGCATGCTAACCTTTTTGTGTTTCATGCACAAGAACACACAGATCCCTCTGTGCTGCACTTCTTTGGAGTCTCTTTCTATTTAAATAATAGTCTGCCTTTGATCTTTCCTACCAAAGTGCATGACTTCACACTTTCCTACATTAAACTCCATCTGTCAAGTTTTTGACCACTCATTCAACCTACCTATATCCCCTTGCAGATTCCTTACGTCCTCATCACAACACGACCTCCCACCTATTTTTGTATCATCAAATTTGGATAGATTACACTGCACCTTCCTTCAACTCATTAATGTCAATAGTAAATAATTGAAGCCTTAGTACTGATCCTTGTGGCACTCCACTAGTTGCATCTGTCCAACCTGAAAAAGACCCATTAATCCCGACCCTGTCTTATGTGTGTTA
This sequence comes from Carcharodon carcharias, assembly GCF_017639515.1. NCBI lineage: Eukaryota > Metazoa > Chordata > Chondrichthyes > Lamniformes > Lamnidae > Carcharodon > Carcharodon carcharias. The sequence goes on from NC_054488.1 coordinate 23,551,389, forward strand.
ACCAATCCTCAATCCAAGCTAATACATTACCCCCAAAACCGTGAGCTCCAATCTTGTTTAATAACCTTTTATGTTGCACCTTATCGAATTCCTTCTGGGAAATCCAAATACACTAACTACCGGTTCCCCTTTATCAACTCTGCTCGTTATATCCTCAAGGACTGTAGCAAGTTTATCAAACATGATTTCCCTTTCACAAAACCATGTTGACTCTGTTTGATTGCGTTAAGCTTTTCTAAATGTCCTGCTATTTCTTCCTTAATAATGGACTCCAGCATTTTCCCAATGACAGATGTTAGGCTGTCTTGCCTATAGTTTCCTGCTTTTTGTCTCCCTCCCTTCTTGAACAGGGGCATCACATTAGTGGTTTACAAATCCACTGGGACCCTCCCGGAATCCAATGAGTTCTGGAATATTTCGACCAATGCCTCCACTGTCTCTGTGGCTACTTCCTTTAAAACCCTTGGATGCAGGCCATTAGGTCCTGGCGACCTGTCTGCCTATAGTCCCATTAATTTGTCAAATACTTTGTCCCTCCTGATAGAGACTGTTACAAGATCGTTCCCCCCATTAGCCCCTTGCTTATCTGATATCTTTGGGATGCAAAATATTGGTATAAGTTATCTGCCAATTATTAAAGCAGAATTTACAGCACAGAAACGGCTATTTGGCCCGACTGATCAATGCTTTTTTAAAAATTGATTCACGGGATGTGGACATCGCTGGCAAGGAAAGATCAACACTTATTGTGAATCACTAATAGTCCTCGAGAAGGTGGTGGTGAACCACCCCCATGAACCCCTGCAGTCCATGTGGTGACGGAACTCCCACAGTGCTATTTCACACAGAATCTCACAGAGCAGAAGAGGCCCTTTGGCCCATTGAATCTGCACCGACACACAAGAAACACTTGACCTACCTACCTAATCCTGTTTACCAGCACTTGGCCCATAGCCTTGAATGTTATGATGTGCCAAGTGCTCATCCAGGTACTTATTAAAGGATGTGAGGCAACCTGCCTCAATCACCCTCCCAGGCAGAGCATTCCAGACCGTCACCACCCTCTGGGTAAAAACGTTTTTCCTCACATCCCCCCTAAACCTCCTGCCCCTCACCTTGAACTTGCGTCCCTTCATGACTGACTCTTCAACTAAGGGGAACAGCTGCTCCCTATCCACCCTGTCCATGCCACTCATTATCTTGTACACCTCGACCAGGTCGCCCCTCAGTCTTCTCTGCTCCAACTAAAACAAACCAAGTCTATCCAACCTCTCTTCATAACTTAAATGTTTCATCCCAGGCAACATCCTGGTGAATCTCCTCTGCACCCCCTCCAGTGCAATCACATCCTTCCTATAATGTGGCGACCAGAACTGCACACAGTACTCCAGCTGTGGCCTCACCAAGGTTCTATACAACTCCAACATGACTTCCCTACTTTTGTAATCTATGCCTCGATTGATAAAGGCAAGTGTCCCTTATGCCTTTTTCACCACCCCACTAACATGCCCTTCTGCCTTCAGAGATCTATGGACACACACGCCAAGGTCCCTTTGTTCCTCAGAACTTCCTGGTGTCTTGCCGTTCATTGAATACTTCCTTGTCAAATTGCTCCTTCCAAAGTGTATCACCTCATACTTTTCAGTGTTAAATTCCATCTGCCACTTATCTGCCCATTTGACCATCCCGTCTATATCTTCCTGTAGCCCAAGACACTCAACCTCACTGTTAACCACCCGGCCAATCTTTGTGTCATCCGCAAACTTACTAATCCTAGCTCCCACATAGTCATCTATGTCGTTTATATAAATGACGAATAATATGGGACTCAGCACAGATCCCTGTGGTACGCCACTGGACAAAGGCTTCCAGTCACTAAGGCAGCCTTCTGTCATCACCCTCTGTCTCCTACAACTAAGCCAATTTTGAATCCACCTTATCAAATTACCTTGTATCCCATGTGCATTTGCCTTCTTTATAAGTCTCCCAAAGATTGTCAAAGATTTTGCTGAAATCCAGGTAAACTACATCAACTGCACTACCCTCATCTACACACCTCCTCAAAAAATTCAATCAAATTTGTTAGGCATGACCTCCCTCTGACAAAACCATGCTGACTATCCCTGATCAAACCTTGCCTCTCCTTGTGGAGGTAGATTCTCTCCTTCAGAATTTTCTCCAATAGTTTACCTACCACTGACGTGAGACTCACTGGTTCCCAGGCTTATCTCTACAACCGTTCTTAAATAGCGGAACCACATTAGCTGTTCTCCAGTCCTCTGGCACGTCCCCCGTGGCCAGAGAGGAATTAAAAATTTGGGTCAGAGTCCCTGCGATCTCCTCCCTTGCCTCCCTCAGCAGTCTGGGGAACAAATAATCTGGACCTGGAGATTTGTCCACCTTTAAGCCTGCCAACAGCTCCAATACCTTGTCACTCCCTATATCAATTTGCTCAAAAACCTCGCACTCTCTCTCCCCGAGTTCCATACCTTCATCCTCATTTAATAGGGATTTTCAGGATTTTGGCCCAGCGACAACAAAGGAATGGAAGTATATTTACAGCTCAACATGATGTGCGACCTGGAGGGGAACTTGGAGTTGCTGGCGTTCTCATGCACTCTGCACAAGCCTCCTCCTATTCTACATCATCTTACCTTATCTCCTTTAATTCATGAGGGAGAAAGGAATTAATCGAGCTTCCCTTAAAAGATCCCTATTCTATTCATCTCAACCCCCTGTGAAAGCACATTCCACATTCTAACCACCATCATGCTATAGAATAGCATCCTCATTCCTTTATCGTATTTATTGGTGATTATCTTTTACTTATGGCCCCAAGATTTTATTTATTGCCGCCCCCCTGGCCAAGCCGTTCCAGTACAGCTACAACATTGGTATCTACTCAGTAATGTGGAAAATTGCCCAGGTATGTCCTGTACACACAAATCAAATTTCTCTGTTCCCCATTATCAATTCCGCAATCGCATCCTCCATGGGATGCTTACTTTAGCCACTCTCTTTTTATATACCTGTAGAAGCTTTTGCTGTTTGTTTTTATATTTCTTGCCAATTTACTTTCATAATCAATTTTCTCCCTCTTTATTAACTTTTTAGTCATCCACTGCTGGTTCCTAAAAAAAATCCCGATCCTCTAACCTACCACCGCTTTGTATGCCTTAGTTTTTGATTGGATACTCTCCTTGACCACCTTTCTTAACCATGGGTGGGTGATCATCCTTCTCAGCAAGTCCTCCTTTTTGACCGGGATAAATGATTGCTGAGCATTATTAAATATCTGCCACTGCTCATCCACTGACCTTCCCCTTCGTCTATTTTCCCAGCCCGCTTTAGACAACTCTTTCTTCATACCTCTGTAATTGCCCTTATTTAAGTTGAGGACACTAGTTTGAGACCCGAGTTGCTTGCCCTCGAACTGAATTTGAAATTCTACTATGATGTGATTGCTATCCCCCATAGGATCCTTAACGGCAATAGCTCTAATTAATCCCACCCATTACACAATACTAGATCTGAAATAGCCTGTTCCTTGGTAGGTTCTGCAACACATTGCTCTAAGAAACAATCCCTGATGCACTCTACAAATTCGTCTTCCACCTTACAATTTAATTTTTCCAGTCAACATGCAGATTAAAATCGCCCATGACAATTGTAGCACCCTTCTTACACGCCTCCATTATTTCCTGATTTATACTTTGTCCTACAGTGAGGCAATTCTCAGGGGGTCTATAGGCAACTCCCACCCATGACTTCTTCCCCTTGCTATTCCTTATTTCCACCCAAATTGATTCCACATCATGATCTATTGCCCCTATATCACTACTCACCACGGCACTGATACCTTCCTTTATTAACAAAGCTACCTCACCTTCTTTTCCTTTTTGCCTATTTTCCCAGAATGTTGGATAGCCTTGAATATTGAGTTCCCAGTCTTGGTCTCCCTGCAACCATGTCTCCATAATAGCTATCAAGTCATATTAATTTATTTCTATTTCTGTCTTGTTACAAATGCTGCATGCATTCAGATAAAGAGCTTTAAGCTTTGACTTTTACCATTATTCATTCTGGTTCTGATTTCTGCTGCACTTTCTGCTTACGTTTTCTGTCCCTTCCTGTCACACTTTGATTATCATTTGCCTCTTCACTACCCTGCACCTCTGCTCTCTAGTTTCTTTCTGATTTTTTAAACTTCCCTTCAATTGAACCAGGACACTGGTCCCAGCATGGTTCAAATGAAGTCCATGCCAACGGAACAGCTCTCTCCTTCCCCAGTACTGATGCCAGTGCCCTATGAATTGGAACCCATTTCTCCCTCACCAATCTTTGAGCCACACATTTACCTCTCTAATCTTATTTACTTTACGCCAATGTGCATGTGGCTCAGGTAGTAATCCGGAGATTATTACCTTTGTGGTTCTGCTTTTTAATGTAGCCCTGAGATGCTCGTGGTCCCTCAGCAGAACCTCTTTCCTAGTCCTACCTATGTTGTTGGTACCTACTTGGACCACTACAACTGGATCCTTCTCCTACCACTCTAAGGTCCTCTCCAACCCAGAAGAGATGTCCTTAACCTTGGCACCAGGCAGACAACACAGCCTTCGGGACTCTATCTTTGCTGCAGAGAACAGTATCTATTCCCCTAACAATGCTATCCCCTATTACTACTACATTTCTTTTTCTCCCCCCACTTGAATGGTATTCTGTAGTCAGTTCGCTTATCCTCCCTGCAGTCTGAGCTCTCATCCACACCAGGAGCCAAGAACCTCGTCCCTATTGGAAAGGGCGCTGGCTGAGGCTCCTCCAAAGCTAAATTTTGGATCCCCATACCTGCCTCACTCGCAGCCACACCCTCCTGCCTCTGACCACTGTCCAAATTTGATGTAATTGTTGTAAAGGGGTGTGACTGTCTCCTGAAACAGTGTCTGGGTAACTCTCCCCCTCCCTGATGTGTCACAGTGTCCACAGCTCGGACTCCAGCTCACCAACTCTGAGCCAAAGTTCCTCAAGCAGCCAACATTTGCTGCAGATGTCACCGTGGATTGAACCGATTTCCACCAGTCCCACATACTACAGCTGCAACTCATCACCTACACAGCCATCTCTATTTTATTTCATTAATTTAGATGTTAAATATCTTAAAAGTGAATTTCTTAACTGTACTGTTCAGCTGTAATAATATCTCCTGATTTACACCACTTGGCCAATCAAAAGAGACAAGAAGAGATACCCACTAATCACATACCTGTTTTCCTTTGATGTCACACTTCGGCTCTGACAGATAGAAACAGGTCATCTTCTCACAGTCTTCTCTAGGTTCTGCTGACTGCCTAGCTCGGGGTCCTTCTCTAGCGATCTCCTCTAGGTGCTACTGACTGCCTGTCCCAGGGTCTCAGGTCCTCTTGCGCATTCCACAAACCTGGGAAGATTTGATGGGCAGTTTACCCTGGGCCTCAGCTGAGTTAGCTGATCTCCAGTTGAGCCAGACCTGGAGTAATACAACTCAACCCTTGGCTTGTGAGAGGGATATGGAAGGATAATCAGTCACGGATCCTGGTCCTGGTCACTACTCTACTGGAAATCCCATGTGTGAATGGATCAGGAAAGACTCAGCTTCTGTTGTGAGACCTGCCACAGTCCCGATAGACTGCCAAACTCCTTATCTTTGGGATGGGTAATAAATGCTGCCCTTGCCAGCAATGCCCAATCGCACACACGAATGAAAAAAACACAATGGCCAGTTGGAGAATTACAGGTGTTAGGCAAGGCCAAGAGTGGGTTCAGCTATGGTTCTGTGCCCTGTGAAATAGCTCAAAATTGAAACACAGCAAGGGCTTACAAGAATCAGTATTACACAGAGCTTGATTGTATTTTATTTTCCAATTCTCTGCAGGTTTTCACCCATCTCTCCCAAAGGCACTGGCCTTTGCCGTGTTGCACTTCATTATATCAACAGCACAAAATTTGAAAAAACATTTATTCTGATGCTTGTTAGAGAATTTTAGATTGTTTATCAGGAATGCCTCCATTGGCACAGCCACAAAGGAGCTTGTGGTGAACTGTTGGCACAGCATTGACGTACCACGGTACATATGAACTACACCCCCCATACAGCTTTAGCTGTATTGTCAATATTGTGCTGGATTTCATCTTAAAGGACCTACAAGTGTTTTGTTTTCTGATCTTTTAGGTTTCTATCAGTGACATATTCCAGGAAGTGACGCTCTGGTTAACTGTCGACAACTGCAGAAGAAAATGGCTCCTCGAACAAACTAATCACATCGAGGAGAAGTGGTATAGTCAACGGCTGGAGGAAGCCATCGGGAAAATCCATCTGCCTGCTGATTAGCAACTTTACAATGAGGACTGGCTACTTAAAAAGCCTATTATTGCCTGTTTAGAGATTTTTGAGTGCCATTCAAAGCATTTCATGTTGAAATTTGTCTGGGATGAATGCAATTGTTGCAGTTTCCAGCATCGTAATGTCAGACAAGGCCAATAAAATCTGTTTGACTTCGCCCCTGAGCCACACGTACTCCCCTGGTTAAGCTGAGTCCAAGAATGACCTTTTGTGCAGGAACCCCCTTGGCTTATTGAATAAGGATTCTCAGCATTGAGCCACATAAGCCAGGGCAGTTGCAGCTTTGATGTCCAGTCAACTGAGAGTTCACAGGGCAGTGGTAGGGCGCTGCACTTGGCCCCATGGTCCTATTCACTCCATAGTGGAACTGTACTGCAACATGCAAAGCATAAGCCGAAAAGGCGAATGGCTGTTACCATGGTACTGAACAGGTGTTCTTGTCAGGCTGTAAATGGGTATGAGTCTACCTCCTAGGTGGGTAAGAAAGCACATTGCTTTGGTTGACTGTCAGCATCTTTTTTTATAAAGATCCATAGCTATATAATGGGATATTCCATCTGTGCTTTTTTACAAAGGTTTTACCAGCTGGGAGGATCCTGCCTAGTGTAACCTTCTGTGGTGAAACCTGGAGTACAATTTGGGACACAGGGAGCAGAGGACATCATTTGCAGCTAGCAATTCAAATTTAACCACTAGATTGATTTTAAGCTTGAATTTGTAATCCAATGCAATAAATGGATATATATTTCTCATGTGTAAAGCTCACCATAGTAATTAGTAATCCAAGCAACAGCAATGCTAGCAGCAAGTAGATGAATATGTGGGATTAGAAAATAAAAGAACCATGGAATTCATCAAAACTTCTTCCACAGTCCATGGGCACTTTATCACAGACTCTAACCCACTCAATTAATCTCTACACTGTACTTTCTCAATCTTACATTCAGGGATGAGAAATTCCAGCCATTTTGTGGAATTCTGCCCTTTTTCCCTGACCTCTGCTTCCCTTCAGCTGCCACTATTTCCAATGCGGCCTAAGCCAAGATGAGAGAACCCCAAAGCCTGCACAATTTTCACCAGTAATGAGGCCAGGAGCAGGTCCAGCAGAGCTGTTCAGTCTCGCACCCACCAAGACCTGGCTGCCATCTGCATTCACAACTGTTGCAGTTAATGGCTGCTGGCTCCAGGCTATCAGCAGGGCTGAGTACAAGTACAGCGATAGCAGCATCCCTTTATGGACACACAGGTGTCACTGCTTACTAGCAGTGGGCGTCAGGGCAAAGGTATTTTGGGGTGGTGTCGAGGCAGTGAGTGAGGCCTCACTGCGTGCTGCTTGCTGCAGACCATCACTGTCACTTTCCTTTTGCAACAAGTTGGCGAAGCTTTGCTAGAGCTGCCAATAACAGGGGTGAGAGTGGAGGTCAGAGTGGGAGACACACCAGTGACTTTGTTTTAAAAGAATGTGTGTTGCATATCAATCATTTTAGAAAAAGCATGAATGTAAGCCACTGCCAAATAAAAGAGCCCTGATGAAACTTTCGCTTTTTCCCCTCATTAATGAAACACTTTCTTGGTTCCTGTCTAAACTTGGATGGAGTTAAATGTAAATCATTGTGTTATTTCCCCCTGATTTGTACAGTGAAACTTCACTTTTGTGCACACGGGTAATAAAGTGCCTGTGCAGCTCTTTTGTTCAAAGTTTGCGGAGACCTATTTAAAAAGTTGCCCAGTGCTTTTTATTTTGACACAATTTAAGTAAACTGAGAATTTTAACATTCCCTTTGATTTTTGACTGCACCTTTCTGGGCGCATTCAGACATGAGTGCTACTGTTTGTGGACTGCAGCATACTAATTCTAGTGCGGAGTTAAGCATGGCACAGAATTATATTTTGTTACATAATTGTTTCAGGCAGAAGAGTAGCAAACGGAGGTAATGGAGGAAACAAGACAAGGGCACATATAAGTGGTATTCAGAAAAGTGCAAATGAACAAAGGGACCTTGGAGTCTATAACACCCTGAAAGAGTGAGACTAGGTAGAATGTTCTTTCAGAGAGCCAGTGCAGACTCGATAGGCTGAAAGGCCTCCTTCTGCACTGTAAAGATTCTGTGAAGGTACAGGTAGACAAGTTGGTCAAGAAAGTGTGCGGGATACTTTAATGGTCAAGGACTAGTGCTTATGAGCAAGGAGGTTATGCTAGAACTGTGTAAAAACCCTAAACTCTGAGAAGGACACAGTCTGCAGAGATATAGACAGGTTAAAATAGTGGGAGTATAACGTGGGGAAGTGTGAAGTTATTTACTTTGGTCGTAAGAATAGAAAAACAAAATTTTTTAAAAGGTAAAACTTCTAAATATTGATGTTGGAGGGACTTGGGTGTACTCATACAAGGAACACAAAGTTAAAATGTAGATACAACAAGCAATTAGGAAGGCAAACAGCATATTGGTCTTTATTGCAAGGGATTGGTGTACAAGAATACATAAGTCTTGCTACAGTGGTGCAGGATTTTAAGACCAGTACATGAGTACTGAGTGCAGTCTCGATCTCTATGTCTAAGGAAGGATATACTTGCGTTGAAAGCGATATGGCAAATGTTCACTAGATTGGTCCTGGGATGAGAGGGTTGACCCATAAGGAGGCTGAATAAATTGGGTCTACACTCTGGAATTTAGAAGAATGAGAAGTCATCTCATTCAAACATACAAGATTATGAAGGGGCTTGATGGGGTCGATACTGAAAGGTTGTTTCCCTGGTTGAGGAATCTGGAACAAAGGTGCACAGCCTCAGGATAAGGGCCAATCTTTGAGGATTAAGATGAGAAGCTTCTTCACTTCAAGGGTTGCAAATATTTGGAATTCTCAACCCCAGATGGTTGTAAATGTTCCATCGTTGACTATATTTAAGGCTGAGATAGATAGATTTTTGGGGGGTAGATTCTCAGGGAGTCATGGGATATGGATGGGAAAGTGGAGTTGAAGCCAAAGATCAACTATGATCGTATTGAATAGCAGAGTTGGCTGGAGGGGGTGTATAGTAGTCTACTCCTATTTCTTATGTTCCTAGGGATGTTCCAAGTGCAGCGATGCACCACAATGCTTACAAAAGCAGTGTTGCAATTGGATAACTTGCAGCGCCTTGTTCCACACATATCCAAACCTGTATTTGTTTCTTGTTCCCATTCTTAAAGCCAGAAGACTTGAATTTTTATAGATATTTAAAGTGGCAGGGAAGCAGAGAACCAATTGTGTTGAAGCCATCATACTGTTCATCTGCCTCTCAGTTAAGTACTTGAGCCCTGGTGCCACTCCTGAACAAAACACTTCTGCCTAGTCTAACGCACCAAACTAGCTCACCACTTTGCACGGTTGCAAGTGGAATATTTTGAGAGTTTCAAATTTTACACCTTGAATTTTGTGTACTCTAATCATGTTTAAGAAATTACTGATTCATTTATCTGCTATGGTTGATATTCTTGACTGTGGGAACTTGGCGAGCTCTGTCAGCTGTCAAGTGAAGGAGACACAGCCCACTTTCATCACTTGGGTATACTTCAGTAGGATTCATATTTTCCTTTACAATGAGGTAACTGGAAAGGTGGCTGTTAGACTTAAGAGTCCAACTGCATTCATCTCACGGTACTTTTACAATGCCTGATGTGTCAGATGCTACTTTGAGATGTTCAAAGATTTCTCGATCCAAAGATTACCAGTTAATAGGTAAACAAAACCATTATTTAAATCACTAGCAACTGCAGAAGTCATTAAATGGTTGCTACCAGTATTTACAGCAGAACACCCACAGTTACTCTTGTGTGGAACGCGGTCAAATATAAATATTTCCCATGATATTGCTGATTTCTCTTTTGACCTGAAGTGGTTTGTAAAATACTTTGTCCTCCTGAGCAACTATATATTGCGAAAACATTTTTGATCAATTTGACTAGTTAAAAATAACTTTATTCACAACACAGACAAGAAGTACTCTTGGATGATTTGATAGGATCTATGATTTTTTTTCTTTTGTCATTTCAATAATCTGTGTGTGGGTTAATATTTACAATATACAATTTATAATGTTTACATTGTCAAGATAAAAATCTTGCGCCCAGGACTTAAACATCACCATTATTTTTCCTACCAACTTGTTTACTCCACCAATTGATGAAATGGCCTAGAAACATTTGTATTTCATTACATATAAAAAGTGTTATAATGTTCTGGCCCTTCACGCTATGGTGACTTTGCCACTTTGTGCTGCATAGGGATGAGAAAATTCTACTATTTGGTGGAATTCCACCCTTATAATTTATTTTCTGACTCCCGCCTCCCATCGGCCACCGCTGTCTCCAATACAACCAAAGCCGTGAAGAGTCTCAAAGTCCAGAAAATCTCTGCCGCTAGTGAGGCTGGGAGCAGGCTTTTGGGAGCTGTCACTCATTTCACTAAAAGGGCGCACTCTGTTGCTTTACACTTGTTGGAGCTGGGGTTTGGCAGGCCTGGGGTAGAGAAAAGGGAGCAGCGGAGCCCAAGTTTCCATGGGATTCAGCAGATTTGGGGTGGGGTTCGTGACGGGCTGCTCAGTGAGTAACTGGGGCAAGGGGGGTTTGGAAGGGGCTCTGCTGAGTGGGAGGAGAGGGGGTTTGGGAAGAGGGACTGCTGAGCAAGTGGGGAGAGGGGCTGCTGAGTAAGCGTGTAGAGGGGGTTTGGAAAGGGGTTAGTGAGTGGGGAGGGGGTTTGGAAAGAGGGGCTGCTGAGTGAGTGGGAAGAGGCGGTTTGTGGAAGGGGCACGTGTATGGTGGGGGAGAAGGGGTAATTACAATTGTGTGTATCGGAGGTGGGAGAGAGAGGCTTCACTGAAATTTCTGTCATTTGTATTAATTACAAATGATAAAAATTACATGATTCTTTGTTCCAAAAAATTTTAAGACCTTTGTGTCCTCAGTCACTCTTGTCCCTGGGGTTCCTTTCTAGAGGGATATAATTGAAAAGTAGGGAGGTTTTGTTCAATCTGTTTGGAACCTTGGTTAGGTTACACCAGGAGTACTGTCAACAGTTGTGGTCTCCACTTAGAAAAAGTACATAAAGGCACTGGAGAAGGTGCAACGAAGATTCACAAGGATAATACCGGAACAGAGCATTTAATCATCGGGAAAGGCTGAGTGCTTTTCTCTAGAAAAGAGAAGACTGAAGGGTGACTTGATGGAAGTCTTTTAAGATTATGAAGGGGTTCAATAATTCAATAGGGATTTCATGAGAAACCTCCATACCCAGCAAGTGGTGAGAAAGTGGAACTCGCTATGACAGTGAGTGGTTGAGGTGAATAGCATGAATACATTTATGGGGAAGTTAGATGCATACATGAGGGAGAAAAGAATAGAAGGATATGCTGATGGGGGGAGATGAAAAGGGATGGCTGGAGGCTTAAGTGGATCATAAATACCAACACAGACAAACTGAGTCGACTGGCCTGACCATGTGCTGTAGACTCAGTGGAGTAGAGACAAATGTTTTATTTGAGATCTACTCCACCTGCGGTGACAGGAAAAACACAATAAAATAAACATACTTCATCATCTGTGAATCATTTCAGTGGAAATGTGCACTCCCAGGGTCAAAGGGCATCAGCCCACTGGAAGCAAAGTCATGAGACCAGCCAATCCAGCAGAAAGAAACCCTCCAAACCTTCCACATCGCCAGCTGTCCGAACATTATTCAGTCCTGGATGTGCTTACCAGCAGCAATAACAGCAGAATCCCACCCCTGCAATCACTTGTGAATTCGTTGGTGTGTCAGCAGGTTGGATAACTGAGTGAATCCCTTCCCACACTCAGAGCAGGTGAACGGCCTCTCCCCAGTGTGAACTCGCTGGTGTCTCAGCAGGTGAGATGACTGAGTGAATCTCTTTCCACACTCGGAGCAGGTAAACGGCCTCTCCCCAGTATGAACTCGCTGGTGTTTTAGCAGGTGAGAGGACCGAGTGAATCCCTTCCCACACTTGGAGCAGGTGAACGGCTTCTCTCCAGTGTGCACTCGCTGATGTGTCTGCAAGGTGGATGACTGAGTGAATCCCTTCCCACACACAGAGCAAGTGAACGGCCTCTCCCTGGTGTGAACTCGCTGGTGTGTCAGCAAATGTGATGACTGAGTGAATCCCTTCCCACACTCAGAGCAGGTAAATGGCCTCTCCCCAGTGTGAACTCGCTGGTGTATCAGCAGGGTGGATGAATCACTGAATCCTTTCCCACACTCGGAGCAGCTGAATGGCCTCTCCCCAGTGTGAACTCGCTGGTGTGTCAGCAAGTGTGTTGACTGAGTGAATGCCTTCCCACACACAGAGCAGGTAAACCGCCTTTCCCCAGTGTGAACTCGCTGGTGTGTCAGCAGGTGTGATGACTGAGTGAATGCCTTTCCACAGTCAGTGCAGGTAAATGGTCTCTCTCCAGTGTGAACTCGCTGGTGCTTCTGCAAGGTGGATGAATGACTGAATTCCATCCCACACTCAGAACAGGTGAATGGCCTCTCCCCGGTGTGAACTCGCTGGTGTCTCAGCAGGTGGGATGAATCACTAAATCCCTTGCCACACTCAGAGCAGTTGAAAGGCCTCTCCTCAGTGTGAAGTAGCTGGTGTCTCAGCAAGTGTGATGACTGAGTGAATCCCTTCCCACATTCAGAGCAAGTGAATGGCCTCTCCCCCGTATGAATGCGTTGATGAGATTCCAACTCAGAAGGGGAACGGAATCCTTTCCCACAGTCCCCACATTTCCATGGTTTCTCCATGGCGTGGGTGCCTTTCGGACTCTCCAGTTTCAACAATCGCTTGAAACTGCCTACACAGAACACGTGTATGATATCTCCCTGTTGCATATGCTGCAAGCGTTAAAGCTCTTTCCACAGTCAGTAGATTGGAACACTCACACTTGGGTGTATATGTGTGCGCGTCTCGGTGCTTTTCCAGTCACAATAATGTTTAAAACCTTTTGAAGCAGACAGAACAAAAATTTCTCTTAGATTCAAAGGCCGGTGATAGTCAGGTCCCAATGAATTGAGTGGCACTGTTTGATCCTGACGTTTGGTATGAACTTTCAGTTTGCAAATCCTGCCCTTTGAATATCCTGCAAAAGGTATTTACAAAAGTCCTCAATGTCAGTACAGATAGAAATTCAGAACAGACAATACTAGTTTCTATGGAACATTTTTCCCTCTCGTGTTCCCCAAAAGCTGTAAACCTCCGTCCCGCACACTCGCCCACCATTCTCACTTTGCTCTACCTAAAATATGCCCTCCCGATTCTCCTGAAGGTGCCAATTCATGGTGATCAACAGATCCATGCTCAAGACTTACTGTCCAGGTCACAGAAAGCTGAAAATCTTCATGTGTATTACGAGATTAGAGATACACCAGGAACGTGAGGAAGAACTCTATTTAAACAGCTAGTTATCATGACCTGGAACTTGCTGCCTATGAGGATGGTGGAAACAGAGACACTTAATTATTTTTAAATGAAATTGCATGGACACTTGAAGGAAATAAACTTGCAGAGCCACGTGGATGGGACTGACCAGATTGCTCTACCGCAAATGGGCATCGACTTGAGTTGTCGAAGGACTCCTTCTGTGCTACAGTACCATTCTACAGACTAGAAATAATAATAAATTAATGTTGTTATAGGACCATAAATATATCTAATTTGTACCATATAGCAACATTAGGCACATCCATGTACTTCATTACTATACTGCCTTAAATGTTGTCCATCTCCAGGGGAAACCACTCCTTTAATTATGAGCATTAGAAAAGAGGCCATCCTTTTAGCCAGACAAACACGTCTCAAGCTGAAGGAGTAAGGGACGTCAACTTAACAGTAGACTCCACAAAGAGAAAGAGAGAGAGAGTGACCTGGACCAACCTTTCCAGAGTCTGCACCCTCCTAGGATTCACTTCCTATCCCTTCAGTTCCTGTAAGTCAATAATTAAACCCAGAATTAGGGAAAACGTGCAAAGGGGGTAAACGCGTTTTAGTCACAACTGTTGGACAGAACGGTAAATTTCAGTGCGCGTGTGGGAAGCTAAATTTTCATTCAGAAAAAGAGAAAAGAAATAACTTTCGCTGGGCAGCAACGAGCAAGTGAATAAAGCTCATTGGCTGAATGCGAAAGTTGGGCAACGTGGGAGCTCAGTGTAGTCACTGGCGCAACGCCTGCGCTGATTGGCTGGAGAGGAAAAGTGTTTCCGGTTCTCCAGCTCTTTCCATTGGTCAATCCAGCCACATGAAGACAATGAGGGAATGGAGCCCGACCCCACGTGAGAGTCGGAGAGACTTTGACCGCCCAACGCGCTGAGCCAATTAGGAAAAGTTGGAGGACCAGTCCTTCTGGTCCTCCAGCCAATCAAAGCGCGAGGTTTGTGCCATTCCCCGCCTCTTCCCAGAACATGCGGAGACCCGGGCCATGCTCTGGCACTGCACGTATGCGTCTTTGTGACGTTCACTCAGTACCAGCCAATTGGGAATCACACTGCTCCGCGGCGACGTCCTCGGGCTCCAGTCTGCAGGCCAGGGGCGCGGACAGGAAAGCCCCGTACCCACCCATTGTTCACCCTCCCCCTGCTTGAGCTTGTTACCGGCTGACGGCTCCGGCCAGAGCGAGAAGCCGCTCGACGAACGCCCGCTCCCGTCCTCTACGGTGGCTGGCTGGTCCAAAAAGAGATCGACACCGACCGCTCGCGGCAGCCGCACTGTGCCTGATCCGGACAGGTCGGTGAGCAGCGCTTCTTGCGCCTGCGTGCTGGGCTACCAGCTGAGGGAGTGGGGGAGGGGAAGGGACTTTGCAAAATGTCTTCCCTTCATTTCCCCCCCCCCCCAGCTGATGCAGTTTGATTTTAAACACCACATGATTTTTTTGTAGTGATAAAGGCCCTTCAGTATTTGCTTTGAAAATTCTTCTGATATTTCAAACCTCGCCGAGGGAAGCAATGCCAGGTTATGGGTGGGGTGAAGAGGTGTGGGTTGGGCACTGAACTGGGCCCTCTGTGTCATCAGGGGCAAGGCCAGGCTTCCCGCTCCTCTCCGTGTTATCCTGTGGCTGGGACGGAGCCTGGGGTCAAGCGGGTAGTCTGGGAAAGCTATTGGGGATGGAGTGAAGTCCACCAGAGTCGAACAGTCAACAGTTATCAAGAATATGGCCAGACCTGGAGATTCAGTCAGTAAATGGCAGCGCCAAACCGCAGCCAGGGTCTGAAGGGTTAGACAAGGGTACACAAAAAGCAGGACATATTCAACCCAGCCAAGTACCGCCCATCAGTTTACTTTCGATCATCAGTAAAGTAATGGAAGGGGTCATCAACAGTGCTATCAAGCGGCATTTGCTTAGCAATAACCTGATTACTGACGCCCAGTTTGGGTTCTGCCAGGGCCACTCAGCTCCTGACCTCAATGCAGCCTTGGTTCAAACATGGACAAAAGAGCTGAACTCCTGAGGTGAGAGTAACTGCCCTTGACATTGAGGCTGCATTTGACCGAGTGTGGCATCAAGGAGCCCTGGCAAAACGGGAGTCAATGGGAATCGGGGAGTAAGCTCTCCACTGGTTGGAGTCAGACCTAGCATGAAGGGAAGTGGTTGTGATTGTTGGAGGTCAGTTATCTCAGTTCCAGGACATCACTGCAGGAGTTCCTCAGGGTAATGTCCTATGACCAACCATCCACAGCTGCTTCCTCTATGACCTCCTTTCTATCATAAGGTCAGAAGTGGGGATGTTCGCTGATGATTGCACAATGTTCAGCACCATTTCCGACTCCTCAGACACTGAAGCAGCCCATGTCCAAATGCAACAAGACCTGGACAATATCCAGGCTTAGGCTGACAAGCGTCAAGTGACATTTGCACCACAGAAGTGCCAGGCAATAACCATCTCCAACATGAGAGAATCTAACCATTGTCCCTTGATGCTCAATGGCATTATCATCACTGAATACACCACTATCAACATTCTGGGGGTTACCATTGACCAGAAACTGAACTGGACTAGCCATATTAATACTGTGATTACATGACTAAGTCAGAGGCCAGGAATCCTGCGATGAGTAACTCACCTCCTGGCTCCCCAAAGCCAGAGCACCATCTACAAGGCACAGATCAGGAGTGTGATGGTATACTCTCCAGTTACCTGGATGAGTGCAGCTCCAACAACACTCAAGAAGCTTGATACCATCCAGGACAAAGCAGCCCACTTGATTCGCACCCCATCCACAAACATTCACTCCCTCCATCACCAACACACAGTAGCAGCAGCGTGTATTATCTTCAAGATGCAATGCAGAAACTCACCAAGGCTCCTTCGACAGCACCTTCCAAACCCATGACCACTACCCTCTAGAAGGACAAGGGCAGCAGATAGATGGGAACACCACCACCTGGAAGTTCCCCTCCAAGTCACTTACCATCTTGACTTGGAAATATATCGCCGTTACTGGGTCAAAATCCTGGAATTCCCTTCCTAACAGCACTGTGGGTGTATCTACACCACATGGGCTGCAGCAGTTCAAGAAGGCAGCTCACCACCACCTTCTCAAGGGCAGTTAGGGATGGGCAATAAATGCTGGCCCAGCCAGCGAAGCCCACATTCCATGAATGAATAATAAAAAAGTCTCTGACCTGCCCTTGTTGCCATAGTATTTATATGGTTGGCTCAGTTCAGTTTCTGATCAATGGTGACCCCCCCCGCAGGATGTTGATGTTGGGGTGTTCAGGGATGGTAATGCCATTGAATGTCAAGTGGAGATGATTAGATTCTCTCTTGTTGGAGATGGTCATTGCCTCGCACTTGCATGGTGTGAATGTTGCTTGCCACACAGTTCCCAGACTGAATATTGGTGCAAATGGACATGGACTACTTCATTATCTGAGGAGTTGTGAATCCACTCTGGTTGCATAACCCTTAATAACTTTGCCCAGGAAAAATCTATCCAACTCTGTTTTGAAATTTTCCATTGATCCCAGCTTTTTGGGGGAGTGAGTTCCAGATTTCTACTAGCCTTTTGTAGGCTGTTCGACCCACTAGGCTTTGTGGGTTGGTGTATTCATCATTAAAATCCCAACTTCCAGTGGCATGTCAGTTTTGAGATTGGATTGAGATACGGAGCTGGAGAGAAGCTGAGTAGAGCAGCGAGAGTCAGCCTCTTTAAGGAACGCTATCTCATTCCTACCCCATCAATGACAGGATTGTTCTTGGTTGCTTCTTGTGTGTCAAATTACGTGCCCACTTTACAGGCTCACAACACAGAATCATACCGTAGTATAGCACAGAAGGAGGCCATTTAGCCAATCAAGGCTGCACTGGCCCCTTCAAAGTGCAAAACAGTTAGTCCCACTGCTCCACTCTTTCTCCATATCCATGATAATATTTCTCCTTTAAGTATTTATCCAATTGCCTTTTGAAAGCCCTTCTCAACTTAGAGATGGGCAATAAATGCTGGCCTAGTCAGCAACACCCACATCCCGTGAAAGAATAAACAAAAAAAAGTTGAATCTGTTCCTTCCACCCTACTAGACAGTACATTCCAAATCCTAACCTAATGTTAAAAGGTTTTTCATTATGTTGTCTCTGGTTTTCTTTTAATCATTTGCCTTGAATCTGTGTGATCCTTCTGTCATTGTAAACGTTTTCTCTTCAGTTAATGATTGGAACACCCTCTATCAAATCTCCTCTAGGAGTTCTCAGCTCAAATGGAGAATAATCCCAGCTTTTCCACTGGAGGGACAAGCGCTATTGGGGATTGCTGGCCTTGGCAGGAAAGCTCACATCCAATGATAGAATAAAATAAAGAACCACTGACTGCCAGTTAGACCCATGAATAGAGGAGGGAAGAAAAAAATCAGAAACTGGACAACCAATTGTCATTTTCCAGAGAAACTGGAGAGTGTGTGGGACAGGATTTACAACTTTGCTGGAACAAGAGAGGAAAGCATGTTTCATAGAACTAGAATTGTCTGTTCTGAATTTCTGTCCTGTACTGACAGTGATGACCTTTGTAAACTCCTTTTGCAGGTGTTAGAAGGGGAGGTTTTGCAGACCGGAAACGCAAACCAAATATCAGGTCAAGATCTGATAGAGTCACTGGATTCATCAGGATCAGAATATCATCGGCCTTTAAATGTAGAAGGTGAAATATTTGTTCTATCTGTGGTAAAATATTTCAAAAATTATTGTGACTAGAAAAGCACCGAGACACACATTCAAGTGAGTGTTCCAGTACGCTAGCTGTGGAAAGAGCTTTTTATGAGTTACACAGCCTGACATCGCACCATACAAAGCGGGGAGGGACTGTGCAGGTGTTCTGTTTGTGGCTGAGCCTTCAACTGATCACCAAGTTCAGGGAATCACAAGGACACCCACACCATGGAGAAACCATGGAAATGTGGGGATTGCGGGAAGGGATTCCGTTCCCCATCTGAGCTGGAAACTCATCGACGCATTCACACCGGGGAGAGGCCATTTACCTGCTCTCAGTGTGGGAAGCGATTCACTCAGTCATCACACCTGCTGTTACACGAGCGAGTTCACACCGGCGAGAGGCCATTCACCTGCTCTGAGTGTGGGAATGGATTCAGTGATTCATCCACCCTACGGAAGCACCGGCGAGTTCACACCGGGGAGAGGCCATTCACCTGCTCTGTGTGTGGGAAGGGATTCACTCAGTCATCCAGCCTGCTGAGACATCATGGCAGTCATACCAATGAGAGACCTTTCAAATGCGCTGACTGTGGCGGTGGCTTCAAAAGCTCTCAGGAACTAATGGTCCACCAGCGCATTCACACTGAGGAGAGACCATTCAGCTGCTCTCGCTGCTCGAAGAGGTTTAGAAAGTCATCCAACTTGCTGACCCACCAGCGAGTTCACACAGGGGAGAGGCCGTTCACCTGCTCCGTGTGTGGGAAAAGATTCACTCGGGCATCTCACCTGCAGACACACCAGCGAGTTCACACTGGGGAGAGGCCATTCACCTGCTCTATCTGTGGGAAGAGATTCACTCAGTTATCCAGCCTGCAGACACACCAGCGAGTTCACAAGTGATTACAGGTGTTGGATTCTGCTGTTATTGATACTGATAATCACATCCAAGACTGAACCATATTCAGTCTGACAGTTGGCGAAGTGGGAGGTTTGGAGGGTTTCTTTCTACTGGATTTTGTTTCCAGTGGGAGTGCACATTTCCACTGAAATGATTCACAAAAGATGTTGAAGTACATTTATTTTATCCTGGATAGTAGATTGTGTTTTTCCTAACACCATAGGTAGATCTAAAATAAATACATTTGTCTCTGTTCCATTGAATCTCCAGCACAGGGCCTGGCCAGTAGGCCCAATTGGTCTATGTCAGTATTTATAGTCCACATAAACTTCCAATCACCCCTTTTCATCTCTAGTCCATCAGCAGCATATCCTATGCCTTTCTCCCTGCTTTCTTGCACTTCAGTGTATCCATATTCTTCACCTCAACCACTCCTGTGGTAGCGAGTTCCACATACTCACTACTCAGTGGGAAAGAGGTTTGCTATGGATTCCCTATTGGATTATTCAACCCCTTCATAATCTTAAGTACTTCCAGTCTTCTCTTTCTTAGGTAAAAGCACCCAGGCTGTTTAACTTTTCCTGAGAGTTAAACTTTCTCAGTTCTTGTGAACCGGTGTGGCACCTTCTCCAATGCCTTTATTTCCTTTTTCCAAATGGAGACCACAACTGTTGTCAATGCTCAACATGGTTCTAAACAAATTAAACGTAACATTCCTGCTTTTCTGACCAGCCTGTAATGTGGGACCTTATCAAAAACCTTGCTAAAATCCCTGTAGACTACAAATACTACCCTCATTGACCATCCTCAAAAAATTCAATCTAGTTTGTCAGACGTGATCTTCCCTTAACAAATTCATGCTGACTGTCCTTGATTAATCTGTGACATTCTAAATGATGATTTATATTGACAGTGACAAAGGTTGAGAGAGACCCCAATCAGTATACTGAGAGAAACAAAGAATGAGGGAGAGAGAGATCCCAGTCAGTAACAAAAGATAAGTAATGAAATTGAGTCCAGACACAGAACTAGATGAATTAACACATTTAATTAATAAATTAATAGAGTAAGTATTGTATTTGTATCAATGTTATTAACTGCCAGAAATGAATCAGTTAAAGGTGGTATTAACTATATCACAATAACCCAGCACCAGATATGTCTGTTTAATGTAGAACAAGATTACACCCAGTGTCCAATATTAGAGGTCGCAGCGCCCATTGGCAGGCAGCATCGGCTGGGGCAGTCAGGAAGCCAACTGCAGCCCACAATTGGCACTGTACTGCAATTTCACATTGGCAGGCCAATTAAGACCCGCCCAACATGAAACATGAGCGGCAGTGCTGCGTGGGGGGTGGGGGGGGCGTGCAAGCCAGCCAAGCCAGCATGCGTGTGAGTGGGTGCTGCATAATCTCCCTGAGGCACGGAGCTGCCTCAGGGAGATGAAGAGATATGAAAAAAAAAATTTTAAATAGAAATGTAATAAAACATGTCCCCTCATGTGACTCTGTCACATGAGCAGGGTTGTGTTAATGAAAAATTAAAGTTTTTATCTTATTTTTATTTGCTTTTGGAAACCTCATCCCACCCATGGATGAGGTTTCCAAAAAAACGCAAAGGCCACTTGACCTTTTCACCTGCCTGGCAACTGTTTGGTTAGATGGGCAGCGAAAATTTTAATTTAATTGACAACTTAATGGCCTTACCAGGCCTTTTAATTGTCGGCAGGTGCGCTACCAGCTCCGTTGCTGCATTTCACACTCGAGCAGGTTAGGCATTTGCCCGCCTGCCGAGCAAAAATTTCTGCCCTTTGTTTCACTGTACAGCTGCCAAGCCCACTGCTTGGAAAAACTAATCTACCCAGGGAATGTTTCTAAAGTTTCATCACAACAGAATGCCTGGTTACCTACCAGCTGATAGAATTATTTGTGCATTTCAGGACACTCTCTTCCTTTTGGGTTGGCCAGTTGTGAAGAAACCTGCCTCCTGCGGGGTTCACGTGTATTCATTGCCATTCTCTCCTCCCTCCCTCTCACTTTGCTGGTTCCCATCTCTTGTTGACCTAGCCCTGTGCAGAGTGCAGCAAAAGCAGGAGCACAGAGTTGAGGTGTAGATCAGCCATGAGCTGACTGCGTGGCAGAAGAGGTCCAGGGGCTGAATGGCCTCCTCCTGTTCCTGAGTAACAGGCCTGAGGGGCTGAATGGTCTCCTGTTCCTATGTAACAGACTTGAGGGGGGCAGAATAGTCTCTTCCTGATCCTGTATGACTGACAAGAGAGGTTAAATGGTTTCCTCCTGTTGATTTGCTTGCGTGTTTTAATGGGGACTGTGATCAGTTCTAATGTTTGTCTCTTTCTCTCTGTTCTCAAAGACTTGAACGTGTTTACATAAAGCTTTGCCATCTCAGATGCGTTTTTTTGGAAACCTCATCCATGGGCGGGATCAAGCCCGTTTAATGTACCCATTTTGTTAACCTGATCCAGACTTGACTTGCTTATTAACTAAGCACCTTGTTACCTTCCAGGTCTTAATAATAAACAGGGGACGTGCCAGATTAAACTGGCTTTCCTTCGGGTCCTACGCAGCTATTGGTCATCTTACCCAGATATCAAAAGGAAATTGGATGTGCACCTGAGGGAAATAAACTTGCAGGGCTATGGGGATAGAACGGGTGATGAAACTGATTTGATAGCCCTACAGAGAACCTCCATGGACCTCCTGGGCTAAATGGCCTCTTTCTGTGCTGTAGTAACTTTGACTCTATCCAAAGGCCATCCATCCCCCTTGTCCCCAAGTATCAGAGATTGAGAGATCTGATCAAGGTGTTTAAAATGTTAAAAGAATTTGAATATGGTAGATAGAGAGAATCTATTTCCTCTGGTGTGGGGAGGAGTCCAGAACAAAGGGGCCAAACTTTAAAATTAGAGCCAGGCCTTTCAAGAGTGAAATCAGGACGCACTTCTTCACACAAAGGATGTTGAAATGTGGAAAACTTTCCCCCATCCCCCAAAGGGTGGTTGGGGTGGGTGCGAGTCATCAATTGGTGCTTTCTAGACTGAGGTGGATGGATTTTTTTGGTAAGGATATTTAGGGATATGGAGCAAAGGTGAGCAAATGGAATTGAGGTGGGGATCAGTCATGAGCTGACAGAGGGTTGGAGGGGCCAAATGGTCGTCTCCTGTTCCTAGTGCTCCTACATTTGTGTCCTTGCCTAGTATTCCTAGTATTAAACCTTTGTGGTTTTCTGCAGACTTATGCTCCCTAAGCCAGGGCACACTTCCAGATTTCCACTGCCCTTTGTGTGGAGAAAGTGCTTCATTTCAGTTCTCCCACAATTGCAGTATTAATCCTTTCTTTGGCATTGCTCAGTATTTAGTGGTGTGGAATTTCCCCCATGTGTCACAGTAGCATCACATCATCACTTTATGGCATCGCCGCCTAACAACCAACCTCCCTCAGCACTGCTTGTCATCGCCTTGAGCCGCGTTAATCTTCTCTAACTTGCATTTATGTAGAGCCTTTAACATGGTAAACATCCTAAGGTGCTTCATAGAAGCTATTTATCAAACAAAATTTGACACTGAGTGCTATGACACAGCAAAAGGTAACTGCCAAGCTGGTCAAATCCCAGAGGGTAACTTGAAACAACCATCACAACTAATTTTCAATTTGTATAAATTTTGAGATGCGTGCCTTGAATTCAGTAGTAATAAGACTACCAAGTCTTATAGTTTTTAATAGAACTACATTAAACATTTATTAATAAGAGAATTGATTTTAAATACATACATAGATCTACAAATAACTACTGTGCTAACTTCTAAATCCCCTATTCAATCTAACTCCAATTACACTTTCGTTAAGGTCACAGTAAGACTCATAGACCCAGGCAAAGAAACATGATACCCTGAATAAGTCGACTTCCAGGTAAGTTTTCTTAACTTCAGTCCTTTGAAAACAGTAGCTTGAGGCATAGATGCTGAAGGCTTTTCATACTTGCAAGATCTTAAAAATGCTTTCCCCCACGCAAAGCCCTTGTTCCTCCTTTATACATATCTTCCTCTTTGAATGCCCATTGTTTCACTATGCCTTTGGACTTTATCTCCTTGATAATAAACCCCTGTCATAGTACAAAGTTTTACCAGTAATCTTTGGGAAAAATAAACACACTGTTTCTAAACTTCACCTGGCTAGGTGACACATTTCACCCCTTCTTTGAAAACAATCTAGTCTTAATTTATTTCAAAATGCAAATGTTCCCTTGACACCTATATTTCTAAACGTCCCCATGGTTATCTAATTAACATTTCAAACCTACCCTCTCTTAGATTAAAGCACCCAGACTAGCTGCCTCTAATTCAATTAAATCTCACACACACACACACACACATATATATATATATATATATATAGAAAGACACATCTCACTATTACTCTATTTTACAATAAATTCCAATAACATGAAAATTATTATAAATTCTTGACACTGAGCCATGTAAAGGGATATTAGGGCCAATGACCAGAAACTTGGTTAAAAGGGTAGGTTGTAAGGGGCATCTTGAAGGAGGAAAGAGGTTTAGAAAGGTAATTCCAAAGCTTGGGGCCCTAGCAGCTGAAGGCACAAATGGAGTGATTAAAATCAGAGATGCTCAAGAGGCTGGAATTGGAGGAGTACTGATATTTCAGAAGGTTGTTGGGATGGAGGAGATTAGACATAGGGAGGAAGCAAGGCTGGGGGGATTGGAAACAAGGATAAGAATTTTAAACTCGAGACATATGGGGATCTGGGAGCCAACGTAGGTTAGTGATTACAAGGGAGGATGATAAAAGAGGGGCAGGAGTTGGTGCGAATTAAGAAATTGCCCCCACTAGAAGAATCATCAGTGCCGAAAATGAAGAGAGGAAAAGCACCAGGCTAGTGGAGAAATGAAGTGCCTCGCGCAACAGATCTTTTGTGAGATGGGGATAAAGAAAGTGTTTTATTCACAGATGTTGGACAGAGGAAGAAGTTTGTATGTGGGAAGTGGGCTCTTCATTCTGAGAGTGAGGGGAAACTGCAGCATCTTTGCTGGGCAGCAATAAACAGATTAACAAGCTCATTATCTGAATGCAAAGTTGGGCAATGTGGCAGTTCAAGTGTAACCATTAGCACAAAGCCTGCACTCATTGGCCAGAGAACCAGAGTCCTTCTGGTCCCCCAACTTTTCCCATTCACCAACAGCTCAGCATGTCTGGCAGCCGGGTTGCGTTCCCTCATTGTCTTCATGTGGGGTGTTGACCAATAGGAAGGTCTGGTTCTCCAGCCAGGGGATGGGCTCAATGCCAAAGGCAACATTGAGCTCCCTCATTGCTCCTGCTATCTCTGAATGAAGATTTCGCTTTATAGACAGAATGAAACATCCTAATCTGTCCAACATCTTTTAGTAAAACGCTTCCATTCCCCCCTTTCAAGTTATTTCCTAATTCTGTGTTTAAATTGTTGACTTGTAGGAATTGAAAGCAAAGGAGGTGAATCCAGGGAGGGTGCGGACTCTGGAAAGGTTGGTTCAGGCCCTGGTCTCTCTCAGTTCATAGGCAGTGAATTCCAGGTCCTGATAACTTTCTGTTTCCCCCTTCCTTTTGTTTTTTCCAATAAATTATATAGATTTTTCTTTTTCCAACTATTTCCATTATTTTTAAATATTTTTAAATCTTTTATGCTCCCCCCACCCCCACTAGAGCTATACCTTGAGTGCCCTACCATCCATTCTTAATTAGCACATTCATTTAGATAATATCGCCAACTTTAACACCTATGTGTTCTTTTGTTCTGTTGTTTGTGACATCTTTTGATGATCTGCTTCTATTACTGCTTATTTGTCCCTACAACCACACCAACCCCCTCCACTTCTCTCTCTCTCCCCCCACCCAAACCGCACCCCCCCACACACACCTTAAACCAGCTTATATTTCACCCCTTTCCTGGACTCACTCAAGTTCTGTCGAAGGGTCATGAGGACTCGAAACGTCAACTCTTTTCTTCTCCGCCGATGCTGCCAGACCTGCTGAGTTTTTCCAGGTAATTCTGTTTTTGTTCCTGATAACTAGCTGCCTACATAAAGTTCTTCCTCAAGTTCCCACTGTATCTCTAATCAATTAATAATGTACTGAATATTGCACACATTTTTACTCCAGTAATACATATATGTGCATATACATACATATTTAGGTCTGAAATCTGAACAGGAAGCGGTGAGCATGGATCTGTCGATCACCATGAATTGGCACCTTCAGGAGAATTGGGAGGGCATATATTCATTACAGCAGGTTGAGAATGGAGAGAGTGTGTGTAGGATGGAAAGTTACGGCTTCAGAGGAATGAAAGAGAAGGAATTTTCCATAGAAACTAGAATTGCCTGTACTGACAGTGAGAACTTTTGGAAATACCTTTTATAGGCTTTTAGAAAGGGAGGATTTACAGACAAAAGCCACAAACCAAATGTCATGTCAAGATCCGATAGAGTTAGTCGATTCATCAGGACCTGAATATTATTGGCCTTAGAATCTAGAAGGAGAAATATTTATCTGTTCTATCTGTTTCAAAAGGTTTTAAACACCCTTGTGACTGGAAAAGCACCGAGACATACAGACGCAAATGAATGTTCTGGTGTATTGACTGTGGAAGGATCTTTAGCCACTTACACAGCCTGAAAAAAACTGCACCATTCACAGTGGGCAGAGACTGTATATGTGTTCTGTGTGCAGATGAGGCTTCAACTGATCATCGAACCTGGAGAAACACAAGGACGTCCGGACCAAGGAGAAACTGAATATGTGGGGACTGCAGAAAGGGATTCACTAATCATCTGTTATGACACAGCAGTTGGTAAAAGCTGAGTTATTTAAAATCCTGGAGACAAACTTTAAACAACTGCCATAACCTATATTTTCAATTGGTATGTTTGAGATGCAGCTCGGAATTCAGGAATGAAACCAATAGTCCTCGAGGTTTTTTTATATAAATTAAATCAAAAATTTATTAATTTAACAAATTTAAACACATACACACGTCTACAAATTACTACCATAACTATTAAACAAATCCCCAAATTAATCACTCCCAGGTAATCTTCCCCAAGGCAACAATGACCCATAGACTTAAACAGACACCAGGCAAAGCACATTTAACTTACAAATTCAAAATGAGCTTCCTTTCAATTTGTTCCTTTGCGGACACAGTGGTAAGGTTTACAGACTGCTTAGATATTACATGCCTCTGACTTCCACACACAAAACTCTTCTGTATATACCTAGCCTTCCCCTTAAATGTAAATTCTCATTGTATCACCAGGCCATTTGAACTCCACCACTTCTAACAATAAATCCCCTTTCATAGTACCAATTTTATTAGTAATAGAAACATATTGTTTGGTGCCTCCTAGCTAGGTGCAAGATTTCAACTCTAGTCTTTGGTTTATTCAATAAATGCAAATGTCCGTTCTACCTTACTGTTTAAAATCTCAAAATTACTATACATCAAAGCACTCGGACTAGCTGGCTTTAATCCAATTAAGACACACACACTCACACCCACAGACCCTACTACAAGTCCATTTTAAATTATTTCCAATAACATATATATTAATATCTTCATGACATCCCCCTCCTTATCGAAAAATGAACCGTCATAATTCTAAACAACGGCTTCATTTTTTAATAACCCATCTCACACTATCTTCTATAATTATTACATTGTCAGATTCATGCATTAACACAACACATATACAAGTCCTTGGAGTGAGAAATCACTCCAGTGTCCTGGGGGAGAATTCCCGCCCCTGCACACCGACGCATAAAATGACAAGCAGTGATGTTGGGCGTGCATCCTAATATCACCGTGCATCATTCACCTCCAGCGCGCACCCACTGAACAGTCAAATGCCTCTTATGGCCATTAATCAACCAATTTAGGTAATTGACAGGGCTGCCCATCCAACCTTAAGGTTGGCGGGCAGGCAAAGAGCCCAAGCAGCCTTCGTGTTTTTCAGGAAACCTCATCCATGGATGGGATGAGGTTTCCTGAAGGTTTTATGAAATAAATTTAAAAATTTCTCAATTCATAAACATGTCCCAGCTCATGTGACACTGTCACATGAGGGGACATGTCTGAATAATTTTAAGCTTTCTCAATCTGAATTTAATCGCCCTGAGGCAGTGGCTTAGGGAGATTTCTGCACTCTTTCGCGTGCAGGCGCAAAAGAGCACAGGCCCCAATTCTCCCTCCTCCCCTTGCCTGCACAGGTAGTGCACAGCGATCTGGCCAGCCCAACAGGCAGAAGATTCTGCCCCAGGTTTTTTTTTAAGATGTCCAATTTTCCTTCAAACTTCAAACTCCTGACAAGGCATCTGTAAACAGATTCTCTCTACCAGCTACATTTATAATCCATAAATTAAATGGTTATAATAATGGACTCCACCTGAAAAGCCTTGCACTTTTGTCTCAAAATTTGTCCCAAAACATCAAAGGATTAGGCTCTGTATAAACAATTGTTTCTGATGAATTGTTGGCAACATAAATTTCAAAATGATGCAACGCTAACACCAAACCCAAGGTCTCTTTTCTGATCGATGAATATTTTCTCTGTTGTACATTCAGTTTCTGTGAAAAATACCCTATCAGTTTTTAAATTCCGGTGTCCCCTTCTTGTAAAAGTACAGCCCCAATGCCTATATCACTTGCGTCAACAGCCAACTTGAATTGCTTGGCATAATAGGGTACTGCCAAAACTGGTGTCGTAGTTAATACAGTTTTTAAACTATCAAGTGACTTCTAACACTCCAGTGACTGCTTTGCGGAACACTTTCGGTCTGTCTGCAAGCATGACCCAGACCTCCCTGTCGCTTGCCATTTCAACACACCACCCTGCTCTCATGCCCACATGTCTGTCCTTGGCCTGCTGCATTGTTCCAGTGAAGCTCAACGCAAACTGGAGGAACAGCACCTCATCTTCCGACTAGGCACTTCACAGCCTTCCGGACTGAATATTGAGTTCAACAATTTTAGATCATGAACTCTCTCCTCCATTCCCACCCCCTTTCTGATCCCCTCCTTTTTTCCCAATAATTTATATAGATTTTTCTTTTCCCACCTATTTCCATTATTTTTAAATGTATTTCCATCCATTGTTTTATCTCTACCTTTTAGCCTATTTTGATCCATTCCCCCCACCCCACTCCCACTAGGGCTATCTGTACCTTGTTCGTCCTGCTTTCTACCCTTAATTAGCACATTCCTTAGATAATATCACCACTTTCAACACCTCTTTGTCCTTTTGTCTATGACATCTTTTGGTTAACTCCACCTATCACTGGCCCTCTATCCAGCTTTACCTGTCCCACCCCCCTTAAACCAGCTTATATTTCACCTCTTTTCTAACAAAGAACAAAGAAAAGTACAGCACAGGAACAGGCCCTTTGGCCCTCCAAGCCTGCGTTGATCATATTGCCTGTCAAACTAAAACATTTTGCACTTCCGGGGTCCGTATCCCTCTTTTCCCATCCTATTCATGTATTTGTCAAGCTGCCTCTTAAACACCACTGTCATACCTGCTTCCACCACCTCCTCTGGCAGCGAATTCCAGACACTCACTACCCTCTGCGTAAAAAACTTGCCCCGCACATCTCCTCTATAGTTTTCTCCTCTCGCCTTAAATCTATGTCCCCTAGTAACTGACTCTTTCACCCTGGGAAAAAGCTTCTGACTATCTACTCTGTCCATGCCACTCATAATTTTGTAAACTTCTATCAAGTCGCCCCTCAGTCTTCGTCACTCTAGTGAGAACAATCAAGTTTCTCCAACCGCTCCTCATAGCTAATAACCTCCAGACCAGGCAGCATCCTGGCAAACCTCTGCACCCTCTCCAACGCCTCTATATCCTTCTGGTAATGTGGTGACCAGAATTGCACGCAATATTCCAAGTGTGGCCTAACCAAGGTTCGATACAGCTGCAGCATGACTTCCCAGCTTTTATACTCAATACCCCTGCCAATGAAGGCAAGCATGTCATATGCCTTCCTGACTACCTTATCCACCTGCGTTTCCACTTTCAGTGACCTGTGGATCTGTACACCCAGATCCCTCTGCCCGTCAATGCACTTAAGGGTTCTGCCATTTACTGTATAATTCCTGCCTGTATTAGACCTTCCAAAATGCATTACTTCACATTTATCTGGATTCAACTCCATCTGCCATTTCTCCGCCCAAGTCTCCAACCGATCTATATCCTGTTGTATCCTTTGACAATCCTCTTCACTATCTGCAACTCCTCCAACCTTAGTGTTGTCTGCAAGCTTACTAATTAGCCCAGTTACATTTTCCTCCAAATCATTTACGTATACTACAAACAGCAAAGGTCCCAGCACTGATCCCTGTGGAACTCCACTAGTCACAGCTCTCTATTCAGAAAAGCACCCTTCCACTGCTACCCTCTGTCTTCTATGACCAAGCCAATTCTGTATCCATCTTGCCAGCTCACCTCTGATCTTGTGTGACTTTACCTTCTGTACCAGTCTGCCATGAGGGACCTTGTCAAAGGCCCTACTGAAATCCATATATATAACATCCACTGCCCTTCCATCGTTGATCATCTTTGTCACTTCCTCGAAAAACTCGATCAAGTTAGTGAGACACGACCTCCCCTTCACAAGATCATGCAGCCTCTCACTAATATGCCCATTTGCTTCCAAATGGTAGTAAATCCTGTCACGAAGAATCTTCTCCAATAATTTCACTACCACTGACATAAGGCTGACTGGCCTGTAATTTCCTGGATTATCCCTGCTACCCTTCTTAAACAATTAGTTCTGTTGAAGTCATACAGACTCGAAACATTAACTGTGTTCCTCTCTGCAGATGCTGCCAGACCTGCTGAGTTTTTCCAGGTATTTTTATTTTTGCTTCTTTTTTCCATTGAAACTTCTTGTTCCTTCTTAATAGTTCAGTCAATGGAGCAACCACACCGCTAAAATTTGGTACTAATTTCTGGTAAAACTCATGCCACAAATCTCAAAATGTCTCGTTTTGTTGTAGGCGCTGGGAAATCTATGATAGCCTTTCAGATCTCTCGGAGCCACCTTACCATGTCCAATAGTGTGCCCTAGAAACATAACCTGCGCTTTTGCAAATTCACTTTTAGCCAAGTTCATCACCAAATTAGCTTCTTATAATTGAGAAAATGATCCTTCCAGATGCTGTAAATGCACCTCTCATGTCAGACTGAAAACTATTAGATCATCAATATAAACAGCACAATTGCTTAGACCTGCAATTACTTTGTTTGCCAGTCTTTGAAATAGTCACAGGTGCATTCTTCATACTAAATGGCATGACTTTAAATTGATATAGTCCATTTGGCATCACAAAAGCCGATGTCTCCTTTGCTTTCTCTGACAACGGTACCTGCCAATATCCTTTTAGCAAGTCAATCATTGTGATAAATTTCGATTGTCCCACTTTCTCAATGCAATCTTCAAACCGTGGTGTGGGATATGAATCCACTTTTGTCACCGCATTCGCCTTTCGATAGTCCATACGCAGTCTTTGAGTTCTTTCTGGTTTTGGTACCCGTACAATAGGCAAATTCCAGTTACTACAAGTGGACTCAATGATGTCGGTTTGAAGCATGAAATCAATTTCTTTTTGTACTTGTGATAACTTTGCTGGATTTAATCTATGAGGATGTTGCCTCACTGAAGATGAAACCTGTACAGCTAAATGTGTCTTTCCCAATTTATTCCCACTAATAGGTTTGCATGACTGCAGTAGCTTGTCCAAATCACTTTGACACTTGCTTGGTAGGTAACTCAATATTTTATTTGAATTTTCAAGCACCCCTTCATTATCCAATTTGATTAGAGGAAAATCAATTTCAGAGTCCTGCACTTCTACCTCTTTCTCATCATCCACCATCACTAATACCTTTTTTTGTTCCTCTTCCCTGTCAAAATACTTTTTAAGCATATTTACATGACACACCCTCTGCTTCTTTCTTCTATTTGGAGCATTTATTAAAGAATTTACTTCACTCAATTTCTTTTCAATCCTGTAAGGCCCACTAAATCTTGCATTTAATGAATCACCTAGTACTAGTAACAAAATTAATACTTTCCCCCAGCAACAAAACTGTGAGCTGTCGCTTTCTTATCTACCTTCATTTTCATCACTTGCTGTGATACCATTAAATGTTCCCTAGCCAACTCACATGCTCTGTTCAATCTTTCCCTGAAATTTGATTCATAATCCAAGAGAATAATTTCTGAACTATGACTCACCAATTTCTCATGAGTTAATTTCAGTGGTCCCCTTACCTCATGACCATAAACTAGTTCAAAAGGGCTAAAACCAGTTGATGCATTAGGAGTGTCTCTAATAACAAATAACAAGAATGGAGCTCCTGTATCCCAATCCTGTGGATACCCCTGACAGTACGCTCTCATCATAGTTTTTAAATTTGATGCCATCTTTCCAAAGCTTCTTGTGACTCCAGATGATAAGCTGTTGAATTAAACTGTTTCACCCCCCCCCCAAACTGTTCATTACTTCCTTAAACAGCTGCGACATGAAATTTGTCCCCTAATCCGATTCTTTCCTTAGGTAAACCATGGGCAGAATCTTCAGCCCCCGCTCACCGAGGCGTAAAATGACGCGCAGTGACGTTGGATGTGCATCCGGACATCAATCCACGTCATTCAGATTTTCAGTTCGGCGGGCACGCACCCAAGTCAGCTGCCCACCTGCTGAACTGTCAAAGCCCTAATAAAGCCAGTTAACTATCAATTAAATCAATAAGATGAGCTGCCCGTCCAACCTTAAGGTTGGTGGGCAGGTGAAGAGCCCAGGCGGCCTTCGCATTTTTCATGGAACCTCATCCACGGGCGGGATGAGGTTCCATGAAGGTTTTTAAAGTCTTGTAAAAATTTTTAATAAAATTAATAGCAAGTCCTACTCATGACAGTTTCATATGAGAGGACATGTCTCAAAAATTCTTTCCCTTTATTACATTTTTTTTGCACTTAAACTAATCTCCCTGAGGCAGCTCTGTGCCTCACTCTTTTTCTGCACTCTTTTGTGCGCGTGTATGAAAGAGTGCAGGCCCCGACTCAGGCAACACCACCCCCCACCCCTCCCCCCCAGCCGGCACAGGAAGCGCTTAGTGCTTCCGGGTGCACAGCACGCTGAGGGAGCCTTAATTGGCCCACCCATGTAAAATGGCAGTGCACAGCTGATCGTGAGCGGCGATTGGCTGCACGCATGCCCACTCCCACCCAACCCCGCCGATGGGGAGAAAATTCTCCCCCATATCTTGTAAAAAAATGTAATTAACTCCTTCACAATCTTCTTAGTTGTAATATTTCTTAAAAGTATCGCTTCAGGAAACCTGGTAGACACACCCATTATTGTTAGTAAGTACTAATTTCCACTTTTAGTCTTAGGGAGGGATCCTACACAATCAATCATGATCATGTTCTTCAAATGATGGTAATGGGATTAAAGGCGCTGGCTTTATCAGTTGTTGTGTTTTCCCTGTTACTTGACATGAATGACAGGTTGTATAGAATTTGACTATATCCCTATGCAATCCTGGCCAAAAAAACCTCTGTATCTTTTCCTGTGTTTCCTAATTCCTAAATGTCACCCCATTGGTATCTCACGAGCAACCCTCAGAATCTTATTTCTATACCCTAATGGGATAACAATCTGATGCACCTCACTCCAGATTTCATTTGCTGAGACATGATCCGGCCTCCATTTTCTCATTAAAATATCTCCCTAAGGTAATAACATACTGGAATACATTTTGTTTCTGTTTCTGAATAAGCTTTCTGATATAACTGCTTTAATTGCAAATCATTTTTCTGTAACTTCACTAATCTCATTGAGTTAAACGCTGCAGCTGAATTGTCCTGTAGCCTTTCCTCCTGAACAATGTTATCAGACATGGTGCCAGCTAATTGGATTTTGACATCTTCTTGCCTTTGAACTGCTTGCCCTTCTTGTTTATCTTGTTCTTCCTGATGAGCTTTTGATCTTGTGATCACACAATCAGGAAACAATCCCTCTGTAACACTTCTGTTGAAAACATTTCTACAGACTGCTTGACTACTCTAGGCTTCACCCGCATTTGTGATTCAGCTATATCATTACTCAGACTAAATTGAACCCCTGCAATGGGCAATTTTTCCACTACTCCAGCAATAACTTCACCTGTCCTCCCTTTGCTCCTTAATTTTACCTTTCACAACGGAATAGATTTAGCATCTCCATGAACACCACTTATTATCACCTGCCCCTGCAATACTCACTTGGAACAACAAATATCACTCTCCCACAACATTAAGGATCGACTAGCCCCTGCGTCTCTTAAAATTTTAACATCTTTACCTACTCCACCCTGTACACCTAGAAAGACTTTCCCTTCACATGCAAAGTCTTTAAACATTTCTGCAACCTGCTCATTCAGAATTCTCTTGGGTAAATTGTGAACACATTCCCACTTCTTTACCTATCACTGTTGCAACCGATGCAGTTGGTAAAGTGGAGTTATTTAAAAATCCAAGAGGGAAACCGTCATAACCTATAATTTTAAGTGCTATGTTTGAGATGCAATTCTAAATTCAGGAATCAGACCACTAGTTCTCGAGGTTTTACATTAAACTAAGTGAAACATTTTATTAATTTACACAGGTTAAAATATATATGCACATGGCTACAAATTATGACTATCATAACTTCTAACAAATTCCCAAACCAATTTCCATTAAGGCAACAGCAACCCATGGACTTAACCAGACACCAGGCAAAGCATTTTCATCTTAAGAATTCAAAATGAGGTTCTTTTCACTTTGTTCCTGTGGAGATAGTTGGAGGCTTGCAGCTGCCTTTTGATCTCACATTGCCTCTGCTCTTCACACCCAAAACGGTTGTCTTGTTATACCTACCACTTGTATCAACAACCTCTCTAACAACTAAACCTCTCTAACATTAAAACCTCTTTCATTGTAGTGGAAAAATTAGTAATATAAACATATTGCTTGACAGCTGCTATATAGGTGTCTGTTTTCACCCTACTTCTTGAATGCTCTATTAAAAAAATGCAAATGCATGCTATCTCTCGTACATATCAAAACTAGTACACATTAAAGCACACAGTCTAGCTGACTTTAATCCAGTTAAGACACACCCACAGACTAAACCTCTATTTTAAAAGAAAAATATTTTCCAAAATATTATATACATTAAAAGCTTCATGACCATCACTGCTTCTCCCTGTTTACCTGTATACAAACCACTGGTTTTTCCTGTGCCTGAACCTCAGATCCCACAGTACTTTTACATCCAGAACTTTTCTGTACCCCAATAATTCCAACAGATTTTTCCAGTAATTTCCAAAACACTGATTTTGTGTGCCCCACTTTATTACAATGAAAACACCACAATTTTCAAATGTCACTCCTGCCCTCAGCACCTTCCTTTCTCTTCTGAGAAAAAAACTTCTTGAGAATTTCCAGTCACTCCTTCTCTTCCCTGACTACCTACCTTCTTTTCACCTTCCCACTTTCTGGGCGTGATATCCCCCCCTGTCGGGGGTGAAGTTGAGTGGCAGGCCCGCACAGGCACGCCTCCAATCGGCACCCCCAATCAGGGGCATTGTGTCATTTTACATGAGCAGGCCAATTAAGGGGGGGATTCCTTACATGCATGCACACGAAAGACCGCACTCATCTCCCTGAGGATAAGTGCTGCCTCAGGGAGATTGGCTGTTCTGTGACAAAAATTAAAAACAGAGAAAAGAAAAATTCCTGACATGTCCCCTACTGTCACGTGAGTTGGGACATGTCCATAATTTTTACAAAAACTTTAATAAATTTTTTTAAAACCTACCTGAAACCTCATCTCGCCCATGGATGAGGTTTCATGCTTTTTCTAATTCCCGCCGGGGCTCCTGGCCTGCCCACTAACCGTAAGGTTGGACAGGCAGACCCATTAATTAGCTAAATGACTTTGTCAATGGCCTCAATTGGCCATTGACAGGTCGGCAGGTGCACAGCTGATTTTGCTGTGCCCCCCTCTACTGGAAAATTTAAATGGGGCGCAGTGACATCGGGAGTTCCACCCAATGTCACTGCATGCCATTTTACGTGTTGGCGAGCTGGCCCCACACACACCGCACCACACACACACACACACACACACACACAGCCCCCCCCCCCCCCCCCCCCCCCCCCCCCCGCCCCGCTCACTGACGGGAAAACTCTGCCCTCTATCTTTTTCTGATTTGAAATGTTGACAAAAAAAGGTTTAGCTCTATGAACTAACTCGTAATCATCAGCTATCTCTTTTTTTATTCATTCACGGGATGTGGACTTCGCTGGCTAGGCTAGCATTTATTGCCCATCCCTATTTGTACTTGAGAAGGTGGTGGTGAGCTGCCTTCTTGAATTGCTGCTTGTCTTACAGTTTGAACCCTCTGTTCCTCCACGGGAGTTCTCACTACCGAAGGGATTGAGTCTTTAAATTCTTCCAAAAGAATTACTTCCCTAAGAGCTGCATGTGTTGTCCGCATTTTTAAGGCCCGTATCCACCGGTCAAAATTACTTTGTTTTACTCTCTCAAACTCAATATAAGTTTGCCCACGCTGTTTTCTCATATTCCTAAATATCTGCAGGAACCAACTCATATGCACTCAAAATAGCCTTTTTCACCACATCGTAATTCATCGATACCTCTTCACACAGCAAAGCATTTACCTCTTGTGCTCTACCCAGCAATGTAGATTGTAATAATAATGTCCAGTACTCCTGTGGCCATTTTATCTGTTTAGCTATCTTCTCACATGAAATAAAGAACAATTCAACATCATTTTCCTCAAACTTTGGAAGAGCTTGTACAAATCTAAACATCTCCCCACTGGGTTTTAGGTTAAAGGTTTTTTTCATCATCAGAACTCTCCTCAGAATCTGAGATCTCTTTTTTAACTCCCAGCCTTTTAAGCAGGTATTCTCTTTCTCTCTTTTTCTCGCTTTCCTGAAATTCCAGGTCCAGTTTCCTTTCTTTCTCCTGCCTTCCTACTTGCTCCATTTTAAAAGCCATTTCTCTTTCCTTTCCTTCTAATTCAAGTTTTTTTCAGTTCCTTTGCTTGTTCAAATTCAAGTTTCTTCATTTCAAACTGAAGTCTCTCTACCTCCAGCTGTGACTCAGTAGTGTCAGGTATCACTTCCAGCTGTAGATGCTGTGCTATACTTTTAATTATATCTGATTTCCTAGCCCCCGCAGGTAACCCCAATTTTAACTTATCTGCCAACTCTGTTAACTTACTTTTGGTTACATTTTGAAACCCAGAGTTTTATCTTCTGCTTCCAGACAAGTCTTAGCAATTGCCAAAGCCATCTTGCAGTCCACCACTTCTAAAAAACCTCACCAACCCCTGAATTCAAAGTGATTCTTGTACTCGTAACCTTAAGATTCACTAATTCCAAACCAATCAAGGAATTACAAATATTAAACAAAAACAGAATTTTCTATTTTTGTTTCAGATTTCCAGTATCCGCAGTATTTTGATTTTAATTACAAATATTATCCCAGCAAGAGCCCCCAATTGTTATGACACAGCAGTTGGTAAAGGCTGAATTATTTAAAGTCTCAGAGGGAAACTTTAAACAACTGCCATGACCTATATTTTCAATTGGTATGTTTGAGATGCAGCTCGGAATTCAGGAATAAAACCAACAGGCCTCGAGAGGTTTTTCATATAAATTAAATCAAACATTTATTAATTTAACGACAAATTTAAACACATACACATACAAATTAAACCATAATAACTATTAAATGAATCCCCAAATTAATCACTCCCAGGTAATCTTCCCCAAGGCAACAATAACCCATAGACTTAAACAGACACCAGGTGAAGCACATTTTATCTTACAAATTCATAATGAGGTTCCTTTCAATTTGTTCCTTTGCAGACACAGTGGTAAGGTTTACAGACTGCTTAGATATTACATGCCTCTGACTTCCACACACAAAATTCTTTTCTGTATATATCTAGCCTTCCCTTTGAATGTAAATTCTCATTGTATCACCAGGCCCTTTGAACTCCACCTCTTCTAACAATAAAACCCCTTTCATAGCACCAATTTTATTAGTAAGATAAATATATTGTTTAGTGTCTCCTAGCTAGATGCAAGATTTCACCCCCAGTCTTTGAATGGTTTATTCAATAAAATGCAATTGTCCCCTCTACCTTACTGTTTAACATCTCAAAACTACTATACATCAAAGCACCCAGACTTGCTGGCTTTAATCCAATTAAGACACACACACTCACACCCACACACACAGACCCTACTACAACTCGAATTTAAAATAATTTCCAATAACATTATATACATTAATATCTTCATGACAACATCCCAGCTACATATTCATGGACGCAGTCACACTGGGCAGAGACCATTTATCGGTACCATGTATGGGAAGGGATTCACTCAATAATGCACACCAGTGATTATTAAATTCCAGACTGCCAGTTGGTGAAGTAGGAGACCAGAAGCCAATATTTACTCAGTCTTAATCACAGAATGAAACATCAAAACTATTAACTCTTCTTCCCCACCAGTGTCAACTGGTGTCTCTTTATACACTTCTGAGTAAACTAAAAGCAAATAAACAAATTAACTAATTAACAATCCCTTAAAGAGGCTCTGTAATTAAAACAAAACTTGAAAGGAAACTTATCAAGATTAAATTAAAATAAAATTTTGGAGAGAGATGATGCACTCCAGCCCCTGCGGTGCCCACCGGTTGCAGAAGGCCTCAAGCGCACAGGTGGACACGGTTTTCTCCCTCTCCAGGGACACATGGACATAAACACAGAAGAGAGGTAGACATCTAAGATGAGTGACCCCCTCAATGGCCCACTACCTGGACCTGTTTATGACTACCTTTGCCAGGCCCAGGAGCAGGCTAACAAGGAGATCCTCCGATCTGCTCACCCCTCCTCCACAACAGGTGGCCAAAGATCAGGAACATGGGAACCAAATGCAACCAGAAATTGAGGAGCAGCACCTCAAATAATGAAAAAGAGGCTGAAACCTCGCACAACCTATGTAAATGTGAAACATGGGCTTTTTAAGGCTGCAGAAATTACAAGTGGTCTGGGTGTCCATGAACAAACTTAACTTCTGGTTACGTAGGACTGCTGCGTGCAACACCCTCCATGCCAAATCCCCAATGGAAAAAGGGGGGACTCCCACATAGCCTCCCACCACGGGCCCCCGCCTCTTCTAGAGGGCAGAACAGTAAGGCACAGCATAACTGGATGGTTGACAAGGATGAGGAAGTGGAGGGTGTGCAGCAGCAGTCTATGTAGAAAATCCCTCCTCGCAGAGTGGAATGGCACAAAGGGGATTTCTGCAAGATGGCACAAATTGTGGGACCAAGGTTCCTGAGGGAGGTTTTGGGACCCAGGGCCAATGTAAAATTCTGCCTGAACTGGGGTCAGTTCAGATGGGAGTGCTGTGCAAGCTTCTCTTTATAGTCTTTTGAGTTTCAAATAAACTAAGTAACTAATGAACCACCCTTACGGGTGAAGTGACTCTTTATATTCTTTTGCAAATATCAATTAAGTAAATTAACTAATTAATTAATAAACTAATTAACAGTCCCTTAAAGAAGCGCTGTAACAAAAATCAAAACTTTAAAGGAAGCTTATCAAATTAATGTTCCCAGGGTTGATGATGCACTCCAGTCCCTACGCTGCCCACCAGTTGTGGAAGGCCTCAAGCGTACTGCGTAGTCCCTCTCCAGGGACACCTGGACGCTAGCATAGCCACAGAATAGGGGCAGACAGTCAGGCCTATCAACCCCCTGCACAGTTCACTGCCCAACCCCCTTTGCACCAGGTGACCAAAGATCAGGAGCATGGGCCTGAAGTGCAGGAACAGCTCCCTCAAATAATCAAAAAGGGACTGCAACTTCGCACAACCTATGTAATTGTGGACACGGACTCCTCAAGGCCGCAGAAAAGACAAGCATCCTGGGAGTTCGTGAATCACCTTAGTTGTTTATCGCACAATACTGCTGCATGCAACACCCGCCATGCCAAATCCCCAATGCTAAAGGGGAGGACTCCTGTATAGAGAGCTCTCCAGTGGAGGCCCCTGCCACTTCCAGACGGCAGAACGGAATGCTACAGCTTGTCCAGATGGTTGACGAGGGTAAGGAAGTGCAGGGTGTGCAGCAGCAGCCCCTACAGGAAACTCCTCCATGCAGAGTGGAACGTCTCAAAAGGGATTTCTGTGAGATGCTCAAATTGTGGGGCTGAGGTGCCGGAGGGAGGTTTTGGACCGGGGGTGAATAAGAAATTGTGTCCAAGAAGGGTCAGTTCAGACTGGAGTGCTCTGCAAATGTCTGCTTATATGTGCTCAAGTGATCATCTGATCAATGCCTTCTATCTGTATATCCTGAACCTTAACTTATACAATTAACAGATTCCTTTTCTTTAAGTAAAAATTAACAATTGATATGCACAAAATATTTCAAAACGAATCAAAAAGAAAGAAATTGTTTTCCATAGGCTGTACAAAGCATTGCATTATGAGAAGCCCCTCTTCTAGGATCCCCAATAATTTCTTAGTGCAACCACTTCATGAAACAATCTGATAATTGATGACTTGCATGAACCCATTTGATCTTGGAGATTTCCTTTTTCTCCAACATTTGCTTCACGCTAGTAAGGTCAATTCTTAATCTTTTTTCACTCATACATTTTTGCAGAGTGTACGTTATCACACAAAGAACAAATATCTCTGTAACATTCAATAGACAAATTATCTTTAGTGTGTCCCTTGTATAGAATTTCCCCTAAATTATTTGATAAATAGAATCTCATATCCACTGCTTCCACAACAGCCAGTGTTTTCTTAGGTAAAGTACTTTTATCTACCTTTTTAAAAATGTTCTTAGCTTCCCAGGCTAAAGGACATTTCTGAATCTTGCCCACCAAAAATATTGTGAAACCAGCTGCACTTGAATGCCCATCAGGAAGATCAGCATGAGGAGGATCACTAAAATGACTAATTTCATGTTCTTTGGGTCACCCAAGAATGGAAACTTGAGTGCACATTTCTCCATATTTAATTTTTAAAATGTTTTATTTGTGCTTAAACATCCTCAACTTTAGGGTGTTTCATCACAGTACTTAGTTCCAACACACCAAAACTAGCATCCAGCCTTGTCTGTGTCCTTAACAAATTCAACTGACAAAACAAGCTTTGCAACTAAAATAAAAATGGAAAATGTTGAAAAAACTGAGCAGGTTATGGGGCATCTGTGGAGAGAGAAATAGACTTAACATTTCAGGTTGATGAACTTTCATCAGAACTGAGAAAAGAAATGTAATAGGTTTTGAGCAAGGGGTGGGTGGGACAAGGACAAAGGAAGGACTGTGATAGGGTGGAAGACGGGAGAGATTGAAGGCAGGAGAGCCTTACAGGGCCAAAGGGATGGATGATGGGGCAAGAAAAGAAACAAAAGATGTGCCTACAGCAGGCGTGCTGCTGTCTGAAAGCAAAAAAGAGGGAAAAAAAATGAAACATGCAAAGAAAAGGAAACAAGATGGGGGCAGAGATTATTGTCTGAAATTGTTGAACTCACTGTTGAGTCTGGAAGGTTGTAAAATGTGTAATTGAAAAATGAGGTGCTGTTCCTCAAGCTTACATTGATCTTCATTGGAACAGTGCAGGAGAGCAAAGACAGAAATGTCAGTGTGAGAGCAAGGCGGTGAGTTAAAATGACAGGCCACCAGAAGCTTGGTGTCATGCCAATGGACTGAACGGAGGTGGTCTGCAAAGTGGTCACCCGATCTGAATTTGGTCTCCCCAGTGTAGAGATCACATTGTGAGCAGTGAATGCATTAGACTCAATTGTAAACTACATGTAAAAAGTACATGTAAATCACTGCTTCATCTGAAAGGAGTGTTTGGGGCCTTGGACGGAGAGGAGGGAGGAGATATAAGAGCGGGTGTTACGTCACCTCCAGTTGCATGGAGAAGTATCGTGGGAAGGAGATGGTGTGTCAGGGGTGACTGAGGAGTGGACCAGGGTATCACAGAGGGAATGGTCCCTTCAGAATGCTAAAAAGGGGAGGGGAAGGGAAGATGTATTTGATGGTGACATCACACCAAAGGTGGCAGGAAATGATATGTTGAATATGGAGGCTGTGAGAGGACAAGGGATCATTTTGGGAGGGAGGGAAAAGGGTGAGAGCAGAAGTACGGGATACATAACAGATACGTGGATGGTCCTGTCAACCACCGGGGGAGTGGAGGGGGGAGTCCTCGATTGAAGAAAAACAAAAACATCTCAGAAGCACTGTTGCAGAAGGTTGCATAATCAGAACAGATGTGATGGAGATGGAGGAACTGGAAGAATGGAATGGAGTCCTTACAGGGTGTAGAATATGAAATTCTACAGTCAAGATTGCTGTGGGAGTCAGTGGGCTTATAACGAATATTAGGTGATAGCCATAACGCCAGAAATAGAGACAGAGAAGTCAAGGAAGGGAAGAGTTGGAGATGCACCACATGAAACTGAGAGAAGAGTGGAAATTGGAAGCAAAGTTGATGAAGTTTTCCAATTGAAGATGAGAGTAGGACATGGCACAGGTACAGGCATCAATGTACCAGAAAAGATTTGAGGGGGGGGCCTGAGTAGGACTGGATCAAGAAATGTTCCACATATCTTACAAAAAGGCAACCATAGTTAGGACCTATCTGGGTATCCATAGCAACACCTTTTATTTGGAGGAATTGAGTTGCATTAAAGGAGAAATTGTTCAATACCATAGTCCAGCCTGGCGGAAAAGGGTGGTGGTCAATGGAAAGTGGGCTTCCAATCAAGCAAGAAGCAGAGAGCCTTCAGACCATCCTTGTGGGGGATGGGGGAATACAGAGATTGGATGTCCATGACAAAGGGATAGGGCCAGGAAATTGGAAACTTTTAAAGTGACAGAGGGCATCAGAAGAGTCATGGATGTAGGTAAGAAGAGACTGGAGAAGGGGATAAAAAGAGTTAAAGGAGGAAGAGATCAGTTCAGTGGGGCAGGAATAGGCTGGAATGATAGGTCTACCGTGGCAGTCCAGTTTATGGATCTTGGGAGGGGGTAGAAGCGAGCTTTGTGGGTTTGGTGACTTATGAAGTGGGAAGCCATAAAGCGTTTCTTCTTTAGGTGCAGCATCATCTTTCTGTGATAACCTGGCATGATTAACTGTGATAGGAGAAACACACTCTAAATAGGATTGCAGATTCAAAGGGCAGAATTTTCCATTTATGAGTCTAAGTGTGATGGTGGACGGTTTCAGCAAAACTCATCCCGCTGGCTGGAATGGTGAGAACTTGCACCCGATTCCACGCTTGGAGGGTCATTAATTATGCACAGTGAGTATCGAGCCAAATTACCTGGCAGGTCAGGTGTTGATTTGTCCACCCGCCATCAGCTGGTGGGGTCAAATATCCGGGCGCCATACTTAAAGACCAGTCCAAAACATAATCTCACTCTCTCCAGTCCACCTGTTTTCCTGACACCGGCAGAGATGTCTTGTAGCCAGAAAAAGAAGGCCGAGGGTCCCAAGAAGAAGGCAGCATCCTG
Organism: Carcharodon carcharias; assembly: GCF_017639515.1. Classification (NCBI taxonomy): domain Eukaryota; kingdom Metazoa; phylum Chordata; class Chondrichthyes; order Lamniformes; family Lamnidae; genus Carcharodon; species Carcharodon carcharias. The sequence goes on from NC_054488.1 coordinate 23,594,520, forward strand.
CTTCACGTACCAGGCCCTCCGGGCCTTGATCAGAGGAGCACAGGCGCACAGGCAAGTCCTGTATCCCAGGGATGGCTGCAAGGAGTGCAGCAGCCTCACCTGTCTGGCCTGGAAGGCCGTTGCAGAGCAGGTCAGCGTGGCTAGCAGCCATGCCCAAAATGCCATCCAGTACAGGAAGTGGACGAATGACCCCATCCGCTCTGCCAGGGTAAGTCATCCTTCAACTCTCTTCAACAGCTACTCTCTTCAGGGATCTCAGGCAACCATTAGCGGTGACCAGTGGATGGACACTACCTTATAATTTTAACAAAAGAAAACTGAAAATTTTGTTCTTGAATATTTTCTTGCATTAAGTCAAATGAGCAAGTCTATTCATTTTAATGCAGCTTTCAGCCAGATTCGTCCAAAGAAGTTGGGAAATGTAACGCCCCACACTCTTTCCACCAATGCTATATCTTAATACATCTGACTGCAATAACATCAGATTTATTTACTTATTACAAACCGAATATTAAAATTTACCCCAACAATACTACAGTCGGCTCCATACCTGCTCCTACTCAGTTTGTCCCTGTCTACAAAAATGTTAGCCTAGTGCTTAGTATGTTTTTTTTTATGGCCTTGCTAACCTGTGGCATAACTTTTAGTGATTGGTGTTTAGTCTCCACTCCAATACAAAATCAAGAGAATCTTCATGGTTAGGTATGAACTGATAGATCCAGCCAAATGACTGGAAATTGAGATAGTGTGGGCATGTTAAGAGCTGTATTTTCTTCCATAATCTGTTGAAATGGCACTCTGATAAATATCAAACTTCTAATATTTTGTTATATTTGTACCGCAAAGCCATATATAAATGGAAACTACTGGAACTACTCAGTGTAGTATTCAATGGTTCAATTGTTCAGGATTTGGTTATGTGAGTCTGTTTACTATTGATGCTCACTGTGCTTGATTGGTTAAGTCTGGATATGGACTCATAAAAGTAAGCAAGCTGTAGCAAGAGCTGGAAGTTAGAGCTGGAAGCATGGAGCAGTCATTTTAAAGCACTGTAAATAAAGTTTCTACACACATATAAGCTGTTGTTACATCTCAGCATAGATACAAGATATAAAATATACAACAAAGTGGGAATGAGGATGATGGAGAAAAGTTTAAATTTACTGACTCCTGTATCTTTCCTTTCTTCACCAGGAGATCCACACATGCCATGGGAACAATGGATTTCAGGGTTCAAAACCTACTTGCTCACTACAGGGATAGATAGTCTGGATGTAGCAACGATCCACAAGAAGGCAGTATTTATACATTGTCTTAGAGCAGAAGGCCTGCAAATATTTAAGCAGTTTAAAGAAGATACGTCTATATTTGATACGGCAGTAAGTACTCTCGAAAAGCACTTCAGGCTAAAGAAAAGTGTGATGATCAAATGGTATACATTGTGCCAGAGATGCCAGGGAAATGGTGAACCCATTAAACAATACGTGACAGCTTTGTGGCAATTGGCTTCCACATGTAAATTTGGCACACTAACCAATTAACTATTCATGTCCAATTTATTTAAATACTTCAATTCCACATATTATTAAAAAACATGTCTAAATTGTGGAAGTGCTGATTGATTTGCAACGCCACATCCAGCTCGAGGGAAAACGTGTAACTCATGCTTAAAGTGGAATCATTTTGCAAAGATGTGCAGGTTGAAGAATGAGGTGTAGCATGTGTATACCATCATGAACAGTAAAGCACTGGGTCATTTTAAGGAATGCTCAGTCGAGATTGCAGGCATACTTACCTGGCAGGGGAGAGACCTTCATCGTGTTTCTGCCAGGGAAAGAGCAATGACTATAACCAGTCAAACCCCTTACCATGGGGTACCTAACACCATCCGAGTCATGGTGAAGGGTAGCGAGCAAGGAACAGGAATGGATAGGACCTTCTTCACGAAGAGGATCTTATTCAAGCTGTGTGGTTTTGAGGCTGCGGATATCTACTGCCTACAGGATTTCCCCAGCGCTGGTTTCTTTGATGTGACCTTCAAGCATGTGGCAGCTTGTGTCAAACTCCTGAAGGTGTTTGAGGAAAAGAAAGACCTGCCAGAAATGAAGATCCTGACGGCGGAGCCGCTCTTTGTTCTACCATTGCATCGTGAACGGGTTGCGACGGTGCATCTGTACAACCCCTACGTCCCTGTCGCTGACTTGCTCACCTTCCTTACCAGGTACTTCAATAAGGTTGGGAGCTGCACTGAAGTTAAAGATAATTTGGGGATCTGGACACGTAAACGCCAGGTTAAGGTAACGCTCAAGACCGACGGTAAGGGAGCCGTTTTCCACCCCCCTTCCAGATTCGCTATCGGGGAAAGCCGTGGTTACCTTGTCTACGCTGGGCAACCCAAACTTTGTCGCTCATGCGGCAAGTCTGGTCATGTGGCGGCCAATTGCAGTGCTGTCCTCTGCAAGAACTGCAAAAAGGAAGGGCACCAGACAAAAGATTGTAAACAGGCTAAGTGCTGCAACCTGTGTTGCGAGGCAAGTCACCTCTACAAGACCTGCCCCAAACGTTGCCGTACTTATGCACAGGCAGCTAAAGCCAATGAGGGGGAAGCAGAAGAAATGCCTCATGTCACACCAACCACCAAGGCCCCCAGGGAAAACATCAGGACAAAGGAGGACACAGAGGAAGACAAGATGGAGGAAAAAATTGAGGCAGCAGACAGCCAATCAACAGCACTGCCCCCTGAACCTCCCACTCCTCAGGAGAGCTAATCAACGGAGGAGGAGGAGGCAGCAGTGGGAAAGCAGCAGGGGGAGTGGCAGCTGGTGAAGAGAGCCAAAAGGAAGAAGGGGCTAAAAAGAAACCAAGCCACTTCCCAGACAAGAGTCAAGAGGCGTCTCCTATCCGACACGGATAACAAGAGCAGCAGCTCTTCGGACGAAGAAGGGCCAGGGCGGCACCAACAGAAGAAGCGGCAAAACGCTAGGGAGTTGGAGGACGAGTCACCCAAGCTCCAGAACATTGGTGACAATGAGGAGACCAGCGCAGCCCAACTTGGCCCACAACCCAAAGAGGCCAGTGCACCACAACCCCAGGAATCTGGGAGCAGTGAGGCGCTCAGATGCCACCCGAACAGAACATCTCCAATTGGGAGGTTCAGGACGCTTTCCTCAGCCCATCCCAAGTGAAGCAATTTGAGCACACCACGAGCACGAAGGAACTCTCAGAGACAACAGGTTTGGTAAGCGACTAACTGCTTTAAAATGGGTGTAAAGATTGTATCCATAAATGTGCGTAGCATTAAATCTACTACGCGATGTGTTGCGACCTTGGACTACCTTGCCAAGGTCAAAGCTGACCTGCTGTTTCTACAGGAGTGTGCGATACCGCACCTCAGCTCCTACAGGCAATGGTCACGATGGTGGTCCCATGGGCCATCGATCTGGTCGGGAGGAAACGACTCTCGTTCCTCCGGCCTGGGGATTCTGCTGCGGGGAGGCAGCTTCACCGTCTCCCAGGTTAAGGAGGTGGTGGGCGGGCGCCTCCTTGTAGCAGACGTAATGTATAAGAATGCTCCACTCCGGTTAATTAACGTCTACGCCCTGTCACAAGGGGCTGAGCGGCTGGAGGTTTTTCAGCAGCTCCCACAGCTGCTGGCAACCTCCATGCCGGTCATTCTGGGCGGTGACTTCAACTGCATCATCGATGCGGCCGGACGATCCGGCAGGGCCGACAGCAGATTCGACGCTACATCCAGATCCCTGATGGAAACAGTAAAGGATGCCAAGCTGCACGACGTCTTCAGCAACCCTGCAGATGGAGCGCAGCGTAGATACACCTGGTCGCGGCCTGACGGGTCCGTCTGTTCCAGGATAGACTTCCTGTTTGTGTCCCGCGCATTTGCAGTCAGATCCACCGACGTCAAGCCGGTGTTCTTCTCTGACCACTGCCTCCTACTGGCTGACTGCCACTTAGAGAAGGACCAGAGGGTTGGCAGGGGGGTATGGAAGCTAAACGTGCAACTGCTGACCCCAGAGAACATTGAGAAGCTCAAGAGGGTTTACAAAGGTTGGAGAACCATGAAACCCCACTTTGAGTCCCTGACACCCTGGTGGGAAGCGATCAAGGGAAACATCAAGAGGGTTTTTGTCCTCAAAGGCACCCAGAAAGCTAGAAAGGAACAGAGGGAAATGTCCCGACTCCAGAAAAACATGCAGAATCTGCTCTGGCTGCGGTCGATGGGGGTCGATATCAAGGAGAAACTCCAAGAGGTGAAGAGCCACCAAGCCTCGCTCTTTGCCTCGGAGGCCTCCAAGATCATCTTCCGTTCCAGAGTCCGCTCTGTAGAGCAGGATGAGACGTGCTCACGTTTCTTCTTCCAAAAGGTACACAGAGAGAGCTCTGTGATCAGCAGCCTGAAGGAAGAAGACGGCTCAGTTAAGTCATTGCAATCTGACATTTTGAGGATTAGCAAATCCTTTTATGCCGGATTGTATGATGTAAAGCCCACAGACAGCACGGCCTCCCAGTCCTTCCTGTCCTCTATCACGGAAGTCTTAGATGACAGTACACGGGAGAGTCTGGACAAAGTGCTAACTCCTGACGAACTGACTGAGGCCCTTGAGTCCTTCGAGAAGAGTAAAACTCCCGGAAGCGACGGCTTGCCGGCGGAGTTGTATTTGGCTCTGTGGGACTGGATCGGCCCAGACCTGCTAGAAGTGTACGAGAGTATGCTCCTGGCCGGCAGTATATCAGACTCCATGAGGAAAGGCATTATCACCCTCATCTACAAGCACAAGGGGGAAAGGGAGGAAATTAGAAATTGGCGACCCATTTCACTGTTGAATGTGGACTATAAAATTCTGTCCAAGGTCATCGCAAATCGGGTCAAATCCGCTCTGGAATTGGTGATCCACCCTGACCAGACCTGCACTGTGCCGGGCAGGAAGATCTCTGACAGCCTCGTGCTGCTCAGGGATACGATTGCCTATGTACAGGACAGGGGTGTGGATACCTGCCTCATCAGCCTGGATCAGGAGAAGGCCTTTGACAGAATATCGCACACCTACATGGTGGATGTGCTCTCCAAAATGGGGTTTGGGGAGGGAATTCGCAATTGGATCCAACTGCTCTACACTAACATCAGTAGTGCAGTCTCAATCAATGGGTGGGAATCAGATAGCTTTCCTATTAAATCTGGAGTCAGGCAGGGCTGCCCTCTCTCGCCTGTTCTTTTCATGTGTTGCATAGAACCCTTTGCTGAGTCCATCAGGAAGGATCCGGGCATAAGAATAGTGACGATCCCAGGTAGTGGAGGCATTCAGATCAAAGCCTTCCAGTACATGGACGATGTCGCCATCTTCTGCTCTGATCCGTTGTCGGTGCACAGACTTATGCACATCTGCAACCAGTTCGAACTGGCCTCGGGAGCCAAGGTAAATCGTGGGAAGAGCGAGGCCATGTTCTTTGGGAACTGGGCTGACCGATCCTTTGTCCCCTTCACTGTCAGGGCTGATGGCCTGAAGGTGCTGGGGATATGGTTCGGAGGGACCAGGGCACGCGTTAGAAACTGGAAGGAGCGAGTGTCTATGGTGAAAAGGAAACTGGTCATGTGGGAGCGAAGCTCCCTCTCCATTGCGGGTAAGAACCTGGTCATAAGGTGTGAGGCACTCTCACTGTTGCTGTACGTGGCGCAGGTCTGGCCCATTCCACACTCCTGTGTGGTGGCGATCACCCGAGCCATCTTCCACTTTATCTGGAGGTCGAAAATGGATCGTGTCCTCAGGGACACGATGTACAAGCCTCTAGATAAAGGGGGAAAAAACGTGCCCAACATCGCCCTCATACTGATGGCCACCTTTGTGTGCGGTTGCATCAAGCGGTGCGTAGACCCTCAGTATGCAAACACCAAGTGTCACTACATGCTGATGTTCTACCTGTCCCCAGTGTTGCGAAGGATGGGTCTGGCCACGATGCCGCGGAACGCTCCAAGTAGTTGGATCATGCCATACCACCTGTCCCTCGTGGGAAAATTTATGCAGAGAAACACCTTCGACCACAAGTCCGTTAGGCAGTGGTCGGCACGTAACATCTTAAAGGCCCTGAGGGAAAAGGAGAGGGTGGATCCTGTGGGATGGTTCCCTGAGCAGACTGACAAAGTAATTTGGCAGAATGCCTCATCACCAGAAATTTCCAACAAACACCAAGATGTAGCTTGGCTGGTGGTGAGAAAGGCCCTCCCTGTAAGATCCTTCCTACATGCCAGGACTCTCTCCCCCTCTGCACGTTGCCCTCGAGGAGGCTGTGGTGGGGAAGAGACCGTTGTTCACCTCCTTGTAGATTGTGTCTTTGCAAAGAAGGTCTGGAGAGGGATGCAGTAGTTGCTGTCGAGGTTCATCCCGAGCAGTTCTGTGACAGAGGACTCTGTGCTCTACGGGCTGTTCCCAGGGACACACACCGAGACAAACATCAACTGCAGCTGGAGGATCATCAACTCGGTGAAAGACGCTCTTTGGTCTGTCCGAAACTTGTTGGTTTTCCAGCACAAAGAGTTGTCCCCGACCGAGTGTAGCAGACTAGCACTTTCCAAGGTCCAGGACTATGTGCTGAGGGATACAGTTAAGCTTGGGGCAGCCGCCGCAAAGGCACAATGGGGTAGGGTCGCTGCCTAAGACCTTTCTGCCACAGTGCACTGGGGGGCTGGGAACTGTAAAGAGCCCCTCAGTCTGTACAGATTAAAATGTATGTCTGCCAATGATTGAAATATTCATTGTTTTTTTCTGATACACCTTGTGTTTCAGTTTGTAAAAGTTGAACCTGTTTGTATTTTTGTAATGGTGATTTAAAATGTTCGAAATGTTTTTGAAGATTTATGAATAAAGTATATTTTTGCAAAAAAAAAAGATTACAGGCATTTTGGTGCTGCTTCTCATTGATTTTGGCGCAAAAGTAGCTATTTCGAGCGACAAAGTCTGCCAACAGTGTTTGTTGGAACTTTCTCTCACTCCTGGAATAGACACTCTTCAAGCTTATCATGACCCTATTATTCTAATATTGGGCTAATATTGGGAACAATCACAGTTCCAGTATGCTACAAAAATATCATGCTAGACAGGTTCATGGTCTATGTCGCTAAAGGCCTTATGGGGGTAAACCTTTTCAATCGACTTGGATTCAAGTTTGGAGACCCCACTGGAGCACATATTAACGTGATCAATAACATAGACTACACACAATAGTATCCTTCATTATTTATCAGTTTTGTATCGACACGTCAATCCTGATAGTTTTGCAAAAGTTGAGATGGTTGCTATTTGCAATCCGTGTCAATGTGTCATAGGAGCTGAAATGATGGTTGGTATCATCGAGTGAATCAACTCATCACCGTGGATATCAAACCTAGTCTTTGCACGAGGCAAAAAATAGTGAACTTAGACTATGCATCAACCTTAAGGCAGTCAAAAAAGCAATCATTCCAGACAAATATCCACTTCCTACAATCCAAGAACTATCAGCATCGTTCCATGATTCCACAGTCTTCACAAAGCTCAGATACCACTGGCAGGGCAGAATCTATATCTTACAACTTTTGTTACTCATGCGGTGTGTTTCTGTACCACAGAATACCCCGTGGACTAAGTTCAGCATATAGCACATTCCAGAAGATCAATCTTTCAGTCTTGTCAGACATTGAGTGCATGCTCAACCTACTTGACAAAGTCGTTGTCCGTGGAAAGGTCAAAACAGAACACAATCAGCAGTTATTAGTGGTGCTCACTCTGCTTGCATAACAGAATTTGATGCTGAACAAGGACAAATGCACATTTGTAGCACCCAAAATTAACTTTCTAGGGTACAGAGTGACAGCAGCTGGAGTAAAGCCTACACACAGCACTAATGCCATTCATGCACTTCCAACCCTGTCTAACGTGAAAGAGTTGGCATCATTCCTCAGTACTACCAACTTTTATCACAACTTTTTTCCCAAGTATGCAGAGATTGCAGAACCTCTTCAAAAGCTACTGTGCAAAGATGCACAATGGGAAACAACACAGTGTTTGATTCATTAAAGGTGAAGATAACATCTCTGCCAGTGCTTGCGCATTTCAATCCACATGTGGAAATCTATGTCACAACAGATGCGCCAGGAAATGTAATTGGAGCTATGCTCTCACAGTGCATTGAAGGAAGTTAATGAGCAATCGATATGCTTCACACCTGTTGTTAGGTTATGCAAATACTCTACTGGAGAACAGGAAGCATTAGCCTGCATCTACGCTTGTGAACATTAGCACATCACTATGGCAGAAAGTTCATTCTCTGCACCGATCACCAAGAGATAACTACATTGTTAGCCACGTCAGGATCTGTCATCAACCTCTATGCACCTACAGATAGTCAGATCATCTTCATCAGTACAACTTTAAGGTCGAATATCTCGCAGATTCATGCAACCAAGTAGCTGACATGCTTAGCTGTACTACCATCGCAGACAGTGTTAGAGATAGCAAAGCAACTTGCGTCATCGAAGACTATGTGATTGCAGTGGTTTTGCACATGACTACTATTGCTTTTGTGGCTTCTTTATGCAAACTTACCAATCACACAGGATTGGTACATTATAAATAGGTTCTATTTATTTGAAGACTAGAACTAATATATATACACATTACAGGAGAGTTCAACAGACAGGCCTATTCTAGGGATTCAACACATATAACAACAACTACCGTCAACACTAGCAAAAACAACAGCCTGCTGGTCACATGCTGCTTTGCAGCCTGGTTCTGTGATGACATGTGTACACCATTTGCACATTCTCTTAAACTAATATCACAACATCCCCTTTTTTCCCCAAAGATAGCATTACATACAGTGAGAGGAAACATACATACACAGTAAGCTTGTTGCGAAAACCATTCACACAAAATATATATTTCTGTTCATCACTTAAGAGTTTAAGAGTGTATAATGTGTAGTGTTATGATCCAGGACCAGATCCCCCCAAATGTTTGGTACGGTCTGGTTAGGGACCAGTAACTTTTTGTTTAAAGTAGACAAAAGTTAGAGATCCAAGGTACTCACTAAGAGAATAAAACCACAAGATTTCACAGTTTTTGAACAAAATAAACTTTACTATACAAAGTCAGAAAAGTAAAACAATTTACACTATCTAACTTATTCTCAAACATTTAGAATTAACGTGAGGTAAATATGAACTAAAAGGCAAACTGTGGTCAATCACACCACACTGCACAATAAATGGCAGGTGTGACTAAAACACATCCCACGGATTTTTCAGCAACCCACACAGACATCAGTGTTCACTGTGAATTACAAAATCTCATTAAAACTTTATTTCCCTTATGGCGAATTCCCAACTCTTCACTTTCGAAGATCTGGTCTCTGAATTCCATCAAAAGCCCCTCCAACCTGGTCTGCCTCGATGATTGCTCACCTCCCAGAGTTTCAATCTCATCTCCCGAGACAACATTCCACTGGATCTGCACTCCAGCACTGTCTCACGGACACAACTCCGCTCTTCAGCCACGCTGAGCAGAACACCACTGTTCCAAAGGGCTACCTTTGCCCCAGCACAGAATCACCGATCTTCTGCTGCCTTTTCAGCTCTCCAGGGCTTCTCCCAAACCCTCATTACCTGGAGCCTGCCAACCCAGCTCCTCAGAGCTAACAGCTGCAATTTAGCTACATGGAGTTTCTTCTCCTGCTCCTGATTCCCATGCTGACAAAAATTGGCTGAGTCTTGAACTGCGCTTCACTGACCCTTGAACTGATCTAAGTGACCTGTCAAAACACTCCAAGAGGGTCCCACCCTTGTTGCTGGGCAGGATCAAATGTAACAAGTATTGGAACATCCTGTGCCCTGATTGTTACAACCTCCACAGGTGCTAGCTTACAAAACACATAGGGACAAAAAATAAATGATTTCATGACAGTAAGTGGCTTACAATCCACCTGGATCTCATGACAGTATAATCTTCCTGAGATAAAAACAAAAAACTGCGGATGCTGGAAATCCAAAACATAAACAGAATTACCTGGAAAAACTCAGCAGGTCTGGCAGCATCGGCGGAGAAGAAAAGAGTTGACGTTTCGAGTCCTCATGACCCTTCGACAGAACTAGGTGAATCCCAGGAAGGGTTGAAATATAAGCTGGTTTAAGGTGGTTGGTGTGGGGGGGGGGGGGGGGGGGGGGGGTGGTTGGTGGTGGGGAGAGGGAGAGAAGTGGAGGGGGGTGGTATGGTTGTAGGCAAAAGCAGTGATAGAAGCATATCATCAAAAGATGTCACAGACGCCAGAACAAAAGAACACATAGGTGTCGAAGTTGGTAATATTATCTAAACGAATGTGCTAATTAAGAATGGATGGTAGGGCACTCAAGGTATAGCTCTAGTGGGGGTGGGGGGAGCATAAAAGATTTAAAAATATTTAAAAATAATGGAAATAGGAGGGAAAAAGAAAAATCTATATAATTTATTGGAAAAAAACAAAAGGAAGGGGGAAGAAACAGAAGGGGGTGGGGATGGAGGAGGGAGGAGAAAGGAAGTGAAGGGGCAGGTGTTACATCTTCTGCATGGGCATGGGGTGGTGCCATAGGTGGGGGTTGGGGAGTAGGGGGTGTCCAAGGGCCCAAACACTCCTTTCAAGTGAAGCAACATTTCACTTGCATTTCCCCCAACTTAGTCTACTGCATTCGTTGCTCCCAATGCGGTCTCCTCTACATTGGAGAGACCAAACGTAAACTGGGCGACCGCTTTCCAGAACACCTGCGGTCTGTCTGCAAGAATGATCCAAACCTCCCTGTCGCTTGCCATTTCAACACTCCACCCTGCTCTCTTGCCCACATGTCTGTCCTTGGCTTGCTGCATTGTTCCAGTGAAGCCCAATGCAAACTGGAGGAACAACACCTCATCTTCCGACTAGGCACTTTACAGCCTTCCGGACTGAATATTGAATTCAACAACTTTAGGTCTTGACCTCCCTCCTCCATCCCCACCCCCCTTCTGTTTCTTCCCCCTTCCTTTTGTTTTTTTCCAATAAATTATATAGATTTTTCTTTTTCCCTCCTATTTCCATTATTTTTAAATATTTTTAAATCTTTTATGCTCCCCCCACCCCCACTAGAGCTATACCTTGAGTGCCCTACCATCCATTCTTAATTAGCACATTCGTTTAGATAATATCACCAACTTCGACACCTATGTATTCTTTTGTTCTGGCGTCTGTGACATCTTTTGATGATCTGCTTCTATCACTGCTTTTGCCTACAACCACACTACCCCCCTCCACTTCTCTCCCTCTCCCCCCACCCAACGCCCCCCCTCCACCACCTTAAACCAGCTTATATTTCAACCCTTCCTGGGATTCACCTAGTTCTGTCGAAGGGTCATGAGGACTCGAAACGTCAACTCTTTTCTTCTCCGCTGATGCTGCCAGACCTGCTGAGTTTTTCCAGGTAATTCTGTTTTTGTTTTTAATCTTCCTGAGATCTAGGCTCATCACATTGGTGTGATTGACTTGCAGGTGCATTGGCATCCTGTGTATTATCGGAGCGCTGATTGAAATTGTAGAAGACCACCATGAAAACACTCTCCAAATTCATCTTGGAATGTGTTTTAGACACAACTGGGTTTTATATAGCTGGACAATTTCCTCAGCAGCCTAGTTTCTCTTAATGTTGCTCCGTCTGTTATTGTGACCTCATAGGATCTAGCCTCACTGCACACTTTAGATACTTCCGTGGGAAACCAGGTTCCCTAGATGGGATGTATGACCTGAATCTTTTGTCCTATGCGCACACCAGGCAGTTCCACATCTGCGTGTTGGTCATGTGCCGTCTTCATCCTCTCTTGTTTTTTTGAAAGACTTCCCATGTATTACTGAGAATTTGGACAGGTGGTGGCTTAGCACGGTTGTTCTAACCTACTTCCCAAATATGATTTCCACAGGTGATGCTGGACCCATGTCTAAAGGTGTCACCCTCAAGTGTAACAGGGCAACACAGAGATATTAAAACAAAAACAGAATTACCTGGAAAAACTCAGCAGGTCTGGCAGCATCGGCGGAGAAGAAAAGAGTTGACGTTTCGAGTCCTCATGACCCTTCGACAGAACTTGAGTTCGAGTCCAGGAAAGAGCTGAAATATAAGCTGGTTTAAGGTGTGTGTGTGGGGGGCGGAGAGATAGAGAGACAGAGAGGTGGAGGGGGTTGGTGTGGTTGTAGCGACAAACAAGCAGTGATAGAAGCAGAATATCAAAAGATGTCAACAACAATAGTACAATAGAACACATAGGTGTTAAAGATAAAGTTGGTGATATTATCTAAACGAATGTGCTAATTAAGAATGGATGGTAGGGCACTCAAGGTATAGCTCTAGTGGGTTTTTTTTTTATTTTATATAATGGAAATAGGTGGGAAAAGGAAAATCTTTATAATTTATTGGGAAAAAAAAAGAGAAGGGGGAAACAGAAAGGGGGTGGGGATGGGGGAGGGGACTCACGACCTAAAGTTGTTGAATTCAATATTCAGTCCGGAAGGCTGTAAAGTCCCTAGTCGGAAGATGAGGTGTTGTTCCTCCAGTTTGCGTTGGGCTTCACTGGAACAATGCAGCAAGCCAAGGACAGACATGTGGGCAAGAGAGCAGGGTGGAGTGTTAAAATGGCAAGCGACAGGGAGGTTTGGGTCATTCTTGCGGACAGACCGCAGGTGTTCTGCAAAGCGGTCGCCCAGTTTACGTTTGGTCTCTCCAATGTAGAGGAGACCACATTGGGAGCAACGAATGCAGTAGACTAAGTTGGGGGAAATGCAAGTGAAATGCTGCTTCACTTGAAAGGAGTGTTTGGGTCCTTGGACGGTGAGGAGAGAGGAAGTGAAGGGGCAGGTGTTGCATCTTTTGCGTGGGCAAGGGGTTGTGCCATAGGAGGGGGTTGAGGAGTAGGGGGTGATGGAGGAGTGGACCAGGGTGTCCCGGAGGGAGCGATCCCTACGGAATGCCGATAAGGGGGGTGAAGGGAAGATGTGTTTGGTAGTGGCATCATGCTGGAGTTGGCGGAAATGGCGGAGGATGATCCTTTGAATGCGGAGGCTGGTGGGGTGATAAGTGAGGACAAGGGGGACCCTATCATGTTTCTGGGAGGGAGGAGAAGGAGTGAGGGCGGATGCGCGGGAGATGGGCCGGACACGGTTGAGGGCCCTGTCAACGACCGTGGGTGGAAAACCTCGGTTAAGGAAGAAGGAGGACATGTCAGAGGAACTGTTTTTGAATGTAGCATCATCGGAACAGATGCGACGGAGGCGAAGGAACTGAGAGAATGGGATGGAGTCCTTACAGGAAGTGGGGTGTGAGGAGCTGTAGTCGAGATAGCTGTGGGTGTCGGTGGGTTTGTAATGGATATTGGTGGACAGTCTATCACCAGAGATTGAGACAGAGAGGTCAAGGAAGGGAAGGGAAGTGTCAGAGATGGACCACGTGAAAATGATGGAGGGGTGGAGATTGGAAGCAAAATTAATAAATTTTTCCAAGTCCTGACGAGAGCATGAAGCAGCACCGAAATAATCATCGATGTACCGGAGAAAGAGTTGTGGAAGGGGGCCGGAGTAGGACTGCAACAAGGAATGTTCCACATACCCCATAAAGAGACAGGCATAGCTGGGGCCCATGCGGGTACCCATAGCCACACCTTTTATTTGGAGGAAGTGAGAGGAGTTGAAGGAGAAATTGTTCAGCGTGAGAACAAGTTCAGCCAGACGGAGGAGAGTAGTGGTGGATGGGGATTGTTCGGGCCTCTGTTCGAGGAAGAAGCTAAGGGCCCTCAGACCATCCTGGTGGGGGATGGAGGTGTAGAGGGATTGGACGTCCATGGTGAAGAGGAAGCGGTAGGGGCCAGGGAACTGGAAATTGTTGATGTGACGTAAGGTGTCAGAGGAATCACGGATGTAGGTGGGAAGGGACTGGACAAGGGGAGAGAGAAGGGAGTCAAGATAACGAGAAATGAGTTCTGTGGGGCAGGAGCAAGCTGAGACGATCGGTCTACCGGGGCAGTTCTGTTTGTGGATTTTGGGTAGGAGATAGAAGCGGGCCGTCCGAGGTTGGGCAACTATCAGGTTGGAAGCTGTGGGAGGGAGATCCCCAGAGGAGATGAGGTCAGTGACAGTCCTGGAAACAATGGCTTGATGTTCAGTGGTGGGGTCATGGTCCAGGGAGAGGTAGGAGGAAGTGTCTGCGAGTTGACGCTCAGCCTCCGCGTGGTAGAGGTCAGTGCGCCAGACAACAACAGCACCACCCTTGTCAGCGGGTTTGATGACAATGTCAGGGTTGGACCTGAGAGAATGGAGTGCAGTAAGTTCAGAGAGAGACAGGTTAGAATGGGTGAGAGGAGCAGAGAAATTGAGACGACTAATGTCGCGCCGACAGTTCTCAATGAAAAGATCGAGAGAAGGTAAGAATCCAGAGGGAGGGGTCCAGGTGGAGGGAGAATATTGAAGATGGGTAAAAGGATCCGTTGAACTGGGAGAGGACTCCTGCCCAAAGAAGTGAGCCCGGAGACGAAGACGGCGGAAGAAGAGTTCAGTATCATGCCGAGCCCGAAATTCATTGAGGTGAGGGCGTAAGGGTATGAAACTAAGTCCTTTGCTGAGCACTGAACGTTCAGCATCGGAGAGGGGAAGGTCAGGGGGTATAGTGAATACACGGCTGGGGTTGGGATTGGAAGATGGGGTGGGGACGGAGGGACAGGCAGGGGTGGAGGGTCCTAGATGGGTGTTGGTGTCGATGAGTTGTTGGAGCTTGCGTTCCTTAGCACTTGAGAGAAAGAGAAAAAGTTTCTTGTTGAGGCGTCGGATGAGCCGAAGGATAAAATGAAACTGGGGGCACGCGCAGCTTTGAAAAAGGGTACGGCGGTGCTGCTGGAGGGAGAGGTCGAGTGTGTTCATATGGCGGCGCATGGCACTGAGAGTGGATTTCAGAATGTGACGGGAACAGCAGTCCGAGAAACGTTTTATGTCCTGGAGATACCTGTAATCCTGGGTGGGTTCGAAACATGAGGGGTGGAATTTCAGTTGAAATCCATGTGGGGTAAGTCGGAGACGGAGACAGTCACTGAGAAAGGAGATATGGCTGTGAAAGCGGGTTTTAGTAAACACCTTGTCAAACACTAGGAGAGAAATGGAAAGCAATGAAGGTGAACAAGGCAACAGAGAAATCCGGAAATCTTGTCGCAGAGAGGAACAGAACTTCTTCAAGGAGGTAGGCATTTCTTGAAGAGCAGTGGCAGTCAATTAAACACAGAGATAAAAACAAAAAAACTGCGGATGCTGGAAATCCAAAACAAAAACAGAATTACCTGGAAAAACTCAGCAGGTCTGGCAGCATCGGCGGAGAAGAAAAGAGTTGACGTTTCGAGTCCTCATGACCCTTCGACAGAACTTGAGTTCGAGTCCAGGAAAGAGCTGAAATATAAGCTGGTTTAAGGTGTGTGTGTGGGGGGCGGAGAGATAGAGAGACAGAGAGGTGGAGGGGGTTGGTGTGGTTGTAGCGACAAACAAGCAGTGATAGAAGCAGAATATCAAAAGATGTCAACAACAATAGTACAATAGAACACATAGGTGTTAAAGATAAAGTTGGTGATATTATCTAAACGAATGTGCTAATTAAGAATGGATGGTAGGGCACTCAAGGTATAGCTCTAGTGGGTTTTTTTTTTTTTATTTTATATAATGGAAATAGGTGGGAAAAGGAAAATCTTTATAATTTATTGGGAAAAAAAAAGAGAAGGGGGAAACAGAAAGGGGGTGGGGATGGGGGAGGGGACTCACGACCTAAAGTTGTTGAATTCAATATTCAGTCCGGAAGGCTGTAAAGTCCCTAGTCGGAAGATGAGGTGTTGTTCCTCCAGTTTGCGTTGGGCTTCACTGGAACAATGCAGCAAGCCAAGGACAGACATGTGGGCAAGAGAGCAGGGTGGAGTGTTAAAATGGCAAGCGACAGGGAGGTTTGGGTCATTCTTGCGGACAGACCGCAGGTGTTCTGCAAAGCGGTCGCCCAGTTTACGTTTGGTCTCTCCAATGTAGAGGAGACCACATTGGGAGCAACGAATGCAGTAGACTAAGTTGGGGGAAATGCAAGTGAAATGCTGCTTCACTTGAAAGGAGTGTTTGGGTCCTTGGACGGTGAGGAGAGAGGAAGTGAAGGGGCAGGTGTTGCATCTTTTGCGTGGGCAAGGGGTTGTGCCATAGGAGGGGGTTGAGGAGTAGGGGGTGATGGAGGAGTGGACCAGGGTGTCCCGGAGGGAGCGATCCCTACGGAATGCCGATAAGGGGGGTGAAGGGAAGATGTGTTTGGTAGTGGCATCATGCTGGAGTTGGCGGAAATGGCGGAGGATGATCCTTTGAATGCGGAGGCTGGTGGGGTGATAAGTGAGGACAAGGGGGACCCTATCATGTTTCTGGGAGGGAGGAGAAGGAGTGAGGGCGGATGCGCGGGAGATGGGCCGGACACGGTTGAGGGCCCTGTCAACGACCGTGGGTGGAAAACCTCGGTTAAGGAAGAAGGAGGACATGTCAGAGGAACTGTTTTTGAATGTAGCATCATCGGAACAGATGCGACGGAGGCGAAGGAACTGAGAGAATGGGATGGAGTCCTTACAGGAAGTGGGGTGTGAGGAGCTGTAGTCGAGATAGCTGTGGGTGTCGGTGGGTTTGTAATGGATATTGGTGGACAGTCTATCACCAGAGATTGAGACAGAGAGGTCAAGGAAGGGAAGGGAAGTGTCAGAGATGGACCACGTGAAAATGATGGAGGGGTGGAGATTGGAAGCAAAATTAATAAATTTTTCCAAGTCCTGACGAGAGCATGAAGCAGCACCGAAATAATCATCGATGTACCGGAGAAAGAGTTGTGGAAGGGGGCCGGAGTAGGACTGCAACAAGGAATGTTCCACATACCCCATAAAGAGACAGGCATAGCTGGGGCCCATGCGGGTACCCATAGCCACACCTTTTATTTGGAGGAAGTGAGAGGAGTTGAAGGAGAAATTGTTCAGCGTGAGAACAAGTTCAGCCAGACGGAGGAGAGTAGTGGTGGATGGGGATTGTTCGGGCCTCTGTTCGAGGAAGAAGCTAAGGGCCCTCAGACCATCCTGGTGGGGGATGGAGGTGTAGAGGGATTGGACGTCCATGGTGAAGAGGAAGCGGTAGGGGCCAGGGAACTGGAAATTGTTGATGTGACGTAAGGTGTCAGAGGAATCACGGATGTAGGTGGGAAGGGACTGGACAAGGGGAGAGAGAAGGGAGTCAAGATAACGAGAAATGAGTTCTGTGGGGCAGGAGCAAGCTGAGACGATCGGTCTACCGGGGCAGTTCTGTTTGTGGATTTTGGGTAGGAGATAGAAGCGGGCCGTCCGAGGTTGGGCAACTATCAGGTTGGAAGCTGTGGGAGGGAGATCCCCAGAGGAGATGAGGTCAGTGACAGTCCTGGAAACAATGGCTTGATGTTCAGTGGTGGGGTCATGGTCCAGGGAGAGGTAGGAGGAAGTGTCTGCGAGTTGACGCTCAGCCTCCGCGTGGTAGAGGTCAGTGCGCCAGACAACAACAGCACCACCCTTGTCAGCGGGTTTGATGACAATGTCAGGGTTGGACCTGAGAGAATGGAGTGCAGTAAGTTCAGAGAGAGACAGGTTAGAATGGGTGAGAGGAGCAGAGAAATTGAGACGACTAATGTCGCGCCGACAGTTCTCAATGAAAAGATCGAGAGAAGGTAAGAATCCAGAGGGAGGGGTCCAGGTGGAGGGAGAATATTGAAGATGGGTAAAAGGATCCGTTGAACTGGGAGAGGACTCCTGCCCAAAGAAGTGAGCCCGGAGACGAAGACGGCGGAAGAAGAGTTCAGTATCATGCCGAGCCCGAAATTCATTGAGGTGAGGGCGTAAGGGTATGAAACTAAGTCCTTTGCTGAGCACTGAACGTTCAGCATCGGAGAGGGGAAGGTCAGGGGGTATAGTGAATACACGGCTGGGGTTGGGATTGGAAGATGGGGTGGGGACGGAGGGACAGGCAGGGGTGGAGGGTCCTAGATGGGTGTTGGTGTCGATGAGTTGTTGGAGCTTGCGTTCCTTAGCACTTGAGAGAAAGAGAAAAAGTTTCTTGTTGAGGCGTCGGATGAGCCGAAGGATAAAATGAAACTGGGGGCACGCGCAGCTTTGAAAAAGGGTACGGCGGTGCTGCTGGAGGGAGAGGTCGAGTGTGTTCATATGGCGGCGCATGGCACTGAGAGTGGATTTCAGAATGTGACGGGAACAGCAGTCCGAGAAACGTTTTAAGTCCTGGAGATACCTGTAATCCTGGGTGGGTTCGAAACATGAGGGGTGGAATTTCAGTTGAAATCCATGTGGGGTAAGTCGGAGACGGAGACAGTCACTGAGAAAGGAGATATGGCTGTGAAAGCGGGTTTTAGTAAACACCTTGTCAAACACTAGGAGAGAAATGGAAAGCAATGAAGGTGAACAAGGCAACAGAGAAATCCGGAAATCTTGTCGCAGAGAGGAACAGAACTTCTTCAAGGAGGTAGGCATTTCTTGAAGAGCAGTGGCAGTCAATTAAACACAGAGATAAAAACAAAAAAACTGCGGATGCTGGAAATCCAAAACAAAAACAGAATTACCTGGAAAAACTCAGCAGGTCTGGCAGCATCGGCGGAGAAGAAAAGAGTTGACGTTTCGAGTCCTCATGACCCTTCGACAGAACTTGAGTTCGAGTCCAGGAAAGAGCTGAAATATAAGCTGGTTTAAGGTGTGTGTGTGGGGGGCGGAGAGATAGAGAGACAGAGAGGTGGAGGGGGTTGGTGTGGTTGTAGCGACAAACAAGCAGTGATAGAAGCAGAATATCAAAAGATGTCAACAACAATAGTACAATAGAACACATAGGTGTTAAAGATAAAGTTGGTGATATTATCTAAACGAATGTGCTAATTAAGAATGGATGGTAGGGCACTCAAGGTATAGCTCTAGTGGGTTTTTTTTTTATTTTATATAATGGAAATAGGTGGGAAAAGGAAAATCTTTATAATTTATTGGGAAAAAAAAAGAGAAGGGGGAAACAGAAAGGGGGTGGGGATGGGGGAGGGGACTCACGACCTAAAGTTGTTGAATTCAATATTCAGTCCGGAAGGCTGTAAAGTCCCTAGTCGGAAGATGAGGTGTTGTTCCTCCAGTTTGCGTTGGGCTTCACTGGAACAATGCAGCAAGCCAAGGACAGACATGTGGGCAAGAGAGCAGGGTGGAGTGTTAAAATGGCAAGCGACAGGGAGGTTTGGGTCATTCTTGCGGACAGACCGCAGGTGTTCTGCAAAGCGGTCGCCCAGTTTACGTTTGGTCTCTCCAATGTAGAGGAGACCACATTGGGAGCAACGAATGCAGTAGACTAAGTTGGGGGAAATGCAAGTGAAATATAATATCACCAACTTTATCTTTAACACCTATGTGTTCTATTGTACTATTGTTGTTGACATCTTTTGATATTCTGCTTCTATCACTGCTTGTTTGTCGCTACAACCACACCAACCCCCTCCACCTCTCTGTCTCTCTATCTCTCCGCCCCCCACACACACACCTTAAACCAGCTTATATTTCAGCTCTTTCCTGGACTCGAACTCAAGTTCTGTCGAAGGGTCATGAGGACTCGAAACGTCAACTCTTTTCTTCTCCGCCGATGCTGCCAGACCTGCTGAGTTTTTCCAGGTAATTCTGTTTTTGTTTTGGATTTCCAGCATCCGCAGTTTTTTTGTTTTTATCTCTGTGTTTAATTGACTGCCACTGCTCTTCAAGAAATGCCTACCTCCTTGAAGAAGTTCTGTTCCTCTCTGCGACAAGATTTCCGGATTTCTCTGTTGCCTTGTTCACCTTCATTGCTTTCCATTTCTCTCCTAGTGTTTGACAAGGTGTTTACTAAAACCCGCTTTCACAGCCATATCTCCTTTCTCAGTGACTGTCTCCGTCTCCGACTTACCCCACATGGATTTCAACTGAAATTCCACCCCTCATGTTTCGAACCCACCCAGGATTACAGGTATCTCCAGGACATAAAACGTTTCTCGGACTGCTGTTCCCGTCACATTCTGAAATCCACTCTCAGTGCCATGCGCCGCCATATGAACACACTCGACCTCTCCCTCCAGCAGCACCGCCGTACCCTTTTTCAAAGCTGCGCGTGCCCCCAGTTTCATTTTATCCTTCGGCTCATCCGACGCCTCAACAAGAAACTTTTTCTCTTTCTCTCAAGTGCTAAGGAACGCAAGCTCCAACAACTCATCGACACCAACACCCATCTAGGACCCTCCACCCCTGCCTGTCCCTCCGTCCCCACCCCATCTTCCAATCCCAACCCCAGCCGTGTATTCACTATACCCCCTGACCTTCCCCTCTCCGATGCTGAACGTTCAGTGCTCAGCAAAGGACTTAGTTTCATACCCTTACGCCCTCACCTCAATGAATTTCGGGCTCGGCATGATACTGAACTCTTCTTCCGCCGTCTTCGTCTCCGGGCTCACTTCTTTGGGCAGGAGTCCTCTCCCAGTTCAACGGATCCTTTTACCCATCTTCAATATTCTCCCTCCACCTGGACCCCTCCCTCTGGATTCTTACCTTCTCTCGATCTTTTCATTGAGAACTGTCGGCGCGACATTAGTCGTCTCAATTTCTCTGCTCCTCTCACCCATTCTAACCTGTCTCTCTCTGAACTTACTGCACTCCATTCTCTCAGGTCCAACCCTGACATTGTCATCAAACCCGCTGACAAGGGTGGTGCTGTTGTTGTCTGGCGCACTGACCTCTACCACGCGGAGGCTGAGCGTCAACTCGCAGACACTTCCTCCTACCTCTCCCTGGACCATGACCCCACCACTGAACATCAAGCCATTGTTTCCAGGACTGTCACTGACCTCATCTCCTCTGGGGATCTCCCTCCCACAGCTTCCAACCTGATAGTTGCCCAACCTCGGACGGCCCGCTTCTATCTCCTACCCAAAATCCACAAACAGAACTGCCCCGGTAGACCGATCGTCTCAGCTTGCTCCTGCCCCACAGAACTCATTTCTCGTTATCTTGACTCCCTTCTCTCTCCCCTTGTCCAGTCCCTTCCCACCTACATCCGTGATTCCTCTGACACCTTACGTCACATCAACAATTTCCAGTTCCCTGGCCCCTACCGCTTCCTCTTCACCATGGACGTCCAATCCCTCTACACCTCCATCCCCCACCAGGATGGTCTGAGGGCCCTTAGCTTCTTCCTCGAACAGAGGCCCGAACAATCCCCATCCACCACTACTCTCCTCCGTCTGGCTGAACTTGTTCTCACGCTGAACAATTTCTCCTTCAACTCCTCTCACTTCCTCCAAATAAAAGGTGTGGCTATGGGTACCCGCATGGGCCCCAGCTATGCCTGTCTCTTTATGGGGTATGTGGAACATTCCTTGTTGCAGTCCTACTCCGGCCCCCTTCCACAACTCTTTCTCCGGTACATCGATGATTATTTCGGTGCTGCTTCATGCTCTCGTCAGGACTTGGAAAAATTTATTAATTTTGCTTCCAATCTCCACCCCTCCATCATTTTCACGTGGTCCATCTCTGACACTTCCCTTCCCTTCCTTGACCTCTCTGTCTCAATCTCTGGTGATAGACTGTCCACCAATATCCATTACAAACCCACCGACACCCACAGCTATCTCGACTACAGCTCCTCACACCCCACTTCCTGTAAGGACTCCATCCCATTCTCTCAGTTCCTTCGCCTCCGTCGCATCTGTTCCGATGATGCTACATTCAAAAACAGTTCCTCTGACATGTCCTCCTTCTTCCTTAACCGAGGTTTTCCACCCACGGTCGTTGACAGGGCCCTCAACCGTGTCCGGCCCATCTCCCGCGCATCCGCCCTCACTCCTTCTCCTCCCTCCCAGAAACATGATAGGGTCCCCCTTGTCCTCACTTATCACCCCACCAGCCTCCGCATTCAAAGGATCATCCTCCGCCATTTCCGCCAACTCCAGCATGATGCCACTACCAAACACATCTTCCCTTCACCCCCCTTATCGGCATTCCGTAGGGATCGCTCCCTCCGGGACACCCTGGTCCACTCCTCCATCACCCCCTACTCCTCAACCCCCTCCTATGGCACAACCCCTTGCCCACGCAAAAGATGCAACACCTGCCCCTTCACTTCCTCTCTCCTCACCGTCCAAGGACCCAAACACTCCTTTCAAGTGAAGCAGCATTTCACTTGCATTTCCCCCAACTTAGTCTACTGCATTCGTTGCTCCCAATGTGGTCTCCTCTACATTGGAGAGACCAAACGTAAACTGGGCGACCGCTTTGCAGAACACCTGCGGTCTGTCCGCAAGAATGACCCAAACCTCCCTGTCGCTTGCCATTTTAACACTCCACCCTGCTCTCTTGCCCACATGTCTGTCCTTGGCTTGCTGCATTGTTCCAGTGAAGCCCAACGCAAACTGGAGGAACAACACCTCATCTTCCGACTAGGGACTTTACAGCCTTCCGGACTGAATATTGAATTCAACAACTTTAGGTCGTGAGTCCCCTCCCCCATCCCCACCCCCTTTCTGTTTCCCCCTTCTCTTTTTTTTTCCCAATAAATTATAAAGATTTTCCTTTTCCCACCTATTTCCATTATATAAAATAAAAAAAAAAAAACCCACTAGAGCTATACCTTGAGTGCCCTACCATCCATTCTTAATTAGCACATTCGTTTAGATAATATCACCAACTTTATCTTTAACACCTATGTGTTCTATTGTACTATTGTTGTTGACATCTTTTGATATTCTGCTTCTATCACTGCTTGTTTGTCGCTACAACCACACCAACCCCCTCCACCTCTCTGTCTCTCTATCTCTCCGCCCCCCACACACACACCTTAAACCAGCTTATATTTCAGCTCTTTCCTGGACTCGAACTCAAGTTCTGTCGAAGGGTCATGAGGACTCGAAACGTCAACTCTTTTCTTCTCCGCCGATGCTGCCAGACCTGCTGAGTTTTTCCAGGTAATTCTGTTTTTGTTTTGGATTTCCAGCATCCGCAGTTTTTTTGTTTTTATCTCTGTGTTTAATTGACTGCCACTGCTCTTCAAGAAATGCCTACCTCCTTGAAGAAGTTCTGTTCCTCTCTGCGACAAGATTTCCGGATTTCTCTGTTGCCTTGTTCACCTTCATTGCTTTCCATTTCTCTCCTAGTGTTTGACAAGGTGTTTACTAAAACCCGCTTTCACAGCCATATCTCCTTTCTCAGTGACTGTCTCCGTCTCCGACTTACCCCACATGGATTTCAACTGAAATTCCACCCCTCATGTTTCGAACCCACCCAGGATTACAGGTATCTCCAGGACATAAAACGTTTCTCGGACTGCTGTTCCCGTCACATTCTGAAATCCACTCTCAGTGCCATGCGCCGCCATATGAACACACTCGACCTCTCCCTCCAGCAGCACCGCCGTACCCTTTTTCAAAGCTGCGCGTGCCCCCAGTTTCATTTTATCCTTCGGCTCATCCGACGCCTCAACAAGAAACTTTTTCTCTTTCTCTCAAGTGCTAAGGAACGCAAGCTCCAACAACTCATCGACACCAACACCCATCTAGGACCCTCCACCCCTGCCTGTCCCTCCGTCCCCACCCCATCTTCCAATCCCAACCCCAGCCGTGTATTCACTATACCCCCTGACCTTCCCCTCTCCGATGCTGAACGTTCAGTGCTCAGCAAAGGACTTAGTTTCATACCCTTACGCCCTCACCTCAATGAATTTCGGGCTCGGCATGATACTGAACTCTTCTTCCGCCGTCTTCGTCTCCGGGCTCACTTCTTTGGGCAGGAGTCCTCTCCCAGTTCAACGGATCCTTTTACCCATCTTCAATATTCTCCCTCCACCTGGACCCCTCCCTCTGGATTCTTACCTTCTCTCGATCTTTTCATTGAGAACTGTCGGCGCGACATTAGTCGTCTCAATTTCTCTGCTCCTCTCACCCATTCTAACCTGTCTCTCTCTGAACTTACTGCACTCCATTCTCTCAGGTCCAACCCTGACATTGTCATCAAACCCGCTGACAAGGGTGGTGCTGTTGTTGTCTGGCGCACTGACCTCTACCACGCGGAGGCTGAGCGTCAACTCGCAGACACTTCCTCCTACCTCTCCCTGGACCATGACCCCACCACTGAACATCAAGCCATTGTTTCCAGGACTGTCACTGACCTCATCTCCTCTGGGGATCTCCCTCCCACAGCTTCCAACCTGATAGTTGCCCAACCTCGGACGGCCCGCTTCTATCTCCTACCCAAAATCCACAAACAGAACTGCCCCGGTAGACCGATCGTCTCAGCTTGCTCCTGCCCCACAGAACTCATTTCTCGTTATCTTGACTCCCTTCTCTCTCCCCTTGTCCAGTCCCTTCCCACCTACATCCGTGATTCCTCTGACACCTTACGTCACATCAACAATTTCCAGTTCCCTGGCCCCTACCGCTTCCTCTTCACCATGGACGTCCAATCCCTCTACACCTCCATCCCCCACCAGGATGGTCTGAGGGCCCTTAGCTTCTTCCTCGAACAGAGGCCCGAACAATCCCCATCCACCACTACTCTCCTCCGTCTGGCTGAACTTGTTCTCACGCTGAACAATTTCTCCTTCAACTCCTCTCACTTCCTCCAAATAAAAGGTGTGGCTATGGGTACCCGCATGGGCCCCAGCTATGCCTGTCTCTTTATGGGGTATGTGGAACATTCCTTGTTGCAGTCCTACTCCGGCCCCCTTCCACAACTCTTTCTCCGGTACATCGATGATTATTTCGGTGCTGCTTCATGCTCTCGTCAGGACTTGGAAAAATTTATTAATTTTGCTTCCAATCTCCACCCCTCCATCATTTTCACGTGGTCCATCTCTGACACTTCCCTTCCCTTCCTTGACCTCTCTGTCTCAATCTCTGGTGATAGACTGTCCACCAATATCCATTACAAACCCACCGACACCCACAGCTATCTCGACTACAGCTCCTCACACCCCACTTCCTGTAAGGACTCCATCCCATTCTCTCAGTTCCTTCGCCTCCGTCGCATCTGTTCCGATGATGCTACATTCAAAAACAGTTCCTCTGACATGTCCTCCTTCTTCCTTAACCGAGGTTTTCCACCCACGGTCGTTGACAGGGCCCTCAACCGTGTCCGGCCCATCTCCCGCGCATCCGCCCTCACTCCTTCTCCTCCCTCCCAGAAACATGATAGGGTCCCCCTTGTCCTCACTTATCACCCCACCAGCCTCCGCATTCAAAGGATCATCCTCCGCCATTTCCGCCAACTCCAGCATGATGCCACTACCAAACACATCTTCCCTTCACCCCCCTTATCGGCATTCCGTAGGGATCGCTCCCTCCGGGACACCCTGGTCCACTCCTCCATCACCCCCTACTCCTCAACCCCCTCCTATGGCACAACCCCTTGCCCACGCAAAAGATGCAACACCTGCCCCTTCACTTCCTCTCTCCTCACCGTCCAAGGACCCAAACACTCCTTTCAAGTGAAGCAGCATTTCACTTGCATTTCCCCCAACTTAGTCTACTGCATTCGTTGCTCCCAATGTGGTCTCCTCTACATTGGAGAGACCAAACGTAAACTGGGCGACCGCTTTGCAGAACACCTGCGGTCTGTCCGCAAGAATGACCCAAACCTCCCTGTCGCTTGCCATTTTAACACTCCACCCTGCTCTCTTGCCCACATGTCTGTCCTTGGCTTGCTGCATTGTTCCAGTGAAGCCCAACGCAAACTGGAGGAACAACACCTCATCTTCCGACTAGGGACTTTACAGCCTTCCGGACTGAATATTGAATTCAACAACTTTAGGTCGTGAGTCCCCTCCCCCATCCCCACCCCCTTTCTGTTTCCCCCTTCTCTTTTTTTTTCCCAATAAATTATAAAGATTTTCCTTTTCCCACCTATTTCCATTATATAAAATAAAAAAAAAAACCCACTAGAGCTATACCTTGAGTGCCCTACCATCCATTCTTAATTAGCACATTCGTTTAGATAATATCACCAACTTTATCTTTAACACCTATGTGTTCTATTGTACTATTGTTGTTGACATCTTTTGATATTCTGCTTCTATCACTGCTTGTTTGTCGCTACAACCACACCAACCCCCTCCACCTCTCTGTCTCTCTATCTCTCCGCCCCCCACACACACACCTTAAACCAGCTTATATTTCAGCTCTTTCCTGGACTCGAACTCAAGTTCTGTCGAAGGGTCATGAGGACTCGAAACGTCAACTCTTTTCTTCTCCGCCGATGCTGCCAGACCTGCTGAGTTTTTCCAGGTAATTCTGTTTTTGTTTTGGATTTCCAGCATCCGCAGTTTTTTTGTTTTTAACACAGAGATATTGTTTTGTTTCTTTGCTCTTCACGGTTAATGCTTTAACCGTGCAGTCCATTTGCTTGTCAAGACCGTTGGACCTGGGATAGTGTGGTGAGGTTGTCACATGGTTTATGTCCCATTTGGCATACATGTCCCTAAAAGGTATATCGTGGCTCATTGTCTGATATAATTTCTTCAGGTTTACCAAATAATAAAAATATTGTGCTCATTGTGTCTGCCACAGATACATGCAAGGTGTTGTTCGAATGGAAACTTGGAAAAATAATCAGTGACGAGGAGAAGGTCGTCGCCACAGACAGTGGATACATCTGGAGCAAGTTTGGGCCAGCGGTGCATTGGAACCTCATGAAGGGGTAATGGTTCTTTGTGTTGGTGTGGTTAGTGACTTTTTGATATCACTGTTCATTCCTGGCCAATATACAGTTTCCCTTCCAGGTGCCTTGTCTACATTATGCCCCTGGTGTAACTGTAGCAATAGGTCATGGCAAAGAGCTTCAGGTACAATCACCTGCTTTCCTTTGAACATTACGCCTCTTGAAAACCTCGTTCATCTCTGTATGGCCAAAAACAGCTCAGGATGTCTGACATTACTTGTATTGTATCAGGCCAACCTTCCACAATACCTCTCCATAATGCCTTCAGTCACAGATCATTCACTGTTCCCTCTCCAAATTATGTTGACCAAAAACTCATCAGGTCGACATTGAGCACATCTTCTACTTCGATTTCAATGCTATCTACCGGTAGGTATAGCAAAATATCTGCTATTTTTTTCAGATTTGGTAACCTGTTCAGAGTGTCTGCTACCTGGTTTGTAATGGATTTTGGAGTTATATGCCTGTATTCTTATTAGAAGTCACTCCAGTCTAGGTAGTGCGCTTGCCAGTGGCTTGCACCAAATCATTCCTCATGGTTTGTGGTCAGTTTCCACAATGAACTGTTTACCAAATAGGTGTGTAGAATCTTATAGTAACAAACACCAGAGTGAGTGACTCATGCTCTTATGTTTGAATAATTGGATTGCAGTTGCGATTGACTTTTGGCGTCAAATGCAATTGGCTTACCATCTTGATAATGCACCCTCCTAATCTTTTTTTGAGATGTGTTGACCTCTAAGGTTGTATCTTTCTTGAGACATAGCATTGTAGAACACATGTTTCTTCTGACAATAAAACAGAAAATGCTGGAAAAACTCAGCAGGTCTGGCAGCATCTTTGAAGAGAAACAGAGTTAAAGTTTCAAGTCCGTGTGACATTTTCTTCACAGAAAGTATAATCATTATTTTACCATTTTCTGTTTATCTTGTAACACCACCCCTGCAACCCCAAATGTATGTCCATATCGACATTTTCTATTGAAGTTTTTTCTTTAAAAAATCAATATTTTTTGCCCATCATCCAGCTCTCAATAACATATAAGTCCTGGAATGCCTCCTGCTAAACAGGCTGAATCCCACTTCAGAAGCAGCGATGTATCCTGTCCCCGCCAAGTCATGAGCCTAATCATTTAACCCTATAACCCTGAGCGGGATGGGCCCCTGTTTTGTGAGATCACCCCTGGTGGCTGGCTTTGTGATATCACTTGGAGACAGGTTTACTCCCCTGATTAATGAGAGGTCACTCGGGGAGGAGCTAGATCTGACACGGGCTCTGGATTTTATTCTGAAGATGAGTTAGTGTGGCGGCTGTTTTGAAGTCAGGAAATGGGGTTTCTGAATGTCCTGGAGTTTTTCACTGCTGGTTAGGTTCCTGCTGACAGAGTGTTTGAAAGGATGAAGAGCTCTTGGGAGGTGGTGGCATAGTGGTATTGTCACGGGGTAATGATCTGGAGACCTGGGTTCAATTCTCAGTAAACATCTGGAATTAAAAGTCTGATGATGAAATAATTGCTGATTGTCATAAAAATCAATCTGGTTCACTAATTTTGTTTAGGGAAGGAAATCTGCAGTCCTTACCTGCATGTGACTCCTGACCCATAGCAATGTGGTTGACTCTTAAATGCCCTCTGAACAAAGGCAATTAGGGATGGGGATTGCCTAGCCAGCGATGCCCACATCCCATGAACAAATATTTTAAAAAAGAATCCTGTTTCATAGGGCTGAAGCCTGCGAGAGCAGGTAGGTGTACTAAAGAGAGAGATGGGTTCTGGCGGTAAATGCCAGTATGGGGATGTGGTGGAGAGGGGCGGGGGAGTTCACAATTGCTGGGGCAATAAAGGTTGGGAAAAGTAGGTAGTGGTTGGGGGGGAAGGAAATTGTGAATAGAGGGCAAAAGCAGATCATTGGAGGGCTGGAGAATTTATGCTCGTTAGCTTGTTGGACTTGAAGGAAACACTCCTACTCCTAGCCCACAAGCAGTGCTGTAAAGAGACTCAGATCATGGATTCAATCCTTCTCAACTACTTTCAATTCCTGGGTATCCCAAGGCCTCAGAAATCTCAGCCAAAATTAGTCAAAATAGAATGACTGCTAAAAAGAAGACACTATTGTAATATTTAAATGACTAACCCACTTCATGCGAAGAGATTGGTTGTCCTCCCTTGCCCCTCCTGTCTCTGTTAAAACAAAAAAGTGGGTAGGTTAGTTTCCTGTTTTAGATATTTTGAATTTTAACCTCTGACATGACTCCCACACAATCCTCAGTCCAGGATCTGGCCAAGGTGAGAGCCTAACTAGGGTAATCAGACGTCCTCGGGTTTTGCTGGGACAGTCCCAGTTTCTTAATAAATGTCCCAGTGTCTGACAATTTCCTAAAAATAGTTCAAATGCCCTGGTTTTCGCCTCTTCTCTTTTTGTCAAATATAAACTGGGCCTGTGGAATTGGGGGGATGGGGGTGGAAATCTGTTTGAAATTTCATCGTTCTTCCTGTAAACACCCATCACATTACATTATATTGCATGCAGCAGACCTGTATCCCTCCCCCCACCGCATGCTTGACGTCTCCAAGGAAGTTGTCACTACCTTTTCGGCACTGACAGCTCCATTGCTGATGTCGCTTTTTAAACGATCTACAGAATAGGGTTGCCAACTCTGGTTGGACATATTCTAAGAGATGTCATCACATGACCTGCCACCTTCAACTGCACCTCCTCCAGACATCTGTCATCAGTCACCCAACATGTCAGAGCCCCTCCCTCCCATGGCTTTTCAATGTATCCCGATTTTGACTTTTGAAAATCTGGTCACCCGAAGTCTAAGCAAAGACTGGGAGCTGTTCAACATCTGCCAACAGGCTCAGCTATTGATGCAGCAAGTCCATCAAAGTTATATTTGTATTTTTTGCTTATCCTTTCATGGGATGTAGGCATCATTGCCAAGGCCAACATTTGTTGCCCAATCCTAATTGATATAACTGAGTTTCTTGCTCAGCCACTTCAGAGGGCAATTAAGAGTCAACCATATTGCTGTAGGTCTGGAGTAAAATGTAGGCCAGACCAGGTAAGAAGAGCAGATTTCCTTCCCTAAAGGACATTCGTGAACCAGATGGGTTTTTATGACAACTGATGACAGATTCATAGTCAGAATTACTGAGCCTAGGGGGTGGATTTTACAGGGAGACAGATTAATCGTACTGCATCCCCTCCCCACCCCCCAAGCTATAAATCCGTCTGCACCTCACCAAATTTAAATCCAGCTGTTCCACAGCAATAATACACTGAGGATGGCCATAATTACTGGAGGGTGGTACTTCTGCCCCGAGAACTGCCAGTTAATTTTGATTGGCTGACAGCACTATAGTCCCAACAGCACCAGAAGACAGTAGTGGCCATTGCTAGGATTACAAGCAGACCACAGGAAGGACGAAGATGTCTCCAGACCTGAAGATAAGTGTGGAAATTTTGGGCGGAGACCCCAGCAAGTGGGAGAGAGGGGTGGGATTCAAGTTTTACAGGCTGGGGGGAAAGGCACAAAGTTGAGAGGGGTGGTTGGGAGGTTCAATCTTGGGGGCTGCCCCCAATGGGTGTTATACCCTATATTCATGCGTTGAGGAAAGAATAAGTCTGAAGCCAATCTGTACTTTAAGACAGATTTATTTCCAAGCCTGCAGAATAAAGACACAGATTCTCCCAGTTCCCCCCAAAACCCAGTGTGAACACAAATTTTATACTCTTGTAATGAAGCCAAATTGGGGACAACTGCTCATAATTACCAACTCAAAGCATGCACCCTATTGCAGCACAATTCTAATATTTACAATGGGCACAGGAGATCCTCCAAAGGAGGTAACCCTCCCCCACACCCACCACCTTCGTTCCAAGAGCAGCCCTCGCTTTCATAAATGCAGGGCTGGCCACTTTCCTTTCACTTCCCCCACAGGCCGGAAAATTGCAGTAGAAGTGGATTAGGCCCTTACGTGGTAGTCAATTGTTCAATTTGAGGCCTCAATAGCCTAAAGGCAGGGGTGGGCTGTTTGATGCCTTACCCACCCTCTGTTATATGGGGGACAGATCAAGGCCGTGGTAAGGCAGTGGGCCAGTCATCTGCTTTATTTTACCTGCCCCTGCCTTCAAATATCCCGCCAGGGAGTGGGGTGGGGCATAAAATTCACCTCTAGCTTTCAATTCCAGATCTTATTCATTAATTAATTGAATTTATTATTTCTACCTGCTGCCATGGTGGGATTTGAACCCTTGTCCTCCCTCTGAATTATTAGTCCAGCAACATTCCACTATTCCACCATCTCCCCTGATCTACCCATACCTCACCTGGAAGAGGTTGCTTGATGCATGTACAGGGAATTTTATTCTGTATTGAGCCCATTTTGTACCTGAGCTGGTGTACCACATTGGGCAATGTCATGAAAGCTGTAAACTGCATTGAACGTATGTTATATCTGATTTCTTTGTGGTTGCAGTTGGAATGTTGCAAATATTGGAATATAAACCTCAGAAATTTTCCACCTTTGACCTCTTCAATTTCTTTATTTCGGTTCATCTTTGAAGACCAGGTCTGTCCTACAGATGTTGTGCATTTCCTGACAGCTCATTTCCAGGATTGTATAAAAGACAAGAGAGTGAGAGCAAAACGGTAGGACATGTGCAGTCATAGTCATCAACATCCATCTTGTCCACACCTCTAGCTGTGCTGTACAGATAGGGAGGGAAAAACTGCATCTCCCCTGTGGAGGGATGGCAGGTCAATTGCATCAAATAATCGACACGAGAGATGGTGAAGGACGGAATCAGAAAATGTAAAGCTCTGAGGAACTGGATTCTGAACAAAAGAAGGTTCCCCAGTCACTCCAGATTAACACACTGGAGGCCTGTTACCAATGAAAAGGAAACCAAACAGCACAGAGATAACTAGCACAGAATTACTGAACAATAGAAAGATGTGAATTGTAGACATGAGATGAAATTTAACCCTGCAGGAAGAAAAGAAAGAAAGAAGGAAGGTGTTAATCTTTAATTAGCAGGACTTTGAAGCTTTCATGTGCTTAGTCATGGACTGATAGAATGATCAACTCTCCTCACTCTCATACGATATACTTTCCCACTGCTGCTATGGACTGACTTGCCCCCATTAGATGGGTGTGCAGTGAATCTCAATATTTGTTTCTAAGACCCAATTTGTATAAACTTAGTTTATTATAACACTCCCTCTCCAGTGGAAGATGGCACAGAGCTAACCAATGTAGGGACACTGCCACTGCTGAATCACAGGGCACATTTGTGGAGATCATTGTCTCCTCTTTTATCTTGAAGTGGGGAGGATTGGGGGGAAGAGGAGGAGAGAAGGGGAGGTGGGCGGGTGATTGGAGGCATGATGGGGGAGCAGAGACGGGTGAGGGTATGGGGGAAATGGTGCATC
Source organism: Carcharodon carcharias (assembly GCF_017639515.1). Lineage (NCBI taxonomy): Eukaryota > Metazoa > Chordata > Chondrichthyes > Lamniformes > Lamnidae > Carcharodon > Carcharodon carcharias. Next base: position 23,626,763 of record NC_054488.1, read on the forward strand.
GGAGTAGTGCAGATGGTTTGTGGGGGAAATGATAGGTGGTTGTGTGTGGGTTGTTTGGGGTGAAAGGCAGCTGGATGGAAGCAGAGGGAAGAGGGGTGGGAGGGTGATGGGGGGAGTGCAGGGGTAGATTTAGGGGCGTTTGGGTGGGGTGGAGGAATAGACGTAGGGAGGAGGGTGCATAGGGATGAGAAGTGGGGTGAGATGGAGGGAATGAAAGAGGGGTAGGGGTGGAGGGACAAAGGTGAGTTGTGGGTCAAGAAAGAGGATGGGGGAGGTAAGTGGGTTTGAATGGAAGGGGAGGAGGTTTGAGGGGAGTGAAGGATGGCAGTAGCTTGGGAAGTAAGGAGGGGGCCCTTTTCTATTACTTCATCAAAAAAATACAGGTTAGTCAAACATGATTTGCCTTTTACAAATTCAGGCTCTCCTGAATTAACTCAAACTTGCACAAGTGCCTGTTAATTTTTTCCTTGATTATTGTTTTGAAAACCACTGAGGTAAAATAGACTGACCAATAATTACAAGGAATATCCTTACACCGTTTCTTGAACAAGTGTGTCACATTTGCCACACTCCAGTCCTCTGGCATCTCCACCGTATCTAGGGAAGATTGGAAGATTATGGCTTGTCATTCCGCTCTCTCCACCCCCACTTTCCTTAGGAACCTGGGATGCAAACCATCTGGAACAGGCATCTTATCCAAGCATATCCAGCCTTTCCCTACATCTTATCAATTTTCACCCCATCCATTACTTCTACTGTCTCCGCTTCTACCGATATTTTGTCAGCATCATCTTCCTTAGTAAATAATGATACAAGGTATTCGTTAAATATTCTAGCCTGCCCCTGCACTTCTCAGCTCCCTCTTTGTCCCTGATAGGCCTCATCCTGTCTTTTACTACCTGCTTACTAGTTACATGCTGGTAGGAGATTTTTGGGTTACCTTTTATGCTAGCTGCCATTCTAATCTAATTTTCTCTCTTTGCTCTTCTAATTTTCCCCTTCAGTTCTCGTCTCAAATTATTTGGCTTGGTTCTCACTTGAACTCATACGACATGCATCACCCATCTTATTTTTCGGTTTCATCATATGGTCTATCTCCATTGTCGTCCAAGGAGACTTGGCTTTGATTCCCTTGCCTTTCCCTCTTGCTGGAATTTACATACCCTGTAACAAAATATTTCTTCCTTAAAGAGCACCCATTGTTCTATCACAGTCTTTCCTATCAAACTTTGTTTGCATTTTACTCTGACTAGTTCCCCTCTCATGCCATTGAAGTTGGACCTCTTCCAATTTTGAAATTCTACATTAGATTGTTGCTTGTTCTTTTCCATTACCATTCTAAGCCTTATAATAAGATGTTCACTCTTACCCAAGTATTTTTGCGTAGGTCCTCAGCCTATTCCCCAGCACCAGATTTAGCAACACCTCGTTCCTAGTTAGACCAAGAACATACTGGCCAAGGAAGTTCGGAACACATTTCAGAAATTCCTTCCCATCCTTTCCCTTTACTTTAACATTATCCCAATTAATATTAGAGTAACTAATTCTAGTTCTTGTACATCTGTGTTTTCCCTGCAGAGTTGCTCCTCTATTTTTCTCTCTTCTCCTCTCTTTGGAAGCCCATAGCAACTCCCCTGCCCCCTCTCCCATAGTGTGATTATACCCTTTTTGTTTCTCAACTCTAAGCAAATGGATTCTGTCCCTACCCCCTCAAGGACATCCTCTCTTTCCAACACTGCAATGTCTTTCCTAATCAATACTCCACACAACCTCCCTTCTTTCCTATCTTTTCTGTACACTTAGTATCCCTGGATATTAAGCATTTAGTCTTTGCCATTTCCATTATTGCCTCAAAATCATATTCCCACACAGCCAGCTGTGTTTGTAGCTCACCAGCCTTATTCACCACACTTTGTACATGTATTGTAAACCTGTCTTTGTATTCTTCCTAGTCCTTCTTAGTCTGCTCCAATCTAATATGGCACTACTTCTGCCTTTTGTATTAACGAACACCCTTACTTTTATGCACTTTATTCCTCTTTTTACTTCTTTATGTTGGTGCCCCCCAAGCTGGCAACGTTGTTTAAACCCTCCTCAACCACACTAGTGAACCTCACTGCGAGGCCATTGGTCCCAGTCGTATTGAAATGCAGTTTATTCCGTCTGAATAGGTGCCTCCTGCCCCAGAACTAGACAACTGGTCCCAATGCCCCAAGAATGGGGTGTGGGGAGGAGAGGGGAGCATGGGAATGGTGGAGGGGAAAGGTTGGGGGAGGGGAAGTAGTACTGGAGTATAGATGGCAAGGAGAGGGAGGGGGAGATGGAAAAGAAGGGGGAAGGAAGGGAAGGGGATAGTAAGGGAGGGGGAAGGGAAGGAAGGGTGGGAGGAGAAGGGAGGGATGGAGTGGGACGGGGGGTAGAATATTGCAACTGAAACAATGTACACTCAGTTGGATGTGAGTGTTCCACTGGATATCAGTGCAGTATTTAGAGACCATGGGCTGGATTTTATGTGATCCCACTGGGCATGTTTTTGGCGGGTGGGGGGCGGTGGTGGGGGCACGAAAAATAGGGCAGGTCCCCAGCCCACCACCTTCCCACCCACCCCAAGTTGTTCTCCATAGGTGGGTGGGCACTCAAATCAGCAACCCACTGAACTTGTTAACAATAATACACTTGGCATGGGCAGTCAGGTGGGAGTGAGCAAGTCATTTTTTAAAAAGAGTTTTTAAAAGAGCGGGAAGCAAGAGGGGGTACTATCTCTGTGTAGTTTGGTGACTCAGTTGGCTTCAGGCTGAATTCGATGGTCTCGATGCTTCTGATTTAGAGATGTAGACGACTGAGTTGATTGCTCTTCATGTTATTGACCCGAGAGACGGTGCAAACTGCACTGATTTCCATTTATCATCTGTCTGTAAGGAGGTGTTTTGAATTTGTTTTTAAAGATAGGGGTGGGGTGTTTTCCTAACCCTTCAGGTTTTGTGATCCAATAGTCCACAGCAAACCCAGATTAGGATTAATTTAGAAAATTAGTTTATTTTACACATTTAACACCCACAAAAGGAATATCTGCAGCGTCCCACTCTGCACATCCACAGAGTAAAGGGAGGGATAGAGAAAAGGAGTTTTACGGCACAAGGACCACAGAAAAATGAATATTGGTTCACATGAGTTCCAGAGTCCAAGGTCAGAGTCCAACGAGGAATTCTTTCACATAAACATTCGGGTTTGGTTGGCTGAAGACTGGTTTATAAGATTTGCTTTTCTGTTGGAGCTGATGCCACAAGATGAGGAAGGTACACAGAGATTAAATCAATTCTGTAAGTGATGGTACGAAACCTTCCAGCAGAGTCAGGTTAGATGGGTAGCTTGTTCTGCCTGGAGGAGTCTTTGTGTCTTACTAGTTGGATGTTAAACAGCAGACTGGCCTTGAAAATCAAAGATGTAACATTAAACTGATCAGAAGGCCAGAGTCTTGGGTCATGTGACCTTCCTTCCCCACAATGACTTCAGGAGGGATGTTTATCAAACGTCTGGAATTGTCTTTGGTTTCAGGGCTGAGAATGCTTTAGTCATTAATTGTTGAAACGGGTGTCATTTATGTTGAGGGTCTGGTATTTGGGAAGCCATTGTGTCAGCAGGACCCAATGAGTCCACGAGCAAAGTTGGCTTATCAAATGCAAATGACATCCCCCTAGTTCTCTTTGATATTAATCTGAACAGTCCCAGGTGTGATGTGAGTTTGTAGCTCTCTAGGCATAATGAGGTGTGACATTCCAGAAACTGAAAAAAGAATTATTTTGTCCTTGAAACTCCTGGGTATAGACAGAGGGCCAACCTTGTGATCAGGTGACATGTAGCAGCTATCTTAAGTTTCTTTGTTCAGCAGAAAAAGACCTGTTTTAAAAATAAATATCAACCATCTTCAACCATCTTCAGCTGCTTCATCAATGACCTTCCTTCCATCATAAAGTCAGAGATGGGGATGTTCACTGAAAATTGCACAATGTTCAGCACCATTCGTGACTCCTCGGATATTGAAGCAGTCCATGTCCAAATGCAGCAAGACCTGGACAATATCCAGGCTTGGGCTGATAAGTGGCAAGTAACATTTGTGCCACACAAGTGCCAGGCAATGACCATCTCCAACAAGAGAGAATCTAACCATTGCCCCTTGACATTCAATGGCATTACCATCACTGAATCCCCCACTATCAACATCCTGGGGGTTACCATTAAGCAGAAACTGAACTGGGCTAGCCATATAAATACTGTGGCTACAAAAGCAGGTCAGAGGCTAGGACTCATGTGACAAGTAACTCACCTCCTGACTCCCCAAAGCCTGTCCACCATCTACAAGGCACAGGTCAGGAGTGTGATGCAATACTCTCCACTTGCCTGAATGAGTGCAGCTCCCACAACACTGAAGAAGCTTGACACCATCCAGGACAAAGTAGCCCGCTTGATTGGCACCACATCCTCAAACATTCACTCCCTCCACCACCAATGCACAGTGGCAGCCGTATGTACCATCTACGAAATGTACTGCAGAAACTCACCAAGGCTCCTTAGACTGCACCTTCCAAACACATAACTGCTATCATCTAGAAGGACAAGGACAACAGACACATGGGAACATCACCACCTGGAAGTTCCCCTCCAAGCTACACACCATTCTGACTTGAAAATATATCGTTGTTCCTTCACTGTCACTGGATCAAAATCCTGGAATTCCCTTCCTGACAGCACATGGACTGCAGCAATTCAAGAAGGCAGCTCACCACCACCTTCTCAATGGCATTTAGGGATGGGCAATAAATGCTGGCCTAGCCAGCGATGCCTACACCCCATGAATGAATAAAAAATTAAAAATAGGGATAACATTTTTAAATATATATATTGGTGGATTTCTTTTTGTGTCATAGGAACCCAACATTCAGGAGACAGTAGTAGTGGGTTGGATTCTTTTTAAAAGAATCTGCATGCAGCAGGGCATCCCTGGATCATCACAGTCAGTAAACAGAACTCAAAGCTTATCAGGTGGGTTAGAAAAAAAAGGAGGCAAGTGGGACGGGACCCCACTTAAGTCTTTTCCTTCAGCTGCTTGTCCTCAGTTCTACTGAGAAAACCTGTTTAAAACAAAGGGTTGGCTTGTCATGTGATCTTCCTTTGCCAACTGCCAGGTGGATTCAAAAAAATATATGTATGCTCTAAAGGTGACTTGATTAGCTGATGCCTGGAAGCTATCTGAGCCAAGGTCCCATTGTCCAGGTGCTTAGTCTTAATGGCCTGTCTCTAACAGTTGATGGACATGGATAAGACAGGAGATGTGAGTCCTTCATTGTCCCCTGAAGTCATTGTCTTTGATGAGTTACAGACAGACTGACTCCACTCCAATGAATTGGAATATGGAATCCATAGAGATGCAGATTGGAGTTAGCCATCTTGGGCTGTGAGTTCAAATCATTTTATCTTCTGTTTTTAAAAAGCCTGTTTTTAAAAGTTCAGTTTAGAGTTCCAGCTGACGGATTAAAAATTATTATTTGGCATAAAGGACACCTTCATGAGAATTCACTGTACTCCCTTTTCATGACCGTGTTCCCCAGCTCCTGACTGAATTTCATTTTTCTGAATGTGTTCCCCTGTTCCTGACCGTATTCCCTGTTCCTGATGTTGCCTTTAAAGCCAATTGCAATTTAGAAAATAAAATGTCAATATTTCAGCCATTTGATCAGAGCTGAAAAGCTACAGAGATTCCTCCTAGAGAGCGAAGTGGAGGGCAGCAGAAAGAGGGTTTGAACTAGGCGGAGTTGGATGATGGATGTCATAGACAAGCTACAGTGGATGTGTGAGGATGGCGTAAGACGGAATAGTGTGATAGACCATGACAGCAGATCTCCTGACAGGGGTAGCAGGGGGAGGAGCAATTTATTTCTTTTTTATTCATTCACAAGATGTGGGCTTCACTGGCCAGGGCAGCATTTATTGTCCATCCCTAATTGCCCTTGAGAAGGCAGTGGTGAGCTGCCTTCTTGAACCACTGCAGCCCATGTGGTGTAGGTACACCCACAGTTTTGTTAGGAAGAGTGTTTCAGGATTTGGACCTAACAACAGTGAAGGAACGGCAACATATTGCCAAGTCAGGATGGTGAGTGACTTGGAGGGGAACTTCCAGGTGGTGGTGGTCCCATCTATCTGCTGCACTTTCTAGGTGGTAGTGGTCGTGGGTTTGGAAGGTGCTGTCGAAGGAGCCTTGGTGAATTCCTGCAGTGCATTTTGTAGATCCTACACACTGCTGCTACTGTGCGTTGGTGGTGAAGGGAGTGAATGTTTGTGGATGTGGTGCCAATCAAGCGGACTGCTTTGTCCTGGATGGTGTCCAGCTTCTTGAGTGTTGTGGGAGCTGCAGTCATCCAGGCAAGTGGTGAGTATTCCATCACACTCCTGACTTGTGCATTGTACATGGTGGACAGGCTTTGGAGAGTCAGGAGGTGAGTTACTCATCGCACGATTCCTAGCCTCTGACCTGCTCTTGTAGCCACAGTATTTATATGGCTCGTCCAGTTCAGTTCCTGGTCAATGGTAACCCCTAAGATGTTGATAGTGGGGGATTCAGTGATGGTAATGCCATTGAACTTCAAGGGGCAATAGTTGGATTCTATCTTGTTGAAGACTATCATTGCCTGACACTTGTGTGGTGCAAATGTTACTTGCCACTTGTCAGCCTAAGCCTGGATATTGTCCAGGTCTTGCTGCATTTGGACATGGGCTGCTTCAGTATCTGAGGATGGTGTTGAACATTGTGCAATCATCAGCAAACATCCCCATTTCTGACCTTATGATGGAAGGAAGGTCATTGATGAAGCAGCTGAAGATAGTTGGGCCTAGGACACTACCCTGAGGAACTCCTACAATGATGTCCTGGAGCTGAAATGACTGACCTCCAACAACCACAACCATCATTCTTTGTGCTAGGTATGACTCCAACTAGCGGAGAGTTTTCCCCCTGATTCCCATTAACTCCAGTTTTGCTCGGGCTTCTTGATGCCAATCTGACCTCACCTTGGAAGTTCAGCTCTTTTATCCATGTTTGAACCAAGGCTGTAATGAGATCAGGAACTGAATGGCCCTGGCGGAACCCAAACTAAGCGTCAGTGAGCAGGTTATTGCTAAGCAAGTGCTGCTTGATAGCACTGTTGATGACCCCTTCCATTACTTACTGATGATGGAGAGTAGACTGATGGGTCGGTAATTGGCCGGGTTGGACTTGTCCTGCTTTTTGTGTACAGGACATAGCTGGGCAATTTTCCACATAGCTGGGGAGATGCCAGTGTTGTAGCTGTACAGGATCAGCTTGGCTAGGGACGCGGCAAGTTCTGGAGCACATATCTTCAGTAGTATTGCCAGAATATTGATAGGGCCCATAGCCTTTGCACTATCCAGTGACTTCAGCAGTTTCTTGATATCACATGGAGTGAATTGAATTGGCTGAGGACTGGCATCTATGATGCTGGGGTCTTCCGGAGGAGGCCGAGATGGATCATCCACTTGGCACTTCTGGCTGCATATTGTTGCTTGTGCTTCAGCCTTATCTTTTGCACTGCTGTGCTGGGCTCCTCCATCATTGTGGATGGGATATTTGTGGAGCCTCCTCCTCCAATGAGTTGTTTAATTGTTCACCACCATCATGACTGGATGTGGCAGGACTGCAGAGCTTAGATCTGATCCGTTGTTTGTGGGATCACTTAGCTCTGTCTATCAGTTGCTGCTTATGCTGTTTGACACGCAAGTAGTCCTGTGTTATAGCTTCACCATGTTGACACCTCATTTTTAGGTATGCTGGTACTGCTCCTGGCATGTCCTCCTGCACACTTCATTGAACCAGGTTTGATCCTGTGGCTTGATGATAATGGTAGAGTGGGGGATATGCCGGGACATGAGGTTACCGATTGTGTTTGAGTACAATTCTGCTGCTGCTGATGGCCCACAGTACCTAATGGATGCCCGGTCTTGAGTTGCGAGATCTGTTTGAAATCTATCCTATTTAGCACAGTGGTAGTGCCACGCAAAACAATAGAGGGTATCCTCAATGTGAAGGCAGGGCTTTGTCTCCACTACGACTATGCGGTGGTCGCTCCCTCTGATACTGTCATGGGCAGCTGGATCTGTGGCAGGCAGGTTGGTGAGGATGAGGATGAGGTATCTTTTTCCCTCACCACCTGCTACAGACCCATTCTCGCAGCTATGTCATTTAGGACTCGGCCAGCTCGGTCAGTAGTGGTGTTACCGAGCCACTCTTGGTGATGCACATTGTAGTCCCCCACCCAGAGTACACTCTGCACCCTTGCCACCCTCAGTGCTTCCTCCAAGTGGTGTTTAACCTGGAGGAGTAAAGATTCATTAGCTGAGGGAGGGCAGCGGTAACAAGGTTTCCTTGTTCTTCATGGGGTCCAGAGTCGATGTTGAGCATTCCCAGGGCAACTCCCTCTGACTGTATACCACTGTGCTACCACCTCTGCTGGGCCTGTCCTGTGATGGGACAGGACACCTGGGATGGTGATGGTGGTGTCTGGGATATTACTTGTGAGGTATGATTCCATGAGGATGACTATGTTAGGCTGTTGCTTCACTAGTCTGTGAGACAGCTCTCCCAATTTTGGCATTAGCCTCCAGGCATTAGTAAAGAGGGGGGCTGTGATTGCCATTTCCAGTGCTTAGGCCACATGCCAGGTCTGGGATCATTCTTTTTTTGTGACTTTGCAGCAGTTTGTTATAGCTGAGTGGCTTGCAGAGGACATTGCAGAGTCACCACATTGCTGTGGATCTTGGAGTCACATGTAGGCCAGATCAGGACGATAGATTTCCCTCCTTATAGGACATTAGTGATAATGAACCAGATGAGTTTTTACAATTGACAATGGTCATCATTAGACTTTTAATTCCTACTGTGGCAGGATTCAAACCCAGGTCCCCAGAGCATTACCCTGGGTCTCTGGATTACTAGTCCAGCGACAATACCACTACGCCATCGTCTTACGATTTCCTGAAGATGCCACAAACCTGATGGTTACAAATCAGAAGAGTGATGATCTGATAGATCCTCTGGTTATTTTTCACGGTTTGCAGATCCCAGCCTGACTGGGATATATAGACACTTAAAGTTGGCCTGTATTTGATCACTAATTGAAAATACAACTCAGTGGCCTTTGGATAAAGACAGGGGGTAGACTGGACAGGGATATCACTCTGTCGAGACATGGAGGTGAGGGAAGAGGACTGAGATTCAGTATCTGAGGGCAAGGAAATGGACAACACCTTCACAGGAGGAGAGAGGGTTAATCGAGTAGAGTAACAAGGAAAGGGACAGCAAGAACTTGTATTTATCTAGCACCTTTATATCCCCTGGAAGTCCCAAAGCACCAATGAAGTAAGTTTGAAATGTAATCACCATCATTATGTAGGAAAGCAGAAACCAATTTATGCACAAGATCCCACAGACAACATTATATAACAAAGACTTGACAATCTGTTATAGTGGTGCCAGGACACCGGGGAGAATTTCCCTGCTTCTTCTTCCAAATAGTGTCATGGGATCTTTTACATCCACCTTGGCAGACAAGGCCTTATTTTAATGTCTCGTTCGAGAGACAGCACCTCAGACAGTGCAGGACTCCCTCAGTATTGTACTTCAGTGTCAGCCTGGATTATTTGCTCAAATCTCCAAAGTGGGGCTTAAACCTACAACCTTCTGACTCAGAAGTAAGAGTGCTACCCACTGAGCTGCAGCTGACAGTCAGGAAACACCTCTCTGCTAGTGCTAAATCATCTACGCAAAGTGATCAAATTAGTGTCTGAGATCATGAAGCGTTTTTAATGTAATATTTTGATCTAACTATCTGCATAAAAGTTAGCTTGTGTTTCAAACATGATGTGGCATGGCTAATAAAGACATGACAAAGGGCTGAGGCTGTGATTGTGTGAGTAGGGACCAACTCAGCATAATGTGACTCTGGCTCTTTCCAGCCCAGACTGACTATGATCACATGGAATCAATCATAGCTCAACACTGTCTGCTCTGGGACAACAAGAGAATGTCACAGAATGAACTGTCCAGTAACCTGGCCTAACACATAGTTAACCTGCACACTCTCTGAGAGTGAATATTTACAGCAGTATCGGAGGGATAGGACTCCCAGGGCTGACTCTGAGCTTGAACCGGTCTGACTAGCTATAAGGCACAATTAGGTGCATTATTTGACTTTAAGTAACTTCTTTTATTTTATGGGTTTCTGTAAATTTATCTTACCTTTGTACTGAGGTTACAAAAGGAGGTTACAAGTGATTCTGATGTAAACAAATGCAGTAGTTAGAAAGGTTATAGGAAGCTGTTTACCATGGTCAAAAGTTGTACAATGGTTTGAGGCTGGCTTCACTTTCTCATACGTTATTGCAATGATGTTGTTTTAAAGCTGGAATCAGAGACCAGCACCAAGCACTTGGAAAGGATGGAGAGTGAGGATTGGGTGGGTGTGGGGAGGAGGAACATGGGGAGGGGGGCTGTGGGGAAGGAGACTGTGGAGCAAGGGAATGAGGGGAGGGGGAGTTCGAAGGTTGAGGGCAGAGGGAGGAGGAGAGGAGAGAGAGGAAGTGTGGTGGGGGGGAGTGCAGAGAGAGAGAATGCATGGAGGGAGAATGTAGAGAGGGGGAGTGCAGAGAGAGTGAATGCAGGGAGAGGGAGGATAGAGAGAGAGAGTGTGGACAGGGAGAATGCTCAGGCGGCGTCTGCGGAGAGGGAGAATGCAGAAAAGGGTAGAACAACCCCCTCTGACCCCTACAGAATTGGGAACTGCGAGCAATTTCCCAGCACAGGTGAAAGCTTGCTGTCCCATGACTTGGCCAAGGATGTGTTGCACTGCCCAGGTGACCAACTCCATGGCCTGGAAGCTGGGACAGCAGTGGGGAGTTCATACCTGGGTGGAAGAGCCAGTGGGGATTGCAGTCAGGCTCATGCAATCCCCAAGCTCTTCATGCTGGCTGATCCCATCAGGTATGACAGTCTGGGGGTTAGTCGTGCCATTAATGAAGGAATAGACTTTTTAAAGACTGAGCATGTTCCTGATCCACTCCAAGGCCCCTGGCATCCGAAATCTGAAGGCAGAACCCAGAGGATATTCCAGATCCAGTCAGGCCGCAACCTGTGTTTCCATGGCGCCACCTTGAGATGCTGGTCACCAAGCAGACAACCCAGTTTGGAAAGGACGAAGTGCTGTCCCCCTTGCACCTGTGCCTCTGATCTCAACTGCAACCTGAACAACTGTGGTGCTGACCCTGGCCTGATGCAGCAAGAGGCTGACATGGTGGATGGCCAAATCATTAGCCAGCTCCAACGAATGAGCATGGAGGATCCAGCACCGCCGATCAATGTGGAGATGGAAGCGGAGGAGGCGAGACTGAGAACCTTTGAGAACTGGCCAGCTTGCATCACAATCCAACCACCACAACTGGCCCGCGCGGGATTCTTCTACACAGGTAAGGCCCAGCACCTCTTCAAAATTGTTGAGGGAGTGTGTAGATCCAGGGGAGGACTGCAATACTGAACTGAAAATGCAGGAAGATATTAATAATCTTGCAGAATGTAATTGGCAAATTAACTTAAATATTGATAAGTGTTGGTTGTGTGGTTGACAGTGAGGAAGAAAGCTGTTGAATGCAGGAGGATATCAATAAATTGATCAGGTGCCAGAAAAGTGGCAAATGGAATTCAATCCAGAGAAGTGTGAAGTAATGCATTTGTGGAGGGCAAACTAGACAAGGGAATACTCAATAAATGGTAGCTTACTGAGGAGGGTAGAGGAACAGAGGCTCCTTGGAGTGCAGGTCCACAGATCCCTGAAGGTGGCTGGACAAATTGATAAGGTGATTGATAAGACATACGGGAAACTTGCCTTTGTTAGCCAAGGCACAAAATATAAGTGCTGGGAGGTTATGCCGGAACTCTAGAAAACACTGTTCAGTGTTACTGCATAGTTATGACCACATTACAGGAAAGATGTGACTGTATGGGAGGGTACAGAGCAGATTTATGAGGATGTTGCCAGGATTGGAAAATTTTAGTACCTCCATGTTGATTGGTGAACTAAAAGGCTAGGGGAAAATTAATTGAAGTGTATAAAATTAAGATGGGCTGAAATAAAGTGGATGGGAAGGAGTTATTTCCTTTAGCAGAGAGGTCAATAACCAGGGGGCATAGATTTAAAGTAATTGGTAGAGGGTTAGAGGGGAGTTGAGTAGGGATTTTTTACCCAGAGGATGGTGGGGATCTGGATCTCACTGCCTGAAAGGACAGTAGAGGCAACAACATTCAACACTATTTAAAAAAAATTCGATATACATTGAAGTCCTGTAACCTACTGGGCTATAGACCAAGAGAATGGGATTAAACTGGAAAGCTCCTTTTTGGTTGGCATGGACACGATGGGATGAATGGCCTCTTTCTGTGCTGTGCATTTTCTATGATTCTACATGTTCCTTGAAAAATAAATGTCTAAATGGGGTAGAGGAACAGCTGGATATGGGGGCCTTGGAGGCTGGGGGCTACAGACAAACAAATCACTAAAAGTGTTAACCAAGTTTAATAAGGCCATAACAAAAGTAAACAAAGCACTTGGGTTAATTTCTAAAGGGACTGAATAGAAAAGCAGAGAATTGTGTTAAACTTGCACAGAATCTTGGTTATACACCCTTGGAGAACTGTGAATCTCCTAGGGCCCATATTATAGAAAGGATATAGAGGCACTGGAGAAGGTGCAAAAAAATTTACTAGAATAATACCAGAACATATCTGGAAAGATTGAACAGGCTGGAGTTCTAGAAGACTGGTGGGTGGCCTGATAGACAGCTTTAAAATTAAGAAGGGCCTTGATAGAATAGACGCAGAGAAGATGTTTCCACTTATGGGCGAGACCAAAACAGTAGGAGCTATAAACATAAGATAGTCACTAATAAATCAACAAGGGAATTCAGGAGCAACTTCTTTACCCAGAGGATGGTGAGAATGTGGAATTTGCTACCACAAGGAATAGTTGAGGTGAATAATTTTGATGTATTAAGGGGAAACTGGATAAATACATGCTGGGGAATAAAGAATGGAAGAATGTGGGGGAGGGTGGGAGGCTCAGGTGGAGCATAAACATGGGCATGGACGTGTTGGGCCAAATGGCCTGTTTCTGTGCTATAGGTTCTATGTAACTATGTAAGTAATACAATGGCTTGTTTTAAAGTTTTGATTAAAATTGTGGTTCAGCCCCCACACCTCCCCCACCATTGCTTCCCCCTTGAAGGCCCCGAGGTGAGTTTGGTGTTGGGGGGCATTTAATCGGGTGGGAGGGTGGTGGGTGGGGTCCCTGCCGTCTTTCCATCCCTGGCCTGATTAAGTCCAAGGCAGGACGGCTTATGGACAACCTTCACATCCCAGTGTCAGCTGAGGCCCTTAAGTGGGCATCATCCCATCATTGTTGGCATTGACCCAGTGGCAGATAAGGAATTGCCATGTGGGAAAAGCAACGCTGACGTCTTTAAATGAGGGCTTCCAGGGGGCACCCCTTGCTCAAAAGCACTCAGTGCCTGATCAAGGGACCCAGCATTGGGAAGGAGGGGGCCTGCTGACAGCCATCACACTGTCCTTGCTGCTGACCCCACTTCTTGCAAACCCCACCCCCAACACCCAACATCCCACCAAAACTCACCTGTGATCTAGATCCCTCGATGACCCTCGGCCTCTGGTGGGTGCATTTCCGGCAGCTACCACCAATCCCCCAGGTGGCACTGTCGAGCAATGTACAGTTGCCGGTCTCTGTCCTTGATCCCAGAGAATATCTGCTGTGACCCAGTTAAGTGCCTGATTGGCATTTAATTCAGCAGGCCTTCCTAAAAGGAGGCAATGTGGGGCTCTTGTTGCCTCCATTAAAAATTGCCAAGTGGGTCAGTGGAGACTTAATTTCAACTTTGGACCATAGTGTAAAGCTGGGGAGCGTTGAATTGGTCGCAATTTGTGCTCCACGGTCCTGATGGCCACACCTGTTAACTTAATTAGACTGAAATGTTGCCTAGTATTCTATGGGCAGGATTTTACATCCCATGGGTGGGCGGGCGCCCAACCTGATCAGGTATAAAATGGCACGCAATGACATCAGGCCAGCATCCCGACATCATCGCACACTCACGCGATATTCTGGTCAGCGTGGCCGCCAACAATTAAGAGGCCTATTAAGGCCCTTAATCAATTAAATGAACATTAATTTTTTCATTGCCCATCCAACCTTACAGTTGGTGGGCTGGTAAATTGGCAGTCAGCCTTTGTGTGTTTCCAATCCAATATGGAAGGCAGAAGTGCTGGATTTACTTCCGGGAGATGAAGCATTCATAATGAGGCCATCTGGAGAAACAGATGACCAGCCATCTAATTCTGTTGATACAGTTCACAGATGGCCTCATTATGAATGATTGGCTGAACTCCAAGTCTCACTAACAGATTAGCTCAGCAGGGAGTCTGTTTTCACGGGCTGAAGTGGAATGTTTGCTTTGATTGATTGACATCTTTATGATGATATAATAAGTTATTATTTATTTGTTCTTTTCAATTTCTGTATGTTTATTTAGACAAAATTAAGAGGTGTGAGTGAGGAAAAGCTTCTAGTATTGATAATAAAATGGCTGTGTTTGATTGACACTTTACAGGATTGTAAGAGCAGCAGTTTTTTTCAAAGCAGATTTCTGAATGGGTGTCCCTTTCATCAGCATTGTGAGACTAGCCATTGTTATATGTCTCACTGGTTCTGTACATAGTGCATACTGGGTGATTGGGCATTGGGAGCATGGAGGTAATATGGGAGCCACAGATGTGGCAGGGGGCCATGGAGGTGGCATGAGGAAATGGAGGTGGCATGGGGTCATGGAAGGAACATGGGGACATGGAGGTGACGTGGGCAGTAGGTGGAGGCTGATGGGGTATTGGGGGTGAGGGCTAGAGGGCTTGACAGCCTTTAATACAACTGGGACAAAGTCCTAGATAACCATACCAGGCCTTCTAACCAGCCCACCTCAGCATTCGCTCGCCTCCATGTCCACATCTGAAACACTTCTGGGGTTGGTGGGCCCGACTCAATCATGCCCTCCTTCCCCAGAACAAAAATAGTGCGTGCAGAGGCCACTCTTATGGAGACAGGTTTGGTGAGTTGGGAAATTTCCTGACTTGAGTTTCCCACTTCAATGATGAAAATACATTCGAAAGAGAGAGTATGAAAATAGTTTGCTGGCTAACCAAAAGTGAGCCCAGAAGTCTTTTATAAATATATAAATAATAAAAAGGTGGTCAAAGATAGGATGGGGTCAATTAAGTACCAAAAAGGTGATTTTCTTGCACAGGCAAAGACGAGGTATTAAATGAGTACCCTGCATCTGTAAAGGAGGAGGCAGACATTGAATCAGATAAAAAAATATAAATAGTGGAACATAAAAGGTTGGTTGTACTCAAGGCAGAAAGGTCATCTGGTCCAGATGGGATGCACCTTAGATTACTGAGGGAACTAAGGAGGGAAACTATTGGGACTCTGATCACAATCTTCCAAATCTCCTTGGAAATGGGAGTGGTGTCAGGGGACAGGAAAATTGTAATAGTTACACCCCGGTTTAAAAATGGGAAAGGGATAAACCCAATAACTACATGCGAGACATGCAGACATGCTGAGGAACATGAGTTCCTCAGGGTAGTGTCCTCAGCCCAACCATCTTCAGCTGCTTCATCAATGACCTTCCTTCCATCATAAGGTCAGAAGTGGGGATGTTCACTGATGATTGCACAATGTTCAGCACCATTCGCAACTCCTCAGATACTGAAGCAGTCCATGTTCAAATGCAGCAACACCTGGATAATATCCAGACTTGAGCTGACAATTGGCAAGTAACATTCACGCCACACAGGTGTCAGGCAATGACCATCTTCAACAAGCTAGAATCCAACCATTACCCCTTGATGTTCTATGGCATTACCATCACTGAATCCCCCACTATTGATGTCCTGGGGTTACCATTGACCAGAAACTGAACTGAACTAGCCATATAAATACTGTAGCTACAGGAGCAGGTCAGATAGTGCGATGAGTAACTCACCTCCTGACTCTCCAAAGCCTGTCCACCATCTACAAGGCACAAGTCAGGAGTTTGATGGAATACTCACCACTTGCCTGGATGACTTGCAGCTCCCACAACACTCAAGAAACTTGACACCGTCCAGGACAAAGCAGCCCACTTGATTGGCACCACATCTACAAACATTCACTCCCTCCACTACCGACGCACAGTAGCAGCAGTGTGTACCACCTACAAGATGCACTGCAGGAATTCACCAAGACTCCTTCGACAGCACCTTCCAAACTCATGACCACTACAATCTAGAAGGACAAGGGCAGCAGATAGATGGGAACACCACTACCTGGAAGTTCCCCTCCAAGTCACTCAACATCCTGACTTGGAAATATATCACCGTTCATTCACAGTCACTGGGTCAAAATCCTGGAAATCCCTTTCTAACAGCACTATAGCTGTACCTACAACACATGGATTGCAACGGTTCAAGAAGGCAGCTCACCACTTTCCCAAGGGCAATTAGGGATGGGCAATAAATGTTGGCCCAATCAGCGATGCCTACATCCCGAGAATAAATTATTTAAAAAGACAGCCTAACACCAGTGGTGGGGAAACTTTAATATGGGAAAAAATGAAGTAGCAGTTGGAGACTTATGGGCTAATAAATGAAAGTCAACACAGTCGTGTTAAAGGCAAAACTCTGATGAATTTGTTCGAATACTTTGATGTCGTGTAGAGGGCTAATGGGGGTACTGAAATTGATGCTATATAAATGGGCTTTCAAAAGGCATTTGACAATGTACCAAGTAATAGACTTGTTAACAAAATTAAAGGCCTTGGGATTAAAACGGACTGTGGCAGCATGAATACAAAATTGGCTGAGGGACAGAAGGCAAAAATAATTAATGAATGGTTGTTTTTCAGACAAGAGGGAGTGGTGTTCTACAGGAGTAAGTATTAGGACCATTGCTCTTTGATATATAGTGATGTTGGAACTTGAGTATGCAGGGCTTAATTTCAAAGTTCAAAGTTTGCAGCTGACACAGAATTTGGAAATGTAGTAAGCAATGAGGAGGCTGGTAACAAACTTCAGGAAGACAGAAAAACTGGTGAAATGAGCGGACACATGGTAGGTGAAATTTAATGCAAAGAAGTTTGAAGTGATGCATTTTGGTAAGAAGAACATCAATATAAACTAAATGGTATAATTTTAACCAGGATGCTGGAACAGAGACGCCTCGGGCTGTGTGTCCACAAATCTCTTAAGATGGCAGAACAAGTTGAGAAGACTGTTTAAAAGTAAATGAGATCCTTGGCTTTGTGAATAGAAGAATGAAGTACAAAAACAAGGAAGATACGCTAAACCTGTATGAAACATTGACTAGGTCTCAGCTGGAGTATTTTGTTCAATTCTGGGCACCACACTTTAGGAAGGATGTCAAGGCCTTAGAGAGGTGCAGAGGAGATTTACTGGAATGGTGCCTGGGATGAGGAAATTCAGTTGTGTGGAGAGACTGGAGAAGCTGAGGTTGTTCATAGAGAGAAAGTTAACACGAGATTTAATAGAGCTGTTCAAATTTATGAATGATTTTGAGAGAGTAAAAATAAGAAGAAACGGTTTCCACTGGCAGAGAGATCAGTAACCAGAGGACACAGGCAAAAGAACCAGAGATGAAATTAGGGCACATTTTTTACACAGGGAGCTGTTGTGTTCTGGATACACTGCAGGAAGGAATAGCAGAAGCAGACTCAATAATAACTTTCAAATGAGAATTAGGTAATTAACTGCAGGGAGAATATTGCAGGGCTATGGAGAAAGAGCAGGGGAGCACGACTAATTGGATAGCTCTTTGACAGAGCCAGCACAGACACAACAATGACAACAGACATGAAGGGCTGAATGGCCTCCTCCTGTGCTCTATCATTCTATAAGAACATTTACCTGCCTGGTTCCCATAAACATGCAACCCTCCGGCCTTCGTCTCTACTTCTCCAATCTAATCTCCAATGTCAGTACAGTTTTTGCCTCAATCATTAACCCTGGAAATGAAATCTACAACCACACAACTCACTCTGTGTGAAGAAGATTCTCCTACCCTCTGTTCTAAACCTCTTACACTTAACCTTGTGCAGTACCGAGGGAGTTCTACACTGTCAGAGATGTCGTCTTTCAGATGAAACATTAAACCAAGCCCCGTCTATCCTCATTGGTCGGTGTAAAAGATCCCACAGCACTATTGTGAAGAACAACAAGGGTGTCCTTCCCTGTGTCCTGGCCAATATTCATCCTTTTTTTAATTCATGGGATGTGGGTGTCACTGGCTAGGCTTTAATTACCATCATAAAATCAGGTTACTTGATTATTATCTCAGGTATGTGGGAGCTTGCTGTGTGCATATTGACTGTCATGTTTCCTATATTACAACAGCAGGACATTATTTCACTGGATGTAAAGCATTTTGGAATGTCCTGAAGTTGTGAAAAACATTACATAAGTGCAAATCTTTTATTCTTTTATTCTTTGTTTGAAGCTGCAGTAGGAATTTCTGGACACCAGTTCTGAAAACCTTTATGTTTGAATTATTTTTAAATTGTAGGGCAGTATGAAGAGTTCTCCAAGCCACAGAATCAGTTATAGACTCATAAACTATAAACAGTTATAACCCCATCAGATGGCCCAGTTTACCAGGCAATTTTATACTGACTCACCCACAATCACAGAATCACAGAATCACACAGTGCAAAAAGTCTGCACCGACATATGAGAAACACCTGACCTATCTACCAAATCCCATTTAGCAGCACATGACCCACAGCCTTGAATGTTATGATGTGCCAAGTGCTCATCCAGGTACTTTTTAAAGGATGTGAAGCAACCCGCCTCCACCACCCTCCCAGGCAGCACATTCCAGACCGTCACCACCCTCTGGGTGAAAACGTTTTTCCTCACATCCCCCCTAAACCTCCTGCCCCTTACCTTGAACTTGTGTCCCCTCGTGACTGACCCTTCAACTAAGGGGAACAACTGCTCCCTATCCATCCTGTCCATGCCTCTCATAATCTTGTACACCTCAATCAGGTCGTCCCTCAGTCTTCTTTGCTCCAATGAAAACAAACCAAGTCTATCCAACCTCTCTTCATAACTTAAGTGTTTCATCCCAGGCAACATCCTGGTGAATCTCCTCTGCACCCACTCCAGTGCAATCACATCCTTCCTATAATGTGGCACACAGTACTCCAGCTATGGCCTCACTAAGGTTCTATACAACTCCAACATGACCTCCCTACTTTTGTAATCTATGCCTCGATTGATAAAGGCAAGTGTCCCATATGCCTTTTTCACCACCTCTCTAACATGCCCCTCCGCCTTCAGAGATCTATGGACACACACGCCAAGGTCCCTTTGTTCTTCAGAACTTTCTAGTGTCATGCCGTTCATTGAATACTTCCTTGTCAAATTACTCCTTCCACAGTGTATCACCTCACACTTTGCAGGGTTAAATTCCATCTGCCACTTATCTGCCCATTTGACCATCCCGTCTATATCTTCCTGTAGCCCAAGACACTCAAGCTCACTGTTAATCACCCGGCCAATCTTTGTGTCATCCACAAACTTACTAATCCTAACCCCCACATAGTCTTCAATGTCGTTTATATAAATGACGAATAATAGGTATGCCACTGGACACTAGCTTCTAGTCACTAAAGCAGCCTTCTGTCATCACCCCCTGTCTCCTACAACTAAGCCAATTTTGAATCCACCTTATCAAATTATCTTGTACCCCATGTACATTTGCCTTCTTTATAAGTCTCCCATGTGGGACCTTGTCAAAGGCTTTGCTGAAATCCATATAAACTACATCAACTGCACTACCCTCATCTACACACCTGGTCACCTCCTCAAAAAATTCAATCAAATTTGTTAGGCATGACCTCCCTCTGACAAAGCCATGCTGACTATTCCTGATCAAACCTTGCCTCTCCAAGTGGAGATAGATTCTCTCCTTCAGAATTTTCTCCAATAGTTTCCCTACTACTGACACGAGACTCACTGGCCTGTAGTTCCCTGGCTTATCTCTACAACCCTTCTTAAATAGCAGAACCACATTAGCTGTTCTCCAGTCCTCTGGCAACTCCCCCATGGCCAGGTGGCCAGAGACTAATTAAAGATTTGGGTCAGAGCCCCTGCGATCTCCTCCCTTGCCTCCCTCCGCAGTCTGGGACACAAATCATCCGGACCTGGAGATTTGTCCACTTTTAAGCCTGCCAACACCTTCAATACCTTGTCACTCCCTATATCAATTTGCTCAAGAACCTCACAGTCTCTCTCCCCGAGTTCCATATCTTCATCCTCATTCTCTTGAGTGAAAACGGATGTGAAGTATTTGTTCAACACTCTAGCAATGTCCTCTGGCTCCACCCATAGATTGCCCCCTTGGTCCCTAATGGGCCCTACTCTTTCCCTGGTTATCCTCTTCCCATTGATATACTTATAGAATACCTTGGGATTTTCCCTACTTTTACTAGCCAGAGCTTTCTCATATCCCCTCTTTGCTCTCCTAATTGCTTTCTTAAGCTCCACCCTGCACTTTCTGTACTCCACTAATGCCTCCGCTGATTTGCTCCCCTTGTAACCTTCTAAAAGCCTCTCTTTTCTTTCTCATTGTATCCTGAATATCTCTGGTCATCCATGGTTCTCTGGGCTTGTTACTCCTTCCTATCAGAAGGAACATGTTGAGCCTGTTCCCTCCCCATTTCCTTTTTGTACCTTCCCTGTACCCTCCCCATTTCCATTTCCATTATCCACAATAATGGGTCATGTTCAAAACATTTTCCAGGAATGATTCAATTTGGAATTTTCAAAATGGCTAAAAATCAGGATAGGGGAAGGAGGTTAATAAAATCCCAACTGCAGGGGAGTGTGAACAGGACTGGCCATACCGGGAGTCGGGGGGAGTAGGGGCGGGGGGGTGGTGAAGCAAAGTTGAGAGTGTGAAGCTCTGAAATGGATGGACAGTCAGTGCTGCAATCACCAGAGTGTGTGTGTGTGTGTTTAATTTTTCAATGAAGGGTCTGTACCTCTGACAGGTCCCCTGAATTCTAACATATGAAATCTGTGTCAATCAGCTAACATGTGACCAGCACTGGAAACTATTTGTCCTTTGTCCCACACAAAGAGTAGAGTGGGAGGGAGAGGGGTAACTCACTAAAGCTGAATGGACAGGGCTTAGGTTGATAGGGACCTACAACACACACATACGCCCAGCACACAGAGACCCCTCACACACACACACACCTGACAGACACAGACGCCTGACACATATACACATATACACATCTGACACATACAGACCCCAGACACACACACACAGACCCCCCTGACACACAAACACATACACACGCAGACCACACACACACACACACACACACACACACACACACACACCCCTGACACACACACACACACGATGCACACACGCGCACCCAGCATGCAGAGACTCCTGGACCCCTGACACACACACACACCTGATACACACAGGCCCCTGACACACACACACACACACACACACACACACACACCTGATACACACAGACCCCTGACACACACACACACACCTGATACTCACAGACCCCTGACACACACACACACACACACCTGATACTCACAGACCCCTGACATACACACACACACACACGATGCACAGACCCCTGACACACATACACACACACAGACCCCAACACACACAGAATCCCCCAAAATACAGACCCCATGCCCACAGACCTCTTGACAACATAGATCTGCTGACACAAAATCTGCTCACCCCAGTGCACTGAGAACTTCCGCTGCAAGAAATATTTTCTATCTTATATCACTCCTAATTTGGTTCATGTAAATCACCTCCAGAAGCCAACTTTAGTGGGTAATGTGCCACCATCCCTTCTTCCCCCTGCTCCTTTCCCAAACCATGCCAGTTACTTGTCCTGCTGGGTGCATCCCCCACCATTGCATGGAACACTGTCCCGTGATACCCACCACCACCCACCCACACACCCATGACAGGTTCAGGTTGAGGACTGTTCGGTCTTACCTGTGATTCCCCCTGTGGTTAAATAGCTAAGAGTCAGTCTCATGCAGAATGGTCACATTTGGGGAGACATTAACGTAACACAGCTGAGAGGGGGTGGAATGTAAAAAGGCGTGAAATACAATTATTGTTTCAAGTTGTTTGGGTTACAGTGACGATCAGCTCTGTTGTCCTAATGTGTGTTCCAGCAGCAGGTTTATCCTGCGGTGCTGTTTCTATGTAGATCGCTCTCATTTAATCATGCAAATTACTTTCTGGAGATTTCCTGCTTGACAGGTCACCGTGACAATGTGAAATGTTTTCACTGCGATGGAGAACTCAGAAACTGGGAGCTGGGAGATGATCCATGGATGGAGCACGCAAAATGGTTTCCACGGTATTGACTACCAACAACTTAACAAGACATGTGGCAGTGTGTTTCTACATCTGAATATGACACTCCATGTTACCTGTGTGGGCATGTTGCCCTGAGCTATGTGGGTGACAGTGTGTTTGACTATATGGGCAGGATCTTCCGGTTGGCGAACAGGGACGGGGCCCACTCGCCGACGTGTAAAATGACGCAGGATGAAGTCAGGTGGAACTCCCGATGTCACCCTGTGTTATTTCCATTTTCAGATCGGAGGGGGCACAGCCGAGTCAGTTGTGCGCCCGCCGACCTGTCAACAGCCTATTCAGGCCATTGAAAAACTAATTAAGATCTTTAATGGACCTGCCCATCCAACCTTAAGGTTGGTGGACAGGCCGGGAGCCCTGGTGGACTTCGGAAAAAGCAAGAAACCTCATCCCTGGCAGGATGAGGTTTCATGAGGGTACTTAAAATTTTTAATAAAGATTTCAATAAAAGTTATGGACATGTCCCAACTCACATGACAGTGTCACATGATGGGACATGTCAGGGAAATTTTTCTCTCATTTGTATTTCAATTTTTAATTAGGAGCCAATCTCCCTGAGGCAGCACTTAGCACCCACCCCCCCCCACCCCACCCCACCCCACCCCACCTGCACAGGGAGCACATAGCGCTTCCTGGCGGACGTCACGCTGGGTGCCCGCCCATGTAAAATGGCAGCGCGCCCCCAATTGGGGGCGCCAATCAGAGGAGCATCCGCTCGTCCCACTTTCCACACTTCCCCCTCGATGTGGGAAAATTTTCCCCTATGTGACTGTTAGCTGAAGTTGAAGCTCAAGGAATTAAGAACAGAATAACATAAGAGATAGGAGCAGGAGTAGACCACACGGCCCATCGAGCCTGCTCCACCATTGGATATGATCATGGCTGATCTTGGGCTTCAACTTCATTTCCCGCCCGTTCCCCATTTCCCTTAATTCCCTGAGTCTATCCCAGCCTCAAATACGCTCAATGAAGGAGCATCCACAACCCTCTGGGTAGAGAATTCCGAAGATTGACAAATTTGAGGAAAGAAATTTCTCTTCATCTCAGTCCTAAATGATTAGCACCTTATCCTGAGACTGTGCCCCCATATTTTAGATTCCCCAATCAACGGAAACAATTTCTCTGCATCCATCCTATTAAGCCCCTTCAGAATTTTGTAGGTTTAATTATATTGCCTCTCACTCTTCTAAACTCCAGATAATATAAGCCCAATTTACTCAGCCTCTCATCGTAGGACAACTCCCTCATCTCAGGGACCAATTTAGTGAACCTTCACTGTACCACCTCCAACCCAAGTAAATCCTTTCTTAAATGTAGACACCAAAATTGCACACAGTACTGCAGATGCAGTCTCACCAAAACCCTGTAGAATTGTAGCAAGACTTCTTTGTTCTTGTACTTCAATCCCCTTGCAATAAAGGCCAGCCTTCCATTTGCCTCCCTAATTGCTTGCTACACCTGCATGCTAACTTGCTGTAACTCTTTCGAGTACAAACACATTTCCATCTGTTCCTATTCAGATTAAGTTACATTGTTTCCCATGGTGAGATTTGAATTCTTGATCTTGGGGTTACAAACCCAGTACCATAACCACTTGGCTATTTAGGCCAAGCTGCTAATTTGCTGTATTCTGACCTGGTTTGGAAATTTACTGAGTGGCTGGAGCCAGAGGGTAGAAATAATCAACAGATACTCTAATTGGCAGGAGGTGATGAGTGATGTCCAACCTGGATCAGTATTGGGCCTCAACTATTCACCATAATAGTGTTGGTCTTTTCATCTAGAGGACTAGAATAAAAGAGGGACATGCTTCAGCTGTATAAAGGCCTGTAGACCACATTTGGAGTACAGTGAGCAGGCTGAAAAATAAACTGAGGATGGACAGAAAAGGAAATTGGGTGAATTAGAGTCAAATTAGATACAGAGAGACAAGAGGGAAAGAAAGCTTGGAATACGAGAAAGTGTTTCCTTCAGACAGGAAGGAAAAGGAAGAAAAATTCCATTTTAACTTTTTTTAAAAATTCTGTAACAGATATTTACTATATGTAGGAATGAGATTCAACAGTTTAAATTATACTCTTTCTGGGCTGGGGAGGTTGTTTACAATTCCAGGAACAGCAATCTCCTGGGTATAAGTTATTACACTGCTAATCACCAACTCTAATTTACTGCAGTGAGATTAGCAGGCAAATCATTCACAAAGCAATAATTTCACTGAAGCTCACAGGGATATTGGGGGAGAGATCTCATTTTTGGATGATAAAGGTGGAACAACACAAGTCATCCAGTAGTGTGTAATGATCACAACTCACAGGATACTCTTCCTTGTCATAAATTGCTGGATGATTTACACATTAAGAATGTCGAATGTCATTAAACTCGCTGTAATTTTGGCAGCAAATTCTGGA
This sequence comes from Carcharodon carcharias, assembly GCF_017639515.1. NCBI lineage: Eukaryota > Metazoa > Chordata > Chondrichthyes > Lamniformes > Lamnidae > Carcharodon > Carcharodon carcharias. The sequence goes on from NC_054488.1 coordinate 23,651,796, forward strand.
CCAATAATTTTCTTCAGCCCAAACAATGGAGTCATGTGAAGCCTTGGAATCATGCTAGATTATAGCCTGGTTAAATTCTCTAAGCTTGGCCTGCCTCACTTACTGGACTGCTTAATCTAAAGCAAAGCCGTCTTTGGTCTGCAGAAAGTCAGAGAGTTTTTTTTGTCTCGGATGCCCACGACTGTGCAATCATGGATTAGCTCGTCCTTCAGCTAGGCAGTATTGGTTGGTGAAAACTAATTCCTCAGGCCATTGGGACCTTTGGTTAAAACATGGTCATTCTATTACTGAGGTTTCCTTCGGGCTAAAATAGATTTCAAAGGCTTTGAGTGTGGTGTCAAAGCCTGTGGTGGACTCCTCCACTCCTTGCCTCAGGAGAATGTCATGGGATTTGAACCCATGTCCCCAACTGCATTAACCTGGATCTCTGGATTATTAGTCTAGTGACATTGCCAATTCACCACCACCTCCCCATGAGCATATCACTTCTGTTAACCCTTTATACTACAGTCCATTTACAGAGAGGCTTTGTCCTGTTCCTTCTGCTGCCTGGGATTGTCACCCCTCTTATGCCCACATCCTTCCTGATGGACTCAGTGAAAGGTTCAATATAACACATAAAACAAGAAAGGAGAGAGAGAGGGCAATCCTGCCTGATTCCTGATTTGATCAGCAAGCTTGCCTATTCCCACCCTTTGATTGAAATTGCATGACTTGTGGAGCCATGTTTGTCTAGAGCATTTGGATCAAATTGTAAGTTCCCTTTCCCAAGTTCCATTTTGGAGATCAAATCCATCCTGTAGGTATGCAATATCCTGTCAAATGCCTTCTCCTGGTCCAAACTGTTGAGGCAGGTGTCCACCCTCTGTCCCACATAGGCAATTATATTCCTGAGGTTATCAGAGATCTTCCTGCGCCTTCCAGTGTAGGTGTGATCAGGGTGGATCACCAACTACCCACCATTGTTACTGATGGTCAGCAGTGAGTAGGAGTGCAGCCTAATCCATGGTTTCCCAGCTAAAGATGTTAATGAAGCCCAGCTACATATGTTAATGAGTCCCAGCTATATACATTAATGAGGCCTGTCTATATATGTTACTGACATCCAGCTATATATGTTAATGAGGCCCTGCTAAATTTCTAAATGGCTCAGCTGTAAAATGGACTGAGCCTCCTTCAACACCTCCTGGGTTGCAGGAATTCTGCAGGCTCTATAATCCTAACTATCCAGGAATTAGAAATCTCCCTCTAATTTTCTGTAAGCAGTAGATGTGTGAGTGTTTGGTGTTAGCTGCCTCCAGCTGTGGGTATTGCACATTGTAAATTGCAGATTGCATTGATACTTAATTATTTCCTATCCTGCTCATCTCCAAGCAGCCAGACGATGATAGGGATGTGACCTTGAGTTTCTGTCCTGCTCATATTGCTTCTGGTTGGGGCAGTAGTGAGGACTTTACAATGGCCTCAGTTCTGGGGATCTGGGGGGAGAATCAGCCTGAGTCTTCACTCTGGAACACTACCCAGTGGTTTCAGGCATCAGATGAGGACAGGATCTATGACACTTGGTTCAATGCCCTGACAGAACTATGTAAGCTCACATTTGAAGATTGATCACTTAGACAAGACTTTGGAGAGTCACTGATGACTGTAATCTTGCCAAGAGTCAGTATCATCAGGAGAGATAGGGAGGAAACAGGAGCGGCAGTGGGGAAGAGAGTCTAATTCAGTAAGTTTTATATGATATTTGATGGATTGTTTTCTGTAACTAGTTTTTAATGTCCTGTTTTGCCAGCTGCGAATATGTAATCCAGGTGAAAGGGAGAGATTATGTGAACAGGATCCAGGAATTGCATTCCCATTTCATGGAATCAGCGGTAGGCTCAGTAACATTGGTGCTGCCTTCAACTGTCTGTCTGTGTCTGCACATGTCTGTGTGCACGTGTCTGTATATTTACATGTGTGTATATGTCAGTGTGTGTTTCATTACATATGAACATATGAAATAGGAGCATAAGTATGCCATTTGGCCCCTCAAGTCTGTCAGCCATTCAATAAGATCATGGTTGATCTGTTTGTGTTTTGAATTCCACATTTCCATCTACCCCACCCCCCACCCACCCCCATAACCCTTGATTCCCTTACCGAACAAGAATCTACCTATCTCCGCCTTAAAATACTCAATGACCCTGTTTCCATCACCTTCTGAGGCAGAGAGTTCCGAAGTCACACAACCCTTCAAGAGAAAAATATTCTCCTCACCTCTCCTAAAAAGGCAACCCCTAATTTTAAAACAGTGCCCCCTAGTTCTGGACTCACCCACAAGAGGAAACATCCTTTCCATGTCCACTTTGTCAATACCATTCAGGGTCTTATATACTTCAGTCAAATCACTCCTCACTCTTATAAACTCCAGTGGAAACAAGCCCAGTCTGCCTAATTTTTCCTTAGAAGACAACCCACTCATTCCAGGTATCAATCTAGTAAACCTCCTCTGAGCTACCTCCTATGTATTTACATCCTTCCTTAAATAAGAAGACCAAAACTGCCCACAATATTCAAGATGCGGTCTCTTCAATGCTCTGTATAACTGAAACATAACATCCTTACTTCTATGTTCAATTCCTCTTGTAATAAAGGATAGCATTCCATTAGCCTTCTTAATTACTTGCTTTACCTGCATACTAACTTTTTGTGACTTATGCACTAGAACACCAGTTCCCTCTGCACCTTGGAATTCTGCAGCCGTTCTCCATTTAAATAATCCTCAGCTTTTTTTATTTTTCCTGCCAAGAACAACTTCACATTTTCCCACATTATACTCCATCTGCCAGATTCTTGCCCATTCACTCAATCTATCTATATCCACCTGCATCTTCCTTATGTCATCTTCACAATATACTTTCCTACCTATATTTGTCTCATCTGCAAATTTAGCTACCATGCCTTCACTCTCCTCATCCAAGTCATTGATATAAATTGTAAAAATTTGAGGCCCCAGCACAGACCCCTGCGGGACTCCACTTGTCACATCTGCCAATCAAAGACCCATTTATGCATACTGTCTGTTTTCTGACAGCCAGCCAATCTTCTATCCACGCTACTAGGTTACTCTCTACACCATGAACTTTCATTTTCCGCACTAACCTTTGGTGTGGCACCTTATCAAATGCCTTCTGGAAATCCAAGTACAGAACGTCTACAGGCTCCCCTTTATCCACGGCGCATGTTACTCCTTCAAAGAATTCCAATAAACTGGTTAAATATTATTTCCCTTTCACAAAATCATGCTGAGTCTTTCCAATTACCTTGAGTTTCTCTAACTGCCCAGCTATAACCTCCTTAATGGTCAATTCTAACACCTTCCCCACGACAGACATCAAGCAAACTGACCTATAGTTTACTGTTTTCTGCTTCCATCCCTTCTTGAATAGAGGGGTTATATTTGCTACTTTCCAATCAGATGGAACCTTTCCAGAATCTAGCGAATTTTGGAAAATTAGCACCAATGCACCTACTGTCTCATTAGCCACCTCTTTTAAGACCCTAGGATGAAGTCCACCAGGACCTGGAGACTTGTCAGCCTGCTGCTCCATCAGTTTGCTCAGCACCACTTCCCTAGTGATTGTAATTTCACCAAGTTCCCCTCTTCCTTCCATCTGCTGATTTACTGCTATTGCTGGAATGTTTTTTGTATCTAGAATTAGGGGTCACTGTTTAAAAATAAAGGGTCACTCATTTAAGACAGAGGTGAGGAGAAACTTTTTCTCTCATAGGGTCGTGAGTCTTTTCAACTCTTCCTCAAAAGGCTGTAGAAGCAGAATCTTTGGATATTTTTTTAAGGCAAAGCTAGATAGATTCTTGATTAACAAGGGGGCAAAGGTTATCGGGGGTAGGCAGGAATGTGGGGTTGAGGTTACAATCAGATCAGCCATGATCTTATTGAATGGCAGAGCAGGCTCGAGGGGCTGAGTGGCCTACTCCTGCTCCTAATTCCTATGTTTGTATCCTCTTTGGCAAAGACAGAAGCAAAATGTTTGTTCATTTCACCTGCCATTTCCTTATTATTTAATATTAACCCCACCATTGTCACTCTCTAGAGGACTAACATTCACTTTACCTACTCTTTTCCTTTTTAAGTACCTGTAGTCTATCTTCCTCTCATACACTAATTTCTTTCTCCTGATTAACCTTTTAGTCATTCTCTGCATTTTTTATATTCTGACTAATCATCTGACCTGCCACTCATCTTTGCCCAGTTATATGCTTTTTCCCTAAATTTGATGCTTTCCCTAACTTTTTTTAGTTAACCACGGATGTTTGGTCCTCCTCTTAGAATTTTTCTTTAAAGAAGAAATATACTTATTCTGAGTATTCTGAAATATCCCCTTAAATGTCTGCCACTGCTTCTCTATTGATCTATCCTCTAGCCTAGTATCCCAGTTCATTTCAGTTAGCTCAGCTTTCATGCCCACATATTTGCCCTTTTTAAATTGTAAATAATTTTAAATTGTATATTAGACCTACTCTTCTCCCTTTCAAACTGGATGTAAAATTCAATCATATTGTGGTCACTGCTACCTAGGGGTGCCTTTACTCTGAGGTCATTAATTAATCCTTTCACATTACACAATACCAAATCTAATATAACCTACTCTCTGATTGGTTCCAGAACGTGCTGCTCTTAAAAACGACCTTGAAAGCATTCCATGAACTCTTCATTCAGGCTACTACTGTCAATCTGATCTTTCCAGTTTATATGTAGATCAAAATCATCCATGATTATTGCCGCCCCTTTATCACAAGCACACAATATTTCTTCTTTTATACCTTGTTCGACATTGTGGTTTTACCCAGCTTCTTATTCTTCTTGAATGTCATGTACCCATCAATATTCAGGACTCAACCCTTGTCATCCTGCAGCCACATCTCCGTAATGGCTATCAGATCATATCTATTTACTTCAATGTGCACTATCAATTCATTTGCTTTATGAATGCTACGTGCGTTCAGATACAGAGCCTTTAGTTTTGTCTTTTTGTTATCTTTGTAACATCTAGTCTTGACTATTGATGCATTCTTAGGTTTTATCTCTCTGTCCTTTCCTGCTATTCTATGACCCTCAATTCCTATATTATTATTATGGTCTCCTGCCTTGAATCTACCCTTTGATTTGTCACATCAATCCAAGCTTGATCCCCCACCAAAGCTGTCCTTGCCCCCAGTTTCATTTTATTCTTCATTTTGCCTTGATCCTTCACCTTGCCTCCCTTGTTTATTTTAAAACCCGCTCTACTTCCCTGGTTATGTGATTCGCAAGAACACTCGTCCCAGCATGGTTCAGGTGTGGACCTTCCCAATAGTACAGCCTCCGCTTTCCTCAGTACTGATGCCAGTGCCCCACGAACCGGAGCCCACTTCTCCCACACCAGTCTTTGAGCCAGATTTCATCTCTCTAATCTTACTTACTCAATGCCAATTTGTATGTGGCTCAGGTAATAATCCAGAAATTATAATCTTTGAGGTTCTGCCTCTTAATTTTGTACCTAGCTTGTCGTACTGACTATGCAGAACCACCTTCCTTGCCCTGCCTATGCCATTGGTGCCTACATGGACCATGACAACTGGATCCTCCCCCTCCCAACCCTGTGCAGATGTCCTGAATCCTGTCACCTGGTAGGCAACACAGCTTTCTGGCCCATAGCTCTTTGCTGCAGAGAACAGTGTCAATCCCCACCCCCCCCAACAACTATACTGTCCTCTACTATGACTGCATTCTTCCTGTACCATGGTGCTGCGGCCAACCTGCTCATCCACCTTGCAGAGCTTGCTTTTGTCCACACAAGTTGTGAGCACCTCAAACCTGTTTGACAATTGCAAAGTCTGAGGCTCCTCCACTACTTCCTGCTCAGTCCCATTACCTGCCTCACTCACAGTCACATCACCCTGTCCCTCACTGCTGACCCAAACAGAAGACCCTATTCTAAGAGGCATGACCATCTTCTGGAACAAAGTGTCCAGGTATTTTTCCCCTTCCCTTATTTTGCACAGTGTCTGCAGTTTGGTTTCCAAATCAGTAATCCTAATCTGGGATTCCTCTCAACTACTTACATTTTCAGCACATGTGTTTGTCATGGATTGCCTTAGCGTCCAAAAGCTCCCACATTCCACAGCTGTAACATAACACCTGTCCTGCCATTATTACTTCCCCATGCACCAAATTCCCATGTGAACCTAATTAACCACTCATCCCTCTCAATCCTGTGTAGTCACCTGTATTCTCATGAACCCCTTACTGATTACAGTAAAGGTGTTACAAAAATGTGACTTATGTGTGTATATATGGGTTTGAATGTATATGTGTGTCAGTCTATATATGTCTATGTGTGTGTACTCACTTGTATATGTATATGTGTGTGTGTATGAGTATGTACTCATCTGTATATGTATATGTGTGTCTGTTTATGTGTGTATATTATTTTACTACAGTAAAGATACTATATAAACGTTAGTTGTCCAGTGTCTGTATGTTTGCACAGATGTATATATGGGCTGGATTTTCCCAACCCTGTGGCAATGTGGTTGGAGGTGGGGGTGCTGGGAAAATGTGGGGAGCTGAGTTGGGATAACTCTCTGATGCATTCCTGTTTCAGAGGAGCTTTCCCAGGGGCTGGCTGGGAATGGAATTGGCTGCCTGCTCCGAGGAATTGAGAAGCCAATTAGGGTAATTAAGATCTCACTTAGGAGCCATTTTGCGTAGACGCTAGTATTTTTGCCACTGTCAGGATGGCTCCCCCCACCACTGTGCGTGGAGGCTGCCAGCTCAATCGAGACCTTCAGAAGAGAATTGGATAATTATCTGAAGATAAAAAAAATGCAGGACTATGGGGAAAAGATGGGCTAGTGGGGATAGGTGATTTGCTCTTACAGAGAGCTGGCACAGACATAACAGGCCAAATTACATCCTCCTGTGCTGTAATCATGCTGTAATTCTGTTCTATGAATCAAGGTGGCCTCCATGTTGAGGGACCCTCATGTTCACCCACCTGCCTCGGGAGCCCACCCTCCTTCCTTGAAAAGATGGCAACTTTGGAGGTGGCTAATTAGGTGGTTGCCTCCTGGAAGGTTTTGCTAGTGGATATGCTGATGACATGAGCAGACTCCGATGTCAGTGTCCTGATGCCCACTGGAAAATTTAGCCCATTGAGTATGTGAGTGTGTATTAGCAGGTGTATGTGGAGTGTGTGTTGGGGTGTGTGTTGGGGTGTGTGTTGGGGTGTGGGTGGGGTGTGTGTTGGGGTGTGGGTGGGGTGTGTGTGGGGTGTGTGTTGGGTGGTGTGTGGGGTATGTGTTGGGTTGTGTGTAGGGTATGTGTTGGGGTGTGGGTGGGGTGTGTGTGGGGTGTGTGTTGGGGTGTGGGTGGGGTGTGTGTTGGGGTGTGTGTGGGGTGTGTGTTGGGGTGTGTATTGGGGTGTGGGTGGGGTGTGTGTGGGATGTGTGTTGGGTGGTGTGTGGGATATGTGTTGGGTTGTGTGTAGGGTATGTGTTGGGGTGTGGGTGGGGTGTGGGCGGGATATGAGTGGGGTGTGTATTGGGGTGTGGGTGGGGTGTGTGTGGGATGTGTGTTGGGTGGTGTGTGGGGTATGTGTTGGAGTGTGTGTTGGTTTGTGCATTGCTGTGTGTGTTAGTGTGTGTGTGTTAGTGGGTGTGTGTCAGGGGTATGTGGTCTAGCTATGTCTGTGTGTAAGTATGAGGTTGTTGATTGCTGTGTTTTCTTGTAGTTTCAGGGCGAATCTCAGCCACGAGTACCTGCCAGACAAGGTGTGTTTTTCAAATACATTTCCTTAGCTGGGTTAGCCAGAAATCTGTTGTGAGAAGCCAATAAGGATATTTCCTTCTCAAAGTGGGGAACTGTATGAAATGGTACTTTTCAGATATTATAGAATTCTTGAAGAATTAGAAGGCACATTAACATTTCTAACTTAAAATGTAATTCATCTTTTATATTTCTCTAATTCTTTCCGTTTTACTAAAATTTTCATGTTTAATTTCTCTCAGCACAGAAGCTGGTTATCAGCTTCAGTGACGGATTCAACTTTAAGCTCCTTTTCCTTTGTCTTTTTTTAACTGTCTGCTCTCTATGACAACTCATCTCTGTCCTAAAATAAAAACAGAAAATCCTGGAAAAACTCAGCAGCTCCTCAGAGTCATACAGACTCGAGACGTTAACTTTGTTTCTCTCTCCACAGATGCTGTCAAACCTGCTGAGTTTTCCCATACTGTTTTTATTTCAGATTTCCAGCATCCACAGTATTTTGCTTTCATCTCTGTCCTTCTTTATCTTAAGCTTGCATGCCTGGGATTGCTCAGAAATGCAATCGTGGTCCCCATCACTCATGATCTCAACCGCTCTGATACCCCACTTCTGACACCACCTAATTCCAGGAGTCACAGATTTCCCAAAAGCGGGGTCAGAGTCATAGGTGATTTTATAAAGTAATTTATTAAGTAGCTTATTAAGATAAAACAGCTTACATATGACACATAAGCTAAATAGACATGAAAAGCATAGGACCCGTGATAGGTGACAGCAGTTTACTGATCCCAGAGGACCAACAGAATGATGGTGCAGAGCGTTTGTTGATCTCCATAGCTTGAGGTAGCAGCCTTCTGCCCTCCAGCTGAAGTATTAGGATGCGCATGTCCCAGTCTCCCTTGCTCTTCCCCAGTCTTCCTCCATCTGAAGAAGACAGCTGTCTGATAAGGACTGCCCCCTTTCTTCCCGAGCACCTGTTAATATATTCCATTTCTAGGTGCTTGCTGTTTATCCCATGTCAATCACTCATTCAAGTAGTTCTGGACAATGGCTAAAAGACAGGTACTCAAGGTGTCGCCTCCTTTCTGTCCATCACTTTGGCTGAGGTCATCTTTTAACTTATCTCATACTGGGTGCCATTTGGTAACTCCTGCCAGACATTTGTATCGATAAGAGAATAGACAAGGTGCTACAAGACTCCCTCTCAGCACCTTTCTCATTGGCTACTATCTTTGTTTACCTCAGACACTGACTGCTAGGGACTGTGTTTTTCCAGAGAGAGTTTTGCCAGATGGCCTCAGCTGTGCCTGCTAAATCTGTGAGAATTCTATAATATTCTGAAAAGTACCATTTCTTATAAAGGGGCATGTCTGTCCAAGGGGATCTGTCCCAGGCGAGTCTGCTGGTGCAAGTCTGTCCATGGGGAGCCTGCCCGGGGAGAGTCTCTCCAGGGAGTGTCTGACCGGAGATATTCTGCCCGGGGAGAGTCTCTCCTTGGAGCACCTGTCCAGAGAGCGTCTGTCCAGGAAGAGTCTGTCCAGGAAGCATCTTCCAAGGGAGAGTCTGTCCAAGGGACCGTTGGGCCAAAGGGAGTGTATCTGGGGAGAGTCTGTCCCAGGAGAGACTGTCTGGGAAGAGCTTACCCGGGGTGAGTCTGTTCAGGGAGAATCTGTCCAGAGAGAGCTAGCCCGGAGAGAGTCTGAATTTGTGTTGCTACTTTTCAGGACTTTCCAAAGTGATTCAAACAGAATTACATTGAAATTCACAACTAATGAAATACTTTGGGACTGTAGTCATGGCAACCAAATTGTACACAGGAAGATCTCATAAACTGATCAGATGGTCTGTTAATAGTGATGTTGATTTAGGGATAAATATTGACCAGGATACTGGGCAGAACTCAAGAACAAAAATACCTGGAAAAACTCAGCAGGTCTGACAGCATCTGCAGAGAGGAGCACAGTTGACGTTTCGAGTCCGTATGACTCTTCATCAGAACTAAGGAAATAGAGAACTGAGGTGAAGTATAAGCTGGTAGAGAGGGGGGGGGGTGTGGGGGGGGGGGGGGGGGGACAGGTAGAGCCTGGCTCTTCTTTGAAATAGTGCCAATGGATCTTTTACACCCATCTGAGGGGACAGACAGACGGTTTAACATCTCATTCAAAAGACAGCAGCTCAGACAGTGCTAACTCCCTCAGTGAAGTGTCAGCCTGGATTACGTGCTCAAGTCCCTGGAGTGTCTTTCTGGTTGAGAGGTAAAAGTGCCTCCACTGAGCCAGAGCTCCTAATCCAAAGGGGAAGGTTTTTATAGGAGGGCAATTATGGAAATGACCCCAATAAAATGGCCAAACAGCATTCCACATTCCCACCTTTATCAACCTCCTATCTCAGGAGGATCTTCAAAGGGGGAGGAAACAGGAGATAAAGAGACAGTAGAGAAGAAAAAAACAAAAAAACTGCGGATGCTGGAAATCCAAAACAAAAGAGAAGCATGCTTAAAGTCTCACCGTAAGTGTATCTCCCTGCAGATTTGGTTGGAAACACGGCACTGTCTCCTCTCATGCAGTCCACTGTGGTTCAGCGTGTGCTGCAGATGGGGTTTGATCGCAGTTTGATAGAGACTTTGGTTAATAGCAAGTACCTGCTATCTGGATCCCAGTACAGCTCAGTCAGTGACCTTCTCTCCGATCTACTAGGGGCCGAGGAGGGAGGAAGAGAAAGGAGACAACTAAACACAGGTATTGACTTTAAAAAAAAAGCTCTTCTTGCTTCCTTTCTGAACTTGTAGCTGAATTTCATGTTTGATTGGGTAGTTTTGACTGTAAAGTGACCATATTGTGCTTTCACTGTGAGATACTCCATTACCAAATAGGGAGCATCGCTGGCAAAGCTCAGGATGTATTCATCAAGGATCAATTACAGACCCTGGTAGTGATTGATGATTTTGTTTCTGCAGGGGTTGACCAGAGGCCACGGGAAGCCAGACCTGCTCCAAGTGAGAGGAGAGAAGCAACAACTCAGAGGAGTAAGCTGCATCTTCAGAGAGTCTAAACCCAGGGTGCTCTGGTGGCCCAGGGCCTCAGATATGAACAGTGTTCTCTGCTAGGGCACTGACAGTACTCTTCCAATTGATCTCATCATCCCAAGAATAGGGTTAGAATTGGAGGAAATGGAGCTGGTTGGGCAGGGGGCTGGGGAGGTGGAAGTGACAGCCAGGTATCTTGCTCTTGACTGTCACTGAATGACCGTCATCTCAACTGAAAAGCTTGTGCCTGGATTTCAGTGTGGACAGGATTAGAGCTGACACGCATGCTGTTTAAAATTGAACAGCCTGCTCAGTTTTACATTTGAAGATTGGCTGCTTGACTGATGTACTCCTTGAATAACGAGTCTGCGGTTATAAGGTGGACCAGATGGGTCATCTGTATATCTGGCTGCTACTTATGTGGCCCAGAGTAGATCAGCCATGATTACCAACCCAGGGGGCTGATTCTCTATAGCAGAGGAATTTTCAACCCTTCTAGATAAGACCGCAGTGGCCAAACTCACAATTAATGGCCTTTCAAAAAGGTCAGGAACCTGACAGCTGGATTACTTCTGGGTCCCGACCCCATGCCTGAATTGTGTTGCTCTCATATTGCTATGTTCAAATAATAATGCCCTAATTGGGCAGGAGGTGAACCAGACACCCAAAAAGAGGTGTCGAGCGCCTCCAGGAGGTGGAGCTGCCTGCCTGGCACTCGCAGCAAAGGCAGCTGGATTTATTGCTAGAGGCTGCTGCTGTCTTGCTGAATAGAACAGGCAACTCATTAAAAGACCAGGACCTGGGGCATGGAGGAAAGTGGCCATGGACAACAAGTCAAGGTGCAGCACTCAACCCAGTACTGGTTGACTCCTCAAATTTCATTTCACTACAAATAGAAACAATTAGGCTGTAGTAACTTATATGCATTGGCAATCAAGTGCCACTCCACTCCTAGTGGCTGCACCTTTCTACCCCAACATTACAACAGCACTACAGTTCCCGAGGCCATCTGTTGAGGACAGCAGAGGTAAGGAAGCCACACCCCACTTTTTACGACACAAGCTGTTGTAAAGCTGGCAGGTTTAAAGATCCAGGTACGCAGTAAGTGTGTAAGGTAAGTGGGTAGGATTGAGCGCAGAGGGTGGGTTGTTAGGGCAGGGGTTACGATGGTCAGTGGTGTGGGGTTGATCAGTGAGGGAGTGGTTAGTGAAAGGGGTAGTCAGTGGAGTGGGTTGGGTGGTCAGTCAGGGGCTCAAGTGGTTAGTGGGGGTGCTTAGTGGGGTGGTGGGGAGGGTAGTCGGGGATTGGGGGTATAGTTGGGGGCGGGGGTGTTGTCGGGGGGTGGGGAGGTAGTTGGGGGGTTGGAAGGGTAGCCAGGGGGTGGGGAGGGCAGTTGGGAAGGGTCAGGGTTTAGTCAGGGTTGGGGTATAACCAGGGGGTGGGGAGCGTAGATGGGGGGGGCGGTGGTGTAGTTGGGGGTGTGGGGAGGGTAGTTGGGGGGTGAGGAGGGCAGTTGGGAATGGTGGGGGTTTAGTCAGGGTGGGCGGATAGTCGGGGTTCCCATTGGGGTTTGGGGGAGAGGGGTGAGTCCCGTTGTGGGGGAGGCCATAGAATAGTCAGGGGAATGAGGGGAATAGTCAGGGAGAGTTGGGACGTAGTCAGGCTGTCCCCTTGGGGTTCAGAGGATTAGTCAGTGGGGGGTGTGGGGCAATTGGGGGTGCCTCTGGAGAGTCCGCAGGATTCAGTATTGTGATTACCCAGGAGTTTTAATTCTTCTAACTTTGTAAGGGGAATTATTGCTGACAAGCGGCAAGTAACATTTGCGCCACACAAGTGTCAGGCAATGAATATTTCCAACAAGAGAGAATCCAACCATCACCTCTTGACATTCAATGGCATTACTATCACTAAAGCCCCCACTATCAACATCCTGGGGGTTACCATTGACCAGAAACTGAACTGGACTAGCCATATAAATACTGTGGCTACAAGAGCAGGTCAGAGGCCAGGAATCATGCAACGAGTAACTCACCTCCTGACTTCCCAAAGCCTGTCCACCTACAAGGCACAAGTCAGGAATGTGATGGAATATTCTCCACTTCCATGGATGAGTGCAGCTCCCACAACACTCAAGAAGCTGGACACCATCAAGGACAAAGCAGCTTGCTTGATTGGCACCACATCCACAAACATTCACTCCCTCCACCACTGACACACAGTAGCAGCAGTGTGTACCATCTATAAGATGCACTGCAGGAATTCATCAAGGCTCCTTAGACAGCACCTTCCAAACCCACGACCACTACCACCTAGAAGGATAAGGGCAGCAGATAGATGGGAACACCACCACCTGGAAGTTCCCCTCCAAGTCACTCACCATCCTGACTTGGAAATATATCACTGTTCCCTCACTGTCACTGGGTCAAAATCCTGGAACTCTCTTCCTAACAGCACTGTGGGTGTATCTACACCACACGGGCTGCAGCAGTTCAAAAAGGCAGCTCACCACCAACTTCTCAAGGGCAGTTAGGGATGGGCAATAAATGCTGGCCCAGCCAGTGAAACCCACATTCCATGAATAAAAAAAACACCAGTCAGAAAGTCGGAACCATCTGAAGTTTGCGATTCAGATCAGAGTATCAGGTGTTTCCCAGTGCAGGATAATTGCCCAATAGAAGTTTGAACTTCCTGGGCAATTGCCATGCAATCCTTACATGGGGACCTCTGGCAGGGGTCCCCTTGTGTATCTTTGGGTACCCCCAACCTCCAGGTACAATGCCATGGAACTTGGAACTTATGGATAAAACTTTATTTTGCCCCATGGCTGTGCGCTAACATACACCGGACTGATTGGAATCTCCAAAATCAGAGTTCAAAACACCCCAGCCCCTTAACAACTTCTTAAAGGAGCTCCTAATGGGCCATTAATTGGAGGAGAACAACTCCTTATTCCCTTCCCCTTCAACACCTCATTGCAAATTCGAAAATATCCCAGAGGCATCAGGATGCTGAAATGACCTCCAAGACTCCAATTTTCTAAGTGCTGATGATATCACTGCCTGGATCTGTCCATGCCTGCTGGCAATAAGCTGGTCACCACCTGAATTTCACTCAGGGAGTTAACTGTTCTGTAGATGGTGGTATTCTTGACAGTGAATGGCATCACATTTGATAGCATCAGTTGAGAAACAGTGAGAGGCCGTGAGTGTTTCCCTTGTGGATTGCAGCGTAATTACAATAAGAAGATACAACTCTTTTTTCAAAGCCGAACAATTGCTACCTCTGAGAAAGTCGCATATCCAGCTGAAGAGGTATCTCAAGGACCGCTGTACTCCAATGTGGCACCAAGTCTTACCCATCACCCGATACTCATTGACTGACATTTGCTCCACATCCCCCAATGCTTCAAAATTATCATCCTCGTGTTTAAATCTCTCCACCACCTTGACCCTCCCTATCCCTGTAATCTCCCTTGAGCCTTCATCCTCCTAAACCCTCTGATCCTCCTACCCTTGCACCTTGTGCATTCTTCTTCCCTTTGCTTTCAGCTGGCCCGATTCCAATCTATGGAATTTATTTCCTAAATCCTTTGCCCTTCCTTGCCTCCTTTAAAACCCACTCTTTGATGGGTTCTCTCTTTTTCACCATCATGACTTGGTGTTCATTTTCCTCAAAGTCTCATTCAAACACTGCGAGATGTTCTCTACAGTAAAGGTGCCATAGACGGTGGTTAGTGTTGATGGTGTAACAGTTAGTGTTGATAGTGTAACAGTTAGTGTTGATAGTGTAACAGTTAGTGTTGATGGTGTAACAGTTAGTGTTGATAGTGTAACAGTTAGTGTTGATGGTGTAACAGTTAGTGTTGATAGTGTAACAGTTAGTGTTGATAGTGTAACAGTTAGTGTTGATGGTGTAACAGTTAGTGTTGGCATAGTTAATAGTGTCTGGACCAGCATCTGAGAGACATGTAAAGACAGTTTGACATTCCAGTGACTATTCACAATTTGTTTCTACAACAATTTTATTCATTGTTAACTAGGTGGATTCTACTTGCAATGGTGTGGGTTGCTGATAGTAATCAGTTTAACTAAAAGCCGACACTGGAGTCAGGCTTTAGAAATAGGGAGCTGTGAAAGCTAAGGATAGTCAGACAGCAAAGAACGAAGAGAATCATAACATGAGAGAGGGAATTTTAAAATTACTGAAGTAGAATGATGCACTGAAGTGGGGTGGCATGGTAAATTTATTATTTTACATGATGCCAAGTTGTATTGCTGTAAATACATGAAACATTCTTTTTCCTTTATTGTTTCATGGGATGTGGACACCATTTGTTGCCCATCCCTAATTGCTCCTTGAAATGAATGGCTTGCTAGGCCATTTCAATGGATCATTAAGAGTCAACCATATTGCTGTGGGTCTGGAGTC
Source organism: Carcharodon carcharias (assembly GCF_017639515.1). Taxonomy (NCBI): domain Eukaryota; kingdom Metazoa; phylum Chordata; class Chondrichthyes; order Lamniformes; family Lamnidae; genus Carcharodon; species Carcharodon carcharias. Next base: position 23,667,062 of record NC_054488.1, read on the forward strand.
ACATGTAAGCCAGACCAGGTAAGGACAGCAGATTTCCTTTCCTAAAGGGCATTAATAAACCAGATAGGTTTTTACAATTGATGATAGTTGTCATGGTTACCATTACTAGCTTTCAATTCCATTTTTTTTTATTGGATTTGAACCCATGTCCCCAGGGCATATGACCTGAGCCTCTGGATTAGTAGTCTGGTAACATTACCACTCCACCACCATCTCCCCTAACCACAACTATTGTATTGTCCACTCTGATGTAAGCAGCTAAATAATCGTATCAAAGCATCTAGGGGCACAGATACAAAATTCATTAATATTAGCAACATAAGTAAATAAGGCCATTAAAAATAAAGCAAACCACTGGGGTTTATTTTAAAGGGGTAGAATTGAAAAGTGGAGAAGTTATGCTAAACTTACATTGAACTCTTGGAGTATTGTGTATCGTTCTGGTCATCATGTTATTAAAAGGATATAGAGGCGCTAGAGAGGATGCGAAAAATGATTTACAAGGATGATAACAGAACTGCAAAGTTACCCATCTGGAAAGGACGAACAGGCTGATGCCCTGTTCTCTTGAAAAGACAAAATTGGAATGTGAGCTAATAGAGGTCTTTAAAATTATGAAAAGATATGATAGAGCAGACACAGGGAGAGTGTTTCCACTTGTGGGGAAGAGCAAAGCTAGAAACCATTAAATTATACAGTAATTAAATAAGAAATTAAATAGAGAATTCAAAAGAGACTTCTGCACCCAGAGTGGTGAGAATGTGGAACTCGCTACACAGGGAGGTGAAGGTAACTGGTATAGATGCATTTAAGGGGAGGCTAGATAAGCAAATGAAGAAGAAAGGAATATGGGGTTATGGAGAATAGAGTTAGATGAGAAAGGATGGGAGGAGGCTTGAGTGAATCATAAAGATGCACATGGACTGGTTGAGTCAAATGGCCTGTTTCTGTGCTGTATATTCCATAATTCACCTGATGGTAACTCGGACAACCACTGGGGAGACTGAGGAAGCAAACATGTGACAATTACAAGTATTCCATCCAGATCACAAGGGGATGGATGTTAATTCCCTAGGCTACACCACTGTACAAGAAGACATGTGGCTCTATGATTCAACTCCCATGCACGTAAAACACTGACAGGAGAGTCTGCAGGAGACCTGACTTTCAAACGGTGATGTTAAGTGAAGAACACAAATTGTTAACGTGACCATTTTTACTCTCGATTTTAATTCAAACATTACCTTTTTTTAATGAATTAGTATTTCCACTAAAGCAGCAGACAGAGAAATTCTGCTGATCTGATACACTGCAGTAATGTGGGGTTTGGTACACAGTCTAAGGATGGATTGGAGGCAATATACTACAGATAACCGGAGGTACATCTCAGAAGCAGTGGGGAAGATCAGTGCTCTCTCCAGCTAGTGACCAGGTACAGAGTAACATCCAGAAGCAGCTGAAAAGAGGTTACATCCACTGTAACTTTATACATGATGTGATATAGTCGGTAGAAGTGGTCTAATTATCCTGTGTCCACATATGTTTACAGGCTTGAGTGCTGAAGAACAACTGCGTCAACTCAAGAACGAACGGACCTGTAAAGTGTGCTTGGATAAAGAGGTCTCCATTGTTTTTATACCTTGTGGACACCTGGTTGTATGCAGAGACTGTGCTCCCAATCTCCGGAACTGCCCGATATGTCGAGCTCTCATTAGAGGCAGTGTACGAGCCTTCATGTCCTAAAATCTGCAGGTACAGGAACATTCTCCAGTATGAGACCAGCCTTGCTCTATAGTCTGTTGGTGAGGAAGGTAGTTCTGTGCTCCATTATTTCAGGAAACACATAGCCGCTGCTCCACAGAGGCAGAGAGTACCACCACTGTCTGCCCCTATTTCACTAATTCCTGCTGTTGTTGTGGGGAATTGTCAACTGAAATTCAAGCATTTCCCCCACAAGAAGGGCAAGAAGATTTCATGCAAGATCATCTCCAGACCATACACAATGACTCCTATTGAACAGACTTAGTGTACCTGGGTAAAGTGCCTGGATGAGGTAACCTTATAAGAACATAACAACATAAGAACTAGGAGCAGGAGTAGGCAATTCAGCCCCTTGAGCCTGCCCTGCCATTCAATACCATCATGGCTGATCTCATTTCGGCCTCAGCTCCAAGTTCCCGCCCTTTCCCTACAACCTTTCAACCCGTTACTAATTAAAAATCTGTCTATCTCCTCCTTAAATTTATTCAGCGTCCTGGCATCCACTGCACTCTGAGGTAGTGAATTCCACAGATTCACGACCCTTTGAGAAAAGTAATTCCTCCTCATCCCTGATTTAAATCTACCACCTCTTAGCCTAAAACCATGGCCTCTTGTCCTGCAATGCCCAACAAGGGGAAATATCTGCTCCACGTCTACTTTGTCTATCCTCTTTAGCATCTTATATACCTCAATTAGATCTCCTCTCATCCTTCTAAACCCAAGAGAGTATAGACCTAAACTGCTAGACAAGCCCCACATTTTTGAACCTCCTATGAACTGCCTCCAGTGCAACTACATCCTTCCTCAAATAAGGGGACCAAAACTGTGCACAGTACTCCAGGTGTGGTCTCACCAATGCTTCGTACAGTTGCAACAACACTTCCCTATTTTTATACTCCATTCCTTTAGCAATAAATGCCAAAATTCCATTTGCCTTCCTTATTACCTGTTGTACCTGCATACTAGCTTTCAGGGATTCATGCACAAGGATACCCAGATCCCTCTTCACTGAAGCATTCTGAAGTTTCTCTCCATTTAAATAATAAGTCACCTTTTTATTCTTCCAACCAAAATGGATAACCTCACACTTATCCACGTTAAACTCCAGCTGCTAAATTTTGGCCCATTCACCTAACCTGTCCATATCCATTTGTAAATTTCTTATTTCTTCAATGCAACTTACTTTCCCACCTATTTTGGTATCATCTGCAAATTTAGCTATAGTACCTTCTATCCCTGAATCCAAATCATTAATATAGATTATAAATAGTTGGGGCCCAAGGACCAAACCCTGTGACACCCCACTAGTTACAGCTTGCCATCCAGAAAAAGACCCATTTATCCCGACTCTGCTTTCTGTTGGTTAGCCAATCCTCTATCCAAGCTAATATATAACCATAACTCATGTGATCTTATCTTGTGTATTAATCTTTTGTGCGGCACCTTATCAAAGGCCTTCTGGAAGTCCTGATATATTACATCTACAGGATCCCCATTATCCACTTTGCTTGTCACAACTTCGAAGAACTCTAGCAAATTAGTCAAACATGATTTACTCTTCATAAAACCATGCTGACTCTGGTGGATTGCATTTTGACTTTCCAAATGCCCCTTTACTACTTCCTTAATAATGGATTCCAACAATTTCCCAATGACATACATTAAACTAACTGGCCTATAGTTTCCTATTTTCTGCCTCCCCACCTTTTTGAATAAGGGCGTTACATTAGCATTTTACCAGAATGCTGGAAATTGGAAACTTTCCAGAATCCAGGGAATTTTGGAATATTATAGCCAATGCATCCTCTATGTCCGCTGCCACTTCCTTTAAACCCTGGGATGTAGGCCATCATTTAGGCCATCATTGTCACCCTTTAATCCCAATAGTTTGCTCAGTACTTTTTCTCTAATGATGGTGATTGTTCTAAGTTCCTCCTTCTATATACCTTCTGCATTTCCTGTTACTATTGGGTGGTACTAGTATCCTCCACCATGAAAACTGAGGCAAAATATCGATTAAGCATCTCTGCCATTTCTGCGTACCCCACTATTAACTCCCCAGTCTCATCCTCCAAGGGACCAACATTCACTTTAGCTACTCTCTTTCCTTTTATATACTTGTAGAAGCTTTTGCGATCAGTTTTTACATTTTGCGCAAGTTTTCTTTCATAATTTACCTTTGCTCTTTTTATTATTTTTTTAGTAACCCTTTGTTGATCTTTAAAAGTTTCCCAATCTTCCAGCCTGCCACTGACCTTTGCAATTTGGTATGACTTAGTTTTTGCCTTTAAGTTATCTTTAACTTCCTTGCTTAGCCATGGATGCTTTTATCCCCCTCTTACCATCTTTCTTCCTCTTTGGAATATATTTTACTTGGGAGGAATTGAATATCTCCTTAAATATCTGCCACTCTTCATCAAATGTCCTACTTTGTAGTCTTCCTGTCCAGTCCACTAGGGCCAAATCTGCCCTCATACCTATGTAGTTACCTTTGTTTAACTCCAGAACACTAGTGTGGGACTCAAATTTCTTGCTGTCAAGCTGAACTTGAAATTCTAGTATGCTAAGATCACTCTTCCCTGGAGGATCCTTTACTATGAGATCATTAATTAATCCCATCTCATTACACAAAACCAAATCCAGAATAGCCTGCTCCCTGGTTGGTTCTACAACATATTGCTCCAAGAAACAATCTCTAATACACTCTATGAACTCTCCCTCAAGGCTACCCTTGCCAATTTGATTAGTCCAGTCTATATGCATATTAAAATCACCCATGATTATTGCCGTGCCTTTCTCACATGCTCCCAGTGTTTCCTGGTTTATACTGTGCCCTACTGCTGAAGTATTGTTTGGGGACCTATAGATTACTCCCACCAAGGACTTCTTTCGCTTGCTATTTCTTACTTCTGCCCAGACTGACTCAATGCCTTGCTCTCCAATGCCTATATCATTCCTCCCGATAGCACTGATCTCTTCCTTTACTAACAAAGCTACACCACCTCCTTTTCCTTCCTGCCTATCCTTCCGAAGCACTGATTACCCTTGGATATTCAACTCCTTGGCTGGGATGATGCAGAGAGATGAAAAAAAGAAAGGGAGCGTGAGAAAGGATTTTTCTTTTACAAAAGCATGCATTTTGGTTTGGATGATGTGTCAGCTCATGTGAGAGAACAGAAAAATGCTACAGCACTGAAGTAGACAATTCATCCTATCGTGTCTGGCTGTTTGAAAGAACAATCCAGAACTAATCAAATTAATCCCACTCTCTCCCCATAGCCCTGTTTCATCCCCAAACTAATCCGCTGCTATCTCTCCATAGTCCAGCGTTAATCCCAAACTAATCCCAGAGTGCTGCTATCTCTCCATAATCCAGCGTTAATCCCAAACTAACCCCAGGGTGCTGCTATCTCTCCACAGTCTAGCGTTAATCCCAAACTAATCTCACTGACCCACACTTTCCCCATAGTCGTGGATCAATCTGAATCCCAAAGGAGATTTGATAGAGGTTTCCGAAATCATGAGGGGACTGGACAGAGCAGATAAGGAGAAATTGTTCCAATTGTTGGAAGGATCGAAAACCAAGGGGCACAGATTTAAGTTAATTGACAAAAGTAGAAATGGTGGCATGAGTAAGGACTTTTTTACGCAGCGAGTTGTTAGGATCTGGAATGCACTGTCTGAGAGTGTATTGGAGGCAAGGTCAATTTTGGCATTCAAAAGGATATTGGATTGTTATCTGAAAAGGAAAGACTGCAGGGCTACAGGGAAAAGGCAAGGGGTGCAGTGACACTAGGCGATTTGCTCCTTCGGAGGGCCAGCACAGACACGGTGGGTCGAATGGCCTCATTCTGTGCTGTAACTATTTTACAATTCTTGGTATGCGGTAGAGTTCCCCAAGGTTCAGTACTCGGACCATTGCTGTATTTGATATGCATAAATGACTTGGACTTGGGAGATACAGGGCACAATTTTGAAATTTGGAGACAACATTAAACTTGGAAGTACAATAAACATTGAGGAAGATAGTAATAGACTTCAAAAGGACAGAGGATGGTGGAAAGGGCGGGCACGGGTCAGATGAAATTCAAAGCAGATAAGTGTATGTGATACATTTTTGTAGGGAGAATGAGGAAAGACAATACAAGCTAAATGAAACAATGTTAAAGGGGATGCATGCAAGAAGAGAGGGATCGGGGATGTTAGTGCACAAATCTTTGAAGGTGGTAGGGCAGGTTAACAAAGCAGTTAATAAAGCACACACAATTCTGAGCTTTATAAATAGGGATGGAGGGCACAAAAACCAGGACTTCTGCTGAATCTTTATAAGACATCAGTTTAGCCTCAGCTGTGTCCAATCCCGTACACACACCTTAGGAAGGATGTGAAGACATTGAAGGGGGTATAGAAGAGATTTACTAGAATGGTTCCAGGGATGAGGGATTAATGTTCATAAGATCATAAGAAATAGGAGCAGGAGTAAGCCATTCAGCCTATCGAGCCAGCTGCATTATTCATTAATATAGATTATAAAAAGTTGAGGCCCAAGCACTGATCCCTTGACATCTCTCGAGTTACAGTTTGCAACCCGAAAACAATCCAATTAACCCAACGGCAGTTTCCTGTTAGATAGCTAATCCTCTAGCCATGCTGATGTATCACCATGAGCTTTTATCTTGTGGAATAACCTTTTATCTAACACCTTATTGACTGACTTTTGTTATCTGGAGAGATTGGAGAAACTGGGATTGTTTTCCTTAGAGCAGAAAAGGTTGAGAGGAATTTCGATAAAGGTGTGTAAAACCTTGAAGGGTTTGGATAGAGTAAGTAAAGGGAAACTGTTCCAGTGGCTGAAGGATCAAAACCAAAAGACACACATTTAAGGTGATTGACAAAAGGGACAATATGAGGAAAAAGTCTTTTTTACACAATGAGTATTTAGGATTTGGAATACACTGCCTGATAGGGTGATGGATACAGATTAAATCATAGCCTTCAAAAAGGAATTAGATAAATATTTGAAGAAAAGAATTGCAGGGATGGGGAAAGGAGCAGGAGGGAGTGGGGCCAACTGGATTGCCTTTTGAAACAGCCAGTGTAGACCTAATGGGCTGAATGGTGTCCTTCTGTACTGTACTAAACTATGGTTTCTATCTTGCAAAACATTGTATTGACATTTTAACTCAGGCCAAAAACTCTAAATTTGTGTGTGTTAAGTAGTTAAGCTAGCCAGAAGCAAGAGTAAGTTAGTAGATCAGATGAGATATAGTGTTACACTTAAATTACAGTATCTGTCCCAAAACAGTAAAAACTCCAGACTCAGCAATTCTGTTCAGTAACTTTGAATCCTATGGATCTTTCTGGCCCTAGTGACTCAAACTCAAGGAATGTAACTTTTGCCTTGACTTCCTCGGGTGATTCTGGTAGAACCGATCACCCAAATATTATAGAATGCATCCAATTGGTTTCAATGGGAGAGACATAGGATCACCAGATCACTGCCTAGATAAGGAGTTGGCAACCTGTGGCTCCAGAGCCACATGCTTCATCTGCGTCTCCCAATCTTTTCCAGTTGGATAGCATATACATGATAAAAACCTAAAAAACGTCAAGAAAAGTAAGAGGTGTGCTTTTATTGTAAGGATAAAAGGCTAATCATTATTTTGCACTTTACAGTTTCAAATTATTATTTTTATGAAAAATATCACAGTGCTCTAAATAATAAATGATATGGCTACATGATGGTTACAGATATTGCCTTTGATTTGAGGAATAGATTTTATTGTTTCTAATATAGCTGAGAGGATAAATTATTCTGAATGTGCTATTAGAAGTTTTTTTTAATCATGAGAATCAGTACCCAAAAAAGTCTTAGTTCTACACATTTTAACTTAAAATTTGCCTCAAAGATGCTTTACTAACAAAATCATAACACAAAAATGTCAGAAAACACAATAATTCAGTTAAATTTTTTAATTTCGACTTTTTCTTCTTTTGAAACCTAAATTCAATGTGTGTATTTTATTTATTATATATGCAAATTATACATTCAAATTATACAGTGAAGTCTGCCAAGTATTTGGTTTAGAAATGCTAAATCTTGATCTTGTGGCTCCCAATAGTTTTTACTTCAGGCAAATATTTTGAAAAATGTTCTTCAAGTAAAGATAGTTGCTGACCCTTGGCCTATAATGAAGATATTAATTAACCCTCATGATTTTTCTCATATACCCTGTCCCCGAGACAGAAATCATTAACAAAAGTCAGGGAAAGTGTTGGGAAATAATAGTGTAAAGGGCAAAGAGCAGAGGAATCCCTGAAATGTGCACAAGGGATCATTTGTGATCGGTGTGTTTCCAGCCCATTGAGGAATGAAGCAGTGCTGGATCTAGTGCTGGAGAATGAAGTAGGGCAAGTGGAGTATGTTTTAGTAGAGAAGTATTTGGGAAACAGGACGGCATGGTGACACAGTGGTTAGTGCTGCTGCCTCACAGCTCCAGGGACCCGAGCTCAATCCTGACCCTGGGTCTCCTTCTATGTGGAGTTTGCACGTTCCCCCCATGTCTGTGTAGGTTCCCGCTGGGGGCTCCAGTTTCGCCCCACAGTCCAAAGATCTGTGTGTGAGTGCATGCCCTGTGATGGACCGGCGTTCCGTCCTGGGTGTACCCTGCCTACTAGTGCCCGTTGCCTGTTGGGATAGGCTCTGACTCCCCATGACCCTGAATTGGATGAAACGGTTCTGGAAAATTGAGTGAGTATTTGGGAAACAGTGACCACAATATCATCAGATTTAGGGGAATTATGGAAAGGGAGAAAAAACAATCAAACATAGAAACTGCTGAAAAAAGAGACATGCTGTTAAAGCTTTCATCTTGCACTCATCAGGACAGACAAGAATGTCAAATTTCAAAGAGAACAACCATTTATTCTACATGTGAAAAGGGTGCTGTTTGGTTGTCAAGTTGGCTCTGATTAGCTAATGCACCAGAGAGCTATTGGCCCCTATGCATTTGTTTATTCAAAAATCATGCAATGTCTGGACCTATTTCTTTTGCCTGCAGAGAACAGGTCGCTGCATGTGAATATATGTATCTTCCAGGAAGCTTAAAAGAGCCACATTATGAGCCCGGCTGATAATCTTAAATAGGTTGTTAATGTAATTCTTAGCATACTCGGGATTGTTCAGGAAGTGCTGCCAACCATGGAATCACATCTAAAGTTAAACATTAAGCTATAACTTCCTCAGAGTAGCAATCAGTGTTGGATTGCCGCTCTGTGCCCAATTACTTACGCAAAATTTCTTCCATGCCTGTCTCACTCAACCTTCCAACTCAGGCCAGGCAAGACCCAGGCAGCACAGCTGTTTCCGAAGCCCAACATCACAATCCAGAGGAGTCGGACTGAAGAAGGACAAGTCCCTTTTTTTACAGCACTAGCTGCCATGAATCAGGTAAGTTTACTTTGAAATTGACAGACCAGGTAGAAGTTATGTGCCTAAGGTAAGTGGATAGGATTTGGAGGGTGTGGGGGATCAGAGGTCAGGTGGGAGTGGGGTTTTGGAAGGGTCACACATTGGGGGGTTGGGATGGTTGGACATCAGTGGGGTCGGGGGTTTGGACATCGGTGGGGGGTTTGGGGTGTGCCGGATATCAGTGGGGTTGGACATTGGGGTGGTGTGGGGGTGTTGGACATAGTTGGTGGGGAGGGAGGGGTCGGGGCATTGGGGGTAGGGTAGGGTTGGAACCTGGGGGGAGGTCAGGGAGGAGGTCCAGTTGGGTCAGGAGGGGGGTGTAGGGCCTGCAGGAAGTGGGGGGGGATGTGAGTTGGGTATCTAGGTCCGGTCGGGTCAGGTGGCGGGGGGGGCGGGGGGGCGGTTGGACTTTCTGGGTTGGGGGTCGGTTTTGGTTCAGGTCGATGCGGTAATCCTATGGGAAGTCAGGGGCGTGGAATACAGTGTGGGAGTGTGTAGTGGGGGTGTGTAGTCAGGGGTGAGATCCCTGGGGGTCAGGGGTGTGGAGTCCTCTGGGGAGGTTGGGGGGGGGCACTCGGGGGTGTGAGGGGAGTCCTGTGAGGGCGGCCAGTATGTGTTTTTACAATAGTTACCCAAAATTTAAGAGGTTTTAATTCTTCTAACTTTTTCTGAGTAACTATTGTGTAACACAGCCAGAACCATCGAAGTTTGTGATTTAAATCGCATTTTCAGATGGTTCCCAGCACAGGGCAATTGCCCAGAAGAAGTCTTCACTCTGGGAAACAGCTGTGCAAAACCTTATCTTTGAAGTTCTGAGAGCGGTTTCCCAGCATATCTTTGGGGTACTCCCAAGTCCAATGCTGGGGAGCTCAGAAGTTATGTCCCATTATGTTCTGCATTTTGCAAGCATGCATTTGTTGATTACAGTCAGTGCTCTTCCCGTTGTGAACAGCTGAAAAGACATGCTGTTTGATACGATCTGCCGGTATGGCCTGTGTACCTGGCATTGCTCTGGCGCTGACATTCATATGCTACATTACTCAATTAGATGATAGACAGAACGTCTTTTTGGCTTGACGGCAGCATCCTGTTAGTGTATAACACTGCTCTCGTCACTACATAGTAGGAGCGTGAAATGGCTAGCTTCACCAGTGGCAGGGTAATTTGAGGAAGACTAGGCATTTTTCAGGTCTGAAAACGGTGGCCTTTGACCCATTTGTGAGTATGTGTGATACACATTGAGCAATGACATGATCAGGGTAGCCATTTTCCTGCAGGATAATGTTTGTGCCATTTGTGTGCCGCTATGTTGCCACAATAGGTAACCACACCATAAGCAATTCCCTCTTGAAACATGCCCGCACCGTAAACTCAATCAAGAGGCAGCATTTCAGCAATTAATGATGCAGCCAAACACATAATGATCATGTACTCTCCAAAAGCTGGGGTTTGTCCTCACATATAGCTTCAATTTTGGTGTTCAGACATCTCACATCAAATGAGAAAAGGTATTTGTGGAGTTTGAACTCCTCAATTCTAAGCTATCATGCCACAAACTAGTGTCCAAGAAAGTACTGAGTCCTTGAAAGCTGATCTAACTCTTGCATATTGCAGAATACCCAATGACTTGTCTGTTCCCACATGCAGCATGAATGTCTGATGGCATTGTGAGACATACATATTTACCAGCTGGACAAAGGGCTCGTCCTTGACAAGCACGACCATATTGACAAAATGCACACTGTTCTTAATGACGGTTCCAAATTTGTATCCATTGGGCCCACCACCATGAACGACCGCACGGCCCTGCTCGAAAGCAAGTTACAAAAACATTTGTCAGACTTGTGTAAGAACAGTAAACTGCCTTGTGGTGCATACGAAGGGCCAAATGGCCTACTCCTGCTCCCATTTTCTATGTTTCTATGATAGGAATTATCCTCATGGTTTATTATGTCCACATATATACGGGCTGCTCAAGACACACAAAACTGTTGTCCCTTTACGGCCTATTTTATCTATGAATGGTTCTGCACAACATGAATTGGCTAGATGTTGAGCGAGTTGCTACAATCAGTTCTGAGTGAGTATTCCATGTACACAGTGAAAGATTCCTTCACTTTAACAAAGACTATACGCGACCTGCATATCAACAGCAGTTTCATGTCTATATGTTCATTCGACATTGCAAGCCTTTTCACTAATGTGTCATATAAGGAAAGCATAGACATTTGTGCCACATCGCTATTATGGAAATCTGGACATGCCTCCTTGTTCTGAATCTGTATTCATTGAACTTATGAGCTTAGCAACTTGCGCAGTTGGATGCAGCTTCAATTCAGCTTTGTATGTCCAAATAGATGGTGCTGCTATGAGTTCCCCTCCAGTCCAAGGTCTCACTAACATTTTTGTCAGCTTCCATGAGAAACGTGTTTTCAATGGAACATCCCCTAACCTCCTACCTCTTGTATATTTCCAATACATAGATGACAAGTTGGTATATTTGAATCTGCAGCTGCATGTAAGAATTTCCTTGCACATCTTAATCCATGACGTTTGAAATGGAGCAGTCTAATGAGCTCCCTTTCCTTGACATGCTAGTTGAGAAATAGGTTCTCCACTGCAGTCTACTGCAAGCCTACCTTCACTGGTCAATATACACATTGGAATTCCTACAGCTCCATGCACTATAAGATTGGCCTTATGAGCAATCTCATAAATAAATCCTGAGCCATTTGCACATCATGCAATCTTGGTGCCAAAATAGGGGCCAAAATAGAGCATATCAAAGCAATCCTGTAGAATAATGGCCACCCTGATCAGGTCATTGCTCGCTGTGTATCATGCATTCTTACAAATGGGCCAAAGGCCACCACTTTTGCTCCTAAAAAGTGCCCAATCTACCCGAGATTACCTTGGAAGGGTAAAGTACCTCAAAAATTTGAGCAACAGGTGAAGCTAGCCATTTAACACTGCTACTACACAGTGGCTACACAAGTGGTGTTTTCCACAAACAAAATGCTGCCATCAAGTTAAAAAAAAGTTCTTTCTACCACACAAATGAATAATGTGTTATATGATTTTCAGTGCCCGTGCGATACCAAGTACATAGGCCTTACATCCCAATGGCTGATGGATCATATCAAACAGCATGTCCCTGTGGCTGTTCTTAATAGGCAGAGTACTGACCATACTCAACCAACCCATGCTTGCAAAACTCAGACCATAGTGTCTAACATTATATGTGATTCTAGTTTTGGGCATCATATGATGAACACCCTGAGTGTGCTTAGAATTACATGAATAACCAATTTAAGATTATCAGTTGATCTCACAATATAGCTCACTTATGCTTGCTAGAAATTACATTTATTCATACACAGGGACCTGTTCTCTGCAGGCAAAAGGAATATGTCCAGACATTGCATGTTCTTTGAATAAACAAAAGCATGGGGGTCAATAGCTGTCTGGTGCATTTGCCATGGCAATGTCTCGACCAATCCCCACCCCTTTTCTCATGCAGGATAAATTGTTGTTCCCTTTGAAATTTGGCATTCTAACATCTGTCCTGATGCGTGCAAGACAAAAAGCTTCAACAGCATGTCTCTTTTTTCAGGCAATACTCAAGTTCTGCACTACCAAATAACTAAACATGGATATACTCAACCGGATGGGAGTGAATTGCAGTGAGTTAAAGAGGGATCTGGCCCAGATTGATTGAAATAAAAGATTGGCAGGTGTAACAATAAATGGGCAATGGGATTCCCATAGAGGAAACAGTTCAGGTACAGACTAGGCACATTCTTACGAGGAGCAAAGGAAGGACATCAAAAGCTAGAGCTCTCTGTTGGAGGGAGATATAGGGCAAAACATGGGGCTCATTATACCCTTTCTTGCGTGCTATGAGAGGCCTTAGAATTCCAAAATGGAGTCTAAAATGTTCATACATACTTGTGCAATGAGTTGTGCTGAATGTCAGCTTGGTGTGAGCATTACAGGCACACAAAAACATCCATCGGGAAGTATGCAGGGCAGCCAGATCAGTCAGCGTGCAATGCATCTTCCCTTAACCTCACACAGCTCAACATGTATTCAGCACCTGGAAGGATCCCCTACTCCCACCCACCAGGGCTATTTAAGGGGATCATCAGTGACGTACAGTTTAGTTGCTGGTTGATTTGTTCTGGGGGTTGCTATGATTCTACAACTGTTTGGTGTTTTCTATAGTTGTTACAAGTTGCAGAAATCTACAGGTAGTGGTTTAGCAGGTGCTGAAGGAGATTTTACTGACTTCAAGGCTTCTCCACAAATCAATTGCTCCCAGATGGGTAAACTAGTAGCCTTGGAATAGTTGGAATCCTTGGAATGTATCCCCTTGGAATACAGCATTACTTGGAGGGGAACAGAGACCAGGTGGAGCAAGGAAAGCTGCTGGAAGTGGGAGGACAGGTAGAAATTGCAGATGTACTATCCACAATCTTCCAATCCTCCTTAGATATGGGAGTGATGCCAAAGGACTAGAGTTTTGCAAATGTTACACCCCTGTGCAAAGGAGGGAAAAGGGATTAGCCTGGTAATTTCTGACCAATCAACCTAATGGCGATGATAGGGAAACTTTTTGAGACAATATTCCAGGTCAAAATTAATAGTCACTTGAAAAAAGTGTTAATAAATGACAGCCGGCGTGGATTTGCTAAAGGCAAATCACAAAAGTTTAGTATGCAGCTGTGGAAAATGATTAAGGAGGCAAATTGAACGTAGTCATTTATCGCAATGGTAATGGAATATAAAAGTAGGCATGTTTTGCAACAGTTGTACTGGGTGTTGGTGAGTCCACATCTGGAGTACTGTGTACAGTTTTGGTCTCTTTAAGAAAGGATATAATTGTATTAAAAGCAGTTCAGAGAAGGTTCTTGTGACTGATTCCTAGGTTGAAGGGAAGGTTGAGCAGGTTGGGCCTGTAACCATTGGCGTTTAGAAGATTGAGAGGTGACCTTATTGAAACATATAAGATCCTGAGAGGACTTGACAGAGCGGATGCTGAAAGAATGTGTTTTCCCCTTATGGGAGAGACTAGTGCTAAGGGGCACAGTTTAAAATAAGGGGTCCCCCATTTAAGACAGAGTGGAGGAGAATTTTTTTCTCTCAGGGGGTCATTAGTATGTGGAATTCTCTTCCGCAGAGAGCAGTGGAAGCAGGGTCACTGAATAATTTTAAGGTTGGGCTAGATAGATTCTTGATTGACAAGGGAGTCAAAGGTTACAGGGTGTAGACAGAAATATAGAATTGAGCCACAAAATCACATTTATTATGATCTTACCAAATGGTGGAGCTGACTCGAATGACTCCTGCTCCTAAGTCGTACATTCTTATGTTCATGTGTACACTGCCTCACACTGCCGTAGCAGCTTTCACCAGGAGATGCTGGCTCTAACACTGCTGGTTTATTTTGCATAGTTCAGCCAGCAAGGGCAATGAAGATGTCTGCTGTCAGAGTGGTAACCATGTATATTTTAACATGGGAGTGATTGGTAACAATGTGTGTGATTTGCATCATCGATTGTGGCACATTAACTGTTGACACAGAAATTTAGTTCCATGATTTAGGATTAAAACAAGATTTAGGGTTAGATTTTAGGGATTCAGTTAGATGTTGGGTTAGGTTCTTGATAAGGCATTGTCACTCGATGTGTCTCATTGACATATCACAAAGTGTGAGATGTTTGGCCAAGTTATAAACAAAACAATCCCTCACTTCAATGTTAAATCCAGCTGAATCTTTCCTTCACAAAGAGAAATCTCTCCAAGGAAGCAATGCATTTCAGAATTGTCACAATGCCTGAACAGGTACAAATCTCAATTTAAAAAAAAATCAAATATTAAGATTCTGACAGCCTGAATCAACGTGGATCCTCTGGGTGCCAGTGCCCATGCCGGTACCATCACTGACAATGCCAAATCTGTAACAAAAACAAAAACAGAATTACCTGGAAAAACTCAGCAGGTCTGGCAGCATCGGCGGAGAAGAAAAGAGTTGACGTTTCGAGTCCTCATGACCCTTCGGGGTCAACTCTTTTCTTCTCCGCCGATGCTGCCAGACCTGCTGAGTTTTTCCAGGTAATTCTGTTTTTGTTTTTGTTTTGGATTTCCAGCATCCGCAGTTTTTTTGTTTTTATATTAATGCCAAATCTGTGTCTAGTCTAGTCCCCCAAGACCATTTTTGCACAGCTTCTTATGGAGTCCCACTGGTCATGCTACCTGACCGCACATGGAACTGGCAGGAAGGGCCTCAAAAATGGGAAAGAAACTTCAAACAAAATCTTTGCTTGACAAATCAAACAGAGCAGCTTAATCTTTTTTTTTACAATTTGCAGCTTTCTCCAAAGAAGATCTGGATCTCTCTCTGAGGACCTGAAGATAATCTCACAAAGGGCGGATGTAGGGTTTTAACTTCATGAGCAAAGAGGACCCACCCATGTGATCATTAATATAAACTGTGAACTTAGTGACTAACTTTCATCAATCGCTGCAAATAGTAGACTTAGGGGTTTGTTGAATGAAGGCTCTAATCTACCAATAGCACTCCTTTTCCCTCCACCACTTCAGCCCCCAAACCCCTCACTCACCCGTGTTTCCGCTTTGCTGTTAACTGCAGATGGCGAGAAGATTATGAATTATAGCAGTATAATGTGCATTGATAATTAAATGATAATGGTGACTGAGATGTTGTGCATTTATTTTTAGCTCCTTGCACTCTGCTTTTTCTTGAATGTGCAATATGGCGTGCACAAATATTTATGGTACATGCTCTCACTCATTGTCTTGTTGAACATTTGTAACCCTTTTGAGCTGAAATAGTAAGAGATATGCCTGGATCTTGCTCCTTCCAGTGGAGAGATGTTAGACAAGTGGCTAGAAACCTGGTTACCATCTTCACTAACTTGAAAAACCATCCAATGTTTCTCTCTGGTAACCCCTTTCTGACAGGGAAATGCTATTTCTACTACAGTAATTGGAACAAAACGAAACATTTGTTTTCTGTTGCTCGATTGAGAGACCATAGCACCAACTCTTACAGTGAAGCAAGCCCCAGGTCCCTGGTCTACGCTGAGTTAACTGCTCTCGTCCAGACAGCAGCTGGAATGCTACAAGCCCCGGGTTTAGAAGGTTTCAGCAGTGAAAGAGCTGAGGTGGGGGGGGGTGGAGGTGGGAAAAGTCAGAGAGGTCCTGCCTCTGTGAGGGAAGGATATGAGTTACCAAACTAAGTTCAGGATCAAACACCATGCCAAGGTTCTGAATCCTATTTGAACCTGAGACAATGGGCTACAGAGGAGGATGGAATCAGTAGCAAGGGTATGGAGTTTGTGTCAGGGACTAAAACAAATGGAATTGGTCTTCCCAATGTTAAACTGGAAGAAGTTCTGACTCAACCCGGACTGAATATCAGAAAAACAATCTGGCAGCATTGGTTCTGAGGCCATTTCATTTTATGCATATTAATGATGTCAAGGGTGGGGAGTGGCTCATTTTGTAGTAGATTCCCCTCTCACATGACAATAACCTGAGTTGGCAGGAAAGAGTGCTGCATTGCCTTTCAGCCGATACAGTAAACCAATATCTCTTCAGGTCTCTCAACTGTACATTAAAGATCTCATGGCATTTATCAAAGAGTAGCTGTTGAGTTCTCCTAATGTCCTGGCCAATATTTACCTCAAACATGATGAAAACAGGTTGACTTCCCACTAAAACTCATTGCCGTTTGTGGGATCCTGTTGGGCACAAATTGGCTAAGTGTGTCCTACACTACAACAGTAACTACACTTCAGAAGTACCTCATCGGTTGTGAAATACTTTGGGACATCCTGAGGTTATGAAACATGTTTTATAAATGCAAGGATCACTCACCTTTGGGAACAGCAGCTGGAGAGGCAGGCCTGCGGGAGATACACGGAACTGGGAGAGAATAAATACAGCCCAGGGAGCGCGGCCTACATCACTCACCTTCAGGAAAAGCAGTCGGAGAGGCAGACCTGTGAGAGATACACGGAGCGGGGAGAGAATAAGTACAGCCCAGGGAGCGCAGCCTACATCACTCAACTTTGGGAAGAGCAGTCGGAGAGGCAGAACTGCGGGAGATACAAGGAATGGGGATAGAATAAATACAGCCTGGGGAGTGTGGCCCACATCACCCACCTTTGGGAAGAGCAGTCAGAGAGGGGGGACATACGGCGACCTGTCAGCTGCTGAGTTCCAAAGGAGAGTTTTAAAAAATACATTGTGGCATCACAGGAAAGAAACAATTTGATTGGTTGGAGATGAAGCTAGCTGTTTGGTGAGTATCTAGGAAGTGTTTAAGGTTTATTCCATTCCTAAGGTTTATTAAATAGGGCCAAGTTAAATAGAGTTAATAGATGTAAACCAAAGTAAAATAAAGTAAACGTAAAATAAGTAAATTAAAGCCAAGGCAGGACAGCTCGGTTGTGTGGAATGCCTGTCCTGTAATATGTGGGAAGTCATGGATTCTCCCAATGTCCTAGATGACCACATGTGCAGGAAGTGTCACCAACTGCAGAACCTTGAGCTCCGAGTTTCAGAGCTCCAACGGTGGCTGGAGTCACTGTGGCACGTCCGTGAGGCTGAGAGCTACAAGGATAACAACTTTGGTCACACCACAGCTTTGGAACCTGGAGGTAGAAAGGGAATGGGTGACCACTAGGCATTCCACGAAAACTAGCCAGATAGTGCAGGAGTCCCCTGGGGTCCCATTCACAAATCGGTTTTCCATTTGGAAGCTGGTGAGGGTGCTGGTTCCTCAGAGGAGTGCAGTTAGATCCAAGTTTTCGGCACCACAAGCGGCTCTGCTGTACTGGAGAGGAGGAAGAAGAATAGAAGAGCTATAGTGATAGGTAATTCTTTAGTTAGGGGAACAGACAGGCGTTTCTGTGGCCATAGGCATGACTGGATGGTATGTTGCCTCCCTGGTGGCAGGATCAAGGATGTCATGGAGCAGTTGCAGGACACTCTTCTGGGGGAGGGTGATCAGCCAGAGGTTGTGGTCCATGTTGGTACCAATGACATAGGTAGGAAAGGTGATGAGGTCTTGAAAGTAGACTTTAGGGAGCTAGGAAGGAAATTGAAAAGCAGGACCTCTAAAGCAGTACTGGGATCAATATCCTTGCAGGGAGATTTGCTAGTGCTGTTGGGGATGGTTTAAACTAGATTGGCAGGGGGATGGGAACCTGAGGGCAAATTCAGAGCAGGGAACGGAAGATGGAGAATTAGTGAGTGACTCTGAAAGACAGAAGAAACACAGGTTAAAAAGTGTACAGCACAGGAATTTGACAATATTAAAAGGTATATCTGTAAATGCAAGGAGTATAGTAAATAAAGCCGATGAGCTAAGGGCAAAAATATTTTTATTTTCCCCCCTATTTCTATTATTATTTTTAAATTTATTTCCATCCATTGTTTTATGTCCACCTTCTAGCCTATTTCGTTCCCTTCCCCCTACCCCACCCCCACTAGAGCTATCTGTCACTTGCTTGTCCTGCTTTCTACCCTTAATGTCACCATTAGCACATCCTTTGGCTAATATCACCACCGTCAACACCTCTTTGTCTTTTTGTCAATGACATCTTTGGCAATCTCTTCTTTGCTTCCACCTATCACTGGCCCTCTATCCAGCTCTACCTGTCCCACCCACTTCAACCAGCTTATATTTCACCTCATTTCTATTTTTCTTTAGTTCTGATGAAGAGTCATTCGGACTCAAAACGTTAACCGTGTTCCTCTCCACAGATGCTGTCAGACCTGCTGAGTTTTTCCAACTATTTTTGTTTTTGTTTCAGATTTCCAGCATCCACAGTATTTTGCTTTTACATTTGAGGTATTGTATTTTGGTAGGAAGAAAAAGGAGGTCACTTGGAAGGTGGGGTAGAGGAACAAAGGGGCCTCAGCGTATAAATACATCAATCACTAAAAGTTGCGCCACAGGTTTTTTTTTAATTTATTTGTTCATGGGATGTGAGCATCACTGGCTAGGCCAGCATTTATTACCCATCCCTAATTGCACTTGAGAAGGTGCTGATGAGCTGCCTTTTGAATTGCTGCAGACGGTTTGGTGTAGGTACATCTGCAGCTCTGTTAGGTAGGGAGTTCCAGGATTTTGACCGAGCAACAATGAAGGTACGGCGATATAGTTCCAAGACAGGATGGTGTGTGACTTGGAGGGGAACTTTCAGGTGGTGGTGTTCCCATGTGTCTGCTGCCCTTTTCCTTCTAGGTGGTAGAGATCACAGGTTTGGAAGATGCTGTAGAAGGAGACTTGGTGAGTTGCTGCAGTGCATCTTGCTTGTGGTACACACGCTGTTACTATGCACTGGTGGTGGAGAGAGTGAATGTTTAAGGCGGTGGATGGGATACTGGAATTCCTGTTGCAACGGCCTGGGGCTGAGATGTTTGGCCTCCAAAAACAAGAATAATTTTTCCCTGTGTTAGTTATGACTCCAGCCAATTAAGAGTTTTCCACCTGACTTCAATTTTGCTAGGGCTCCTTGATGCCACAGTCAAATGCTGCCTTGACATCAAGGGCACTCTCACCTCACCTCTTGAATTCAGCTCTTTTGTCCATATTTGGACCAAGGTTGTAATGAGTTGAGGAGCTGAGTTGCCCTTGCGGAACACAATCTTAGTGTCAGGTGAGCAGGTTATTGCTGAGTAAGTGCCGCTTGATAGCACTGTCAACAATCTCTTCTATCACTTTACTGATGATCAAGACTAGACTGATGGGGCGGTAATGGCCAGGTTGGATTTGTCCTGCTTTTTGTGGACGGGACATACCTGGGCAATTTTCAACATTGTGAGATAGATGCCAGTGTTGTAGCCGTACTGGAACAGTTTGGCTAGGAGCATGGTTAATTCTGGAGCACAAGTCTTAAGTATTATTGCCAGAATGTTGTTAGGGTCCATAGCCTTTGTAGTGCCCAATGCCTTCAGCGGTTTCTTGATATCACGCTGAGTTATTCCAATTGGCTGAAGATTGGTACCTGTGATGCTGAGGACCTCAGGAGGAGGCTGAGGCACTGGAAAGAGTGCAAAGACAATTTACAAGGATGATACCAGGAAAGGACAGGCTGGGTCTCTTGTAAAAAATAGGCTGAGGGTGACCTAACTAAGGTCTTTAAAATTGATAAAGATTTTGATAGACTGGGTAGAAAGAGCATGTTTCCTTTTGTGCAGAAGAGCATAAGTAGAGAATATAAGATAGTCGCCAAGAAATATAATAGGAAATTCAGAAGTAACTTCCTAACTCAAAGAGTGGAGCGAAAATGGAACTCACTGCCACAGGAAGTGGTTTAAGAAAATAGTAAGAGCAAGCTAGACAAATATATGAGAGAAGATAATAGTCAGTTACAATCGTAGATTTAGATAAAATGAGGAGGCCCAAGTGGAGGCGCATAAACACCATCAGGGACTGGTTGGGCTGAATGGCTCATTATATCCTATATAAAACTATATGAAAATAAATCAACAAGTTGTGAAGAAGAGATAGGATTAAACTAGGTTGCTCCTGGCTTAAACTGAAGCCAAACGAAAATGTACAAGAGTGACAGTGTTTCATTGGGTATAAAGCTGTGTAGAAGGTTCTGAGCGTGAAAGGTGGTAAAAAAAATGCAACACCCTTCACTGCAAAAGGCTGGGTCAACATACGGGTACAAATAGACAGGTTACTGTCGGTCAAATCACATCACGTGACGCCACAATCGTCCCTGTCCCCATTGGACCGAGCTATATCACGTGAACTCAGACTTGACAATGACGCAGGGCAGCAAAACAACTACAATTCCCAGAATCCAGGGCGGAGATGGCGCCTGCGCACCCGGAACAAACCGCAACCACCGGGGCGGGGAGTGGGTACAGCGCATGTGCAGTACGACTTGATGGACAAGAGGCGAAGCACAGCTCCCAGGATGGCGAACAGCGCAGGCGTAATGAGCCGGCCGCCGGCTGGAGGCTGGGCCGGGTGGCCCCGCGCAGACGCAGTGCGCCACCGGCGGGTGGTTTGCGGCTGTGCCGGGCAGCCGGCGGTGGGGTGGCTACACCTGGGCCGCGGATGGAGGAGGCCAAGGCTCCCAGTGATTCAGTGATGGCGGGTCACGGCCCTGAAAACTGGTTGTCCGGCTGGGAGCGGCAGTGCCTGGAAGAGGACGAGCGGCAGGCCGGGCCCGGGGCGGCGGCGGAGAGCGGGGCCGGTGGCACTGAGTCCGAGGCCCAGAGACAGCGGTTGTGGCTCTGCTTCCAGAACTCGGCCACTGCCATCGCCCAGCTCTACAAAGGTACTCGGGTGGAGTGGGGAGAGGGAAGAAGAAGCAGAGGGTGAGGTTGGGGGAGGGGGCGGAAGAGGGTGAGGTTGGGGGGGGAGGAGGCGGAAGGGGGTGAGGTTGGGGGGGGGGAGGAGGCGGAAGGGGGTGAGGTTGGAGGGGAGGAGGCGGAAGGGGGTGAGGTTGGGGGGGAGGAGGCGGAAGGGGGTGAGGTTGGGGGGGGGAGGAGGCGGAAGGGGGTGAGGTTGGGGGGGGGGAGGAGGCGGAAGGGGGTGAGGTTGGAGGGGGAGCAGGCGGAAGGGGGTGAGGTTGGGGGTGGAGCAGGCGGAAGGGGGTGAGGTTGGGGGGGGGAGGCGGAAGGGGGTGAGGTTGGGGGGGAGGAGGAGGCGGATGGGGGTGAGGTTGGGGGGGAGGAGGAGGCGGATGGGGGTGAGGTTGGGGGGGGAGGAGGCGGAAGGGGGTGAGGTTGGGGGGGAGGAGGAGGCGGATGGGGGTGAGGTTGGGGGTGAGGTTGGGGGGGGGAGCAGGCGGAAGGGGGTGAGGTTGGGGAGGGGGGAGGCGGAAGGGGGTGAGGTTGGGGGGGAGGAGGAGGCGGAAGGGGGTGAGGCTGGGGGGGAGGAGGAGGCGGAAGGGGGTGAGGTTGGGGGAGGAGGAGGCGGAAGGGGGTGAGGTTGGGGGAGGAGGAGGCGGAAGGGGGTGAGGTTGGGGGAGGAGGAGGCGGAAGGGGGTGAGGTTGGGGGAGGAGGAGGCGGAAGGGGGTGAGGTTGGGGGAGGAGGAGGCGGAAGGGGGTGAGGTTGGGGAGGGGGGAGGCGGAAGGGGGTGAGGTTGGGGAGGGGGGAGGCGGAAGGGGGTGAGGTTGGGGAGGGGGGAGGCGGAAGGGGGTGAGGTTGGGGAGGGGGGAGGCGGAAGGGGGTGAGGTTGGGGAGGGGGGAGGCGGAAGGGGGTGAGGTTGGGGAGGGGGGAGGCGGAAGGGGGTGAGGTTGGGGAGGGGGGAGGCGGAAGGGGGTGAGGTTGGGGAGGGGGGAGGCGGAAGGGGGTGAGGTTGGGGAGGGGGGAGGCGGAAGGGGGTGAGGTTGGGGAGGGGGGAGGCGGAAGGGGGTGAGGTTGGGGAGGGGGGAGGCGGAAGGGGGTGAGGTTGGGGAGGGAGGGGGGTAATGGACCAGAGTGGAGGGAGGTGGTGAGTGGTGACAGGAAGAGGAGGGGTGTGGGGGAAGAATCTTTAGAGGTGGAAGAAAGGGAGCGTGACAGATACTGAGTGGGGGGCAAGAGTGGGGGGATCGACTGGATGGGTGAGGTGCAAGAGACTTAAGGAGAGGGAAGGGGAAGAGACTGGAGTGGGGTGTGTTGAGAAGTGTCTGGAGGGTTTCAATTTTAGGATTAATCCTACGATTCACTGCTGCTAATGCAACTTTCACAAAATAGCTGTTTAAAACCTGTGCCATATCCATCTTGCCAATCTGATTCTACCCTGAGGAATTCATGAAATCCTGCTCAATTATAAGTTGTCTCCTGGCTGAAGGTGATTTTTGAAGGTATTCAGCTCTTGTTCAGTGTCATTGTTATCCCAACCCAGTCATTTGGTGTCCTTGCAAATTTATTGTTATAATCTGGTATGTACTGGTAGGTACGGGTCAGTCACTGTCTAACACGGGTACAGCACTGGTGGGGACAGGTCTGTCACTGTATGACACTGGGGTACAGTACAGGCGGGGACGGGTCTGCTAGTGTATAACACGGGTACAGTACTGGCGGGAGTGGGCCTGTCACTGTATGACACTGGGATACATTACTGGTGGGGGCGGGTCTGTCAGTGTATAACATTGGGGTACAGTACTGGTGGGGACAGGTCTGTCACTGTATAACACTGGCTTACACTGTTAGTAGCAACACAGTAAACATAATATGATCAAATGGAACCTTTGTCATATTTTTCTTATTTGCCTGACACGGTTCTTTAAGGGATTTTATTAACAATAATCTGTTTATCCATCCCAGTTATTAATAGTTACTTTATTTCAGTCCTGTTTGTTTTTCAGTAAGTTTCCATTGTGGAGCTCAGCAGCTTGACACAAATGAATTGATCAAGATTGAGTGGAACTGGTTTAATCAGCATTTAAGGTCGGGGTGGGGGAGGTGGGGGGGTGTTGGTCACGTTTTAGTTAAGGGTTCCAATTTAAAAAATTATGTTGCCTTTTCAGATCGTGTATATGAGCAGCAGCTGGGCATTCAGAGCCTGTGGAAGCCATTCCAGGCAGCAGCTACTTCTGTTACTTGTCTGTATAAAGGTAGGTCACTGTTCAAATCATTAAGTGTGTGGTTGACCAGTGTTCTGTGGATCCCAAATGGCTCTCAGGTCCTTCAAAGTCCAGCAGAATGTTTATGCTTAGGTTTTAGTGGCATGTTCTAATTGACTGTCCAGGGTCTACAAGTTTGGAAAGGGCTTTTCTCTTTCTTTGGCCCTGCTGTTCCATCTGTGTATAAAATCTTAAATAGACAAGACCAAGGATTGATAAGGCATCTCACACCTCAGGATACCACAAAGTGCTTCATGGCTAATGAGTCACTGTTATGTCGACAAAAGTAAGGACCTATTTGCAGTTGTCTGAGATATTGAACCCAAGAAATGGATTTGAAGCGATCCTACTCTACCCGGCCCCAAAAAAACTTCATGGGAAGTGCGCAAGTTGAGTAACGCTGATAGTTAATCCCTCTCTACTTCAAGTTTTGCCAAGATAGCGGAACAAGGGGAAGTATACTAAAACTGCTGTACCGGCAAATTAGGAAAGAAATCGAAAGTTATAATGTAGCACTGCAGTCGGTGCTTAGAAAGTGAGTGTGTGTGTGTGTGTGCCTTGCAAGCAACAACCCCTCTAATTTTCTTTTGGGAGTGTGTGGGCCATTTAATTTTTTTATGCAGCTGCGCATACACGGTATTTAAAGTACCAACTTATGCAGGAACTTTTGGGTTGCTACGCAGCTAAGTGAATGTTGCTTCGAGTGCCTGTGTGTGTATCATTCCCCTGGGACAGCCATCATTTCTGTTCCCTTAAGTCCAAGGGATGCAGATTTGAAATTTAGCTTTTAATCACTCATCGCTAAATCTAACCTCAACCCTTGATTTTGACCTACAGGTCAAGGGTTACAGGGTAGATGGGGAAGCTGACCTTAGCGCCATGGTGCAGGAAGCCATTCCAGTGAGGAGTGTAAAAGGGAATCTGATAGCGATGGAAGACACTATAACCAGGGGAATAGATGCAGTTCTCTGCAGCTGTGACAAGGAGTACTGAAGGTTGCGTTGCTGCCCAGTGCCTTGGTCCGCCAGGAACCAATGACAAAGGTAGAACTAGGAATGATTTTCTGCTGAGGGAGTTTGAGGAATGATGCTCTATATTAATGAGGATTATTACTTAAGCCACATGCAGCTCAGCATAGGGTCGAGCAGATTAGAGAATTAAATGTGTGGCGCAGTGGTGTGGAAATAAGGGGTTTTGGTTCATAAGGAACTGTCACCAATACTTGGCAAAGAGGAAGCTGTTCCATTGTGTAGGCTGCATTTACCCTGAGCTGGGACCAATGTCCCAGCAAATCGTGTAACTGGGGCTGAGGATAGAGATTTAAATTAAAAGTGGGAGGGGTCAGATAAAGGGGGATTAAGAAACCTAAAGAGAAAAATCAATGCAATAGATCATTGTAGCAATTTGGGTAAAGACGAGCAGAATGGGCTAGGAAGTGACAGAGTGTAACGACAATAGTGCACCAGCAGATAAAAGAATAGTGTTAAAGTAAAATGAAAGGTACCTCATCTGAATGCACAAAGCATTCATAATAAAGAGACAAGCTAACAGCACAAATAGAGATGAATGGGTTTGATCAAATCGCCATTGCAGAGACACAGTTGCAAGGTTTCCAAGCTTAAATAAATATTTCAGGGTGCACAACATTTTGAAAAGACAGACAGAGTGCAAGAGGAGAGCTAGCCATGATAATAGGATGAGATAAACAGTTATAAGAGAGGATCTTGGCTCAGAAGATCAGAAAGTGGAATAAGTTTGGGTGGGGATTAGAAATAACAAGGCTCACTGTTGGGAGTAGTTTACAAGTCCCTAACAGTGGTTATACTGTCGAACAGAGCATTAAATGCAAAGGAGCTTTTAAACTTCATATAGACTGGACAAATCAAACTGACAAAGTTAGTCTGGAAGATAAGTTTGTAGAATGTTTTCACGACAGCTTCCTAGAACAAAACATGGTGGAACCAATTAGAGATAAGAATATTTTATATCTATGAATTCTGTAATGAGGCATGATTAGTGAAAGATTCATTGGGAAAATGTAATCATCATACATTGAATTCCATATTAATTTTGAGGGTGACAAACTCAAGTCCAAACAAGAATCTTAAACTTAAAGCTAATAACATAGGTATGAGGGGAAAGCTAGCTAAACTCAATTGGGTGAAAAGACTAAAAGGTATGGCAGTAAATAAACAGTGGGAAATTTTAAGAAATTATTCAACATTTTCAAAAATATGTTCCATTAAAAGAAACTTGGTGAAAAAGATCCATCCGTGGCTTACGAGGGAAGTTAAGGATAGTGATAGATTAAAAGAGGCTTATAATTTTGCAAAGAATAGTAATAAGTCTGAAGGTTGGGAAAGTTTAAAAATCAGCAAGGGGTGACTGAGAAGTTGGTAAAAAAAAAAGTGCAAAACAAATTGACTGTAATCTGGCCCGAAATGTAAAAACGGATTATAAGAGCATTTTCAAGTAGATAAAAAGGAGAGTAGCTAAAGTAAATGTTAATCCCTCAGAGGTAGAGATTGGAGAAAAAGTCAGCTGGAACAAAGAAATGGCAAAGTTGTCGAACAGGTGTTTTGCTTGTATAAGGCACAAATTACACATCAAAGTGGGGTGGGATGGTAACCAAGAAGCTAATAAGAAAGAAGGACATAAAGTAATAGAGAGAAAAGTATTGGAGAAACTTAAAGGACTAAAAGCTGACAAATCCCCAGGATCTGATGGCTTACACCCTAAGGTTCTAAAAGTGATAGCTCTAGAGATATTAGATGCACTGGTTATGATTTTCCAGAACTCCATAGATTCTAGAATAGCCCCAGTGGATTAGAAGTTAGCAGTTCAAGAGAAAGGGAGCGAGGAAACAATGGAATTACATGGTGGTAGGTTATAACTTATAGGGTAGATCAAGGGGCGACAGCAGACGGTGTAGACTTGAATTTTCAAAAGGCAGTCAAAAAGGTGCTGGACAAAAGGTTAATATGTAAAATAGGGCTGATGGGGTTGGAGGTAATATGTTTAACATGGATGGAGGATTGGTCAGTGGAAAGGAAGCAGAGAGTAGGGATATATGGGGCATTTTCAAGTTGGCAGACTAACTAATGGAGTGCCGCAAGGATCTATACTCAGGGGTCTCAGCTACTTACAATCTGTATTAATGACTTAGATGAAGAGATGGTGAGTAATGAATGTGGGAATGAAGCTGCCGGGTGAGCACAAAGAAGCTGCAGTGTAAATGAGTGGACAACAAAGTGTCAGAGTAGAATGTGGGGAATTGAGAGGTTATTCATTTTAGTAGCAAGAATAGAAAAACAATATTTAAAAGGAGTGAAACTTCTAAATGATCAGAGAGACTTGTATAGGTACAGCAAGCAAGTAGGAAGGCAAATGACATGTTGGCCTTTATTGCAAGGGGATTAAAGTACAAGAATAAGTGAGTCTTGCTACAATTGTATAGGGCTTTGGTGAGACCACATCTGGAGTATTGTGCACAGTTTTGGTCTCCATATTTAAGGAAGGATACACCTGCATTGGAGAGAGGGGGTACAGCAAAGGATCAATCAGTTGGTTCCTGGAATAAGGTTGTCCTATAATGAGATGCTGAGTGAATTAGGTTGGAGTTCAGAAGAATGAGAGGTGATCTCATTAAAGCATACAACATTCTGAAGGGGCTTGACAGGGTAGAGACTGAGAGGTTGTTTCACCGGGCTGAGGAATCTGGAACACAGTCTGAAGATTAAGGGACAATCATTTAGAACTGAGAAGAGACATCTCACCTCTGCTCCATCGTTGAATATATTCACAGCTGAGAGAGACATTTTTTTTCTCTCGAGGGATATGGGGAGCAGGTGGGAAGTGAAGTTAAATCTGATCAGTCATTGTGTTGAATAGTGGAGAAGGGTCAGGAGGTCATGGGGTCCATTCCTCTTATATTTTACCTTATGTTCTAGGTGGACCACATAAAAGACTATGAAACCCTGCTCTTCTCTGCTGAAACTGCTCACTCTTCCAAGATCAAATTGGAATCACCCCTGACTTTTCCTGCACTGCTTAGTTTTCCTAAACACCTCCAGAAAGTAGTGAGAGGAGCTCACATTCTTTGCAATAAGATTGAAACCATCCATTTTTGTCACTTCCCTTAAGTTATTCCCGTGCCATGTCCCTGCACTTGCATATTTCTCTTGTTTCTCTCCTCATGCCCTTGTCCATGAGATCAACAGCCTATTCCCATCAATCTGTCAGCCACCAAATTTCCCGTCCTGGCCTCATGTTAACTGATGTTGTTAATGGTGTGTACTCTTCAGGTACTGTCCCCTAGGTCCTAAATCCTGGAATTTGTGCCCTCACAATCAGTCATCCCATCAGTGCTTCCAATCTAGACTCCTGCATGGTGAACAATAAATTCTGAGGTTCTCCAGTCACTTGACAATTGTTTCCCCAATCATAGGTTACAACAGGAATAAAAGCGCCAGCTTGGTAGTTACTGATCTGCTCTGATCGCATGGGTGCTGTACTGTGCAACTGCTGCATTGTTAGGAGTGCCATACTTTGAATGAGATGTTAAACGGAGGTCTGAACGGAGGTGAATAATGAGAAAGTAATAGGTTTGTATTTTGCAGGGATGAGATTGAATGGACTGTGGGATGGCTTTCATCTAAATAGTGATTTTGTACTTTAATCAGTCTGCTTTCACTTGTTTTCTTGTACTTCGCTCTGATTCCACTGAGAGGAAATTTGCATGCACAAGCCATAAATGCACGTGTATATTTGGTTTCATCTTTCGTCATTTTAGATGCCAAGCTACTTTTGAAAGTACACTATATAGGAATCCCTGGTAACTCAATTTACACCCATGGTCTAACGTTCACCTTTTCCTTTTTCCAGATGGGCTTGAAGCCTACAGAGCGAGCTTGGATTTGGGCGTGCAGGCAGGCTATCAGAGGAGAAACAAGGAAATGCTGGCTTGGGTGAAAAAGAGGAGGCACATCATCCACCGAGAGGACTTGCTCAGCTTCCTGTGTAGGAAGTCGCCACCCTTGAGAAACAGCAGATTGGCACCTCGGCTAAACATACCCTCATCAGTGTTGGCACAGGAAGATTCAAACAGGACTACTGAGGGTGACCTGCAGGCTTTTACTGATGCCATTGCTGTGCATGGTAAATGAAAGGTTATTCAGAATGATTTCTGACTGACATCTCATTCGGGCCCATTTTGAGAAGTGTGAGGTTATAAACTGGTGCTTGACTGCTTGATATTTTGAGAGTTAGTCTTGTAGGACTGTTCCTCCTGGTGCCACTTCACAAGCTCCTTTTGTCTTCCAGAACCTTACTGTGACCTTCTGCAGCCCTACATCCCAGCTGAACTCCAACTCTAGCCTCCTGTACATCAACACTCCATCATTGCTGACCTGCCCACCCCCTCACTTGCACCATTGCCCAGCAGTTATTTTACTATTGACTTGAGTATTCTGTCATTATTATTGAAGTCCCTTCCTGATCCTTGCTATTCTTCTGCACTGTGAAGAACCCACTGACTCTGTGATCTTGTTGCTGCTCTCTGGAGCTCCCTCCCTGACTCCTCCACTTTGTGCTACCTCTTCCCCCACCTTCAATAGCCTCTTAAAAAACCATCAGCTACGTTTCCAATCACCCTAATCCGTTGTTTGTTCCTACCTTACCCCCCTGCACCAAATCCCATAACCTCTCAGACCTGCACTGTAAATTGATATTTCGAGGTCAGGTCAGACCAGCAGAATCTGAGGCATGTTTAAATGAACATCCTGTGACCTCTGTCATCTTTTTTGACATTCCCAACCCCCACCATGGTAAGGTAGTCTAGGGTCTTGGATGTGTGTAACAATCTGAGGTACCTCGCCTTGTCATTCTTCCTGGGCCCATTGGTGCACTTTGTCTTGCTGTGTCTTTCCTATCTGGTGATAAGTCAAATGTCTTACCTGGAATTCGGATACTGTTAACCCTGTATGTGTTGCAGTGCAGACTCCACTAACTGTACAAGTTTAAATGTTTGACAGCCTGCCTAGCCACTTGATTTTAAATCTCATTTACTTTCCTGCCTTCCAAGGCAACATACAAGGCAACAAGGTGGTATGTATTTTGTAACATTACCTATTGACTGAATTCTGCAATATTGGGAGGAAACCTGTAAAGGAAGTCTGCTGGGAGGTTGGAATGAATACCATTTTACCCAGAAACGGATTATTTTTCAAGGGGTTAGTATAGAGGGAAATTAATTCATTTCGCATCCCAAGTCTGCTGTTACAGCCAGTGAAGGGGCTTGTAGGACTGTTTGTGATTGTTTTCCTTCTGTAATACTCGGGAGGTAGCCATCACAGGTAAGGCTAATATTTATTGTCCATCCCTAGGTGGTGTTTGGTGACCTTCATGAGCCACTGCACCTTGTCCTTTGTAGTGATATAACTGAGTGGCTTGTCTGGCCATCTGAGGGGACAGGGAAGAGTCAGTCACATTGCAGCCCCAGTTCTCCATGTAGTGATTTGCTAATGATGAATGGCTGGAGGTGAGGCACATCTTCACAGGGAGGTGGAGCTGGGATTGAAACAACCCTTGCAGAGATGTTCCTTGCAGCTGACTTCAGAGCTGTTTTGACAAATCTCCATTGTGTTTTAAAACTCAAAAGTGTAATAAATATTTATAACTTTGTGGCATAGAACAATAGAAATTTATAGTACTGAAGCCAATTAGTCCATCGTGTCTCTGCTGGCTGTTTGCTAGAGCAGCCCCAATCTTAATCCCACTGCCCTTCTCTCCCCACAGTCCTGTATCTCCCTCGACTTTAAATATTTATTAATTATCCCTAAAAAGAAGCAGTGGTCTGAGCCTTGACTTCTCCCTGTGGCAAAACCCTCCAACAACCTTTTGTGTAGAGATTGTGTCTAACTCTCTTTGATCATTTTATAATTCATTTCCCCTCATCTCCAACTCCCCAAACAGAATATACTGGAAGCTCTTTATGGCTTTAATATCCTCTGTAATGAATCACCCAGTATTACACAGTTCTGTAACTGGCCTTATCATTTTCTTGTACAAATTGATCAATACCTGTTCCTATTTATAAACCCCAGTATGGTGCTGCTGCTCTTTATTGCTTTAGTGACCTGCCCTCACGTTTAGAGAATTTTACATTTGACTCATCCCTTTCCTTGGGTTGACTGATCCACCATTCTGGCTGTAGTGGAAGCCTCTTAACCCTGTCCTACCCCTTCCTGGACTGTTTGAAGGACAGAGTAATGTTGGTCACTGGGTGGCAGAGGGAGAGTGTAGAATTGAGATTTATAGTTTTTCTTCTGTTTGCTGTCCCCATTTCCCACCCCCACAGGCCTCAGTGGTGCCATGGCGAACGTCAGCATGCGCTCAGGAACACCTGGGTCCCCGACGCACGCAGGCAGCAACTCTGCCTCGGTGCGCAGGCGTGGCAGCCTGCAGGACGTGGACTTAAATAGCTTTATAGCCGAAGAGATGGCCCGCCACTTGGACAGCTCGAGGAAGAGGGCTCCAGCCCAATGTAACGACGTCATCACTGAGTCACCCAGTCACAAGCGAAGCCGAATGCTATGAATGGATGAAGAGCAAGTTCCTGAACGGCTGGAGGTAATCCTGCACGTCAGGCAACCGGGCGGTTGAAGCAGGGAATAGTAGGAACCAAAAAAACACAAGTAAACCTTTGGCCAAACTTTGGAACAAATGTTTATTAAATAAAAGTGTATTGTGATTACTTCAATTTTGCGACACATCCATACTTGAAAATGCAATATCAAAGTGGGTTTTTAAAGGGCATTATGAAGATTTTGGTCTAAGTATTGCCTGCAAACTGCATTACATGGCTCAGTTATGTATTTTTCATTTTCTTTTTGTAATTTTCCTTTGGCACTTTATTTAACAGTAATTTTGAGAATTGTTTATAACAACCTGGCTTGCAGTTACTTGACCCTGTGTGGCTCCTGGTGCCTATGTACCAGGCTGTGTGCCATCCTTCCCTTCCTGATCTTATTGTCACTTGTTGGTCTATTGTTGAACACAGGGTATTTGGCTCTTAAAAGCATGAAGGTGAATATTTCTCAGAAGTTCAGTTATTGTCAGTGACCCAGAACAATTGGGGCATTTGCGCTAGGGGTACTCAATCCTCCTCTGGCATCCCAATGTGCTCTGAAATGGGAGATTTGCAAAGTTGTTGCCAGTACACCACCGAACACGGGAGTGACAGGAACCAGGGTGTAGGATGTTTGTCCTCTACATCCACAGAAAAATGGGCTTAATGTGCATGAAAGCTAGCTGTGAACTGATAATTTCCTAAGACTGTCCACTGACATGTCTGTAAAGGGATTGCTGCATTCTGTGCGTGCTGTTTCTAGAGTCCCTCAGTGTCTTCATTTAAAACCAGATTACCTTGACCTTGCACCTCAAAGGCTAAACAATGTTTTCAAAGTCTTTAAGGTTACAGAATGCATTACTGTGAAGTAATGTGACTCAGAGAAAGCTGTGCGTGAATGCTTCATTGCTGACCATTGTATTGTCCTGGTCACGGAGAGTCAAGTAATTGTAAAAAGGTTTAAAATGTTAATCATACCTGTTTGAATTGTGCAAAACTTTGAATTGCAATGTTCTGGCTAATCACAGTTGTGAATCCAATAAATACTGAAGCATCAAATCTCTCAACCTGCCTAGTCTCTCCTTATCTCCCTCCTTTGGTTGAATTCATTGGGCCAGATCTTCTGCTATCAGTTGTGGCAATGGACTGAACTTAAGTTGCTGTTACACTTTAGGGACCATCAGAAGCCCTGACGTGCGCACATGCGCGTAATTGCCCATTCTGATGGGCTTCATTGTGCTGCCCCAACCACCACGCCAATGTCTCTTACGTTAATTTCACTGAGATTTGGGCTAGATGTGTGCTACTTACCCAGATGCTACCCTAGAAATGTTGCACAGTTTAAAATCTGATGTAAGTCAGTGGTTACCAATGTAGCTCTACCCACCTCGACCTGACATGACTACCCCACCCACCCACTCACCTGCCCAATGAAAACCTTTGAGACCTTTTAAGGAGTTAACCTGAAAACCTGTTTTCGGCGCCGGTCCCCTCCTGCTGCTCTTCGCCAATGCTCCCCTTGAAAGGCTGCACTGATCCATCGCTGCTGCAGCTGGGACCGGATGTCCCAGCTGGAAGAGTGCAAAGGTGAGAGCGCAGAGATCTTTGCAGGCAGCAGAGGTTGCCACTGTGCTGCTGCTGAGCGGCAGGTCTAGGCCATTGAGTTCAGTTGGGATTTGGTTCCAAGGACCCATCCCTATAGGCTTTCCAACTTTCTCCATATGTGGCCCTAAATAGTTATTTGGCCATGGACTGCATCACATGAACAAACCCTATTGCCATTCGATGTCCACACAAACACGCTTTCCTGCAGGTGTGTAGATAATGTCTCTTTCCCCCTTCTCACTCAGATATCTAGCAGATTCTGATTACTTCTCTGTGAAAGGCAGTAAATATACTGCAAAAACTTAAAGCTAAAGTTTATTGATTGGTAAAGTAATTCACAGGAGCAGTAAGACACGGTAAGTTATTGAGTACAATAATTTGTACGAAGTATCCCTTGAGGTAAATAACCTCTTCACTGGCTCAGGGGTAGCATTCTCATCTGAGGTTGTAAGTTTGAGACTCATTCCAGGGACTTGAGCCATACTGTGGGAGTGCTGCACTGTTGGAGATGCTGTCATTTGGATGAGACATTAAAACCTGTCTGCCTTAGGCGGCAGTAAAAGATTCCATGGCAGTATTTGAAGAATAGTAATGAATTCTACCCAAAGTCCTGACCAATATTTACACCTTTGTCATGAATGGATTCTGGATCATTATCTCAGTGCTGTTGGTGGGCCTTTGTTGTGTTGCATTTCCTCCATTACAATAGTGACTACACTTAATTGTAAAGCTTTTTGGTATCAACCAATAGATGCTATAGAAATGTAATTTAATTTTTTTTTGGTTTTGATCTTCTAGAATTCCTTAGATTGTCCTCCATGGATTAGATGTTAGCAAATGTAACCCCACAATCGAAGAAAGGAGGGAAAGAGATAAAATGAGGAGCTATAGGCCAGGGAGTCTGATGATTAGGCAGGAGTCAACATGGTTTTATGAAAGGGAAATCAAGTTTGACAAATCTTAGTCTTTTGAAGATGCAACTAGCAGGTTAGATAAGGGGCCAAGGATAATTGGGCGCAATATATTTCGATTTTCGGAAGGTTATCCCTAAGGTGCCACAAAAGGTTTTACACAAGCTTGGGGTCCATAAGAATGGAGGGGTAATATATTAACAGGGATTGAGTTTTGGTTAACAAAAAAATAAATAAGGGATCACTTGGATTTGCAGGGTAGAGTACCACATTGATCAGTGCTGGGGCCTCAGCTACTTACCATCTATATTAATGACTTTGAGGGGTGCAATATTTCCAAGTTTCCTGACCCTACAGAGCTAAATGTTGAAAGTAAGTTTTGAGGGGGATTCAAAGAGATTGCAAAGGGAATGAGAAGTTACTGGGCAAGAAGATGGCTGAAATAATATAATAATGAGGAAGTATGAGTTTATCTGCTTTGGTAAGAAATGGAAAAGCAGAATATTTTCTAAAATGGTGAGAAACTAGGAAACATTGGTGTTAAAGGAATCTGGACCTGCTTTTGAACGAAGGTTAACACATCCAAGTACCGCATAGAATTAAGGCAAATGGTATGTTAACCTTTATTGCAAGTGGGTTGGGGTATGAGAGAAAATCTTGTGGTTATGCAAGCTCTGAGACCACACCTAGAGTATATACGGCTTGGCTCCTTACCTAAGGACGAATGTTCTTACCTTAGAGGTTGTGTAACAAAGGAGCAGTTTTCATATTAGAATATTGCTGATTTCCTGTAAATACCTCACTCGTGATTTAGTAATCTGTAACTCTTTCGAGTACAAACCCGTTTCCATCTGTTTCAGATGAAGTTACATTGTTTCATAGTTTGCCATCGTGAGATTTGAACTCTTGATCTTGGGGTTACAAACCCAGTACCATAACCACTTGGCTATTTAGGCCAAGCTAAAAAATTACTCTGTCCTTCGAGCCGGAATTGAACCAGCGACCTAAGGATTTCTTGAGCTTAATCTCTGCAGTACTGAATTTGTCTGTTCCATGGTTGGTTAACCTGTAATTGTCGACATTTAGAACAACCTGCTTTAACTGTAAAGCAGCTTTTAATTTCTGAACCAATGTGTTAACACAAAGAATATCCATCCAGCTGTACCCATCCAGGCAAGTGGCCCGTATTCCACCACACTCCAGACTTGTACTTTGTAGATGATCCAACAGAGGGCAGTAGTGAGAAGTGACTGAAAAGCATTCTGGGAGAAGTCAGGGCAGTCACTACAACTCAGAAGGGGATCAAGGAGGACCCACTGTCAAAGAACGGAATAGCCCCAAACATTACATTGTTGTCGTGTTTCCATTCCCTCCCTTCCCCCCTCAAACCAAAAAAAAGAGAGAGAAGGAGAGGCAATACCTTCAGGAGTGCACCAGACCCGCGAGGAACACTCTTCTTAAAGTGGATTTTTTAAAAAAGCAGCTGATTGGTGAGTAAATCCTGGTGAGTTTTTTTCAGTCTATTAAAGTAATTAATTGCTTAATATTTAGGTAGGAGCTAAAAAAAAAGCATTGAGTAGTACAACATGTATAATTAGTCAAGAAACAAGGTTCCTAGCCAACATAAATAAGGCCCCGAGCTAGCATATTTTTTAAGGGAGTAATTAGCTGAATCAATAAGGATGTCATGGCAGGAGAACTCAGACCCGTGATATGCTCCTCCTGCAGGATGTGGGAAATGAAGGACGCTTCCAGCATCTCTGGTGGAAGGTGTGTCCAAATGCAGCTTCTAGCTAACTGGATTTCGGAGCTGGAGCTGCAGGTGGACTCATTGTGGAGCATCTGCGATGCTGAGCAAGTTGTGGATAGCACGTTTAGTGAGGTGGTCACACCACAGGTGAAGATTAGACAGGCAGAAAGGGAATGTGTGACCATCAGGAACAGTAAAAGACTCAGGAAGATAGTGCAGGAGTCCCCTGTGGTCATCCCCCTCTCTAACAGATATACCACTGTGGATACTGTTGGGGGGGAGATGGCCTCTCAGGGGAAAGCAGCAACAGCCAAGTTCATGACACCGTGGGTGGCTCTGCTGCTCAGAGGGGGGGGAGGAAAACAAGTGGCAGGGCTAAAGTGATAGGGGATTCAATAGTTAGGGGCACAGACAAACGCTTCTGTGGCCGCAAACATGAAACAAGGATGGTATGTTGCCTCCATGGTGCCAGGGTCCAGGATGTCACTGAGCAGCTGCAGGACATTCTGGGGAGGGAAGGTAAACAGCCAGTGGTCATGATACACATTGGTACCAACGACATAGGTTAACTAGGGGATGAGGACCTGCAAGCTCAGTGCAGGAAGTCAGGAGATAAATTAAAATGCA
This sequence comes from Carcharodon carcharias, assembly GCF_017639515.1. Lineage (NCBI taxonomy): Eukaryota > Metazoa > Chordata > Chondrichthyes > Lamniformes > Lamnidae > Carcharodon > Carcharodon carcharias. Next base: position 23,703,426 of record NC_054488.1, read on the forward strand.
GGACCTCCAATGTAGTAATCTCAGGATTACTCCCAGTTCCACATGCTAGCGAGAGCAGGAATAAGACCAAATGAACACATGGCTGGAGAGATGGTGTAGCCGGGAGGGATTCAGATTGTTGAGGCACTGGGACCGGTTCTGGGGAAGGTGGGGTCTGTACAAACCGGACGGGCTGCACCCAGGCAGAGCTGGGACCAGTGTCCTTGCGGGGGCTTTTGCTAGTTCTGTTGGGGAGTATTTAAACCAGTGTGGCAGGGGGATGGGATCCCAGGAGGAGGATCAGATAGGTCAGATTCAGATCAAAAAAATGGAGGTAGAACAATAGCTAAGGACATTGTGATAGACATGGAGTTACAGGAGAAGCAAAGTTTAAAAAGTGTCCAGCAAGGGAAATTGAAGGGGTTAAACTGTTTATACTTCAATGCAAGGAGTATTACAAACAAGGTGGATGAGATAAGGGCACAGGTAGACACATGGCAGCAGGATGTCATTGCTATAACAGACCTGGCTAAAGGAGGGACAAAACTGGCAGCTTAATATCCCTGGTTATAGAGTCTTCAGACATGATAGAGTAGGGGATAAAAAAGGAGGTGGGGTAGCGTTAATGGTTAAAGAATCAATTCCAGTTGTGAGAAGGGATGATATATTAAATGGGTCAACAAAGAGGCTTTATGGATTGAGCTTAGAAATAAAAAAAGAGGCAGTCACACTACTGGGAGTATACTACAGACCCCCAAATAGTGAAAGGGAGATAGAAGAGCAAATATGTAGGCAAATTTCTACTTGTAAAAGCAAAAGAGCAATAATAGTAGGAGACTTCAGCTATCCTAATATCAACTGGGATTCAAACAATATAAGGGGCACTGAGGGAGAAAAATTCATGTAGTGTGTCCAGTAAAATTCTTTCAACCAATTAGTGACAAACCCAATGAGAGGAGATGCAATTCTAGACCTAGTCTTGAGGAACGAAGAAGGGTAAGTGGGTGAAGTGACAGTTGGTGACCATATCGGGGACAGTGATCACAATTCAGTTAGATTTAGCATTACCATGGAAAGGACAGAGATAAGGCAGGAGTAAAAGTCTTCAACTGGGGGAAGGCAAATTTTGCAGAAATGAGAAGAGACTTGGCTGAGGTGGACTGGACAGCACTGCTGGAGGATAAAAGAGTGGAAAACCAGTGGGAAGCACTTAAAAGCAAGATCCTAATTGTACAAAGTAGACATATCCCCTACAAAAATAAGAGTGGTACTGCCAAATCTAGACCCCCCTGGTTATCCAGAGGAATACAGGGGAAGATCAAACAGAAAAAGAAAGCGTACGATAGGCACAAAGAATTAAGCACTGCAGATAGCCTAGACGAATATAGGAAGTTCAGGGATGAAATAAAAAAGGAAATAAGGAAATCAAAGAGAGGGCATGAAAAAAGATTAGCAAGTAAAGTTAAAGATAACCCAAAGATGTTTTACAAATACATTAATGCTAAAAGGTTAGTTAAGGAAAAAGTGGGACCCATCAAAGATGAAGGTGGAAACTTGCGTGTAGATTAAGAGACTGTGGGAAGAGTTTTGAATGAATATTTTGTCTCTGTGTTTACAAAGGAAAGGGAGAATATAGATATAGTAGTCCAGGAGGAACACTCAGATATTGGATGGGAATAAAGAGAGAGGAAGTACTCGAAAGGTTGAAATCCTTGAAAGTTGTTAAGTCACCAGGGCCAGATGGATTTTTTCCGAGCTGCTGAAGGGAGTCAGAGAGGAGATAGCAGATGTTCTGAGGATGATTTTCCAATCTCCACTAGATACAGGGGAGGTACCAGAGGACTGGAGAAATGCTAACGTCGTTCCATTGTTTAAAAAGGGATCAAAGGAAATGCCAAACAATTATAGGCCAGTTAGTCTTACATCGGTGATGAGCAAATTAGTAGAATCAATCCTGAGAGACAGGATTAACTGTCATGTGGAAAGGCATGGACTAGTCAGGGATGGTCAGCATGGATTTGTTAAAGGAAGGTCTTGCCTCACAAATTTGATTGAATTCTTTGAGGAGGTTGATGGAGGTACTGCAGTGGATTTTAGCAAGGCATTTGACAAGGTCCCACATGGCAGATTTGTCATGAAGGTAAAAGCCCATGGGATTCACGGTAATGTGGCAAATTGGATGAAAGGTTGGCTTTGTAATAGGAAACAAAGGGTAATGGTCGATGGATGCCCTTGCGAATGGAAAGTTGTCTCAAGTGGTGTTCCACAAGGCTCGGTGTTGGGACCCTTGCTTTTTTGTTATATATTAACAATTTGGACGTGAACGTAGGGGGCACAATTGGGAAATTTGCAGATGACACAAAGATTGGCTGATTAGTGGATAGTGTAGAGGATAGCCATAATCTCCAAAACAATATAGATGGGTTGGTGGAGTGGGCGGTAAAGTAGTAGATGGATTTTAACATAGAGAAGTGTGAGGTCAAACATTTACAGGGATTACACAATAAATGGGAATATACTAAGAAGGGTAGATGAAGTGAGAGATCTTGGTGTACAAATACACAGATGCCTGAAGGCAGCAGTTCAAGTGGACAAGGTTGTAAAGAAGGCATATGGAATGCTCTCCTTCACTGGCAGAGGTATAGAATATAAAAGTAAGGATATAATCTTGGAATTGTATAAAACACTAGTGAGGCCACAACTGGAGTATTGTGTGCAATTCTGGTCACCACATTACAGGAAGGACGTAATAGCTCTGGAGAGAGTGCAGAGGAGGTTTAGAAGAATGTTGCCAGGGTTAGAAAAGTGTAACTACGAGGAGAGATTGGATAGGTTTGGGTTATTTTCCTTCGAACAAAGAAGGCTGAGAGGTGACTTGATTGAGGTGTACAAAATTATGAGGGGAATAAATAGAGTGGACAGGATAAAATTGTTTCCCTTGGTGGAGAATCCTAGAACCAGAGGACATAGATTCAACATAAGTGGCAGAAGGTGTAGGGGGGACATGAGGAAGAAGTTTTTTTACGCAGAGGGTAGTGGGTGTCTGGAATTCGCTGCCCAAGTTGATGGTAGAGGCAGAAACTCTAAACTCTTTTAAAAAGTACCTGGATCTGCACCTTAAGTGCTGTAAGCTGCAGAGCTATGGGCCGGGTGCAGGAGGTGGGATTAGAAAGGGCACCTGGGTGTCCTCAGGCTGGCATGGACAAGATGGGCTGAATGGCCTCCTTCTGTGCTGTAACCTTTCTATGATTCTATGATGGATAGTCTTTGGGGAGTCGAGAGGTGAGTTACTTGCTGCATAATTATGTTGTACACCGTGCTCCAATGCATTACTTCATGATCCCATACAGCCTCTGACCTGCTATAGTAGCCATGACATTTATGTAGCTGGTCCAGTTGAGTTTCTGGTTAGTGGTGATCCCAGGATAGTGGTGGATCTTGGGACAGCAATGCCATTGCAAGTTAAGGGAAAATGAAAACTCTCTAAGATTTTCCATTCCCCCCACCAACGCCCCTACTTTCATGTACAACATAAGTGCAACTCATGTTAACACACCACCAGCCTTATTGGATCCAGGGAAAGTGCAATTTCCAGAGAATCTAACCCCCCCCCCACCACCCCCGGGTTGTGTTGATCATTAAGGTATATAGGAGCTGGATCCTTGACCTCCATCAGAGTCGCGCCTTTCTGGGGACAGAAATATCTCACCTTTCCCAGGCAGGGCCTGTGCATGGAGGTGTTTAAATGCATTGACACAGGCGTCATCCCTACCAATCACAAAGCCCAGAGGGCAATTCCTGTGTAATATTGTTTACAGAGTGAGAATGGTAGAGGAGCATGTTTCCCTCAGTCACAGCCACTTTTGCACCAGACCATGAGGTGGGTGTAGTATATCCTCATCCTCAGTAGCCTATGGGAAATCAAGGACTCAGAAGAATTTCCCCAAGTAACTGCCTACTTCTCCCTGCCCAAGATCCATTGATGTGGGAGAGGGGGTTTAGCTGAATATTGTTTCCTTTCAATCTGAGTAATTATTTACTTTATGTACTTTAGTGTTCACTGCTCTTAGCATCTCAAATTACTGCATCCTTGAACAAAAGAATCTTATAGCACAGGAGGACGCCACTCAGTCCATAGTATCTGTGCCGGCTCCTTGAAAGAGCTATCTAGTTGGTTCCACTCCCCTGCACTTTCCCTGTAGCCCTGCAAATCTCTGTTTCAAGTATTTGTCCAATTCCCTTTTTAAAGTTACTATTGAATTTGCTTCCACTGCCCTTTCAGGCAATGCAATGTTTGTTGCAAAGCAGCAGAAGGCTATTCAGTCCATGATCACTTCATTCAGCCTAGCTTCAAAAGAAGAAATCGGAAACTTTTTAGAAGAGCTCCCCAGTACTTTCATTGGGGTTCAATGCCTTCATTACTGAAACATGTTCAGTAAAATGTGGAATAGGATCTTGGAGTTATGCATTGGAGTGCCATGTGTACATTTAGGGGAAGGTCTGTAAAGACCTATAGAAATTGTGGTTCCGGTCTTCCCTGCACTTGGACAGTTTGTCCGAACATTGCAAATGGATGCCTTTGTTTTTAAAGGGCTCTCTGCTGATTTGGAGAAAAAAGTATTCAATACTTATGTAGCCTTCCCCCACTTTTTTTTTCAATTGATTTCTAATTCAGGACAATTACTGAGTTAGGTGGGCTTTCCAATGGAGAATCCCATTTGTGTGATCTCTATGCTGGAGCAAGACGGGGCAGCATGAAGCTGTAAGGGAATCTAGATTACACAGGCAGCAAAAGAGGAAAGTCAGACGATTCCAGCATAAGTTTCAGGACCTTTCCCAGGAGCCCTGTCCCAAAATGTTGTGCTTGAGCGATGAAGCTTTTGAGGAGGGGGGGGGTGGCGGGGTCCAGCTCATAGCTTTTAGCTCCATCAGCAGCCAAGGCCCAAGGCACGGGCAACCCTCACTGAGGCACCAAAAGTGACCACAGCCCACAGCTTGTACATCTCAGGCCCGTTCCAGGCAACCACAGGGGACTTTTATCGAATCAATCAATTTTCTGTGTATTCTTCTGTGAAGTAAGTCATGATACCCTTTGTCAGGGAAACTGAATTTATGCAAATTAACAGATAACCAAAAGGACCATCCAATCTCAGAATTGCTTACTTTCCCAGGTTTGAGGAGTCAATAGATTATATTATATTATAGATTAATTATATTGTTATGTGCCCCAAGTGGAAATCTCCATAATCATATGAACTACAAAGGCTTCCAATCCTGAAATGTGCAGCTCCTTTACAAAGACAGGCACAATAGCATGCACATGAATTCCCCACATGTTGGGACCTGCATGATGCATCTATACTTCATCAGTCCAGTGTCTCCATTCTTTCAATAGAAGGGGCAGGGTAGCTACTGCATGATGAGGAACATTTCCATGGTTCAGAACACATCTTTGTAGAACCACCAGTGCTGCAGAGGACCGCTCCAATGAGATGCATATGAGGTCAAGGCATATGAAGAACCTAGCAAGCTGTTGAGATGCTCAAAGGAAGATCCCATTGACCTCCAGCAACCTCCCAGCATCATCTCAGGAATGATGGGGACAAGTTTTGCAATCAGGGAAAGGGCTGATGGTGGACATCCTAGAAGACACTAGAAAGTTTGATGATGTGCTGTAGACACGAGCCAGAAAGCAGCAATGTCCCCCAAATTTCTCAGAGACTATTTGATGGCAATGATCAATGGGAGAACAGAGCTTGTAGAATTAGAGTCACTGGAATAATCTTTAGTCTCTGTGATTTCTGCCCTGTAATACTTTGCAATCTGGTTGGCAATGGCCTGTCCAGATGGACCCCCAAGACTTGTCATCATTCATTCAATGTCTCTACATTGAATTGACTGACTTATCTGGGTCATGAAGTGATGGAAGATTTGCAGATGTTCTAGGCTGCCCTGTAATGTGTCAAACCCTCTCTGATGTAAATGTACAGCAGCCCAGTGGAAACCCATCATTCATCCAGCCATTTGTCACACATCTTGGGATGAGACCATGCAGAACCTCCAGATGTGTCTGATGTTGTTCCTCTTGATGGCAGAGCCCCTGAGATTACCATCATCATTTGCTCGTCTGAAACAGGAGCTGACTTGGCTTAGATCTCCACTCAATTACAATAGGTTCCATTCCCACATCATCATCTTCCATTTCCCCTGTGTCTTTACTATTTGTACCCCTTGAATGGGTATTTCTCAGCTATTGCGTACAAGAGAGCAGCTGAGTGATTGGCTGGGTAGATGGCTGCAACTTTAACCTGTGGTAGAAAGGATTGTAAGGTCTTAGGCTTTAGCAATGGTCTGCACTGCCTGAAAGTTTTCAGCCTTGGGGATTAAAAATCCCATCCATTAACTTCAATGTATTTGAGCAGCCTAGGATCTAGGGTACTGGATCACTAGGTGATCTCTCATTGCACTACATATGGGAAATCAAGTCTGAGAATGCTCTTCCAGTGAAGAGGGGCTAGAGTGACCAGGTTTGGAGATGTTGTTAAGTCCCCATTATAAAATCATTCAAACTGCCTTTATTGTTATTTTAAAAACTCGTGGTTTTATATTATTATTTATAGTTTAACCACAAAACTTATACCAATTTGGGAAACAGAGACATACAGACTTGGTTGGAGTGTAGGGAGTATCAGCTGAGGAGCTGGGAAACACAGAACTAGTGTGACAGCACTGCCATTGGCAGGAAAATATAATTACAGTGTGACAAGTTTACATAGGGAGTTTCCATTACAAAGGTGGACAGGAATTTATAATGGGATAAGTTCATTCAAAAACGTGAAAACAGGAAGTAAGGTTTTGTGGTCCGGGGAGCATGCCAACATAAAATTATTATTCATATGTGCCGATTAAAAACAAACCAGTTCTTGCACATGTTGGGGGTACAGTATGGTGATTGTGCTGCTGGGCCGCAGATAATTTGGAGACATGGGCCATAATTTTTCATTCGGTGTGCGAGCCTGACAGGTTCAAGTGTAAAATGATGTGTGGTGATGTTGGACGAGCACCCTGACATCACCGCATTCCAGCGTGATATTTCGGTCAGCAGGTGCCCACAGGAGTAGGCAGCGTGCCTGCCGATAATTAAGCGGCCTATTAAGGCCATTAATCAACTAACTGTTTGGAATTTTTCGCTGCCCATCCAACTGTTCGGTTAGCATTTACATTTTTGGCGAAACCTCATCCACGGACAGGATGAGGTTTCAACCAGTGATTTTAAAAAAATAAAAACTGTTACGCTCCTATTTAACATGTCCCTGCTTATGTGACAGAGTCACTGAGAAGGGACATGTTTTCATTATTTTATATATCTTTATTTTTATTGATAAAAGTCTTCAGCTCAGTGGCAGCTCTGTGCCTCAGGGAGCTTTTACTGCGGGCACCCGCGGACTTTAGCACTCGCACTCCTCCTGTTCCCACCCCAACAATGCTGAGCGCTGTAGTGTGCGTTTCACACTGGCTGCCTGTTAATTGGCCAGCCAGCTTGAAATCGCGATCAGGGGCCCGAATTCATATCCCACCACAGCAGTTAAGGAATTAAATTTGGTTAATTAAATAAATTTAGAAAAAAGCTAGTTGCAGTAATGCCGATCATGGATTGTCGTAAAAATGTGGTTCATGAAAGTGCTTTCAGGAAGGAAATCTGCATGTGATTCCAGACTCCAGCAATGTTGTTTAATCTTGACTGCTTTATTTACTTACCAACTTTATTTCTGGGATCCTTCTAGTGGCACTGTTGATCAATTTATGGACAATGTACTCCTTTACACAATCTGCAGGAGGTACTGAACTGTGATACTTCAGCCAAATAGTTTCCTATGTCTAGTGTACTAATTGGAAAGGCTCCATCCGCTTACATCATTGATTTCTTATACCCACCGATACAATAAGGCAAAGCAATATATACACACAACAGTTTGACTGGAATATGTACTTTGATCCAGTAATTGTCAAGTAGGCTACAGCGATCAGAGACCACACAACGCTAACACTACCGATTTAAGTTGGAAAAAGGAGAGACCATGAGGATTTTTAAAAAACCTTTGCAATGTGAATGTTGTTGTCAAGGCTGGTATTTATTGCCTATGCCTAATTGCCCTTGAGAAGGTGGTGGTGAGCCACCGCCTGAAACCATTGCAGTTCATGTGGTGTAGGTATACATACAGTGCCGTTAGGGAGAGTTCCAGGATTTTGACAGAGCAAAAGTGAATGCATACTTCCAAGCCTGGGTGACTTGAAGGGGAACTTGCAGGTGGTGGTGTTCCCACATGTCTGCTATGTCCTAAGTGGTAGAAGTCATCAATTTGCAAGGTGCTGTGGAAGGAGCTTTGACAAGCTTTGTGAGTGCATATTGGTACACATTGCAGCCACTGTCCTTCAGTGGTGGAGGGAGTGAATCTTTAGTGTTAGAAGAGTGTAGATCAAGTGGGCTGCTTTGTCCAGTATGTTGCCAAGCTTCTTGAGTGTTGTTGGTGCGACACTCAACAGGCAAAACATCACATTCTTGACTTATGCCTTGGCAAATCAGGAGGTGAGTTAGTATTGATAGAATTCCCAGTCTCTGACCTGCTTTTGTAGCCACAGTATTTATATGACTGATCCAGTTAATTTTCCAGTCAAGGGTAACCCCCAGGATGTTGATAATGGGGGATCCAGTGATGGTCATGCCATTGAATATGAAAGGGAGATGGTTAAGTTCCCTCTCGTTAGAGATAGTCATTGCCTAACACTTGTGTGGCGCAAACGGTTTGCATCAGCCCAAGACTGAATATTGTCCGGTTCTTGCTGCATATGGACAGTGACTGCTTAAGTACCTGAGGCATTGCAAATGGTAATGAATATTATGCAAACATCTCCACTCCTGGCCTTATGGAGGGAAGTTCATTGATGAAGCTGCTGAAGATGGTTGGGCTGAGGACACTACCCTGAGGAACTCCTGCAGTGATGTCCTGGAACTGAGATGAATGGCCCCAACAACCACCTTCCTTTGTGCTAGGTATAACTCCAACCAGCGGAGAGTTTTCCCCGATTACCATTGGCTTCAAATTTCCTAGGGCTTCTTGATGCCACATTCAGCAAATACTGTCTTAATGTCAAGGACAGTCACTCTCACCTCACCTCTGGAATTCAACTTATTTGCCTGTGTTTGGCCCATGGCTATAATTAGGACTGGAGCCAAATGGTCCTGGTGGAACCCAAACTGAGCATTGGTAGTAGGTTATTGCTGAGTAAATGCCTCTTGATAGCACTGTCAATGACCCCCTTCCATTACTTTATTAATGATTGAGAGTAGACTGATGGGGAGGTAATTGGCAGGATTGGATTTGTCCTGCTTTTTATGGGCAGGTCATAACTGGGCAATTTTTGACAGTCAGTATTGTAGCTGTACTGGAACTTTGAACAGTTCTCCCTCTTTAGAATCATAGAAAAGTTACGGTGCATCGTAAAGAGGCCATCCAGCCCATCGTGTCTGTACCAGCCAAAAAAAGAGAAATGAGAAACCAGCCACTCATTTTAACCCCACTTTTCAGCACCTGGTCCGTAGCCTTGCAGGTTACAGTACTTCAGATGCAGATCCAGATACCTTTTAAATTTCTATTCCATGTTTGCAACTCCATGTTTGAACCTTTTTGAGTCTTGCCCCAACTCTCTCTGAAAAGTGTTGCCCTCCATAACTGAATCAATCACAGAATTGTTACAGTGTAGGAGGCCATTCGGCCCATTGTGCTTGCACCGACTCTCTGAGCATTTTAACTTAGTACCAATCTCCTGCCTTCTCCCCGTAACCCTGCACATTGTTTCTATTTAGATAATCATCTAATGCCCTCTTGAACACCTCAGTTGAACCTGCCCCCACCACACTTCCAGGCAGCGCATTCCAAACCCTAACTACTCAGTGTGAAAAAGTTTTTTCTCAATTCAGATTTGCTTCTTTTGCAAAAACACCTTAAAAACTGTGCCCTCTGGTTCTCGATCCATTGATGAGCAAGAACAGTTTCTCCCTAGTTACTCTGTCCAGGCCCCTCATTATTTTGATAACTTCTATCAAATCTCCTCTCAGCCTTCTCCTCTCCAAGGAAAGCAGTCCCTCATAACTGGTTCCAGGGATGAGACACTTCATTCTCATAAACTTCTTCTGCACTCTCCCCAATCCTTCCTGTAGTGTGGCATCTAGAGCTGTACACAATTCTCCAGCTGAGGTCTAACCAGTGTCTTACATAAGTTCATCATAACCCCCCTGCTCTTGTACTCTATACCCCTATTAGTGAAGCTAATATTGTATGCTTTAGAAACTGCTCTCTCAACCTGTCCTGCCACCTTTAATTACTTATGTACATATAGACCCAGGATTCTCTGCCCCTGCACATCCTTTATTTTATATTGTTGCTCCATGTTCTATGCACCCAAGTGTATCACCTCACACTTCTCCACATTGAACTTTATCTGCCATCTATCTGCCCACTCCACCAATGTTTCAATGTCCTTTTGAAGTTCTACACTGTCCTCCTCACAGTTCACAATTCTCCCAAGTTTTGAATCATCCGCAAACTTTAAAATTGTCCCCAGCACACCAAGATCTAGATCGTTTACAAATATCAGGAAGAACAAGGTTCCCAATACCGACCCCTGGGAACTCCACTACAAACCTTCCTCCAAACCAAAAAATACCTATTAACCATTACTCTGTTTCCTATCTCTCAGCAAATTTATATCCACGTTGCTATTGTCCCTTTTATTCCATGACCTATAACTTTCCTCAAGTCTGTTGTGTGGCACTGTATCAAATGCCTTTTGGGAGTCCATATATACCACATCAATGGCCTTGCCCTCATCAACCATCTGTTACCTTTTCAAAAAACTCCAGCAAATTAGACACAATTTTCCTTTAACAAATCCATGCTGATTCTTCCAAATCAATCCACATTTTCCAGGTGACTATTAATTCTATCAGATAATTGTTTCTAGAAGTTTCCCCATCACTGAAGTTAAACTGACTGGTCAGTATTGGAAGGGCAGATCTTTACACCCTTTGTTGAACAAGGGCTCAATGTTTGTAATTCTTCAGTTCTCCAGCACCTCCCCAAATCCAAGGAACATTGAAAGATTATTGCCAGTGTCTCTGCAATTTCCACTCTCACTTCCTTCAATATTCTTGGATGCACCTCATCCTGTCCTGGTGCCTTATCAACTGAGTACCAACAGCTCATCCAATATCTCCTCCTTATCAATTTTAAACCCTTCTAGTGACTGAGTTTCCTCATCTGTCACCATGGCCTGGGCAGCATCTACCTCGTCGGTAAAGGCAGATGCAAAATATTCATTTAACATCTCAGCCATGCCTCTTGCCTCTGTGTAAATCCCCTTTTACTGCCTAATCGGCCCTACTCCTCCTTTTACTATTGATGTGCTTATAGAGTACTTTGGGATTTCCTTTTATGTTAGCTGCCAGTCTTTTTTCATAATCCCTCCCCGCTTCTCGCATTTGCTTTTTCACATCCCACCTGAACCTTGTATATTCAGCTTGGTTCTCAATTGTGTTTGCTACCTGACACCTGTCATGAGCACACGTTTTCTTCTTTAAATTAATTTCTATCTCCTTTGTCATCCAGAGAGCTCTGGATTTGTTTGTCCTATCTGTCTCTTTCAAGGGAACATACCTTGACTGTGCCCAAGCCATCTCCTCTTTGAAGGTTCAGCTACTGTTTTTCTGCCAACCTTTGGTTCCAGTCCATAGGCCCAGCTCTGTTCTTGCCCCATTGAAGTCTGCTCTGTGCCAGTTGATTATTCCAACCCTGGATTGACCAATATCCTTTTCCACCGTAATCCTAAACCTTTTGATACACTGTCCCCTAAATGTTCCCCCACTGTCACCTGATCTACTTGGCCCACCTCATTCCCAATAACCAGGTCTAGCAGTGCCTCCTTTCTTGTTGGACTGGACACATGCTGCTGTAGGACATTCAGAACACAACCTAGGAACACTTGTCCCTCACTACCCCTTACACTATCACTATCCCAGTCTATAAAAAGTTAATTAAAGTCCCCCATTATAGCTACTCTACAATGTTTACACCTCTCTGTAATTTCCTTACAGATTTGTTCCTCTATATCTTTCCAACTAGCTGGTGGTCTATACATCAACCCGAACAATGTAATTGCACCCTTCTTATTCCTTAGCTCTAGCCAAATCGATTCTGTCCTTGAATCCTCTGACACATCCTCTTTCTCCAGTAGTGCAATATTCTCCTTAACCAAAAAATGCCACCCATCCTCCTTTTTTCCCTTTCCCATCTTTTCTGAACATTTTGTAACCAGGAATATTTAACACCCAGATCTGCCCTTCCTTAAGCCAAGTCTCCATTATCGCCACAATATCATAACCCACAAGGCAATCTGTGCCTGTAACTCCCCAATTTTATGAACTATACTCCATGTATTCACATACACGCAGTGTAATCCTGATTTAGACTTCATTACTTGCTCCCTTACCCTGACTCCTTCTATCAACTTACTATTCTCTATTTCATGCTGTCTGCCTCTCCCAGCATTCTGTGCACTCTGGTATTACTTTCTAATATTCTCTCCTGGTTCCCACACCCCTGCTGAGTTAGTTTAATCCCTCCCCAACAGCACTAGCAAAACGACCCACAAGGAAATCAGTCCCAGCTCTGTTTAGATGCAACCTGTCCACTTGTACAGGTGACATTTCCCCCAGAGCCAGTCCCAGTGTCCCAGGAATCTAAAGCCCTCCCTCCTGCACCATTCTTCCAGCCACGTATTCAGCTGTCTTATCTTCCTATTTCTGTACTCACTTGCACGTGGCACTGGGAGTAATCCGGAGATTACTACTTTAGAGGTCCTGCTTGCTAATTTTCTACCTAGCTCCCTAAATTCCTATTGCAAGACCACATCCCCCTTCCTACCTTTGCCGTTAGTACCAATGTGGACCACGACCTCTGGCTGTTCGCCCTCCCCCACAAGAATGTCCTGCAGCCGTTCTGTGACATCCTTGACCCAATCACTAGGAAGGTGGCAAACCATCCTGGAGTCACGTTGACGGCCGCAGAAACGCCTGTCTGCTCCCTACGTAAAGAATCCACTATCAGCACTGCCCTTCTACATTTCTTCCTCCCTTCATGTACAGCAGGGCCACCCGTGCTGCCACGGGCTTGGCTCTTGCTGCACTCCTCTAAGGATCCATCACCCTCGCCGAAATCCAGAATGGAAAACCGGTTAATGAGCAGGACCTCTGGGGATTCCTGCACTACCTGCCTGTTTCTTTTGGACTGCCTGGCAGTCACCCATTCCGTATCTACCTGCTTGCCTTTAACTTGCGGTGTGACCACCTCTCCGAATATGCTATACACATAGTTCTCTGCCTCCCGGATGCATCTCAGTGACTCCAGCCGCTGCTCTAGCTCTGAAACGTGGAGCTTAAGCTTGTGCAGCCGGTAACACTTCCTGCACATGGGCTCGACTGGGTCACAAGAAGTGTCCACGACTCCCCATAAGCCACAGGACGGGCTTTCCACTTGGCTGAACTGTGCTGCCATGCCTTAACCTTAGAATTTAAACGTTTAGTGATTTAAAGGTTATCTAATAAACCATACCAAGAAGTACAGTTCCTACTTTATTCTAAATCTTAGGAATAGAATAAACCTTAAACATTTACTAGATACTCACCAAAGATCTAGCTTCTTCAACCAATCAAATTGTGACATCACAGGAAAGAAGCAATGTGTTTTCTTTCACTCTCCCTTTGAACTCAGCACGGGCTGGTTTTGAGCAGCTGACAGATCCCCTCAGGTCCCCCTCTCTGACTGCTCTTCCTGCAGGTGAGTGATGTAGACCCTACTCCCCAGGCTGTATTTATTCTCTCCCCACTCTGTGTATCTCCCACAGGTCTGCCTCTCCGAATGCTCTCCCCAAAGATGAGGTGGTGCACTATGTTTCATCTTTTAATCACAGTTAACTATAACATCCGTCTCCAATGCCTCTCTGATATCCAGCTTTGCAAAGCATCAGCTTTGTTCCACTATTACCAATCCAGCAATAGCTAGAGAATCACCTGCACTGGCTTCTCTTCCTGATCCTCTGCTCCACCTGCTACCGTTACCTCTGGTGTCCCCCAAGGATCTATTCTTGGTGTCCTACATGCTGTTACAATTCCCATAGAGATGGATAACTTTTAAAGAGAAATTTAAACTTGCAGTTAATAGCTGAAAGAATGACACACCATGATTTCCCATTTTAAGACATCTACTGCAACAAATGATAAAAAACACTTTTAACTAAACACCATCCACCACCCACCCCACCCCACCTTTTTTATTTTTGGCCCAACTTAAAAAACACTCTGCAGGTATATTTTACACCTTCCTTTGTTCAATTTTTCCAGAATCAATCTGAAATGATTCTTAGCTCCCAGGGGTTATTCCTGTTCTTTATTTTTCTCAGCCAGGTAATTGCAATCTTAGAACTGTCTTTCACAGTGAGGTTTTATTTTCCAAGAGGCTCACCCTCTAGCCCAAGTGAGGCAACTCCTCTAGCCTGGTTTAACTCCTCACAAATTTGGTATTTTTGATCTGAGTGCAGGCTTCCACCTGTATTCCGGTGCTGCAAACTATAGACACTTTTCTGGCCTCCGGCTGCTCCCTTTCTCCTCAATCCAAGCAGACTAAAACACTTTGATATTCAGTGATATTCTATGAAAGCCTGTAACCTGATCTTTGCAATAGCTTTCTTTGCCTCCTTCCCCATAGCAATGTGAATCATATGGGTCTTGTATCTAGGTAGAAATGCTAAATAGTTATCCTTGAGATCCCAATCTTCTTTCATCTTGGAACTTAATGGACAAATTAAAACTCAAACGGGCTGGAAGTAGAAGATGGATGAAAGGCTGGAACAGAGGCTGGAAGGGGGCTGCAAGGCTGAAAGAGGGCTGGGAGGCTAGAGCAGATGTTGGAAGTAGGGTGAAAGGGGCGAAGGCTGGAAGATGGGGTGGGGGATGGGAGGGTGAAGGCTGGAAGGGGAGTGAAAGGGGTGAAGAACATAAGGACATAAGAAATAGGAACAAGAGTGGGAACATTTGGCCCCTCGAGCCTGCTCCACCATTCAGTAAGATCATGGCTGATCTTCTTGTCTTTCGACTTCCACATTCCCATATAACCCCAATAACCTTTGATTTCTTTGTCTAACAAGAATCAATCTACCTCTGTCTTAAGAATATTCATTGACCCCTACCTCCACCACCTTCTGAGGCAGAGAATTCCAAAGTTGCACAGTGAAAAAAATTCTACTCATCTGTGTCCTAAAAGGGCAACCCCCTAATTTTAAAACAGTGCCCCCTAGTCCTGGACTCATCCACAAGAGGAAACATCCTTTCGACATCCACCTTGTCAAGGCCATTCAGGATCTTATATACTTCAATCAAATCACCCCTCACTCTTCTAAATTCCAGTGGAAACAAGCCCAGTCTGTCCAACCTTTCCTCATAAGACAATGCACTCATTCCAGGTATCAATCTAGTAAACTTTCTTTGAACCACCTCCAATGCATTTACATCCTTAAATAAGGAGACCAAAACTGCACACAATATTTGAGGTGCGGTCTCACCAATGCTCTGTATAACTGAAGCATATCATCCTTACTTTTATGTTCAATCCCTCTCTCATTCCATTATTTGTCTTGATTACTTGCTGCACCTGCATATTAACTTTTTGTGACTCATGTACTAGAACACCTTGATCCCTCTGCACCTCAGAATTATGCAGCCATTCTCCATTTAAGTAATACTCTGCTTTTTTGTTCTTCCTGCCAAAGTGAACAAATTCACATTTTCCCACATTAAACTGCATTTGCCAGATCTTTGTCCACTCACTCAACCTATCTATATCCATCTGCAACCTCCTCGTGTCCTCTTCACAACATACTTTCCTACCTATCTTTGTGTCATCTGCAAATTTAGCTACCATGATTTCACTTCCCTTCCCTTATCTAAATCATTGATGTAAATCATAAAGATTTGAGGCCCCAGTACAGACCACTGTGGGATTCCACTCGTCACATCCTGCCAATCTGGAAAAAAAGACTCATTTATGCATACTCTCTGCTTTCTGCCAGCCAGCCAGCCAATCCTCTATCCAGGCTAATATGTTACACACTACACCATGTGCTTTTATTTTCTGTAATAATCTTTGATGTGGCACCTTATCAAATGCCTTCTGGAAATCCAAGTACAGTGCATCTATAGGTTCCCCTTTAACCACTACACATGTTACTCCTTCAAAAAAAACTCCAATAAATTGGTTAAGTATGATTTTCCTTTCATAAAACCATTCTGACTCCTCCCTATTGCCTTGAGCTCTAAGTACCAAGCTATAACCTCCTTAATGATCGATTCTAATATCTTCCCTACGACAGACATCAAGCTAACTGGCCTATAGTTTCCTCTTTTCTGCCTGCCCCACTTCTTGAATAGAGGGGTTATATTTGCTACTTTCCAATCTGATGGAACCTTTCCAAAATCTAGCGAATTTTGGAAAATTAACCTACCTTATTAGCCACCTCTTTTGAGACCCTAGGATCTAGCCCATCAAGACCCGGAGACTTGCCGGCCCACAGCTCTGTCAATTTGCTCAGTTCTGTTTCCCCAGTGATTTCAATTTCACCAAGTTCCTCTCACCCTTTCACCTCCTGATTTGCAGCTATTACTGGAATGTTTTTTGTATCCTCTATAGTGAACACAGAAGCAAGATATTTGTTCATTTCTTCCGCCATTTCCTTATTATCTACTATCAATTCCCACAGTCACTCTCTAGAGAACCAACACTCACTTTACTTACTCTTTTCCTTTTTAAATATCTTTAGAAACTCTTGCAATCCATTTTTACATTTCTAGCTAGCTTCCTGTCATACCCTAATTTCTCTGTCCTGATTAACCTTTTAGTCATTCTCTGTCATTCTTTATATTCTGTCCAATCATCTGTCCTGCCACTCATCTTTTCATAGTTGTATGCTTTTTCCTTAAGTTTGATGCTTTCCTTAACATCTTTAGTTAACCATGGATGGTGGGTCCTCCCTTTAGAATTTTTCTTTATAGTAGGAATATACTTATTCTGAATATTCTGAAATATCCCCTTAAATACCTGCCACTGCTTCTCTATTGATCTATCCTCTAGCCTAGTTTCCCAGTTCACTTCAGCTAGCTCAGCTTTCATTCCCATATAATTGCCCTTATTTAAGTTTAAGATACTAGTCTTAGACCCGCTCTTCTCCCCTTCAAACTGGATGTCAAATTCAAACATATTGTGGTTGCTGCTACCTAAGGGTGCCTTTACTCTGAGGTCATTAATCCTGTCACATTACATAATACCAAATCTAATATAACCTGCTCTCTGGTTGGTTCCAGAACATGCTGCTCTAAGAAACTATCTTTAAAGCATTCTAAGAACTCCTCATCCAGGCTCCTACTGCCAATCTGGTTTTTCCAGTTTGTGTGTAGATTAAAATCACCCGTGATTATTGCCATCCCAATATCACAAACACACAATAGTTTCTCTTGAATACTTTGTCCTACACTGTGGTTACTGTTAGGGGACCTGTAGACCACTCCCACTAATGACTTTTTTCCCCTTACTATTCCTCTGGAAGGTGGGGGCAGGGGTGAAGGCTGGAAGAGACAAGGGCTGGAAAAGGGGTGGAAAGGGGTAAGGTTAGAAGGAGGGGTGGAAGAGATGAAGGCTGGAAGGGGGGTTGAAGGCAAGTTGGGGTTTTGTGCCAGGGGAAAGAGTGGGGGGGGGGTAGGGAAAGTGTATTTTAGAGGGCAGGAACTGTAGAGTTGATGGTGGAGTACTTGGAGAGGGAAAAGCTCAGGGTATTGATGGTAAGAGGGAACAGTGAGAAGGAGAAGGGATCTGGTAGGGCGGGAGGTTCAGGGAGTGTGCCTGGCAGGTGTAGGCATCATCGGGTTGATCATGGAGGGGGAAAGAAAGGTGGCTTAGATAACGGAGTGGGCAGGGTAAGATTGGCAAGTAATGGGTGTCGGCTCCAAGGGGAGGAAAGGCTTGTAAAGGTGGATGGTGACAGGATCCAGGGTGACAGAGGGGAGGGTAAAGGTCACATTGGGTGGTTAATGGGATTATGGAAAGTTGGTAGGTGCCGGGGGGAGGGTAAAAGTCGGGTGAGGGGGCTTTGAAAGAGATGTGCACCATCTCTGCAATAGCAAGGCTACGCTTTCAATATCAACTATGATATATCGAAGTGGGAAGAGGGTCTTTTCAGGTGGGTGGGGCTCAAGGTCAGAACAATTGGCTGACTAAAAGGACACCCTAAAATCATGAGGAAAGTGTATGAGCACTATGGTCAGTTGTGATCCTCACCCTACGGTGAAAGTCACACAGTAGCAAGCTTGTCCCAGAATCATGGGTCTCAGAACATTGAGATCCCAGTAAGGTGTGGAACTGCTGTTCATTCTGTGCCATTTGCCATTGGCTGCAGTCAGAGACAGGGAGGGAGGGAGAGAGGGAGGTCGATGCCTACAAGGGGCATGGCTGGTGGATGGCTGCCAACTCATGACTCCAAACCTCCATCCTCCTGGGTGAATGGTCATGTCTGACAACGGAGAATGCAGTTAGTCCTTCTGTGCTGCTGAGGCAATGGCAATAGAGTTCCGAGGGTGAAGACAAATGGGAAAGTGTCCACTTCAGGCTTCTTCCACATGGCTCTCATCACCCTGGTCAAAGATTAATGTCTCCCTATGCATTCATGTATGAATGGGAGAAACACCCATCTCTGCTCCTCCAGGGTGTCCTTTACCTGGAAAAGGTGACAGCAGCAGGATAATCAACAAGCCTGGTGTGAATTCTCCTGTACGCACATGATGTCTGCCTGAGATTGAAGGGTGACAGATCTCTTGTCCAGCCACCATGGTCTCCTTTGCTGATGGCACATATGTGGCAATAAAGCCTACTCACTGTGGTGAGATCATGTGGGAATCAATGCATCTCAAGTTCCAGGTGGGGGTTCTTTGGTGTGGTGGGGGGATATGTTTCACACCCGAATGCACATGGATCATAGTATCACTGGCTTATCCACCAGAGAAGGAATAGAGTGGAACATATTTACAAAAGTGCAAAGTGTATACCATGAGTGAACACTCGTGCCAGCAGTGTGCATTCAATACTTATTAATTGTTCTTACTCTGCGGCTACATCTAGGTGCAGGCTTGACATTCACAGTAGGGGGGAGGCAGCCTGATAAGTGGCAAGTAACATTTGTGTCACATAAGTGCCAGGCAATGAGCATCTCCAACTGAGAATCCAACCATCTACACTTGACATTCAATGGCATTACTATCACTGAATCCCCCACTATCAACATCCCGGGGGGGTTACTGTCAACTATAAACTGAACTGGACTAGCTGTATAAGTACCATGGCTACAAGAGTGGGTCAGAGTCTGGGAATTTTTGAGAGAGTAACTCAGCTCCTGACTCCCCAAAGCCTGTCCACCTTCTACCAAGCACGTGTCAGGAGTGTGATGGAATACTCTCCACTTGCCTGGATGAGTGCAGCTCCAATAACACTCAAGAAGCTTGACACCATCCAGGACAAAGCGACCCGATTGATTGGCACCCCATCCACTACCTTCAACATTCAATCCTTCCACCACCGATGCAGTGGCAGCAGTGTGTACCATTCAAAAGATGCACTGCAAACACTCACCAAGGCTCCTTTGACAGCACCTTCTAAACTTGGAGCTTCTATCACCTAGAAGGACAATGGCAGCAGATAGATGGGAACATCACCACCTGAAAGTTCCCCTCCAAGCCATACACCATCCTGACTTGGAAATATATCGCCGTTTCTTCACTGTCACTGGGTTAAATTCCTGGAACTCCCTCCCTAACAGCACTATGGGTGTACCTACACCACATGGACTGCAGCAGTTTAAGGCAGCAGCTCACCACCACCTTCTCAAGGGCAAGTAGGGTTGGGCAACAAAAATGCTGGCCTAGCCAGCGACACCAACATCCTGTGAAAGAATTAAAAAAGAAAATCAGTGCTAATGTCTCATCTGTTGATCATGTGGACTCTAACCCTGACACCCTTAAGAGAATGTGTGTTTGCAGTGAGTAGAAGTTTGATTTATCCAATGGAGTGGATGACATCATTCATTCTTGTCCTGCACTGCAGGCTGGTCCTCCTTTGCAACCCATGGGCATTGACCACTCTGGCAAACTCCTCCAAGGCCGGCGTGGTCAGATGGGAGGGCATCCTGCTCCCATCCCTTGGAAAGAGGACCTCCTGCTACTTGGAGGAGACTCTCCAGGGACACATGGCTGAACTGTGTGGCCTAAGGTTGCTGCCTTTTCCTGGTCATTTTCTCTTGCAGAATCAGGAGGCCCTCGCCTGCAGCGAGTTAATGGCTGTCAAATGCCTTTTAAAATGGCATCTGGACTTTGCAGCATATGAGATGATGAGGGAGTGGGGCGTAGCCATGTCCAGCTGCCCCGCTCTCCAACGGAGGTCACTCCAACTTTCACTTCCACCACCGGACTTAGTCTCCAGAATGGAAAATTCCGCCCACAGTCTACAAATGATATCAGTCTTATAAACCTCAATTGTAACAATGCTGCCCCTTGGCAACACCATCCCAACACAGAATGTCAGGTTTCCACATGTACACTGACAACACTCAGCTCTCACTCACTGCCACCAATTGGCTCCTCCTCAGCCAGTGTTGTCAAACTCTGTTCCCTCACTACTGATTGCATTCCTCTCCCTGAGCCCTGTCTCAGGCTGAAACTGGCAGTTCACAACCTCTGCAACTCTGCACCAAATCCATTCCTTCCCTAAGACTAGCTACGTTACCTCCCTAACATTCCCCATCTCTGTCCCTGCCTCAGCTCATCTGCTGCTGAAACCCTCATCTATGTTATCTCCAGACTCAGCTATTGCAGCATCCACAGTTTTTTGCTTTTATCTCAGCCATTCCAATGTTCCCCTGGCAGACTCCCATCTTCCATCCTCAATGAACTTGAGTTCATCCAAATCTCTGCTACAGTAAATTTCATTCACCCATCACCCCTGTTAGTTATTAACTTACTTTGGCTCCCAGATTCTTAAACTCTCACTAATATCCTTTAGGGAGGGTAATTGGCTGTCCTTACCTGGTCTGGCCCACATGTAGTTCCAGACCCAGAGCAATGGAGTTGACTCTTAAATGCCCTCACAGGTACATCTAACCCAGTCCCACATGGGCACACAGTGATACAGTGACTATGTAACCCAGTCCCACATGGTTACACAGTGACAATCTAACCCAGTCCCACATGGATACACAGTGATACAATGACAATCTAACCCAATCCCACATGGATACACAGTAACACAATGACAATCTAACCCAGTCCCACATGGTTACACAGTGAAACAATGACAATCTAACCCAGTCCCACATGGATACACAGTGACACAATGACAATCTAACCCAGTCCCACATGGTTACACAGTGAAACAATGACAATCTAACCCAGTCCCACATGGATACACAGTGACACAATGACAATCTAACCCAGTCCCACATGGATACACAGTGACACAATGACAATCTAACCCAGTCCCACATGGATACACAGTGACACAATGACAATCTAACCCAGTCCCACATGGATACACAGTGACACAATGACAATCTAACCCAGTCCCACATGGATACACAGTGACACAATGACAATCTAACCCAGTCCCACATGGATACACAGTGACACAATGACAATCTAACCCAGTCCCACATGGGTACAGAGTAACACAATGACAATCTAACCCAGTCCCACATGGTTACACAGTGACACAATGACAATCTAACCCAGTCCCACATGGGTACACAGTGACACAATGACAATCTAACCCAGTCCCACATGGTTACACAGTGACACAATGACAATCTAACCCAGTCCCACATGGATACACAGTGACACAATGACAATCTAACCCAGTCCCACATGGGTACAGAGTAACACAATGACAATCTAACTCAGTCCCACATGGTTACACAGTGACACAATGACAACCTAACCCAGTCCCACATGGATACACAGTGACACAATGACAATCTAACCCAGTCCCACATGGTTACACAGTGACACAATGACAATCTAACCCAGTCCCACATGGGTACAGAGTGACACAATGACAATCTAACCCAGTCCCACATGGGTACAGAGTGACACAATGACAATCTAACCCAGTCCCACATGGGTACAGAGTGACACAATGACAATCTAACCCAATCCCACATGGATACACAGTGACACAATGACAATCTAACCCAGTCCCACATGGTTACACAGTGACACAATGACAATCTAACCCAATCCCACATGGATACACAGTGACACAATGACAATCTAACCCAGTCCCACATGGTTACACAGTGACACAATGACAATCTAACCCAGTCCCACATGGGTACACAGTGACACAATGACAATCTAACCCAGTCCCACATGGGTACATAGTGATACAATAATAATCTAACCCAGGCTGGCACAGGTACAGTGATACAATGTCATACTATGCCAGAGGGCTTCTGGTTTCCCAGTGAGAATCAGTGCCTTCTGGAATGGAGAGGGGGGAAGTGGTGTTCTGATGAAAACACCCAAAGCGCTGGATCCTTACTGTATTTTGCAGTACTTTTTATTTTCTATGCAGTAATGAAACAAAGTTGTCTTCAGTTCCTGTGAGCCAGTGTTGTGCTGATACTGAGTGACATAGATCTTTAAGTATTAAACATTGCCCATTCAAACTACCTCTCAGATGGATTGAATACTTGAAATAATAGTCCAGGGACTGAGTTTCCAGCTCATTTTCACATTAATTTAAGGGTCAGATATTCTCACAAAGCACAAATTATCCCAGGACAAAGGGACATTTTATGCCCTTCTGTGGTGGAGAGACTGAGGTCAGTGCTGTGCTCTGTAAACCAATTGTTGAGAATAGAGAAAAACAGACTCTGGAATGCAGCAACAACCTTATTCTGAGAGAGTCAGGGACAAACTGCACCAGGAAATAGATGAAATTTGCAACTATGCCAGCACAGAGCTCAGCTCTCACAGTCCCAGTACAGTTATGCCAGCACAACACTCCCACAGTTTCAGTAGGATTACACCAGCACAGAGCTCGGCTCCCATAGTCCCAGTACACTTACACCAGCTCAAGGCTCCCACAGTCCCAGTAGGATTAAACCAGAATAGAGCACGGCTCCCACAATCCCAATGCACTTACACCAGCACAAGACTCCCAAACTCCCTGCACACTTACACCAGCACAACGCTCACCCAGTTCAGTACGCTTACACCAGCAAAACTCAGATCCCACAGTCCGAGCACACTTACATCAGCACAACACCCCCACAGTCCCAGTTTACTTACACCAGCAGAGCTCAGCTCCCAGTCCCAACACACTAAAACCAGAACAACACTCCCACAGTCCCAGTAGGATTACACCATAACAGAGCTTGGCTCCCACAGTCCTAGTACACTTACAACAGCTCAATGCTCCCACACTCCCAGTGCAGTTATCCAGGCACAATGCACCTACACTCCCAGTGCAGTTACCCCAGCACAACACACCCATAGCCACAGTACATTTACCCCAACACAACGCACCCACACTCCCAGCACACTTACTGCAGCACAGAGATCAGCTCCCATAGTCACAGTACACTAACACCAGCACAACTCTCCCACAGTCACAGTACACTTACACCAGCAGAACTCTCCCACAGTCACAGTACACTTACACCAGCACAACACACCCATAGTCCCAGTACACTTACACCAGCACAACACACCTATAGTCACAGTACACTTACACCAGCACATCACTCCCATAGTCACAGTACACTTACACCAGCACAACACACCTATAGTCACAGTACACTTACACCAGCACATCACTCCCATAGTCACAGTACACTTACACCAGCACAACACACCTATAGTCACAGTACACTTACACCAGCACATCACTCCCATAGTCACAGTACACTTACATCAGCACAACACACCCATAGTCACAGTACACTTACCCCAGCACAATGCACCCACACTCCCAGTACAGTTACTCCAGCATAATGCACCCACAGTCCCAGCACACTTACTGCAGCACAGAGATCAGCTCCCATAGTCACAGTACACTTACATCAGCATAACACTCCCATAGTCATGGTACACTTCACCAGCACAACACTCTCATAGTCACAGCACGCTTACACCAGGACAATACTCCCATAGTCACAGTACACTTACACCAGCTCAACACTCCCATAGTCACAGTACACTTACACCAGCTCAACACTCCCATAGTCACAGTACACTTACACCAGCTCAACACTCCCATAGTCACAGTACACTTACACCAGCACAACACTCCCATAGTCCCAGTACACTTACACCAGCACAACACTCCCATAGTCACAGTACACTTACACCAGCACAACACTCCCATAGTCACAGTACACTTACACCAGCACAACACTCCCATAGTCACAGTACACTTACACCAGCACAACACTCCCATAGTCCCAGTACACTTACACCAGCACAACACTCCCACAGTCACAGTACACTTACACCAGCACAACACTCCCATAGTCACAGTACACTTACACCAGCACAACACTCCCATAGTCACAGTACACTTACACCAGCACAACACTCCCACAGTCACAGTACACTTACACCAGCACAACACTCACACAGTCACAGTACACTTACACCAGCACAACACACCCATCGTTACTGTACGCTTACACCAGCACAACACACCCATAGTCACAGTACACTTACACCAGCACAACACTCCCATAGTCCCAGTACACTTACACCAGCACAACACTCCCATAGTCCCAGTACACTTACACCAGCACAACACTCCCATAGTCCCAGTACACTCACACCAGCACAACACTCCCATAGTCACAGTACACTTACACCAGCACAACACTCCCATAGTCACAGTACACTTGCACCAGCACAACACACCCATAATCATAGTACGCTTACACCAGCACAACACACCCATAGTTACTGTACGCTTACACCAGCACAACACACCCATAGTCACTGTACGCTTACACCAGCACAACACTCCTATAGTCACAGTACACTTACACCAGCATGTCGCTCCCATAGTTACAGTACACTTACACCAGCACATCACTCCCATAGTCACAGTACACTTACACCAGCTCAACACTCCCATAGTCACAGTACACTTACACCAGCACAACACTCCCATAGTCCCAGTACACTTACACCAGCACAACACTCCCATAGTCACAGTACACTTACACCAGCACAACACTCCCATAGTCACAGTACACTTACACCAGCACAACACTCCCATAGTCACAGTACACTTACACCAGCACAACACTCCCATAGTCACAGTACACTTACACCAGCACAACACTCCCACAGTCACAGTACACTTACACCAGCACAACACTCCCATAGTCACAGTACACTTACACCAGCACAACACTCCCATAGTCACAGTACACTTACACCAGCACAACACTCCCACAGTCACAGTACACTTACACCAGCACAACACTCACACAGTCACAGTACACTTACACCAGCACAACACACCCATCGTTACTGTACGCTTACACCAGCACAACACACCCATAGTCACAGTACACTTACACCAGCACAACACTCCCATAGTCCCAGTACACTTACACCAGCGCAACACTCCCATAGTCCCAGTACACTTACACCAGCACAACACTCCCATAGTCCCAGTACACTCACACCAGCACAACACTCCCATAGTCACAGTACACTTACACCAGCACAACACTCCCATAGTCACAGTACACTTGCACCAGCACAACACACCCATAATCATAGTACGCTTACACCAGCACAACACACCCATAGTTACTGTACGCTTACACCAGCACAACACACCCATAGTCACTGTACGCTTACACCAGCACAACACTCCTATAGTCACAGTACACTTACACCAGCATGTCGCTCCCATAGTTACAGTACACTTACACCAGCACATCACTCCCATAGTCACAGTACACTTACACCAGCACAACACACCCATAGTCACAGTACACTTACACCAGCACAACACACCTATAGTCACAGTACACTTACACCAGCACATCACTCCCATAGTCACAGTACACTTACACCAGCACAACACACCTATAGTCACAGTACACTTACACCAGCACATCACTCCCATAGTCACAGTACACTTACATCAGCACAACACACCCATAGTCACAGTACACTTACCCCAGCACAATGCACCCACACTCCCAGTACAGTTACTCCAGCATAATGCACCCACAGTCCCAGCACACTTACTGCAGCACAGAGATCAGCTCCCATAGTCACAGTACACTTACATCAGCATAACACTCCCATAGTCATGGTACACTTCACCAGCACAACACTCTCATAGTCACAGCACGCTTACACCAGCACAATACTCCCATAGTCACAGTACACTTACACCAGCTCAACACTCCCATAGTCACAGTACACTTACACCAGCTCAACACTCCCATAGTCACAGTACACTTACACCAGCTCAACACTCCCATAGTCACAGTACACTTACACCAGCACAACACTCCCATAGTCCCAGTACACTTACACCAGCACAACACTCCCATAGTCACAGTACACTTACACCAGCACAACACTCCCATAGTCACAGTACACTTACACCAGCACAACACTCCCATAGTCACAGTACACTTACACCAGCACAACACTCCCACAGTCACAGTACACTTACACCAGCACAACACTCCCATAGTCACAGTACACTTACACCAGCACAACACTCCCATAGTCACAGTACACTTACACCAGCACAACACTCCCACAGTCACAGTACACTTACACCAGCACAACACTCACACAGTCACAGTACACTTACACCAGCACAACACACCCATCGTTACTGTACGCTTACACCAGCACAACACACCCATAGTCACAGTACACTTACACCAGCACAACACTCCCATAGTCCCAGTACACTTACACCAGCACAACACTCCCATAGTCCCAGTACACTTACACCAGCACAACACTCCCATAGTCCCAGTACACTCACACCAGCACAACACTCCCATAGTCCCAGTACACTTACACCAGCACAACACTCCCATAGTCACAGTACACTTACACCAGCACAACACTCCCATAGTCACAGTACACTTGCACCAGCACAACACACCCATAATCATAGTACGCTTACACCAGCACAACACACCCATAGTTACTGTACGCTTACACCAGCACAACACACCCATAGTCACTGTACGCTTACACCAGCACAACACTCCTATAGTCACAGTACACTTACACCAGCATGTCGCTCCCATAGTTACAGTACACTTACACCAGCACATCACTCCCATAGTCACAGTACACTTACACCAGCACAACACACCCATAGTCACAGTACACTTACACCAGCACAATGCACCCACACCACCAGTATTGACTCAAATTTCAGACATGCTACTTTACAAGTACAATTATCAGCAAGCACAAGAGGGCTAGATCAAGCAATAACAACATTCTTAATAATACCTGTAAACATTTATAGTACAAACCCCCTATAGAATAACACCCTTAATGGAAGCACCCATATGGAGATGGAGGAGGATCCCTAAAGGACAACACCCGTAATAAAGAGCAACGTTCAAGAACAGCACCCTAAGGAACTGCACCAGTAATGCACAGCAATCTTAATTAGCAGTCTCTTTAAATAACTACACCCTTAATAACTGTGCTCTTAATAACTACACCCTTAATAACTGTGCCCTTAATAACTACACCCTTAATAACTGTGCTCTTAACAACTACACCCTTAATAACTGCTTTTAATAACTACACCCTTAATAACTGTTCTCTTAATAACTACACCCTTAATAACTGTGCTCTTAATGACAGCACCATTAAGGACTGTGCCTTTGAAGAGCAGCAGCCTGAATACAATAACCATGAATAAAAAATGTTTAAACTGCAGCAGCTTTCACTCACAGCACCCTGAAAGAATAGCAGCCTTAATGGTTATCACCTTTAAATGACCAGCAGCACTATGAACAACACCCTTAATTAAACTAGAACTGTTACACTTTTCCATCACACTTACTGTCACACCCAAACCAAAATAATGTGGCTTTCCAATCAGTCCTCCCAGCTCCAGTTTAATGAATATGTTCAGCAATTCACTCCATGGTCATATCTGTTTCAGTCTCTCATTCTCCAGGTCCCTCACTCCCCCTCGATCATCTCCCTGTTATCCTCATAAGCCCCTCTCCACCTACTCCCCTTTCTCTTTCTCTCCAACTCCCATTCCACGTCACCTCCTACTTCATCCCACACCTCCACAGCCCCCTCCCCATTTCACCCTCACCATCCCCAATACCCCCTCCCAACTCACACACCTCAACATGCCCTCCCCATCTACCCCTCCCCATATTCCTCTATCCCATGTAAACTTCCCCCATTTCCCCTCCCTATCTCCCACTCCCCATCTCCCCCTCCCCATTTCCCCTCTCTATCTCCCCCTCCTGAACACCCGTTTCCCATCTCACCCTCCCCAACTACCCCTCCCCATCTCCCACTCCCTATCTTCCCCTCCCCAACTCCCACTCCCCAACTTCCCCTCCCCAACTCGTACTCCCCATCTCCCTCTCCCTAACCCCACTCCCCATCCTCCCCTCCCCAACTCCTAGCCTCCATCTCCCCCTCCCCAACTCTACCTCCCTATTTCCCCCCCAGCTCCCCTACCCCTCCCCCTTCTCCACTCCCACTTGCTATCACCCCCTCCCCAACTGCCCCACTCCATCTATACCTTCTCATCTTCCACCCCCCATCTCCCTCTCCTCATCTCTTCCTTCCCCATCTAACCCTTCCCACCTGCCCCTCCCTATCTCCCCCTCCCCTTTCTCCCTACACTAACCACCCCTCTCATCTCGCCCTCCCCATCTCCCCCTCCCCATCAACCCCCTCCCCATCTCCCCATCCCCTTCTCCCCCTCCCATCTCCCCCTCCCCATCTACCCCTTCCCTTCTCACCCTCCCCTACTCCCCCCACCCATCTCCCCCTCTCCTATTCCACACTTACCTATCTTCCCTCCCCCTTCTCACCTCCCTCATTTCCCCTGCCCAACACCCCACCCCCCCCCACCCCCCAACCCCCCACCCCCCCAACCCCCCCAGCACTGAGCTTAGGGCCACCTAAGCCAAAACCAACTCCAACTTTCATCCCTGGTGTGACCTTTGCCCTGCCCTTTTCATTGTCAAGGCTTGAGAGAGTGGCCTTGTTCTCTGTTAATGCCCTTGTTGGTCCCACCCAGTCTGCTGGGGCAGCCTGCTCCAGACCAGGTCAAGGGGTTTCCATGCGTAACTGGGTCCTAAAGGCCCAGAGCTGCTGTTCAGGTCCGGTCACCAGGACCAATCTGAGGCAGCCTCAATGAAAACTCTGCGAACAGCAACCTCCCCTGCTGCAGCCATTGTGGGAACAATTGAGGAGTCCATCGGGGAACACAAGGATTAGGTGCAGGAATAGGCCATTTGGCCACTTGAACCTGCTCCACCATTCAATAAGATCATGACTGATTTGGTTGTGTCTCAACTCCACTTTCCGGCCTGCCCCCCTTAACCCTTGACTCCTTTGTCTATCAAAAATCTGTGCACCTCAGCCAATCAATGACCCAGCCCTTACTGCTCTCTGGGAAGAAAATTCCATAGACTAACAACCCTCTGTAGGGAAAATACTCTCATCTCAGTCTTAAATAGGAGACCCTAATTTTTAAACTGTGTTCTTTAGTTCTAGACTTCCCCAAAAGGGGAAACATCCTCTCAGCATCCACCCTGTCAAACCCCCTCAGGATCCTGTTTCAATGAGATCACCTCTCAAACTTCTAAACTCCAATGAGTATAGGCCCAACTTGCCTTTCCTCTTCATCCCAGGAATCAGTCGCATGGACCTTCTCTAAACTGCTTCTAATGCAACTATATCCTTTCTTAAATAAAGAGACCAAAACTGTACACAGCACTCCAGATGTGAGGAGCACACAGAGCAGGCACGAGTGACTGATAATATGGACGGTTAACTCTTATTTAAAACTGAAGTGAGTTGCTGAAGTAAAATTTCTTTTGTCTGGAGTTGGTGTTATTTTTATATTTATAGTGAAGTGAGAGCAGGACCCCTGAGTTAGGTAGGAAGGCAATGGCCAGGTGGTATTAATGATGGTGGAGATACAGAGTGAGGGAGTGTTGGTGCACTGGGGAGCAGAGGGATGGTCCAGGTAAAATGTTCTCTGAGCTTTAACAGCTAGCAAAGGGCCTGGTGGGCAATTCCATTCCTGCTCTACATCCTGAACATCTCACTGCCTAGGCACTGGTCAGGACTGGATGATCATAAAGTTATGGAGCATGCAGCAGATGACCACAAAGCTGGATACCCACCCAGGACTACACTCGAAATCTCCTCTAGTAAGGTCCAGGCAGCAGGACCGCTGCTTGAGCATGTCCACCATCTGTCTGCTCAATGAGATTTTTTGCGGCAACATGGCTTCCAGCAGCTGTACCCAGGCTCCTGATTACTGCCAAGATAGTGGGCACAGGCCTAACTACTGCCACATGGCAGCTGGACATTGAGGGAGTGGAAACCCATTCTGTTGTTAAAGATACCAGAGCTGTGCTGAGGAGCACCCAAGGCAATGTTGTTGCAATATTTGGTGCCTTGTACCCTGGGAAAGTCTGCCATACAGAAAAATTTCAGGGCTTTCTCCTGCTTCATTGTCCTTACAGAGGGACGTGTAGATGTTCCCAGGCTGTAGAGAGCCTCAGTCACTTTTGTGGTCCAGTGGGGGATTGCAGATTTTGCTGCTGTCACCTTTTGCAGCCCAGGCCATGTTCGAGACCATGTTGGCAATGACAGGTCAGGTTAATCCTGTTCAGGCAACCCCAGCCCCCTGCCCCTCTACAATTGCCCTGTGCACGGCTGGGGTTATCGCTGCAGGAGGTGAAGCCGCTTGATGACAAGTCTCCCTGGAGAAGTGAGGCCACCTCAGACATTGCTCCTATGTGCAGTTGAGGTTTAGGAAGAGCTCCCTGAAGATCCACTGTGAGTTGTCCAGGCCTCTCCTCCACCTCCTCTCTCATATCCTAGCTCCTCTTCCTCTGTCCTGTCTTCCTTACAGTTCCCTCCTCTGCAACAGTCCCAAAAACGACTCCACCACATTCACTCTTGTCCAGAGGAAATTGTGGGGAAGATGGTGTGGGATAGGAGAGGGTTGGGGAGGAGTGTGATGGGGTGGGGTGGGCCAGGAGAGGAAGGGGGATCTTATTGGAAGGTGGCTGATGGTAGGTTTGGTGAGAGCAGAGGGGCGTGGGGGGATACAAAGATAGACAGGAAAGCATACAAAGAGTTTTTTTAAATTCATTCATGGAATGTAGGTGTCGCTGCCTCAGCCAGCATTTATTCCTATCCCTATTTGCCCTTGGTCAGAAGGCATTTAAGAGTCAATCACATTACGCAGACCAGGCGAAGACAGCAGATTTCTTTCCCAAAAGGACACTAGTGAACCAGATGAGTTTTTTTTACAACAATCAGCAACAGTTACATGGTCATCATCAGACTTTTAATTCCAGAGTTTTATTGAAGTCAAATGTCATCATCTGCTGTGGTGGGATTCAAACCCGAGTCTCCGGAGCATTACCCGGGGTCTCTGGAATATTAGTTCAATGATAATACCACTAGGCCACTGCCTCTCTTCAAAGCAATAAGTGAGTGGGCAAAAATATGGCAGATGGCGTATAATGTCAGAAAATTGATCTTGTCCAATTTGGCAGGAAGAATTATTTAAATAGAGAGATATTGCATAATGCTGCAGGACAGAGGGATCTGGGCATCCTTGTACATGAATCATAAGAAGTCAGCATTCAGGTACAGTAATAATTAGGAAGGCAAATGAAAGGTTAGCCTTTATTGCAAGGGGAATGGATTATAAAGGTAGGGAAATGTTGCTGCATCTGTACAGGGCATTAGTGAGACCGCATCTGGAGTACTGTGTGCAGTTTTGGTCTCCTTACTTAAGGAGGAATATACTTGCATTGGAAGCAATTCAGAGAAGGTTCACTAGACTGATTCATTGGATGAAGGGGCTGTCTTATGAGGATAGGTTGAGCGGGTTAGGCCTATACTCATTGGAGTTTAGAGGAATTAGATGTGATCTTATAAGATTGATAGGGTAGCTGCTGAGAGGATGTTTCACAGCTCATGGGGGAATCTAGAATTAGGGAGGCACAGTTTAAAAATAAGGAGCCTCCAATTTAAGACAGAGATGAGGAGGAATTTCTTCTCTCAGAGGGTCGTTGCCTTTGGAATTCTCTTCCACAGACACCAGTGGAGGCTGGGTCATTGCATATATCTTTGCCTACCTTGAAGAAGTACTGCTCTTCTCTCCAGCAGGATTTCCGCTTGTCCCTTTTGCCTTGTTCACCTTTACTACTTTCCATTTCTCTCCTGGTGTTTGACAAGGTGTTTACTAAAACTCGCTTTCACGGCCATATTTCCTTCCTCAGTGACTGTCTCCATCTCCGACTTACTCCACGTGGGTTCCAACTGAAGTTCCACCCCTCATGTTTCGAACCCACTCAGGGTTACAGGTATCTCTGGGACATACATCACTACTCGGACTGCTGTTCTCATTGCACCCTGAGATCCACACTCAGTGCCATGCGCCACCATATGAACACACTCGACCTCTCCCTCCAGCAGCACCGAATCACCCTATCTCTAAGCTGTCCTTGCCAACAGTGTCATTTTATTCTTCGTCTCATCCAATGCCTCAATAAGAAACTTTGTCTCTTTCCTTCAGGTGCAAAGGTACGCAAGCTCTAACAACTCATCGACACCAAAGCCCATCCAGGACCCTCCACCCCTGACCATCCCTCTGTCCCCATCCAGTCTTCCAATCCCAGCCCCGGCCGTGCATTCATCTTACCCCCTGACCTTCCCCTCTCTGATGCTGAATGTTCAGTGCTCAGCAAAGGACTCATTTTCATATCCTTACGCCCTCACCTCAATGAATTTTGGGCTCGGCACAATGCTGAACTCTTCTTCCTCCACCTTCATCTCCATGCTCAGTTCTTTGGGCAGGAGTCCTCTCCCCATTCAATGGATCCTTTTACCCACCTCCAATATTCTCCCTCCACCTGGACCCCTCCCTCTGGATTCTTACCTGCTCTTGATCTTTTCATTGAGAACTGTTGGCGTGATATCAGTTGTCTCAATTTCTCTGCTCCTCTCACCCACTCTAACCTGTCTCTTTCTGAACTTGCCGCACTCCGTTCTCTCAGGTCCAACCCTGACTTTGTCATCAAACCTGCTGACAAGGGTGGTGCTGTTGTTGTCTGGCGCACTGACCTCTACCTCGCAGAGGCTGAGCGTCAACTCGCAGACACTTCCTCCTACCTCCCCCGGACCCTGACCCCACCATTGAACATCAAGCCATTGTTTCCAGGACTGTCACTAACCTCATCTCCTCTGGAGATCTTCCCTCCACAGCTTCCAACCTCAGAGTCTCCCAATCTCGGACGGCCCGCTTCTACCTCCTACCCAAAATCCACAAACAGGACTGTCCTGGCAGACCGATCGTGTCAGCCTGTTCCTTCCCCATGAAACTCATTTCTTGCTATCTTGACTCCATTCTCTCTCCCCTTGTCCAGTCTCTTCCCACCTACATCCACGATTCCTCTGACGCCCTACATCATATCAATAATTTCCAGTTCCCTGGCCCCAATCACCTCCTGTTCACCCTGGACGTCCAATCCTGCTACACCTCCATCCCCCACTGGGATGGTCTAAGGGCTCTCCACTTCTTCCTCAAACAGAGGCCGAACAATCCCCATCCACCACTACTCTCCTCCGTCTGGCTGAACTTGTTCTCTCACTGAACAATTTCTCCTTAAACTCGTCTCACTTCCTCCAAATAAAAGGTGTGGCTGCATGGGCCCCGGTTATGCCTATCTCTTTATGGGGTATGTGGAACATTCCTTGTTCCAGTTCTACTCCGGCCCCCTCCCACTACTCTTTCTCTGGTACATCAATGATTACTT
Source organism: Carcharodon carcharias (assembly GCF_017639515.1). Classification (NCBI taxonomy): domain Eukaryota; kingdom Metazoa; phylum Chordata; class Chondrichthyes; order Lamniformes; family Lamnidae; genus Carcharodon; species Carcharodon carcharias. Next base: position 23,737,650 of record NC_054488.1, read on the forward strand.
CGGTGCTGCTTCATGCTCTCGTCTGGACCTAATAAAATGTATTAATTTTGCTTCCAATTTCCACCCCTCCATCATTTTCACATGGTCCATCACTGACACTTCCCTTCCCTTCCTTGACCTCTCTGTCTCAATTTCTGGTGATAGACTGTCTACCAATATTCATTACAAGCCTACCGACTCCCACAGCTACCTCGACTACAGCTCCTCACACCCCACTTCCTGTAAGGACTCCATCCCATTCTCTCAGTTCCTTCACCTCCATCGCATCTGTTCTGATGATGCCACTTTCTAAAACAGTTCCCCTGACATGCCTTTCTTCTTCTTTAACCAAGGTTTCCCACCCACAGTGGTTGACAGGGCCCTCAACCATCTCTGGCCCATCTCCCGTGCATCTGGCCTCACACCTCCCTCTCCCTCCCAGAACCATGATAGGGTTCCCCTTGTCTTCACTCATCACCCCACCAGCCTCCGCATTCAAAGGATCATCTTCTGCCATTTTCATCAACTCCAGCATGATGCCACCACCAAACACATCTTCCCTTCACCCCCCCCAGCACCCCCCCACCAACCCCCCCCACCCCCCGGCCCCCGGCCCCCCCAATTGGCATTCCGTAGGGCCCGTTCCCTCTGGGACACCCTGGTCCACTCTTCCATCACCCCCTACACCTCAACCCCCTCCCATGGCACCTTCCCACGCAACCGCAGAAAGTGCAACACCTGCCCCTTTACTATCCACCTCCTCACTGTCCAAGGGCCAAAACACTCCTTTCAAGTGAAGCAGTGTTTCACTTGCACTTTCCTCAATTTAGTCTACTGCATTCACTGCTCCCAATGCGGTTTCCTCTTCATTGGAGAGACCAAACGCAGACTGGGTGACCGCTTTGCGGAACACCTTCGGTCTGTCTGCAAGCATTACCCAGACCTTCCTGTCGCTTGCCATTTCAACACTCCACCCTGCTCTCATGCCCACATGTCCGTCCTTGGCCTGCTGCAATGTTCCAGTGAAGCTCAACGCAAACTGGAGGAACAACACCTCATCTTCCGATTAGGCTCTTTACAGCCTTCCGAACTTAATATTGAGTTCAACAACTTCAGATCATAAACCCTCTCCTCCACCCCACCCCCTTTCCAATCCCCCTTTTCCCAATATTTATAATTATTAAATATATATATTTTTTAATATATTTTTTCTTTTCCCACCTATTTCTATTATTTGTAAATTTATTTCCATTTATTGTTTTATCTCCACCTTTTAGCCTCTTTCAATCCCTTCCCCCCACCCTACTCCCAGTAGGACTATGTGTCACTTGCTCGTTCTGCTTTCTACCCTTAAAGTACCATTAGCACATTCCTTAGCTAACATCACAACCATCAGCGCCCCTTTGTCCTTTTGTCTATGGCATCTTTGGCAATCTCTTCTTTGCCTCCACCTATCACTGGCCCTCTATCCAGCTCAACCTGTCCCAGCCCTCTTCAACCAGCTTATATTTTACCTCATTTCTATTTTTCCTTAGCTCTGATGAAGAGTCATATGGACTCGAAACGTTAACTATATTCCTCTCCGCAGATGCTGTCAGACCTGCTGAGTTTTTCCAGCTATTTTTGTTTTTGAATCTTTTTCCTTTATTGTTTCATGGGATGTGAGCATCACTGGCAAGACCAACATTTGTTACCCATTCCTAATTGCCCTTGAACTGAATTGAGTGGCTTGCTCAACCATTGCAGAACATGGTTAAGAGTCAACCACATTTCTGTCGGCCTGGAGTCACATGTAGACCTAACTCGATAAGGATGGCAGATTTCCTTCCCTAAAATACATTAGTGAACTAGATGGGTTTTTATAAGAATAGGAGGTAGCTGGCATGGCCAGCATTATTGAGACTAGCTTTATATTCCAGATTTATTATCAATTAAATTTAAACTTCATCAGCTGCCATGGTGGGATTTGAACCAACATTAGCCTGGGTCACTGAGCTATTAGTCTAGTGACATTCCATTATGCCACCATGTCCCTCATTCAAGGCTGAGTTAGACAGGTTTTTGATTGTCAAGGGAGTCAAGGGCTATGGCAGGAGTTAAGACCACAATCAAATCAGCCATGATTTTATTGAATGGCAGGGCAGGCTTGCTGGATGGAATGGCCTACTCCTGCTCCTATTTCTTATGATCTTATGGCTGCAATGAGGAGAAATTTCCTCATTCAAAGAATTGTGAATCTTTGGAATCGTCTACCCCAGAGGGTTACGGATGCTTCATCATTGAATATACTTAAGGCTGAGTTAGACAGATTCTTAGTCGCTCAGGAATCAAAGAAGCAAGTAGGAAAGTGGAATTGAAGCCCAAGGTCAGCCATGATCGTGTTGAATGACAAAGCAGGCTCGAGAGGCTGAATGGTCTAGTCCTGTCCCTCCTGTTAATTACATTGCTTATTTTCTTATTCAATAGCCCATTTCATCTGTGTTCCTGGGGACAACTTTCTAGGATCTTCCATAGAAAGTTATTTATTTCAGTTGAGAGTATCCAACACAGCAGCTCTGTCCTGTAGTAAGCAATACAAAGGGCACTGAGGCCAGATGGAGTGTTTCAGACCCAGGGTGAGGAGCTGTGAAATCCTCCCCTTCCCCCAGCACATTAAATCAATGTGAGGAAAACACCAATTTTTTTATTTAACCAGATGGAATTGATCACAAAAATAACTGGAATGTTTTCATGTTCCCCATTCAAGCTTTACCTGTAAACAACTGCTAAGTATTAAATTCCTGCCTTCCCTGAATTGGACTATTGCCTCAGAGTCAGAAAGTTGTGGGTTCAAGTCCCACACAAGAGACCTGAGCACAGAATTCAGGCTGACACTCCTAGTGCAGTACTGAGGGAGTGCCATCTTTCACATGAGATGTTAAACCGAGGTCCCATCTGCCCTCTCAGGTGGATGTAAAAGAGCAGGGGAATTATCTCTGGAGCCCTGGGTCAATATTTGTCCCTTAACTAACTGCTAAAACTGATTATGTGGTTATCACTTTGCTGTTTGTGGGATCTTGCTCTGTACAAATTGGCTGCTGTGTATCCTACCTTACAACAGTGACCACACTTCAGAAGATCCTTATCAACTGGTGAAAGGGGCTGGTTAAATGCAGGTTCTTTCTTTTCTCACAACTCTGTTTGCCCCACTCCTTATCCCAGCCACATTTTAAATTTTCATCACCTTGCATAAACTAATTCTCAATGGTTAAGAACTAATCTCACAGGAAAGGTGATTTTTCTACATCACATTTTGTTTTCCTGCTTCTTTCCGATGCCTTTCATAGTCAAATAGTCCGCTGACGTTCCCAGTCGGGACTCTCTCACCATCCTCCAGCCAGAGTGAATGTGTTCAAGATGGGAGGGGGTTGGGAGAGCGACAGATTACAAATTACAATCAAATTACGATCATTAACACATGAGAGCAACTGAACAGGTTTCTCTCCTCAGACTGCTCAGCATTTTACCTGAGCAAATGTCTCTTAAACTAAGACACTTTAAACTCAGGCGCTCCGCTCTCACTAGTTAACATAACCTGGGTCATCTGGTGAATCCAGCTGTGGTAAACTGCTGATTGGAATTGACGTTAGATTCCCACCCATCACCAGTCTACCCATAAAGGCAGAAATATCAAAGATCAGAGTTAGACAGGTTAAATTAATTGGGGTATTTATTCACAAATTAAACCATCAATGAAACATAACTAAATGAGTGTATACATTTACTCCCTGAATGCAAACACTTACTCCCCTGTGTGGGAAACCCCCCTTTCCTCTACACTCCCAGTACACATTGCAGCCCTTTGCTTACGCTGCTTGAAAGAGAAGACAGCAGGAAGGGAGACAAAATCCCTCCGGATAATGTTCTGCTGTCCTCACCAGTGCTCTGCTGGGAGTAGCCGGGGAATACAGACAATTCCTCAATCAGAATTGGTCAACAGTTAACAATCTACTCCAAATAACAGCTGGAGGGTGACCAGGAGAGTGTTTGGGAGAGTGCCTGAGAGAGTGACCAGGAGAGTGACCGGGAGAATGAATGGAAGAGTGACTGAGTGACCAGGAGAGTGACAAGGAGGGTGACCGGAAGTGCCTGAGAGAGTGACCAGGAGAGTGACCGGGAGACTGACTGGGTGAGTGACCAGGAGAGTGGTCGGGTGAGTGACCGAGACAGTGACTGCAAGATCTTATTGGGAGTATGACTGGGAGTGATCAGGTGAGTGATTGGGTGAGTGACCAGGATAGTGACTGGTGGAGAGTGACCGAGAGAGTGCTGAGAGAATGGCGGGGAGAGTAACCAAAAGAGTTACCGGGAGAGTGACTGAGACAATGACCGAGAGCGACTGAGAGTGTGACTGGGAGAGTGGCTTGGAGAGAGAGTGGAGAATGACTGGGAGCGTATCTAAAAGAGGTGACTTAGAGAGTGATTGAGGGAAGTGGCTGAGGGAGTGACCAGGAGAGTGGCCAGGTGAGTGAGTGGCAGAGTGACTGAGAGTAACCAGGAAGTCACTACTGCAGGGTATTGCTAGAGATTGAATCAATCTCCCTGCACCCTGCATTAAAACACCAGTCAGGTTGATATTGCCCAGTATTATTTGAGCCAATGGAGTTGCAGATTTAAGCAATTGCTGATCTCAATGCTCACATCTCATCTTCCACACCTGCAGGTCCCAGCTGGTGAGATTCTGCCTGCCATTCAGCTGTGATTGATAAAGAGCAATTTTGTAAGTCTGAACATTTGTAACCAGGAGTCTCGCTGACAGTAGCCATCAGAAATTCCACAGGCTATCTGTGATTTTCCAGCCATTAATAGTTCATAGAAAACTATTTTCCCTCTTTTGTACTTCCTGGGTGCCATTTGACCAAGTAATTTAAATGTTTGTATTATTTTTACTAGTGGCTGCCCTGACCAGTAGAGCTGGTACCGCCAGTCAGAGCCAGCACCTCTGTGTAGATCAAGAATCAAGTGTGAGAGGGTAGAGTTTACACCATTCAACAAGCCGTCCAATTGGATTACTTGTATTGTGACTTGGACATGCACTCCCTCCTGGCTGGCATTACTCAATTGAGCAATTGCCTGGGGAATTGTCAGTAAGAATAAGATGACACATAACTGATTCAGGCAAATAAGATCGAACCAGCGGATGTGCTATTCACTGAGCTTGTGCTGGTCTCAGTCAGGGTACAGCAGGTCATCTGCTCCTTGCCTCTTGCACAAAAAAAGACCTGCATTTCTATAGTGCCCTTCACTTCCTCAGGATGCCCCAAAGAGCATTAAAGATAATGAAGCATTTTTGGAAGTGGAGTCACTGTTGTAATGAAGGAAAATGCAGCCAATTTGTGCACAGCAAGCTCCCACAAACAGTAACATGATAACGATTAGATGAACCTATTATTTAGGAATGTTGACTGAGAGATAAGTATTGGCCAGGACTCAAGGATAACTCCATTAATCGTCTTCAGACATATCCACCTGAAAGTTTAACATTGCGTATTAGAGATGGCATCTCTCACACTACAGCACTCCCTCAGTATTACACTGGAGTGTCAGCCTCAATTTTGAGGAATATTTAACCCACGATCTTCTGACTCAGCTGAGAGTGCTACACACCCGACCCTTGTACTGTATCATAGCCACGCTTTAACAGGTGAGCTCTGAACTACTGCTGTTGGTAGGATTTCAACCAATGAGGGTCCAAGTACTATAGCAAATGAACTATCAGGAGCACAAGTCATGTAACACTCCCTCAAACAATCCTGTAATCCCTCTATAAACAGCTGTGTAATTCCCCTTTAAACAATTGTCTCTTATCTCCTAAACAGTTTTGCAATTCCCATTTAAACAGTTGTATAATTACCCTTTTAAAATTGTGTATTTCCCCTTTAAACTTTTGTCCAATTCCTCTTTAGACAATAGTGTAACTCTCTTTAAACATTGTGTAATGCGCATTCAACATTATGTATTTCTTATTGATCGGTTATGCCTTTGAACATTTCTGTAACTCGCCTTTAAACAATTGTGTGATTTCCCCTTTAAGCAATTGTCCAATTCCCCTTTAAACAGTAGTTTATTTCCTCTTAAGCAGTTATGTAATTCCCCTTTAAATGGTTGTGTAATGTTCAGTATCTTTGAAGGCGATTGAGGGTGCCCAATATGGAGAGGACACTGCACTGCTAGGCAGCCTGCTCTCCTCCTCACTGAATACCCACTAACTCAGTTAGCTGCGGTGCATTGACCATCAGTTCTTCATATTTGTCAATGAACAAGCGAAGGCGAGAGAGATAGTTGTCTTCATTGTAAGGGATGCTGTGTTGTTTGAAGTACTTTGATACGATAGGCTTCACCTGTTAGCAATAAAAGGATGAGATTCAGAAAGAGCAGCAAATCAATATTCAGCTTTCTTCCTTGGGAATATACAGGATCACCAAAATGTCACTGACACTATAACAACCCATACCTCTAGCACCCTAACTCTCCCATCACTCTAGCATCCTAACTCTCCCATCATTCTAGTACCCTAACTCTCCCATCACTCTAGCTCCATAACTCTCCCATCACTCTAGCTCCCCAACTCTCCCACAACTCCAGCTCCCTAAGTCTCCCATCATTCTAGCACCCTAACTCCCATAACTCCAGCACCCTAATTCTCCCATTACTCTAGCACCCTAACTCTCCCTTCACTCTAGCTCCCTAACCCTCCCATCACTCTAGCACCCTAATTCTCCCATCACTCTAGCACCCTAACTCTCCCATAACTTCAGCACCCTAACTCTCCCACAACTCCAGCTCCCTAATTCTCCCATCACTCTAGCTCCCTAACTCTCCCATCACTCTAGCACCCTAATTTTCCCATCACTCTAGCACCCTAACTCTCCCATAACTCCAGCGCCCTACTCTCCCATCACTCCAGCACCCTAACTCTCCCATCACTCCAGCACCCTAACTCTCCCATCACTCCAGCACCCTAACTCGCCCATCACTCCAGCACCCTAAAAACCTCTCGAGAATTGGTCATCTTATTCCTGAATTTAGAGCTGCATCTCAAACATACCAATTGAAGTTATAGGATATGACAGTTGTTTAAAGTTTTCCTCTGGGATTTTAAATAACAGCCTTTACCAACTGCTGTGTCATAAAACTCCCTAACTCTTCCATCATAATAGCACCCTAACTCCCCCATCACTCTAGCACCCTAAATCTCCCATCATTCTAGCTCCCTAACTCTCCCATCACTGTAGAACCCTACTTCTCCCATCACTCTAGAACCCTAACTCTTCCATCACTCGACAACCCTAACTCTTCCATCACTCTAGAACCCTAACTCTTCCATCACTCTACCTTCAGACACATGTTGTCAGACAATGTGGGGAACAGATGATGCTCCACATGGCAGTTGATGATTGAGTGTCCGAAGGACCAATCCAATAGCATGTTCCGAGGCAGGTTCAACACTCCATAGGCCATCTGGTAGATTCGCTTTGGCTTCTTTGTAGGAGAGAACATCGCCAATCCAATATGCTTTGAAAAATAATTTTGAAAGTCTTAAATAATCCATCTCCTGACACAAATTTTGGGACTGGATGGCATCGTGGGTTAGACTGTGGCTTTTCACCCAGATATAAATCTAGGTTTGACTAAAACATTCAGTTTATGATGATTAAAGGATTCTATAGGGTAGGTAGAGAAATGCTTTATTTAGTTGGGAGTCCAAAACAAGGGGACATAATTAGCGATGAACCGATCAGGGGCGATGTTAGGAATTGATTCTTCACATAAAGGGTAGTGGAAAGCTGGAGCTCTCTCCCCCAAAAGTCTGTTGAGACTGGGAGTCAATTGAAAATTTTAGAACTGAGATCAACAGATGTTGTTGAGTGAGGTTCTTAAGGCATGAGGAGCCAAAGTGATAAATGGAGTTATCCTAGAGGTCAGTCATGACCTAGTTGCATGGCAGAGCAGGTGGGAGTGATCATTTGCCTCTCCCTGTTCCAGTGTTCCTTATCACCGACACACTTCAACAGAAAGCGATATGGGGAGGTTGAGTCCAGTGTCTTATTCACTCCTACACCAACCCCCTCCCCGACCCCCCCCAACAACACACACACCCTGCCCAACACTTCCTGCCACTCCCACAAAACTCAGAAGTGATTTATTTAGAAAGGATTAATTGTGAAGTGGGTAATGGTGATCTCAGGTTTACATGGCATTACTTAATTATCATGGTTACCTCACTGTATCATAATAGACAGGATTGCTTGAGAATTATTGCTGCATCGATCAGAGATAAAGATTCATTTTTTAAAGGGACAGCATATTGTAGTCAGAATGGTTAGATTTCATTGGAAAACCAGGTAAGTGGGAAAGGCACATAGTGCCTGAGAGTGACAGAGATTAGGGAAAGTTTTGATAAGTTATAAAGTTGAAGACTGTGGGAGGAAGGAGTTATGGGGGCAGGGGTGGCAGGTGGGAATGACGAGTTCCATAGTTATAGAAATGGGAAAGACTGAGTTAAGAATGGGGATGATGGAGTGACTTAATATTGGGGCAGATGGAGTGAGTTAAGATTGGGGGGGATAGAATAAGTTAAGATTGGGGGAATGGAGTGATTTAAGATTGGGGGGAATGGAGTGAGTTAAGATTGGGGGGATGGAATGAGTTAAGATTGGGGGGATGGAGTGAGTTAAGATTGGGGGGATGGAGTGAGTTAAGATTGGGGGAATGGAGTGAGTTAAGATGGGGGGATAGGGTGAGTTAAGATTGGAAGGGATGGAGTGAGTTAAGATTGGGGGGGATAGAATAAGTTAAGATTAGGGGAATGGAGTGACTTAAGATTGGGGGGAATGGAGTGAGTTAAGATTGGGGGGATGGAATGAGTTAAGATTGGGGGGATGGAGTGAGTTAAGATTGGGGGTATGGAATGAGTTAAGATTGGGGGGATGGAGTGAGTTAAGATTGGAGGGATGGAGTGAGTTAAGATTGGGGGAATGGAGTGAGTTAAGATTGGGGGATGGGGTGAGTTAAGATTGGGGGGATGGAGTGAGCTAAGGGGGGGTGATGGAGTGAGTCTTGAGTATTCAGACTGTGTGTATTGGGCTGCTTACAGTTTGGGGTGAAAGAGAGAGTAAAGTTCAGAAAAACATTAATCAGCCAGTGCACAATCAGTCAATTAGAGATTAGAGAGGCTGCAGGAGATGTTGCGATAAATCTCCCTGCCAAAGAGAGACTAAATTTGAAAACATGATTGCACCAACACATTCCTCATACCCAAATCCTACCTGAAATATATTGACATGTATGTATGGAATGGAGTAAATAGTTTTGTACAACAGCATACAGAGGAATGCCGAGAGCAGTGATTGGAAACCGGACACATGCATTAGGAACCAGCAGTGGACCCACATCCCCAGGGTGATTGCCGAGAGTGTCCTGATGACTGTTGTCATTGGCTGATCCTGGATCAATCCTGGCAAAAGAATTCACGACATCAGCTTCTCCAATAGTTTGTATCTGTGCTTGATTCCCCACAGCTCCACACTGAACAGACTGGATCCCAGATCTTAGAAAGGACACATCGTATCTTTCATATCCAGGACATCCAAAGTGCTTCACTGCCAGTGAGATCCTTTCAAAAACAAATCACTCCTTTTTTATCAGCAAAGTAGCAGTTAATTCACACACAGCAAGATCTCACAATGGATATAGGGTAAATGATCAGATAATGTGTATTACTGATGTTGGTTGTGGGATAAATATTGGCCAGGACAACAGGGAACTTCCCTACTCCTCTTTCAATAGTGTCATGGGTTCTTTTAAGTCCATCTGAGAGGACATCTCATCCAAAAGATGACATCATTGCATTTATATAGCATCTTACACAGCATCCCAAAGTGCTTTACATCTGATTAAGTGTAGTTCCTGTTGTAATTTAGGAAACATGGCAGCCAATTTGTGCACAGCAAGCTCCTGCAAACAGCAATGTGAGGCTGACCAGATGATCTGTTTTGGTGACGTTGACTAAGGGATAAATATTGGCCAGAGCACTGGCCCTTCTTTGAAATAGTGCCATGGGATCTTTTACATCCACTTGTGAGAGCAAACAGAGTTCAATTTCTAACTGTTCCTCCAGTGTTTGTACCTCCAAGTTTGACTAATTCTTTTACAGATCTCTGTTTGAAAGCCTGACTCTGAGTTTCCCTTTATTTCCTTTTATTCCCCTTTGAAAGAGAAGACTGGGATCAAAGGACTTTCAAACACAATGGGTGTAAGGTGCTTTGAAATTACTGGACAAGTTAATCAATTGTTCATGGTTTATACCTGAGGGATAAAGCTTCAATTCTGTGTATTAACCATCTTTCAATACAATGCCTTTAGTTTAAAACAAAATCAAAATCAAATCCTTACTGTTGAATTTTTAAAATTCACTTACAGGATGTGGGCTTCGCTGGCTGGGCCAGCATTTATTGCCCATCCCTAGTTGCCATTGAGAAGGTGGTGGTGAGCTGCCTTCTTGAACCAATGCAGCCCATGTGGTGTAGGTACACCCACAGTGCTGTTAGGGAGGGAGTTCCAGGATTTTGACCCAGCGACATTAAAGGAATTGTGATATATTTCCAAGTCAGGATGATGCGTGACTTGGAGGGCAACTTCCAAATGGTGGTGTTCCCATCTATCTGCTGTCCTTGACCTTCTAGATGGTAGTGGTTGTGGGTTTGGAAGGTGCTGTCGAAGGAGCCTTGGTGAATTCCTGCAGTGCATCTTGTAGATGGTGCACACTGCTGCTACTGTGCGTCAGTGGTGAAGGGAATGAATGTTTGTGGAAGGGGTGCCAATCAAGTGGGTTGCTTTATCCTGGACGGTGTCAAGCTCCTTGAATGTTGTGGGAGCTGCACTCACCCAGTCAAGTGGAAAGTTGCTTCACACTCCTTACTTGTGCCTTGTAGCTGTTCACATGGCAACCGCCACCACTTTAATCTGAGTCAGAGACCCTGTTATTAACATGGCGACAAAGAGGGTGCACGGCAGGAAGATATTAATCAGCCGAGAATCCAACAAGACAGGGACAAGGAGATCCTGTCACTCACAATTGCAGGCCCATGTGCTGCAGACTCTCAGCCAGATTGACAACCTTGTGATGGGCAAGAGCATGAGCAGGAGGCAGGAGGCCACATGCAGTCAGGGACCTGGCAGTTGCTGCGGCTCAGGGTTGCAAGCGACATGGGGGGTGGTGGATAGCTTGGTTCAAAGGAAGCCCAATGCTTCCTTCTGGGGCCTCAAAACGCACCCTTGCTCCACAAGAAAACAAGTCTGGCTCAGAGTGCGGTTGCAGGTTTTGTCTGAAAGGGGCGAGTACGGTGCCCCTCTCTCATTCAGGTTGAAATTCCAGGTGTGATCTTGATGACATAACTGGATCCAATCTGTTTAGAAAACAAAATCCAGCTGTCCCATTTGAAAAAGTAGATTAACGTGGGGATACATGGGAAAGGAATAGGTTTGATGGGGGTAACTGTAACCTGTTAGTTTAACTGTCCCTCAACTTGGTTACTGCCAGATGGGGCATTTAAATGAGTCTTTGCCCAGGTGTCAGCTGGCTCACATTTCAGGTGAGGATCCATTTGTTTTTCTCAAGTTGACACAAGTGCGTGTGACTAGATACCCACATTGTGGCTGCTCCAATCCCAGCCACCCTCCATCACTCGGCTCCCACAAGGTCAGGCTCTCTTTTCTACAAAGCATGTCTATCTCCTTCCACAACACTCTGCTCGTTGTAACGCTGAAGTCCATTGAACAGCTGAACACCACTTCAATTTGGGGCTTCTCCCAACATGACTCTCGCTCATGGAGAGGAAACAAGAACCTGATAACATCCTTCACTAGTCCCTCCCTCTCTACCTAGTCTGCCAATATCATTGTGCTTAATACCTTAATAATCTTTTCTTTCATGTCCCTCTAAAGCTCCAATTTCCCTGTGCTACATCCATCAATCTTTAGCCATAGTCCATGAGAGGCCATGGGCGTAACAGAGACAAATGGATATAGTTTGAGGGGCACCACTCCACATCGAGCCCTGGGGCAAGGCAAGGAGGCAGCTCCCAGGAACTGCTCAGCCAGTACAGAGATTAAATCCGCACTGCTGGCATCATTCTTCACTACACTGCAGCCATCTAGCCAACAAAGCAACCGCAACTGCATCCCCCGTAACCACTCTGTCCCCACCGTGGTAATGACCTGTAACTCACTGCCCATGAGGAGGGTGGAAGTGGAGATGATAAATAATTTCAAGAGGAAATTGGATGGGCAATTGAAGGAAATATACCTGCAGGGGATAGAGCAGAGAAATGGGACTGACTGGATTGCTATACAGAGAGTTGGCATGGACTCTTTCTGTGCCATTATGACTTTATGACTTTCCCTATGTCCTCGCCATGTTAAAATCAATGCTATAGTTCAGGCTGTTCACTGTAGGGCTGAATCCAAAGGCAGGGCCACACCTCACAAAGTCAGAGACAACATGCGGAGAGTGAATGGATCATCATACTGCAGCATTAACAATTACTTTGTTGCGCCAACTTGGCTCAGCTTATAACACTGGCTGTGAGGCACTTTGGGACCTTCTGCAGACATGAAATGGATAGATGTATAAGAGGTTTACTGTCCAACCCTGATACCCTGATGTCTCTGATAGGCACCATGTTCATAGGCTATCATTCTGGATAACCCGCAAACTAAATTTACTGTAAGACATGAGTTCGCACAGAAGCAAACTGAATCAATAACACAGCAATTTATTTTATTTGTTCTTGTAATGTCAGTGTCACTGGCAAGACTAGCATTTATTGCACATTCCTATGGATGTAAGATATATTTATGTGAAAATATAAATAAATAAAATGAAGCCCACAGGCACCACAGTCATGATCTCCGATTGTAACTTGCTTATTCCCAGGATTATAGATCTCCTCACTTTCCTTCCTTTTTACAATCTTTCAGATTCTAAACTCAGGCTTAGTGTCACCTATGTATTGATTTATCGAGAGTTCTGTTTTATTCTTTCCAGTATTATGGGTCTCCTGTAATATACATTGTGCCTCTGCACAGGTCCCACTATTTATTCTTCAAAAGGGAACCAGCTGGTGAAATCCTTATAAAAAAAAGAGGACCTTCACAGTGAGGCCCTTGCAGATGAGACTCCCTGTCTAAAACGAACCATGGCAACAGGATTCCCTCCTAAATTAATGCTCCCTCTTTCATAAGGGGTTCTGATAAGGAAGCAGCTTCCTTAAAAGAGCATGCTGGAGGTAAAATTTCTATTTTAAAAAGTGAAACTAGTGAGGAAAACCCCCCCTTTAAAAGATAGCCCTGTTACTGAGATTCCCTGCAGCAAAGCAGTGCTCACAGTGAGACCCCTCAGGTAGTCAACAAAATGAATCATCAACAGCTCCGGTCAAAAACCACATCTGGTTACTTCTGTATGCAGTAGTCGTGACACTCGCCCATTTCTTACCTATTGCCACGATTGGTGTTATGACTGGCACTGCCAAAGGCAGGATGAACAAATAGATATAACGTGGGAAGAAGGGGACCTTCCAGGTGCTTGAGTCACCCAATCCAATGACATTGGTGTAGGCGTGATGCAGCTTCACATGATGATATGTACCTTTCTCCGCCGTGAAAGATCCACAAACCTGAGAAAGATTGACACCTGTAAACTTTGAAGCCTGTAAACTGGGAAAGATTGGTATCTGTAAACATTCCTATATTGTGTATGTGACAGTTCTACTTTTATCAATGTAACTTGATTGAGTCTTTGGTAGTAGAGTGGACGATGCAGCAAACTGGGCACAGTGTAAAACTGCCATAAATTCACTGTCACTCACTTTATGTGTTTACAGCCCTTGATCAGCCTGGAACATGACTTCAAACTAAACCCTGAGAGTAGTACAAAGGGTCAGACTCAAATATTGAGGGTAGGGCAAGAAGGTCATAGAGTCAAACCCTGAATAGGACAAGGAGGTCATTGTGTCAAATATTGAGAGTGGGACATAGGGTCACAGCATCAACCTCCAAGAATAGGACAAAGATCAGAGGGGCGCTCCCCACTAGCCCCCAATCCACACCCCCATGAGTGTAGGACAAGGGTCACAAAGTCAAATGGGTCAAACAGCAAAATTAGAATCAAAATATCAGGAATCACACAGAGAGTAAAAAATTCACTGTGCATAACAGTAATTGAACTCAACTACAAATCTCCACAGTGAACACATAACCTGAGTCAGCATGGATTTGTTAAAGGAAAATCGTGCCTAACTAACTTGCTGGAGTTTTTTGAAGAGGTAACAGAGATGGTTGATGAGGGCAAGGTCGTTGATGCGGTGTATATGGACTCCCAAAAGGCATTTGACGCAGTACCAAACAACAGATTTGTGAGGAAAGTTATAGGTCATGGAATAAAAGGGGCAGTAACAACTTGGATACAAAGTTGGCTGAGAAATAGGAAACAGAGAATAAAGGTTAATGCGTATTTTTCAGGCTGGATGATGGTTTGTAGTGAAGTTGCCCAGGGATCAGTACTGGGACATTTGATTTTCCTGACATATATAAATGATCTAGATCTTGGTGTGCAGAGGACAATTTCAAAGTTTGCAGACGATACAAAACTTGGGAACATTGTAAACTGTGAGGAGGACAGTGCAGAACTTCAAAATTACATTGATACATTGGTGGGGTGGGCAAATAGGTGGCAGATGAAATTCAATGAGGAGAAGAGTGAGGTGATACACTCCGGTACAAAGAACATTGAGAGATGGTATAAACTAAAGGATGCTATTCTAAAGGGTGTGCAGGAGCAGAGAGTCCTGGGTGTATATGTACATAGAACCGTAGAAAAGTTACAGCACAGAAGGAGGCCATTTGGCCCATCTTGTCCATGTCAGCCCGAGGACACCCAGGTACCCTTTCTAATCCCACTTTCCTGCACCCAGCCCATAGCCCTGTAGCTTACAGCACTTAAGGTGCAGATCCAGGTACTTTTTAAAAGAGTTTAGAGTTTCTATCTCTACCACCAACTTAGGCAGCAAATTCCAGACACCCACTACCCTCTGCGTAAAAAAGTTCTTCCTCATGTCCCCCTACACCTTCTGCCACTTATCTTGAATCTTTGTCCCCTGGTTCTAGAATTCTCCACCAAGGGAAACAATTTTATCCTGTCCACTCTATCTATTCCCCTCATAATTTTGTACACCTCAATCAAGTCACCTCTCAGCCTTCTTTGTGCGAAGGAAAATAACCCCAACGTATCCAATCTCTCCTCATAGCTACACTTTTCTAACCCTGGCAACATTCTTGTAAACTTCCTCTGCACTCTCTCCAGAGCTATTACCTTCCTGTAATGTGGTGACCAGAACTGCACACAATACTCTAGTTGTGGCTTCACCACTGTTTTATACAATTCGAACATTATATCCTTACTTTTATATTCTATACCTCTATCAGTGAAGGAGAGCATTCCATATGCCTTCTCTACAACCTTGTCTTCTTGAACTGCTGCCTTCAGGGATCTGTGTACTTGTATGCCAAGATCTCTCACTTCATCTACCCCTCTTAGTACATTCCCATTTATTTTGTAATCCCTGTAACTATTTGACCTCCCTAAATGTATGACCTCACACTTCTCGATGTTAAAATCCATCTGCCACTTTACCGCCCACACCACCAACCCATCTATATTGTTTTGGAGATTATGGCTATCCTCTACACTATCCACTAATCAGCCAATCTTTGTGTCATCTGCAAATTTCCCAATCGTGCCCTCCACGTTCATATCCAAATTGTTAATATATAACAAAAACAGCAAGGGTCCCAACATAGAGCACTGTGGAACACCTCTTGAGACAACTTTCCATTCGCAAGGGCATCCATCGACCATTAGCCTTTTTTTCCTATTACAAAGCCAACCTTTTATCCAGTTTGCCACATTACCCTGAATCCCATGGGCTTTTACTTTCCTGACCAATCTGCCATGTGGGACCTTGTCAAATGCCTTGCTAAAATCCATGTACACAACATCCACTGCACTACCTTCATCAACCCTTCTTGTCTCTTTCTCAAAGAATTCAATCAAATTTGTGAGGGAAGACCTTCCTTTAACAAATCCATGCTGACCATCCCTGACTAGTCCATGCCTTTCCACATGACAGTTAATCCTATCTCTCAGGATTGATTCTACTAATTTGCTCACCATCGATATAAGACTAACTGGCCTATAATTGTTTGGCATTTCCTTTGATCCCTTTTTAAACAATGGAACTACGTTTGCATTTCTCCAGTCCTCCGGTACCTCCCCTGTATCTAGTGAAGATGGAAAATCATCCTCAGAGCATCTGCTATCTCCTCCCTGACTTCCTTCAGCCGTCTTGGAAACAATCCATTTGGCCCTGGTGACTTACCAACTTTCAAGAATTTCAACCCTTCGAGTACTTCCTCTCTCTTTATGACTATCCCATCCAATATCTACATCCTCCCTTTCCTTTGTAACCACGGAAACAAAATATTAATTCAAAACCTTCCCACAGCCTCTGCATCCACACACAAGTTCCCATCTTCATCTCTGATAGGTCCCACTTTTTCCTTAACTAACCTTTTAGCATTAATGTATTGGTATAACATCTTTGGGTTATCTTTAACTTTACTTGCTAATCTTTTTTCATGCCCTCTCTTTGACTTCCTTATTTCCTTTTTTAATTCAAGAGTAGAGAGATTATGATGAACTTATATAAGACACTGGTTAGACCTGAGCTGGGGTATTGTGCACAGTTCTGGGAGCCACACTTTAGGAAGGATGTGAACGTATTGGAGAGAGTGCAGAAGAGGTTTATGAGAATGGTTTTAGGGATGAGACACTTCAGTTATGAGGAAAGATTGGAGAAGTTGGGGCTGTTTCCCTTGGAGAGGAGAAGGTTAAGAGGATATTTGAAAGAGGTTTTCAAATAAAATGAGGGGATTGGACAGAGTAGATAGGGAGAAACTGTTCCTACTTGTAAAGGGATCGAGAACCAGAAGGCACAGTTTTAAAGTGTTTTCCAAAAGAAGCTAACATGAGGTGAGAAAAACCTTTGTCACACAGCGAATAGCTAGGATTTGGAATGCACTGTCTGGAAGTGTGGTGGAGGCAGGTTCAACTGAAGCATTCAAGAGGGCATTAGATGATTATTTAAATAGAAACGAGATGCAGGGTTACGGGGAAAAGGCAGAAGATTGGCACTAAGTTAAGATGCTCAGAGCTGGTCCAGACATGATGGGCCGAATGGCCTCCTTCTACGCTGTAACAATTCTGTGATTCAGAACCTCACGTCTCATATTCGGCAGAAAAATCAGACTGCAGGTCTAGGAATGGTCAACCCAGCCCGGGGAAGGACACCTAGACCGAAAAAGGTCACCCAGTCCGGAAAGGTCACCCAGCCCGAAAAAAGCCACCCAATCAGGAAAGGTCACCCAGCCCGAGAAAGGTCAACCAGCCCGGAAAAGGTCAACCAGCCTGGAAAAGGTCAACTAGACCGGAAAAGGTCACCCAGTCTGGGAAAGTTCAAACAGCCAGAGAAAAGACACCCAGTCTGAGAAAAATCACCCAGTCTGAGAAAAATCACCCAGTCTGAGAAAAATCACCCAGTCTGAGAATAGTCACCCAGTAGGAGAATAGTCACCCGGTCTGAGAATAGTCACCCAAGCTGAGAATACTCACCCAGTCTGAGAAAAGTCACCCAGTCTAAGAAAAGTCAACCAGTCTGTGAATAGTCACCCAGTCTGAGAAAACTCACATAGCTTGAGAAAAGTCACCCAGTCCGAGAATAGTCACCAGTAAGAGAAATATCACCAAGTCCGAGAAAAGTCACCCAGTCCGAGAAAAGTCCCCCGTCTGAGAATACTCACCCAGTCTGAGAAAAGTCACCCAATCTGAGAAAAGTCACCCAGTCTGAGAATAGTCACCCAGTCTGAGAAAAGTCACCCAGTCCGAGAAAAGTCACACAGTCTGAGAAAAGTCACCCAGTCTGAGAAACGTCACCCAGTCCGAGAAAAGCCACACAGTCTGAGAACAGTCACCCAGTCTGAGAAAAGTCACCCAGTCTGATAAAGGTCACAACGTCTGAGAAAAGTCACACTGCCTGAGAAAAGTCACCCAGTCCGAGAATAGTCACCAGTCCGAGAAATATCACCCAGTTCGAGAAAAGTCACCCAGTCCGAGAAAGGTCACCCAGTCTGAGAATAGTCACCCAGTCTGAGAAAAGTCACCCAGTCTGAGAAAATTCAGCCAGTCCGAGAAAAGTCACCCAGTCTGAGAAAAGTCACCCAGTCTGAGAAAAGACACCCAGTCTCAGAAGTCACTCAGCCTGAGAAAATTCACTCAGTCCGAGAAAAGTCACACAGTCTGAGAATAGTCACCCAGTCTGAGAAAAGTCACCCTGTCTGAGAATAGTCACCCAGTCTGAGAAAAGTCACCCAGCCCGAGAAAAGTCACACAGTCTGAAGATAGTCACCCTGTCTGAGAAAAGTCACCCAGTCTGAGAAAAGTCAACTGGTCTGAGAATAGTCACCCAGTCTGAGAATAGTCACCCCCAGTCTGAGAATAGTCACCCGGTCTGAGAAAAGTCACCCAGCCTGAGAAAAGTCACCCGGTCCAAGAATAATTACCCAGTCCGAGAAATATCACCGAGTCCGAGAAAAGTCACCCAGTGTGAGAAAAGTCACCCTGTCCGAGAAAAGTCACCCAGTCTGAGAAAAGTCACCCAGTCTGAGAAAAGTCACTCAGTCCGAGAAAAGTCACACAGTCTGAGAAAAGTCACCCAGTCTGAGAAACGTCACCCAGTCCGAGAAAAGCCATCAGTCTGAGAACAGTCACCCAGTCTGAGAAAAGTCACCCAGTCTGAGAAAGGTCACAACGTCTGAGAAAAGTCACACTGCCTGAGAAAAGTCACCCAGTCCGAGAATAGTCACCAGTCCGAGAAATATCACCCAGTCCGAGAAAAGTCACCCAGTCCGAGAAAGGTCACCCAGTCTGAGAATAGTCACCCAGTCTGAGAAAAGTCACCCAGTCCGAGAATAGTCACCAGTCCGAGAAATATCACCCAGTCCGAGAAAAGTCACCCAGTCCGAGAAAGGTCACCCAGTCTGAGAATAGTCACCCAGTCTGAGAAAAGTCACCCAGTCTGAGAAAATTCAGCCAGTCCGAGAAAAGTCACCCAGTCTGAGAAAAGTCACCCAGTCTGAGAAAAGTCACCCAGTCTCAGAAGTCACTCAGCCTGAGAAAATTCACTCAGTCCGAGAAAAGTCACACAGTCTGAGAATAGTCACCCAGTCTGAGAAAAGTCACCCTGTCTGAGAATAGTCACCCAGTCTGAGAAAAGTCACCCAGCCCGAGAAAAGTCACACAGTCTGAAGATAGTCACCCTGTTTGAGAAAAGTCACCCAGTCTGAGAAAAGTCAACTGGTCTGAGAATAGTCACCCAGTCTGAGAATAGTCACCCCCAGTCTGAGAATAGTCACCCGGTCTGAGAAAAGTCACCCAGCCTGAGAAAAGTCACCCGGTCCAAGAATAATTACCCAGTCCGAGAAATATCACCGAGTCCGAGAAAAGTCACCCAGTGTGAGAAAAGTCACCCTGTCCGAGAAAAGTCACCCAGTCTGAGAAAAGTCACCCAGTCTGAGAAAGGTAACCCTGTCTGAGAAATGTCACCCAGTCTGAGAAATGTCACCCTGTCTGAGAAAAGTCACCCAGTCCGGAAAGGTCACCCAGCCCGAAAAAGGCCACCCAATCCGGAAAGGTCATCCAGCCCGAAAAAGGTCAACCAGCCCGGAAAAGGTGAACCAGCCCGGAAAAGGTCACCCGGTATGGGAAAGTTCAAACAGCCAGAGAAAAGTTACCCAGTCTGAGAAAAGTCACACAGTCTGAGAAAAATCAACCGGTCTGAGTATAGTCACCCATCTGAGAATAGTCACCCAGTCAGAGAAAAGTCACCCAGTCTGAGAATAGTCACCAGTCTGAGAAAAGTCACCCTGTCTGAGAAATGTCACTCAGTCTGAGAAAAGTCACCCAGTCTGAAACTGTCACCCAGTATGAGAAATGTCACCCAGTCTGAGAAAAGTCACCCAGTCCGGAAAGGTCACCCAGCCCGAAAAAGGTCACCCAATCCAGAAAGGTCACCAAGCCCGAAAAAGGTCAACATGCAAGGAAAAGGTCAACCAGCCCAGAAAAGGTCAACCAGAACGGAAAAGGTCATCCAGTATGGGATAGTTCAAACAGCCAGAGAAAAGTCACCCAGTCTGAGAAAAGTCGCCAGTCTGACAAAAGTCACCCAGTCAGAGAAAAGTCGCCCAGTCTGAGAATAGTCACCAGTCTGAGAATAGTCACCCTGTCTGAGAAATGTCACCCAGTCTGAGAAAAGTCACCCTGTCTGAGAAAAGTCACCCAGTCCGAGAATAGTCACCCAGTCTGAGAATAGTCACCCAGTCAGAGAAAAGTCACCCATTCTGAGAAAAATCACCCAGACTGAGAAAAGTCACCCAGTCTGAGAAAAATCACCCAGTTCAGGCAAAGTCACCCAGTCTGAGAAATGTCACCCAGTCTGAGAAAAGTCACCCAGTCTGAGAATAATCACCCGGACTGAGAATAGTTATCCGGTCTGAGAATAGTCACCCAGTCTGAGAATAGTCAACCAGTATGAGAAAAGTCACCCAGCCTGAGAATAGTCACCCAGTTTGAGAAAAGTCACCCAGGCTGAGAAATGTCACCCAGTCTGAGAAAAGTCACCCAGTCTGAGAAAAGTCACTCAGTCTGAGAAAAGTCATCTAGTTTGAGAATAGTCACCCTATCTGAGAATAGTCACCCAGTCTGAGAAAAGTCACGTAGTCTGAGAAAAGTCACACAATCTGAGAATAGTCACCCAGTCCGAGAAAAGTCACACAGTCTGAGAATAGACACCCTGTCTGAGAATAGTCACCCGGTATGAGAATAGTCACCCAGTCTGAGAAAAGTCACCCAGTCTGAGAATAGTCACCCAGTCTGAGAATAGTCACCCAGTCTGAGAAAAGTCACCCAGTCTGAGAATAGTCACCCAGTCTGAGAAAAGTCACCCAGTCTGAGAATAGTTACCCAGTCTGAGAATAGTCACCCAGTCTGAGAAAAGGCACTCAGTCTGAGAATAGTCACCCAGTTTGAGAAAAGTCACACAGCCTGAGAGTAGTCATCTAGTCCGAGGATAGTCACCCTGTCCGAGAAATATCACCCAGTCCAAGAAAAGTCACCCAGTCCGAGAAACGAAACCAGTCTGAGAATAGTCACCCAGTGTGCGAAAAGTCACCCAGTCTGAGAAAAATGACCCAGTAAAGGCAAAGTCACCCAGTCTAAGAAAAGTCACACAGTCTGAGAATAATCACCCAGTCTGAGAATAGTCACCCGGTCTGAGAATAGTCACCCAGTCTGAGAATAGTCACCCAGTCTGAGAATAGTCACCCAGTATGAGAAAAGTCACCCAGTCGGAAAATAGTCACCCATCTGAGAAAAGTCACCCAGTCTGAAAATACTCAACCAATCTGAGAAAAGTCACACAGTCTGAGAAAAGTCACCCAGTCCGAGAATTGTCACACAGTCTGAGAAATGTCACCCAGTCCGAGAAAAGTCACACAGTCTGAGAAAAGTCATAAAGTTTGAGAATAGTCACCCAGTCTGAGAAATGTCACCCAGTCTGAGAAAAGTCACACAGCCAGAGAGTGGTCACCCAATCTGAGAAAATTCACCCAGTGTGAGAAAAGTCAGCCAGTCTGAGAAAAGTCACCCAGTTCTGGATTAGTCACCCAGTCTGAGAAAAGTCACCCAGTCTGAGAATAGTCACCCAGTCGGAGAAAAGTCACCCACTCTGAGAATTGTCACCCAGTCTGAGAAAAGTCACACAGCCTGAGAAAAGACATCACGTCTGAGAATAATTACCCAGTCTGAGAAATATCACCCAGTCCGAGAAAAGTCACTCAGTCTGAGAAAAGTCACCCTGTCCGAGAAAAGTCACACAGTATGAGAAAATTCCCCAGTCTGAGAAAAGTCACCCTGTCTGAGAAAAGTCACCCATTCCGGAAAGGTCACCCAGCCCGAAAAAGGTCACCCATTCCAGAAAGGTCACCAAGCCCGAAAAAGGTCAACATGCCAGGAAAAGGTCAACCAGCCCAGAAAAGGTCAACCAGCACGGAAAAGGTCATCCAGTATGGAATAGTTCAAACAGCCAGAGAAAAGTCACCCAGTCTGAGAAAAGTCGCCAGTCTGACAAAAGTCACCCAGTCAGAGAAAAGTCGCCCAGTCTGTGAATAGTCACCCAGTCTGAGAATAGTCACCCATTTTGAGAAAAGTCACCCAGTCTGAGAATAGTCACCCAGTCTGAGAAAAGTCACCCAGTCTGAGAATAGTCACCCAGTCTGAGAAAAGGCACCCAGTCTGAGAATAGTCACCCAGTCTGAGAATAGTCACCCAGTTTGAGAAAAGTCACACAGCCTGAGAGTAGTCATCTAGTCCGAGGATAGTCACCCTGTCCGAGAAATATCACCCAGTCCAAGCAAAGTCACCCAGTCTAAGAAAAGTCACACAGTCTGAGAATAATCACCCAGTCTGAGAATAGTCACCCGGTCTGAGAATAGTCACCCAGTCTGAGAATAGTCACCCAGTATGAGAAAAGTCACCCAGTCTGAAAATAGTCACCCATCTGAGAAAAGTCACCCAGTCTGAAAATACTCAACCATTCTGAGAAAAGTCACACAGCCTGAGAAAAGTCACCCAGTCCGAGAATTGTCACACAGTCGGAGAAATGTCACCCAGTCCGAGAAAAGTCACACAGTCCGAGAAAAGTCATAAAGTTTGAGAATAGTCACCCAGTCTGAGAAATGTCACCCAGTCTGAGGAAAGTCACACAGCCAGAGAATAGTCACCCGATCTGAGAAAATTCACCCAGTGTGAGAAAAGTCAGCCAGTCTGAGAAAAGTCCCCCAGTTCTGGATTAGTCACCCAGTCTGAGAAAATTCACACAGCCTGAGAAAAGTCAGACAGTCTGAGAATAGTCACCCAGTCTGAGAAAAGTAACCCAGTCTGTGAATAGTCACCCAGTCTGAGAAAAGTCACCCAGTCTGAGAATAGTCACCCAGTCGGAGAAAAGTCACCTCCTCTGAGAATTGTCACCCAGTCTGAGAAAAGTCACACAGCCTGAGAAAAGTCATCAAGTCTGAGAATAGTCACCCAGTCTGAGAAATATCACCCAGTCCGAGAAAAGTCACTCAGTCTGAGAAAAGTCACCCTGTCCGAGAAAAGTCACACAGTATGAGAAAATTCACCCAGTCTGAGAAAAGTCACCCAGTCTGAGAAAAGTCACCCAGTCCGAGGAAAGTCACCCTGTCTGAGTAAAGTCACCCAGTCTGAGAAAAATCACTCAGTCCGAGAAAAGTCACCCAGTTTGAGAATAGTCACCCTATCTGAGAATAGTCACCCAGTCTGAGAAAAGACACCCAGTCTGAGAAAAGTCACACAGTCTGAGAATAGTCACCCAGTCTGAGAAAAGTCACACAGTCTGAGAATAGACATAAAAACAAAAAAACTGCGGATGCTGGAAATCCAAAACAAAAACAGAATTACCTGGAAAAACTCAGCAGGTCTGGCAGCATCGGCGGAGAAGAAAAGAGTTGACGTTTCGAGTCCTCATGACCCTTCGACAGAACTTGAGTTCGAGTCCAGGAAAGAGCTGAAATATAAGCTGGTTTAAGGTGTGTGTGTGGGGGGCGGAGAGATAGAGAGACAGAGAGGTGGAGGGGGTTGGTGTGGTTGTAGCGACAAACAAGCAGTGATAGAAGCAGAATATCAAAAGATGTCAACAACAATAGTACAATAGAACACATAGGTGTTAAAGATAAAGTTGGTGATATTATCTAAACGAATGTGCTAATTAAGAATGGATGGTAGGGCACTCAAGGTATAGCTCTAGTGGGTTTTTTTTTTTTATTTTATATAATGGAAATAGGTGGGAAAAGGAAAATCTTTATAATTTATTGGGAAAAAAAAAAGAGAAGGGGGAAACAGAAAGGGGGTGAGGATGGGGGAGGGGACTCACGACCTAAAGTTGTTGAATTCAATATTCAGTCCGGAAGGCTGTAAAGTCCCTAGTCGGAAGATGAGGTGTTGTTCCTCCAGTTTGCGTTGGGCTTCACTGGAACAATGCAGCAAGCCAAGGACAGACATGTGGGCAAGAGAGCAGGGTGGAGTGTTAAAATGGCAAGCGACAGGGAGGTTTGGGTCATTCTTGCGGACAGACCGCAGGTGTTCTGCAAAGCGGTCGCCCAGTTTACGTTTGGTCTCTCCAATGTAGAGGAGACCACATTGGGAGCAACGAATGCAGTAGACTAAGTTGGGGGAAATGCAAGTGAAATGCTGCTTCACTTGAAAGGAAGCAGTCAAGGAAGCTTTCAAGTGAAGCAGCATTTCACTTGCATTTCCCCCAACTTAGTCTACTGCATTCGTTGCTCCCAATGTGGTCTCCTCTACATTGGAGAGACCAAACGTAAACTGGGCGACCGCTTTGCAGAACACCTGCGGTCTGTCCGCAAGAATGACCCAAACCTCCCTGTCGCTTGCCATTTTAACACTCCACCCTGCTCTCTTGCCCACATGTCTGTCCTTGGCTTGCTGCATTGTTCCAGTGAAGCCCAACGCAAACTGGAGGAACAACACCTCATCTTCCGACTAGGGACTTTACAGCCTTCCGGACTGAATATTGAATTCAACAACTTTAGGTCGTGAGTCCCCTCCCCCATCCTCACCCCCTTTCTGTTTCCCCCTTCTCTTTTTTTTTTTCCCAATAAATTATAAAGATTTTCCTTTTCCCACCTATTTCCATTATATAAAATAAAAAAAAAAAACCCACTAGAGCTATACCTTGAGTGCCCTACCATCCATTCTTAATTAGCACATTCGTTTAGATAATATCACCAACTTTATCTTTAACACCTATGTGTTCTATTGTACTATTGTTGTTGACATCTTTTGATATTCTGCTTCTATCACTGCTTGTTTGTCGCTACAACCACACCAACCCCCTCCACCTCTCTGTCTCTCTATCTCTCCGCCCCCCACACACACACCTTAAACCAGCTTATATTTCAGCTCTTTCCTGGACTCGAACTCAAGTTCTGTCGAAGGGTCATGAGGACTCGAAACGTCAACTCTTTTCTTCTCCGCCGATGCTGCCAGACCTGCTGAGTTTTTCCTGAGAATAGACACCCTGTCTGAGAATAGTCACCCGGTATGAGAATAGCCACCTAGTCTGAGAATAGTCACCCAGTCTGCGAAAAGTCACACAGTCTGAGAATAGTCACCCAGTCTGAGAAAAGTCACCCAGTCCGGAAAGGTCACCCAGCCTGAAGAAGGTCACCCAATCCAGAAAGGTCACCAAGCCCGAAAAAGGTCAACATGCCAGGAAAAGGTCAACCAGCCCAGAAAAGGTCAACCAGCACGGAAAAGGTCATCCAGTATGGGATAGTTCAAACAGCCAGAGAAAACTCACCCAGCCTGAGAAAAGTCACCCGGTCCAAGAATAGTTACCCAGTCCGAGAAATATCACCGAGTCCGAGAAAAGTCACCCATTGTGAGAAAAGTCACCCTGTCCGAGAAAAGTCACCCAGTCTGAGAAAGGTCACCCAGTCTGAGAAAGGTCACCCTGTCTGAGAAATGTCACCCAGTCTGAGAAATGTCACCCTGTCTGAGAAAAGTCACCCAGTCCGGAAAGGTCACCCAGCCCGAAAAAGGCCACCCAATCCGGAAAGGTCATCCAGCCCGAAAAAGGTCAACAAGCCCGGAAAAGGTGAACCAGCCCGGAAAAGGTCACCCGGTATGGGAAAGTTCAAACAGCCAGAGAAAAGTTACCCAGTCTGAGAAAAGTCACACAGTCTGAGAAAAATCAACCGGTCTGAGTATAGTCACCCATCTGAGAATAGTCACCCAGTCAGAGAAAAGTCGCCCAGTCTGAGAATAGTCACCAGTCTGAGAAAAGTCACCCTGTCTGAGAAATGTCACCCAGTCTGAGAAAAGTCACCCAGTCTGAAACTGTCACCCAGTATGAGAAATGTCACCCAGTCTGAGAAAAGTCACCCAGTCCGGAAAGGTCACCCAGCCCGAAAAAGGTCACCCAATCCAGAAAGGTCACCAAGCCCGAAAAAGGTCAACATGCCAGGAAAAGGTCAACCAGCCCAGAAAAGGTCAACCAGCACGGAAAAGGTCATCCGGTATGGGATAGTTCAAACAGCCAGAGAAAAGTCACCCAATCTGAGAAAAGTCGCCAGTCTGACAAAAGTCACCCAGTCAGAGAAAAGTCGCCCAGTCTGAGAATAGTCACCAGTCTGAGAATAGTCACCCTGTCTGAGAAATGTCACCCAGTCTGAGAATAGTCACCCAGTCTGAGAAAAGTCACCCAGTCCGAGAATAGTCACCCAGTCTGAGAATAGTCACCCAGTCAGAGAAAAGTCACCCATTCTGAGAAAAATCACCCAGTCTGAGAAAAGTCACCCAGTCTGAGAAAAATCACCCAGTTCAGGCAAAGTCACCCAGTCTGAGAAATGTCACCCAGTCTGAGAAAAGTCACCCAGTCTGAGAATAATCACCCGGACTGAGAATAGTTACCCGGTCTGAGAATAGTCACCCAGTCTGAGAATAGTCAACCAGTATGAGAAAAGTCACCCAGTCTGAGAATAGTCACCCAGTTTGAGAAAAGTCACCCAGGCTGAGAAATGTCACCCAGTCTGAGAAAAGTCACCCAGTCTGAGAAAAGTCACCCAGTCCGAGGAAAGTCACCCTGTCTGAGTAAAGTCACCCAGTCTGAGAAAAATCACTCAGTCTGAGAAAAGTCACCCAGTTTGAGAATAGTCACCCTATCTGAGAATAGTCACCCAGTCTGAGAAAAGTCACCCAGTCTGAGAAAAGTCAGACAGTCTGAGAATAGTCACCCAGTCCGAGAAAAGTCACACAGTCTGAGAATAGTCAACCAGTATGAGAAAAGTCACCCAGTCTGAGAATAGTCACCCAGTTTGAGAAAAGTCACCCAGGCTGAGAAATGTCACCCAGTCTGAGAAAAGTCACCCAGTCTGAGAAAAGTCACCCAGTCCGAGGAAAGTCACCCTGTCTGAGAAAAGTCACCCAGTCTGAGAAAACTCACACAGTCTGAGAAAAGTCACCCAGTCTGAGAATAGTCACCCAATCTGAGAATAGTCACCCAGTCTGAGAAAAGTCACCCAGTCTGAGAAAAGTCAGACAGTCTGAGAATAGTCACCCAGTCCGAGAAAAGTCACACAGTCTGAGAAAAGTCACACAGTCTGAAGATAGTCACCCTGTTTGAGAAAAGTCACCCAGTCTGAGAAAAGTCAACTGGTCTGAGAATAGTCACCCAGTCTGAGAATAGTCACCCCCAGTCTGAGAATAGTCACCCGGTCTGAGAAAAGTCACCCAGCCTGAGAAAAGTCACCCGGTCCAAGAATAATTACCCAGTCCGAGAAATATCACCGAGTCCGAGAAAAGTCACCCAGTGTGAGAAAAGTCACCCTGTCAGAGAAAAGTCACCCAGTCTGAGAAAAGTCACCCAGTCTGAGAAAGGTAACCCTGTCTGAGAAATGTCACCCAGTCTGAGAAATGTCACCCTGTCTGAGAAAAGTCACCCAGTCCGGAAAGGTCACCCAGCCCGAAAAAGGCCACCCAATCCGGAAAGGTCATCCAGCCCGAAAAAGGTCAACCAGCCCGGAAAAGGTGAACCAGCCCGGAAAAGGTCACCCGGTATGGGAAAGTTCAAACAGCCAGAGAAAAGTTACCCAGTCTGAGAAAAGTCACACAGTCTGAGAAAAATCAACCGGTCTGAGTATAGTCACCCATCTGAGAATAGTCACCCAGTCAGAGAAAAGTCACCCAGTCTGAGAATAGTCACCAGTCTGAGAAAAGTCACCCTGTCTGAGAAATGTCACCCAGTCTGAGAAAAGTCACCCAGTCTGAAACTGTCACCCAGTATGAGAAATGTCACCCAGTCTGAGAAAAGTCACCCAGTCCGGAAAGGTCACCCAGCCCGAAAAAGGTCACCCAATCCAGAAAGGTCACCAAGCCCGAAAAAGGTCAACATGCAAGGAAAAGGTCAACCAGCCCAGAAAAGGTCAACCAGAACGGAAAAGGTCATCCAGTATGGGATAGTTCAAACAGCCAGAGAAAAGTCACCCAGTCTGAGAAAAGTCGCCAGTCTGACAAAAGTCACCCAGTCAGAGAAAAGTCGCCCAGTCTGAGAATAGTCACCAGTCTGAGAATAGTCACCCTGTCTGAGAAATGTCACCCAGTCTGAGAAAAGTCACCCTGTCTGAGAAAAGTCACCCAGTCCGAGAATAGTCACCCAGTCTGAGAATAGTCACCCAGTCAGAGAAAAGTCACCCATTCTGAGAAAAATCACCCAGACTGAGAAAAGTCACCCAGTCTGAGAAAAATCACCCAGTTCAGGCAAAGTCACCCAGTCTGAGAAATGTCACCCAGTCTGAGAAAAGTCACCCAGTCTGAGAATAATCACCCGGACTGAGAATAGTTATCCGGTCTGAGAATAGTCACCCAGTCTGAGAATAGTCAACCAGTATGAGAAAAGTCACCCAGCCTGAGAATAGTCACCCAGTTTGAGAAAAGTCACCCAGGCTGAGAAATGTCACCCAGTCTGAGAAAAGTCACCCAGTCTGAGAAAAGTCACTCAGTCTGAGAAAAGTCATCCAGTTTGAGAATAGTCACCCTATCTGAGAATAGTCACCCAGTCTGAGAAAAGTCACGTAGTCTGAGAAAAGTCACACAATCTGAGAATAGTCACCCAGTCCGAGAAAAGTCACACAGTCTGAGAATAGACACCCTGTCTGAGAATAGTCACCCGGTATGAGAATAGTCACCCAGTCTGAGAAAAGTCACCCAGTCTGAGAATAGTCACCCAGTCTGAGAATAGTCACCCAGTCTGAGAAAAGTCACCCAGTCTGAGAATAGTCACCCAGTCTGAGAAAAGTCACCCAGTCTGAGAAAAGTTACCCAGTCTGAGAATAGTCACCCAGTCTGAGAAAAGGCACTCAGTCTGAGAATAGTCACCCAGTTTGAGAAAAGTCACACAGCCTGAGAGTAGTCATCTAGTCCGAGGATAGTCACCCTGTCCGAGAAATATCACCCAGTCCAAGAAAAGTCACCCAGTCCGAGAAACGAAACCAGTCTGAGAATAGTCACCCAGTGTGCGAAAAGTCACCCAGTCTGAGAAAAATGACCCAGTAAAGGCAAAGTCACCCAGTCTAAGATAAGTCACACAGTCTGAGAATAATCACCCAGTCTGAGAATAGTCACCCGGTCTGAGAATAGTCACCCAGTCTGAGAATAGTCACCCAGTCTGAGAATAGTCACCCAGTATGAGAAAAGTCACCCAGTCGGAAAATAGTCACCCATCTGAGAAAAGTCACCCAGTCTGAAAATACTCAACCAATCTGAGAAAAGTCACACAGCCTGAGAAAAGTCACCCAGTCCGAGAATTGTCACACAGTCGGAGAAATGTCACCCAGTCCGAGAAAAGTCACACAGTCTGAGAAAAGTCATAAAGTTTGAGAATAGTCACCCAGTCTGAGAAATGTCACCCAGTCTGAGAAAAGTCACACAGCCAGAGAGTGGTCACCCAATCTGAGAAAATTCACCCAGTGTGAGAAAAGTCAGCCAGTCTGAGAAAAGTCACCCAGTTCTGGATTAGTCACCCAGTCTGAGAAAAGTCACCCAGTCTGAGAATAGTCACCCAGTCGGAGAAAAGTCACCCACTCTGAGAATTGTCACCCAGTCTGAGAAAAGTCACACAGCCTGAGAAAAGACATCACGTCTGAGAATAATTACCCAGTCTGAGAAATATCACCCAGTCCGAGAAAAGTCACTCAGTCTGAGAAAAGTCACCCTGTCCGAGAAAAGTCACACAGTATGAGAAAATTCCCCAGTCTGAGAAAAGTCACCCTGTCTGAGAAAAGTCACCCATTCCGGAAAGGTCACCCAGCCCGAAAAGGTCACCCATTCCAGAAAGGTCACCAAGCCCGAAAAAGGTCAACATGCCAGGAAAAGGTCAACCAGCCCAGAAAAGGTCAACCAGCACGGAAAAGGTCATCCAGTATGGAATAGTTCAAACAGCCAGAGAAAAGTCACCCAGTCTGAGAAAAGTCGCCAGTCTGACAAAAGTCACCCAGTCAGAGAAAAGTCGCCCAGTCTGTGAATAGTCACCCAGTCTGAGAATAGTCACCCATTTTGAGAAAAGTCACCCAGTCTGAGAATAGTCACCCAGTCTGAGAAAAGTCACCCAGTCTGAGAATAGTCACCCAGTCTGAGAAAAGGCACCCAGTCTGAGAATAGTCACCCAGTCTGAGAATAGTCACCCAGTTTGAGAAAAGTCACACAGCCTGAGAGTAGTCATCTAGTCCGAGGATAGTCACCCTGTCCGAGAAATATCACCCAGTCCAAGCAAAGTCACCCAGTCTAAGAAAAGTCACACAGTCTGAGAATAATCACCCAGTCTGAGAATAGTCACCCGGTCTGAGAATAGTCACCCAGTCTGAGAATAGTCACCCAGTATGAGAAAAGTCACCCAGTCTGAAAATAGTCACCCATCTGAGAAAAGTCACCCAGTCTGAAAATACTCAACCATTCTGAGAAAAGTCACACAGCCTGAGAAAAGTCACCCAGTCCGAGAATTGTCACACAGTCGGAGAAATGTCACCCAGTCCGAGAAAAGTCACACAGTCCGAGAAAAGTCATAAAGTTTGAGAATAGTCACCCAGTCTGAGAAATGTCACCCAGTCTGAGGAAAGTCACACAGCCAGAGAATAGTCACCCGATCTGAGAAAATTCACCCAGTGTGAGAAAAGTCAGCCAGTCTGAGAAAAGTCCCCCAGTTCTGGATTAGTCACCCAGTCTGAGAAAATTCACACAGCCTGAGAAAAGTCAGACAGTCTGAGAATAGTCACCCAGTCTGAGAAAAGTAACCCAGTCTGTGAATAGTCACCCAGTCTGAGAAAAGTCACCCAGTCTGAGAATAGTCACCCAGTCGGAGAAAAGTCACCTCCTCTGAGAATTGTCACCCAGTCTGAGAAAAGTCACACAGCCTGAGAAAAGTCATCAAGTCTGAGAATAGTCACCCAGTCTGAGAAATATCACCCAGTCCGAGAAAAGTCACTCAGTCTGAGAAAAGTCACCCTGTCCGAGAAAAGTCACACAGTATGAGAAAATTCACCCAGTCTGAGAAAAGTCACCCAGTCTGAGAAAAGTCACCCAGTCCGAGGAAAGTCACCCTGTCTGAGTAAAGTCACCCAGTCTGAGAAAAATCACTCAGTCCGAGAAAAGTCACCCAGTTTGAGAATAGTCACCCTATCTGAGAATAGTCACCCAGTCTGAGAAAAGACACCCAGTCTGAGAAAAGTCACACAGTCTGAGAATAGTCACCCAGTCTGAGAAAAGTCACACAGTCTGAGAATAGACATAAAAACAAAAAAACTGCGGATGCTGGAAATCCAAAACAAAAACAGAATTACCTGGAAAAACTCAGCAGGTCTGGCAGCATCGGCGGAGAAGAAAAGAGTTGACGTTTCGAGTCCTCATGACCCTTCGACAGAACTTGAGTTCGAGTCCAGGAAAGAGCTGAAATATAAGCTGGTTTAAGGTGTGTGTGTGGGGGGCGGAGAGATAGAGAGACAGAGAGGTGGAGGGGGTTGGTGTGGTTGTAGCGACAAACAAGCAGTGATAGAAGCAGAATATCAAAAGATGTCAACAACAATAGTACAATAGAACACATAGGTGTTAAAGATAAAGTTGGTGATATTATCTAAACGAATGTGCTAATTAAGAATGGATGGTAGGGCACTCAAGGTATAGCTCTAGTGGGTTTTTTTTTTTTATTTTATATAATGGAAATAGGTGGGAAAAGGAAAATCTTTATAATTTATTGGGAAAAAAAAAAGAGAAGGGGGAAACAGAAAGGGGGTGAGGATGGGGGAGGGGACTCACGACCTAAAGTTGTTGAATTCAATATTCAGTCCGGAAGGCTGTAAAGTCCCTAGTCGGAAGATGAGGTGTTGTTCCTCCAGTTTGCGTTGGGCTTCACTGGAACAATGCAGCAAGCCAAGGACAGACATGTGGGCAAGAGAGCAGGGTGGAGTGTTAAAATGGCAAGCGACAGGGAGGTTTGGGTCATTCTTGCGGACAGACCGCAGGTGTTCTGCAAAGCGGTCGCCCAGTTTACGTTTGGTCTCTCCAATGTAGAGGAGACCACATTGGGAGCAACGAATGCAGTAGACTAAGTTGGGGGAAATGCAAGTGAAATGCTGCTTCACTTGAAAGGAAGCAGTCAAGGAAGCTTTCAAGTGAAGCAGCATTTCACTTGCATTTCCCCCAACTTAGTCTACTGCATTCGTTGCTCCCAATGTGGTCTCCTCTACATTGGAGAGACCAAACGTAAACTGGGCGACCGCTTTGCAGAACACCTGCGGTCTGTCCGCAAGAATGACCCAAACCTCCCTGTCGCTTGCCATTTTAACACTCCACCCTGCTCTCTTGCCCACATGTCTGTCCTTGGCTTGCTGCATTGTTCCAGTGAAGCCCAACGCAAACTGGAGGAACAACACCTCATCTTCCGACTAGGGACTTTACAGCCTTCCGGACTGAATATTGAATTCAACAACTTTAGGTCGTGAGTCCCCTCCCCCATCCTCACCCCCTTTCTGTTTCCCCCTTCTCTTTTTTTTTTTCCCAATAAATTATAAAGATTTTCCTTTTCCCACCTATTTCCATTATATAAAATAAAAAAAAAAACCCACTAGAGCTATACCTTGAGTGCCCTACCATCCATTCTTAATTAGCACATTCGTTTAGATAATATCACCAACTTTATCTTGAACACCTATGTGTTCTATTGTACTATTGTTGTTGACATCTTTTGATATTCTGCTTCTATCACTGCTTGTTTGTCGCTACAACCACACCAACCCCCTCCACCTCTCTGTCTCTCTATCTCTCCGCCCCCCACACACACACCTTAAACCAGCTTATATTTCAGCTCTTTCCTGGACTCGAACTCAAGTTCTGTCGAAGGGTCATGAGGACTCGAAACGTCAACTCTTTTCTTCTCCGCCGATGCTGCCAGACCTGCTGAGTTTTTCCTGAGAATAGACACCCTGTCTGAGAATAGTCACCCGGTATGAGAATAGCCACCTAGTCTGAGAATAGTCACCCAGTCTGCGAAAAGTCACACAGTCTGAGAATAGTCACCCAGTCTGAGAAAAGTCACCCAGTCCGGAAAGGTCACCCAGCCTGAAGAAGGTCACCCAATCCAGAAAGGTCACCAAGCCCGAAAAAGGTCAACATGCCAGGAAAAGGTCAACCAGCCCAGAAAAGGTCAACCAGCACGGAAAAGGTCATCCAGTATGGGATAGTTCAAACAGCCAGAGAAAACTCACCCAGCCTGAGAAAAGTCACCCGGTCCAAGAATAGTTACCCAGTCCGAGAAATATCACCGAGTCCGAGAAAAGTCACCCATTGTGAGAAAAGTCACCCTGTCTGAGAAAAGTCACCCAGTCTGAGAAAGGTCACCCAGTCTGAGAAAGGTCACCCTGTCTGAGAAATGTCACCCAGTCTGAGAAATGTCACCCTGTCTGAGAAAAGTCACCCAGTCCGGAAAGGTCACCCAGCCCGAAAAAGGCCACCCAATCCGGAAAGGTCATCCAGCCCGAAAAAGGTCAACAAGCCCGGAAAAGGTGAACCAGCCCGGAAAAGGTCACCCGGTATGGGAAAGTTCAAACAGCCAGAGAAAAGTTACCCAGTCTGAGAAAAGTCACACAGTCTGAGAAAAATCAACCGGTCTGAGTATAGTCACCCATCTGAGAATAGTCACCCAGTCAGAGAAAAGTCGCCCAGTCTGAGAATAGTCACCAGTCTGAGAAAAGTCACCCTGTCTGAGAAATGTCACCCAGTCTGAGAAAAGTCACCCAGTCTGAAACTGTCACCCAGTATGAGAAATGTCACCCAGTCTGAGAAAAGTCACCCAGTCCGGAAAGGTCACCCAGCCCGAAAAAGGTCACCCAATCCAGAAAGGTCACCAAGCCCGAAAAAGGTCAACATGCCAGGAAAAGGTCAACCAGCCCAGAAAAGGTCAACCAGCACGGAAAAGGTCATCCGGTATGGGATAGTTCAAACAGCCAGAGAAAAGTCACCCAATCTGAGAAAAGTCGCCAGTCTGACAAAAGTCACCCAGTCAGAGAAAAGTCGCCCAGTCTGAGAATAGTCACCAGTCTGAGAATAGTCACCCTGTCTGAGAAATGTCACCCAGTCTGAGAATAGTCACCCAGTCTGAGAAAAGTCACCCAGTCCGAGAATAGTCACCCAGTCTGAGAATAGTCACCCAGTCAGAGAAAAGTCACCCATTCTGAGAAAAATCACCCAGTCTGAGAAAAGTCACCCAGTCTGAGAAAAATCACCCAGTTCAGGCAAAGTCACCCAGTCTGAGAAATGTCACCCAGTCTGAGAAAAGTCACCCAGTCTGAGAATAATCACCCGGACTGAGAATAGTTACCCGGTCTGAGAATAGTCACCCAGTCTGAGAATAGTCAACCAGTATGAGAAAAGTCACCCAGTCTGAGAATAGTCACCCAGTTTGAGAAAAGTCACCCAGGCTGAGAAATGTCACCCAGTCTGAGAAAAGTCACCCAGTCTGAGAAAAGTCACCCAGTCCGAGGAAAGTCACCCTGTCTGAGTAAAGTCACCCAGTCTGAGAAAAATCACTCAGTCTGAGAAAAGTCACCCAGTTTGAGAATAGTCACCCTATCTGAGAATAGTCACCCAGTCTGAGAAAAGTCACCCAGTCTGAGAAAAGTCAGACAGTCTGAGAATAGTCACCCAGTCCGAGAAAAGTCACACAGTCTGAGAATAGTCAACCAGTATGAGAAAAGTCACCCAGTCTGAGAATAGTCACCCAGTTTGAGAAAAGTCACCCAGGCTGAGAAATGTCACCCAGTCTGAGAAAAGTCACCCAGTCTGAGAAAAGTCACCCAGTCCGAGGAAAGTCACCCTGTCTGAGTAAAGTCACCCAGTCTGAGAAAAATCACTCAGTCTGAGAAAAGTCACCCAGTTTGAGAATAGTCACCCTATCTGAGAATAGTCACCCAGTCTGAGAAAAGTCACCCAGTCTGAGAAAAGTCAGACAGTCTGAGAATAGTCACCCAGTCCGAGAAAAGTCACACAGTCTGAGAAAAGTCACACAGTCTGAAGATAGTCACCCTGTTTGAGAAAAGTCACCCAGTCTGAGAAAAGTCAACTGGTCTGAGAATAGTCACCCAGTCTGAGAATAGTCACCCCCAGTCTGAGAATAGTCACCCGGTCTGAGAAAAGTCACCCAGCCTGAGAAAAGTCACCCGGTCCAAGAATAATTACCCAGTCCGAGAAATATCACCGAGTCCGAGAAAAGTCACCCAGTGTGAGAAAAGTCACCCTGTCCGAGAAAAGTCACCCAGTCTGAGAAAAGTCACCCAGTCTGAGAAAGGTAACCCTGTCTGAGAAATGTCACCCAGTCTGAGAAATGTCACCCTGTCTGAGAAAAGTCACCCAGTCCGGAAAGGTCACCCAGCCCGAAAAAGGCCACCCAATCCGGAAAGGTCATCCAGCCCGAAAAAGGTCAACCAGCCCGGAAAAGGTGAACCAGCCCGGAAAAGGTCACCCGGTATGGGAAAGTTCAAACAGCCAGAGAAAAGTTACCCAGTCTGAGAAAAGTCACACAGTCTGAGAAAAATCAACCGGTCTGAGTATAGTCACCCATCTGAGAATAGTCACCCAGTCAGAGAAAAGTCACCCAGTCTGAGAATAGTCACCAGTCTGAGAAAAGTCACCCTGTCTGAGAAATGTCACCCAGTCTGAGAAAAGTCACCCAGTCTGAAACTGTCACCCAGTATGAGAAATGTCACCCAGTCTGAGAAAAGTCACCCAGTCCGGAAAGGTCACCCAGCCCGAAAAAGGTCACCCAATCCAGAAAGGTCACCAAGCCCGAAAAAGGTCAACATGCAAGGAAAAGGTCAACCAGCCCAGAAAAGGTCAACCAGAACGGAAAAGGTCATCCAGTATGGGATAGTTCAAACAGCCAGAGAAAAGTCACCCAGTCTGAGAAAAGTCGCCAGTCTGACAAAAGTCACCCAGTCAGAGAAAAGTCGCCCAGTCTGAGAATAGTCACCAGTCTGAGAATAGTCACCCTGTCTGAGAAATGTCACCCAGTCTGAGAAAAGTCACCCTGTCTGAGAAAAGTCACCCAGTCCGAGAATAGTCACCCAGTCTGAGAATAGTCACCCAGTCAGAGAAAAGTCACCCATTCTGAGAAAAATCACCCAGACTGAGAAAAGTCACCCAGTCTGAGAAAAATCACCCAGTTCAGGCAAAGTCACCCAGTCTGAGAAATGTCACCCAGTCTGAGAAAAGTCACCCAGTCTGAGAATAATCACCCGGACTGAGAATAGTTATCCGGTCTGAGAATAGTCACCCAGTCTGAGAATAGTCAACCAGTATGAGAAAAGTCACCCAGCCTGAGAATAGTCACCCAGTTTGAGAAAAGTCACCCAGGCTGAGAAATGTCACCCAGTCTGAGAAAAGTCACCCAGTCTGAGAAAAGTCACTCAGTCTGAGAAAAGTCATCCAGTTTGAGAATAGTCACCCTATCTGAGAATAGTCACCCAGTCTGAGAAAAGTCACGTAGTCTGAGAAAAGTCACACAATCTGAGAATAGTCACCCAGTCCGAGAAAAGTCACACAGTCTGAGAATAGACACCCTGTCTGAGAATAGTCACCCGGTATGAGAATAGTCACCCAGTCTGAGAAAAGTCACCCAGTCTGAGAATAGTCACCCAGTCTGAGAATAGTCACCCAGTCTGAGAAAAGTCACCCAGTCTGAGAATAGTCACCCAGTCTGAGAAAAGTCACCCAGTCTGAGAATAGTTACCCAGTCTGAGAATAGTCACCCAGTCTGAGAAAAGGCACTCAGTCTGAGAATAGTCACCCAGTTTGAGAAAAGTCACACAGCCTGAGAGTAGTCATCTAGTCCGAGGATAGTCACCCTGTCCGAGAAATATCACCCAGTCCAAGAAAAGTCACCCAGTCCGAGAAACGAAACCAGTCTGAGAATAGTCACCCAGTGTGCGAAAAGTCACCCAGTCTGAGAAAAATGACCCAGTAAAGGCAAAGTCACCCAGTCTAAGAAAAGTCACACAGTCTGAGAATAATCACCCAGTCTGAGAATAGTCACCCGGTCTGAGAATAGTCACCCAGTCTGAGAATAGTCACCCAGTCTGAGAATAGTCACCCAGTATGAGAAAAGTCACCCAGTCGGAAAATAGTCACCCATCTGAGAAAAGTCACCCAGTCTGAAAATACTCAACCAATCTGAGAAAAGTCACACAGCCTGAGAAAAGTCACCCAGTCCGAGAATTGTCACACAGTCGGAGAAATGTCACCCAGTCCGAGAAAAGTCACACAGTCCGAGAAAAGTCATAAAGTTTGAGAATAGTCACCCAGTCTGAGAAATGTCACCCAGTCTGAGAAAAGTCACACAGCCAGAGAGTGGTCACCCAATCTGAGAAAATTCACCCAGTGTGAGAAAAGTCAGCCAGTCTGAGAAAAGTCACCCAGTTCTGGATTAGTCACCCAGTCTGAGAAAAGTCACCCAGTCTGAGAATAGTCACCCAGTCGGAGAAAAGTCACCCACTCTGAGAATTGTCACCCAGTCTGAGAAAAGTCACACAGCCTGAGAAAAGACATCACGTCTGAGAATAATTACCCAGTCTGAGAAATATCACCCAGTCCGAGAAAAGTCACTCAGTCTGAGAAAAGTCACCCTGTCCGAGAAAAGTCACACAGTATGAGAAAATTCCCCAGTCTGAGAAAAGTCACCCTGTCTGAGAAAAGTCACCCATTCCGGAAAGGTCACCCAGCCCGAGAAAGGTCACCCATTCCAGAAAGGTCACCAAGCCCGAAAAAGGTCAACATGCCAGGAAAAGGTCAACCAGCCCAGAAAAGGTCAACCAGCACGGAAAAGGTCATCCAGTATGGAATAGTTCAAACAGCCAGAGAAAAGTCACCCAGTCTGAGAAAAGTCGCCAGTCTGACAAAAGTCACCCAGTCAGAGAAAAGTCGCCCAGTCTGTGAATAGTCACCCAGTCTGAGAATAGTCACCCATTCTGAGAAAAGTCACCCAGTCTGAGAATAGTCACCCAGTCTGAGAAAAGTCACCCAGTCTGAGAATAGTCACCCAGTCTGAGAAAAGGCACCCAGTCTGAGAATAGTCACCCAGTCTGAGAATAGTCACCCAGTTTGAGAAAAGTCACACAGCCTGAGAGTAGTCATCTAGTCCGAGGATAGTCACCCTGTCCGAGAAATATCACCCAGTCCAAGCAAAGTCACCCAGTCTAAGAAAAGTCACACAGTCTGAGAATAATCACCCAGTCTGAGAATAGTCACCCGGTCTGAGAATAGTCACCCAGTCTGAGAATAGTCACCCAGTATGAGAAAAGTCACCCAGTCTGAAAATAGTCACCCATCTGAGAAAAGTCACCCAGTCTGAAAATACTCAACCATTCTGAGAAAAGTCACACAGCCTGAGAAAAGTCACCCAGTCCGAGAATTGTCACACAGTCGGAGAAATGTCACCCAGTCCGAGAAAAGTCACACAGTCCGAGAAAAGTCATAAAGTTTGAGAATAGTCACCCAGTCTGAGAAATGTCACCCAGTCTGAGGAAAGTCACACAGCCAGAGAATAGTCACCCGATCTGAGAAAATTCACCCAGTGTGAGAAAAGTCAGCCAGTCTGAGAAAAGTCCCCCAGTTCTGGATTAGTCACCCAGTCTGAGAAAATTCACACAGCCTGAGAAAAGTCAGACAGTCTGAGAATAGTCACCCAGTCTGAGAAAAGTAACCCAGTCTGTGAATAGTCACCCAGTCTGAGAAAAGTCACCCAGTCTGAGAATGGTCACCCAGTCGGAGAAAAGTCACCTCCTCTGAGAATTGTCACCCAGTCTGAGAAAAGTCACACAGCCTGAGAAAAGTCATCAAGTCTGAGAATAGTCACCCAGTCTGAGAAATATCACCCAGTCCGAGAAAAGTCACTCAGTCTGAGAAAAGTCACCCTGTCCGAGAAAAGTCACACAGTATGAGAAAATTCACCCAGTCTGAGAAAAGTCACCCAGTCTGAGAAAAGTCACCCAGTCCGAGGAAAGTCACCCTGTCTGAGTAAAGTCACCCAGTCTGAGAAAAATCACTCAGTCCGAGAAAAGTCACCCAGTTTGAGAATAGTCACCCTATCTGAGAATAGTCACCCAGTCTGAGAAAAGACCCCCAGTCTGAGAAAAGTCACACAGTCTGAGAATAGTCACCCAGTCTGAGAAAAGTCACACAGTCTGAGAATAGACACCCTGTCTGAGAATAGTCACCCGGTATGAGAATAGCCACCTAGTCTGAGAATAGTCACCCAGTCTGCGAAAAGTCACACAGTCTGAGAATAGTCACCCAGTCTGAGAAAAGTCACCCAGTCCGGAAAGGTCACCCAGCCTGAAGAAGGTCACCCAATCCAGAAAGGTCACCAAGCCCGAAAAAGGTCAACATGCCAGGAAAAGGTCAACCAGCCCAGAAAAGGTCAACCAGCACGGAAAAGGTCATCCAGTATGGGATAGTTCAAACAGCCAGAGAAAACTCACCCAGCCTGAGAAAAGTCACCCGGTCCAAGAATAGTTACCCAGTCCGAGAAATATCACCGAGTCCGAGAAAAGTCACCCATTGTGAGAAAAGTCACCCTGTCCGAGAAAAGTCACCCAGTCTGAGAAAGGTCACCCAGTCTGAGAAAGGTCACCCTGTCTGAGAAATGTCACCCAGTCTGAGAAATGTCACCCTGTCTGAGAAAAGTCACCCAGTCCGGAAAGGTCACCCAGCCCGAAAAAGGCCACCCAATCCGGAAAGGTCATCCAGCCCGAAAAAGGTCAACAAGCCCGGAAAAGGTGAACCAGCCCGGAAAAGGTCACCCGGTATGGGAAAGTTCAAACAGCCAGAGAAAAGTTACCCAGTCTGAGAAAAGTCACACAGTCTGAGAAAAATCAACCGGTCTGAGTATAGTCACCCATCTGAGAATAGTCACCCAGTCAGAGAAAAGTCGCCCAGTCTGAGAATAGTCACCAGTCTGAGAAAAGTCACCCTGTCTGAGAAATGTCACCCAGTCTGAGAAAAGTCACCCAGTCTGAAACTGTCACCCAGTATGAGAAATGTCACCCAGTCTGAGAAA
Organism: Carcharodon carcharias; assembly: GCF_017639515.1. Taxonomy (NCBI): domain Eukaryota; kingdom Metazoa; phylum Chordata; class Chondrichthyes; order Lamniformes; family Lamnidae; genus Carcharodon; species Carcharodon carcharias. The sequence goes on from NC_054488.1 coordinate 23,778,029, forward strand.
AGTCACCCAGTCCGGAAAGGTCACCCAGCCCGAAAAAGGTCACCCAATCCAGAAAGGTCACCAAGCCCGAAAAAGGTCAACATGCCAGGAAAAGGTCAACCAGCCCAGAAAAGGTCAACCAGCACGGAAAAGGTCATCCGGTATGGGATAGTTCAAACAGCCAGAGAAAAGTCACCCAATCTGAGAAAAGTCGCCAGTCTGACAAAAGTCACCCAGTCAGAGAAAAGTCGCCCAGTCTGAGAATAGTCACCAGTCTGAGAATAGTCACCCTGTCTGAGAAATGTCACCCAGTCTGAGAATAGTCACCCAGTCTGAGAAAAGTCACCCAGTCCGAGAATAGTCACCCAGTCTGAGAATAGTCACCCAGTCAGAGAAAAGTCACCCATTCTGAGAAAAATCACCCAGTCTGAGAAAAGTCACCCAGTCTGAGAAAAATCACCCAGTTCAGGCAAAGTCACCCAGTCTGAGAAATGTCACCCAGTCTGAGAAAAGTCACCCAGTCTGAGAATAATCACCCGGACTGAGAATAGTTACCCGGTCTGAGAATAGTCACCCAGTCTGAGAATAGTCAACCAGTATGAGAAAAGTCACCCAGTCTGAGAATAGTCACCCAGTTTGAGAAAAGTCACCCAGGCTGAGAAATGTCACCCAGTCTGAGAAAAGTCACCCAGTCTGAGAAAAGTCACCCAGTCCGAGGAAAGTCACCCTGTCTGAGTAAAGTCACCCAGTCTGAGAAAAATCACTCAGTCTGAGAAAAGTCACCCAGTTTGAGAATAGTCACCCTATCTGAGAATAGTCACCCAGTCTGAGAAAAGTCACCCAGTCTGAGAAAAGTCAGACAGTCTGAGAATAGTCACCCAGTCCGAGAAAAGTCACACAGTCTGAGAATAGTCAACCAGTATGAGAAAAGTCACCCAGTCTGAGAATAGTCACCCAGTTTGAGAAAAGTCACCCAGGCTGAGAAATGTCACCCAGTCTGAGAAAAGTCACCCAGTCTGAGAAAAGTCACCCAGTCCGAGGAAAGTCACCCTGTCTGAGTAAAGTCACCCAGTCTGAGAAAAATCACTCAGTCTGAGAAAAGTCACCCAGTTTGAGAATAGTCACCCTATCTGAGAATAGTCACCCAGTCTGAGAAAAGTCACCCAGTCTGAGAAAAGTCAGACAGTCTGAGAATAGTCACCCAGTCCGAGAAAAGTCACACAGTCTGAGAAAAGTCACACAGTCTGAAGATAGTCACCCTGTTTGAGAAAAGTCACCCAGTCTGAGAAAAGTCAACTGGTCTGAGAATAGTCACCCAGTCTGAGAATAGTCACCCCCAGTCTGAGAATAGTCACCCGGTCTGAGAAAAGTCACCCAGCCTGAGAAAAGTCACCCGGTCCAAGAATAATTACCCAGTCCGAGAAATATCACCGAGTCCGAGAAAAGTCACCCAGTGTGAGAAAAGTCACCCTGTCCGAGAAAAGTCACCCAGTCTGAGAAAAGTCACCCAGTCTGAGAAAGGTAACCCTGTCTGAGAAATGTCACCCAGTCTGAGAAATGTCACCCTGTCTGAGAAAAGTCACCCAGTCCGGAAAGGTCACCCAGCCCGAAAAAGGCCACCCAATCCGGAAAGGTCATCCAGCCCGAAAAAGGTCAACCAGCCCGGAAAAGGTGAACCAGCCCGGAAAAGGTCACCCGGTATGGGAAAGTTCAAACAGCCAGAGAAAAGTTACCCAGTCTGAGAAAAGTCACACAGTCTGAGAAAAATCAACCGGTCTGAGTATAGTCACCCATCTGAGAATAGTCACCCAGTCAGAGAAAAGTCACCCAGTCTGAGAATAGTCACCAGTCTGAGAAAAGTCACCCTGTCTGAGAAATGTCACCCAGTCTGAGAAAAGTCACCCAGTCTGAAACTGTCACCCAGTATGAGAAATGTCACCCAGTCTGAGAAAAGTCACCCAGTCCGGAAAGGTCACCCAGCCCGAAAAAGGTCACCCAATCCAGAAAGGTCACCAAGCCCGAAAAAGGTCAACATGCAAGGAAAAGGTCAACCAGCCCAGAAAAGGTCAACCAGAACGGAAAAGGTCATCCAGTATGGGATAGTTCAAACAGCCAGAGAAAAGTCACCCAGTCTGAGAAAAGTCGCCAGTCTGACAAAAGTCACCCAGTCAGAGAAAAGTCGCCCAGTCTGAGAATAGTCACCAGTCTGAGAATAGTCACCCTGTCTGAGAAATGTCACCCAGTCTGAGAAAAGTCACCCTGTCTGAGAAAAGTCACCCAGTCCGAGAATAGTCACCCAGTCTGAGAATAGTCACCCAGTCAGAGAAAAGTCACCCATTCTGAGAAAAATCACCCAGACTGAGAAAAGTCACCCAGTCTGAGAAAAATCACCCAGTTCAGGCAAAGTCACCCAGTCTGAGAAATGTCACCCAGTCTGAGAAAAGTCACCCAGTCTGAGAATAATCACCCGGACTGAGAATAGTTATCCGGTCTGAGAATAGTCACCCAGTCTGAGAATAGTCAACCAGTATGAGAAAAGTCACCCAGCCTGAGAATAGTCACCCAGTTTGAGAAAAGTCACCCAGGCTGAGAAATGTCACCCAGTCTGAGAAAAGTCACCCAGTCTGAGAAAAGTCACTCAGTCTGAGAAAAGTCATCCAGTTTGAGAATAGTCACCCTATCTGAGAATAGTCACCCAGTCTGAGAAAAGTCACGTAGTCTGAGAAAAGTCACACAATCTGAGAATAGTCACCCAGTCCGAGAAAAGTCACACAGTCTGAGAATAGACACCCTGTCTGAGAATAGTCACCCGGTATGAGAATAGTCACCCAGTCTGAGAAAAGTCACCCAGTCTGAGAATAGTCACCCAGTCTGAGAATAGTCACCCAGTCTGAGAAAAGTCACCCAGTCTGAGAATAGTCACCCAGTCTGAGAAAAGTCACCCAGTCTGAGAATAGTTACCCAGTCTGAGAATAGTCACCCAGTCTGAGAAAAGGCACTCAGTCTGAGAATAGTCACCCAGTTTGAGAAAAGTCACACAGCCTGAGAGTAGTCATCTAGTCCGAGGATAGTCACCCTGTCCGAGAAATATCACCCAGTCCAAGAAAAGTCACCCAGTCCGAGAAACGAAACCAGTCTGAGAATAGTCACCCAGTGTGCGAAAAGTCACCCAGTCTGAGAAAAATGACCCAGTAAAGGCAAAGTCACCCAGTCTAAGAAAAGTCACACAGTCTGAGAATAATCACCCAGTCTGAGAATAGTCACCCGGTCTGAGAATAGTCACCCAGTCTGAGAATAGTCACCCAGTCTGAGAATAGTCACCCAGTATGAGAAAAGTCACCCAGTCGGAAAATAGTCACCCATCTGAGAAAAGTCACCCAGTCTGAAAATACTCAACCAATCTGAGAAAAGTCACACAGCCTGAGAAAAGTCACCCAGTCCGAGAATTGTCACACAGTCGGAGAAATGTCACCCAGTCCGAGAAAAGTCACACAGTCCGAGAAAAGTCATAAAGTTTGAGAATAGTCACCCAGTCTGAGAAATGTCACCCAGTCTGAGAAAAGTCACACAGCCAGAGAGTGGTCACCCAATCTGAGAAAATTCACCCAGTGTGAGAAAAGTCAGCCAGTCTGAGAAAAGTCACCCAGTTCTGGATTAGTCACCCAGTCTGAGAAAAGTCACCCAGTCTGAGAATAGTCACCCAGTCGGAGAAAAGTCACCCACTCTGAGAATTGTCACCCAGTCTGAGAAAAGTCACACAGCCTGAGAAAAGACATCACGTCTGAGAATAATTACCCAGTCTGAGAAATATCACCCAGTCCGAGAAAAGTCACTCAGTCTGAGAAAAGTCACCCTGTCCGAGAAAAGTCACACAGTATGAGAAAATTCCCCAGTCTGAGAAAAGTCACCCTGTCTGAGAAAAGTCACCCATTCCGGAAAGGTCACCCAGCCCGAGAAAGGTCACCCATTCCAGAAAGGTCACCAAGCCCGAAAAAGGTCAACATGCCAGGAAAAGGTCAACCAGCCCAGAAAAGGTCAACCAGCACGGAAAAGGTCATCCAGTATGGAATAGTTCAAACAGCCAGAGAAAAGTCACCCAGTCTGAGAAAAGTCGCCAGTCTGACAAAAGTCACCCAGTCAGAGAAAAGTCGCCCAGTCTGTGAATAGTCACCCAGTCTGAGAATAGTCACCCATTCTGAGAAAAGTCACCCAGTCTGAGAATAGTCACCCAGTCTGAGAAAAGTCACCCAGTCTGAGAATAGTCACCCAGTCTGAGAAAAGGCACCCAGTCTGAGAATAGTCACCCAGTCTGAGAATAGTCACCCAGTTTGAGAAAAGTCACACAGCCTGAGAGTAGTCATCTAGTCCGAGGATAGTCACCCTGTCCGAGAAATATCACCCAGTCCAAGCAAAGTCACCCAGTCTAAGAAAAGTCACACAGTCTGAGAATAATCACCCAGTCTGAGAATAGTCACCCGGTCTGAGAATAGTCACCCAGTCTGAGAATAGTCACCCAGTATGAGAAAAGTCACCCAGTCTGAAAATAGTCACCCATCTGAGAAAAGTCACCCAGTCTGAAAATACTCAACCATTCTGAGAAAAGTCACACAGCCTGAGAAAAGTCACCCAGTCCGAGAATTGTCACACAGTCGGAGAAATGTCACCCAGTCCGAGAAAAGTCACACAGTCCGAGAAAAGTCATAAAGTTTGAGAATAGTCACCCAGTCTGAGAAATGTCACCCAGTCTGAGGAAAGTCACACAGCCAGAGAATAGTCACCCGATCTGAGAAAATTCACCCAGTGTGAGAAAAGTCAGCCAGTCTGAGAAAAGTCCCCCAGTTCTGGATTAGTCACCCAGTCTGAGAAAATTCACACAGCCTGAGAAAAGTCAGACAGTCTGAGAATAGTCACCCAGTCTGAGAAAAGTAACCCAGTCTGTGAATAGTCACCCAGTCTGAGAAAAGTCACCCAGTCTGAGAATGGTCACCCAGTCGGAGAAAAGTCACCTCCTCTGAGAATTGTCACCCAGTCTGAGAAAAGTCACACAGCCTGAGAAAAGTCATCAAGTCTGAGAATAGTCACCCAGTCTGAGAAATATCACCCAGTCCGAGAAAAGTCACTCAGTCTGAGAAAAGTCACCCTGTCCGAGAAAAGTCACACAGTATGAGAAAATTCACCCAGTCTGAGAAAAGTCACCCAGTCTGAGAAAAGTCACCCAGTCCGAGGAAAGTCACCCTGTCTGAGTAAAGTCACCCAGTCTGAGAAAAATCACTCAGTCCGAGAAAAGTCACCCAGTTTGAGAATAGTCACCCTATCTGAGAATAGTCACCCAGTCTGAGAAAAGACACCCAGTCTGAGAAAAGTCACACAGTCTGAGAATAGTCACCCAGTCTGAGAAAAGTCACACAGTCTGAGAATAGACACCCTGTCTGAGAATAGTCACCCGGTATGAGAATAGCCACCTAGTCTGAGAATAGTCACCCAGTCTGCGAAAAGTCACACAGTCTGAGAATAGTCACCCAGTCTGAGAAAAGTCACCCAGTCCGGAAAGGTCACCCAGCCTGAAGAAGGTCACCCAATCCAGAAAGGTCACCAAGCCCGAAAAAGGTCAACATGCCAGGAAAAGGTCAACCAGCCCAGAAAAGGTCAACCAGCACGGAAAAGGTCATCCAGTATGGGATAGTTCAAACAGCCAGAGAAAACTCACCCAGCCTGAGAAAAGTCACCCGGTCCAAGAATAGTTACCCAGTCCGAGAAATATCACCGAGTCCGAGAAAAGTCACCCATTGTGAGAAAAGTCACCCTGTCCGAGAAAAGTCACCCAGTCTGAGAAAGGTCACCCAGTCTGAGAAATGTCACCCTGTCTGAGAAATGTCACCCAGTCTGAGAAATGTCACCCTGTCTGAGAAAAGTCACCCAGTCCGGAAAGGTCACCCAGCCCGAAAAAGGCCACCCAATCCGGAAAGGTCATCCAGCCCGAAAAAGGTCAACAAGCCCGGAAAAGGTGAACCAGCCCGGAAAAGGTCACCCGGTATGGGAAAGTTCAAACAGCCAGAGAAAAGTTACCCAGTCTGAGAAAAGTCACACAGTCTGAGAAAAATCAACCGGTCTGAGTATAGTCACCCATCTGAGAATAGTCACCCAGTCAGAGAAAAGTCGCCCAGTCTGAGAATAGTCACCAGTCTGAGAAAAGTCACCCTGTCTGAGAAATGTCACCCAGTCTGAGAAAAGTCACCCAGTCTGAAACTGTCACCCAGTATGAGAAATGTCACCCAGTCTGAGAAAAGTCACCCAGTCCGGAAAGGTCACCCAGCCCGAAAAAGGTCACCCAATCCAGAAAGGTCACCAAGCCCGAAAAAGGTCAACATGCCAGGAAAAGGTCAACCAGCCCAGAAAAGGTCAACCAGCACGGAAAAGGTCATCCGGTATGGGATAGTTCAAACAGCCAGAGAAAAGTCACCCAATCTGAGAAAAGTCGCCAGTCTGACAAAAGTCACCCAGTCAGAGAAAAGTCGCCCAGTCTGAGAATAGTCACCAGTCTGAGAATAGTCACCCTGTCTGAGAAATGTCACCCAGTCTGAGAATAGTCACCCAGTCTGAGAAAAGTCACCCAGTCCGAGAATAGTCACCCAGTCTGAGAATAGTCACCCAGTCAGAGAAAAGTCACCCATTCTGAGAAAAATCACCCAGTCTGAGAAAAGTCACCCAGTCTGAGAAAAATCACCCAGTTCAGGCAAAGTCACCCAGTCTGAGAAATGTCACCCAGTCTGAGAAAAGTCACCCAGTCTGAGAATAATCACCCGGACTGAGAATAGTTACCCGGTCTGAGAATAGTCACCCAGTCTGAGAATAGTCAACCAGTATGAGAAAAGTCACCCAGTCTGAGAATAGTCACCCAGTTTGAGAAAAGTCACCCAGGCTGAGAAATGTCACCCAGTCTGAGAAAAGTCAACCAGTCTGAGAAAAGTCACCCAGTCCGAGGAAAGTCACCCTGTCTGAGTAAAGTCACCCAGTCTGAGAAAAATCACTCAGTCTGAGAAAAGTCACCCAGTTTGAGAATAGTCACCCTATCTGAGAATAGTCACCCAGTCTGAGAAAAGTCACCCAGTCTGAGAAAAGTCAGACAGTCTGAGAATAGTCACCCAGTCCGAGAAAAGTCACACAGTCTGAGAATAGTCAACCAGTATGAGAAAAGTCACCCAGTCTGAGAATAGTCACCCAGTTTGAGAAAAGTCACCCAGGCTGAGAAATGTCACCCAGTCTGAGAAAAGTCACCCAGTCTGAGAAAAGTCACCCAGTCCGAGGAAAGTCACCCTGTCTGAGTAAAGTCACCCAGTCTGAGAAAAATCACTCAGTCTGAGAAAAGTCTCCCAGTTTGAGAATAGTCACCCTATCTGAGAATAGTCACCCAGTCTGAGAAAAGTCACCCAGTCTGAGAAAAGTCAGACAGTCTGAGAATAGTCACCCAGTCCGAGAAAAGTCACACAGTCTGAGAATAGACACCCTGTCTGAGAATAGTCACCCGGTATGAGAATAGTCACCCAGTCCGAGAATTGTCACACAGTCGGAGAAATGTCACCCAGTCCGAGAAAAGTCACACAGTCCGAGAAAAGTCATAAAGTTTGAGAATAGTCACCCAGTCTGCGAAAAGTCACACAGTCTGAGAATAGTCACCCAGTCTGAGAAAAGTCACCCAGTCCGGAAAGGTCACCCAGCCTGAAGAAGGTCACCCAATCCAGAAAGGTCACCAAGCCCGAAAAAGGTCAACATGCCAGGAAAAGGTCAACCAGCCCAGAAAAGGTCAACCAGCACGGAAAAGGTCATCCAGTATGGGATAGTTCAAACAGCCAGAGAAAACTCACCCAGCCTGAGAAAAGTCACCCGGTCCAAGAATAGTTACCCAGTCCGAGAAATATCACCGAGTCCGAGAAAAGTCACCCATTGTGAGAAAAGTCACCCTGTCCGAGAAAAGTCACCCAGTCTGAGAAAGGTCACCCAGTCTGAGAAAGGTCACCCTGTCTGAGAAATGTCACCCAGTCTGAGAAATGTCACCCTGTCTGAGAAAAGTCACCCAGTCCGGAAAGGTCACCCAGCCCGAAAAAGGCCACCCAATCCGGAAAGGTCATCCAGCCCGAAAAAGGTCAACAAGCCCGGAAAAGGTGAACCAGCCCGGAAAAGGTCACCCGGTATGGGAAAGTTCAAACAGCCAGAGAAAAGTTACCCAGTCTGAGAAAAGTCACACAGTCTGAGAAAAATCAACCGGTCTGAGTATAGTCACCCATCTGAGAATAGTCACCCAGTCAGAGAAAAGTCGCCCAGTCTGAGAATAGTCACCAGTCTGAGAAAAGTCACCCTGTCTGAGAAATGTCACCCAGTCTGAGAAAAGTCACCCAGTCTGAAACTGTCACCCAGTATGAGAAATGTCACCCAGTCTGAGAAAAGTCACCCAGTCCGGAAAGGTCACCCAGCCCGAAAAAGGTCACCCAATCCAGAAAGGTCACCAAGCCCGAAAAAGGTCAACATGCCAGGAAAAGGTCAACCAGCCCAGAAAAGGTCAACCAGCACGGAAAAGGTCATCCGGTATGGGATAGTTCAAACAGCCAGAGAAAAGTCACCCAATCTGAGAAAAGTCGCCAGTCTGACAAAAGTCACCCAGTCAGAGAAAAGTCGCCCAGTCTGAGAATAGTCACCAGTCTGAGAATAGTCACCCTGTCTGAGAAATGTCACCCAGTCTGAGAATAGTCACCCAGTCTGAGAAAAGTCACCCAGTCCGAGAATAGTCACCCAGTCTGAGAATAGTCACCCAGTCAGAGAAAAGTCACCCATTCTGAGAAAAATCACCCAGTCTGAGAAAAGTCACCCAGTCTGAGAAAAATCACCCAGTTCAGGCAAAGTCACCCAGTCTGAGAAATGTCACCCAGTCTGAGAAAAGTCACCCAGTCTGAGAATAATCACCCGGACTGAGAATAGTTACCCGGTCTGAGAATAGTCACCCAGTCTGAGAATAGTCAACCAGTATGAGAAAAGTCACCCAGTCTGAGAATAGTCACCCAGTTTGAGAAAAGTCACCCAGGCTGAGAAATGTCACCCAGTCTGAGAAAAGTCAACCAGTCTGAGAAAAGTCACCCAGTCCGAGGAAAGTCACCCTGTCTGAGTAAAGTCACCCAGTCTGAGAAAAATCACTCAGTCTGAGAAAAGTCACCCAGTTTGAGAATAGTCACCCTATCTGAGAATAGTCACCCAGTCTGAGAAAAGTCACCCAGTCTGAGAAAAGTCAGACAGTCTGAGAATAGTCACCCAGTCCGAGAAAAGTCACACAGTCTGAGAATAGTCAACCAGTATGAGAAAAGTCACCCAGTCTGAGAATAGTCACCCAGTTTGAGAAAAGTCACCCAGGCTGAGAAATGTCACCCAGTCTGAGAAAAGTCACCCAGTCTGAGAATAGTCACCCAGTCTGAGAAAAGTCACCCAGTCTGAGAAAAGTCAGACAGTCTGAGAATAGTCACCCAGTCCGAGAAAAGTCACACAGTCTGAGAATAGTCAACCAGTATGAGAAAAGTCACCCAGTCTGAGAATAGTCACCCAGTTTGAGAAAAGTCACCCAGGCTGAGAAATGTCACCCAGTCTGAGAAAAGTCACCCAGTCTGAGAAAAGTCACCCAGTCCGAGGAAAGTCACCCTGTCTGAGTAAAGTCACCCAGTCTGAGAAAAATCACTCAGTCTGAGAAAAGTCTCCCAGTTTGAGAATAGTCACCCTATCTGAGAATAGTCACCCAGTCTGAGAAAAGTCACCCAGTCTGAGAAAAGTCAGACAGTCTGAGAATAGTCACCCAGTCCGAGAAAAGTCACACAGTCTGAGAATAGACACCCTGTCTGAGAATAGTCACCCGGTATGAGAATAGTCACCCAGTCCGAGAATTGTCACACAGTCGGAGAAATGTCACCCAGTCCGAGAAAAGTCACACAGTCCGAGAAAAGTCATAAAGTTTGAGAATAGTCACCCAGTCTGCGAAAAGTCACACAGTCTGAGAATAGTCACCCAGTCTGAGAAAAGTCACCCAGTCCGGAAAGGTCACCCAGCCTGAAGAAGGTCACCCAATCCAGAAAGGTCACCAAGCCCGAAAAAGGTCAACATGCCAGGAAAAGGTCAACCAGCCCAGAAAAGGTCAACCAGCACGGAAAAGGTCATCCAGTATGGGATAGTTCAAACAGCCAGAGAAAACTCACCCAGCCTGAGAAAAGTCACCCGGTCCAAGAATAGTTACCCAGTCCGAGAAATATCACCGAGTCCGAGAAAAGTCACCCATTGTGAGAAAAGTCACCCTGTCCGAGAAAAGTCACCCAGTCTGAGAAAGGTCACCCAGTCTGAGAAAGGTCACCCTGTCTGAGAAATGTCACCCAGTCTGAGAAATGTCACCCTGTCTGAGAAAAGTCACCCAGTCCGGAAAGGTCACCCAGCCCGAAAAAGGCCACCCAATCCGGAAAGGTCATCCAGCCCGAAAAAGGTCAACAAGCCCGGAAAAGGTGAACCAGCCCGGAAAAGGTCACCCGGTATGGGAAAGTTCAAACAGCCAGAGAAAAGTTACCCAGTCTGAGAAAAGTCACACAGTCTGAGAAAAATCAACCGGTCTGAGTATAGTCACCCATCTGAGAATAGTCACCCAGTCAGAGAAAAGTCGCCCAGTCTGAGAATAGTCACCAGTCTGAGAAAAGTCACCCTGTGTGAGAAATGTCACCCAGTCTGAGAAAAGTCACCCAGTCTGAAACTGTCACCCAGTATGAGAAATGTCACCCAGTCTGAGAAAAGTCACCCAGTCCGGAAAGGTCACCCAGCCCGAAAAAGGTCACCCAATCCAGAAAGGTCACCAAGCCCGAAAAAGGTCAACATGCCAGGAAAAGGTCAACCAGCCCAGAAAAGGTCAACCAGCACGGAAAAGGTCATCCGGTATGGGATAGTTCAAACAGCCAGAGAAAAGTCACCCAATCTGAGAAAAGTCGCCAGTCTGACAAAAGTCACCCAGTCAGAGAAAAGTCGCCCAGTCTGAGAATAGTCACCAGTCTGAGAATAGTCACCCTGTCTGAGAAATGTCACCCAGTCTGAGAATAGTCACCCAGTCTGAGAAAAGTCACCCAGTCCGAGAATAGTCACCCAGTCTGAGAATAGTCACCCAGTCAGAGAAAAGTCACCCATTCTGAGAAAAATCACCCAGTCTGAGAAAAGTCACCCAGTCTGAGAAAAATCACCCAGTTCAGGCAAAGTCACCCAGTCTGAGAAATGTCACCCAGTCTGAGAAAAGTCACCCAGTCTGAGAATAATCACCCGGACTGAGAATAGTTACCCGGTCTGAGAATAGTCACCCAGTCTGAGAATAGTCAACCAGTATGAGAAAAGTCACCCAGTCTGAGAATAGTCACCCAGTTTGAGAAAAGTCACCCAGGCTGAGAAATGTCACCCAGTCTGAGAAAAGTCAACCAGTCTGAGAAAAGTCACCCAGTCCGAGGAAAGTCACCCTGTCTGAGTAAAGTCACCCAGTCTGAGAAAAATCACTCAGTCTGAGAAAAGTCACCCAGTTTGAGAATAGTCACCCTATCTGAGAATAGTCACCCAGTCTGAGAAAAGTCACCCAGTCTGAGAAAAGTCAGACAGTCTGAGAATAGTCACCCAGTCCGAGAAAAGTCACACAGTCTGAGAATAGTCAACCAGTATGAGAAAAGTCACCCAGTCTGAGAATAGTCACCCAGTTTGAGAAAAGTCACCCAGGCTGAGAAATGTCACCCAGTCTGAGAAAAGTCACCCAGTCTGAGAAAAGTCACCCAGTCCGAGGAAAGTCACCCTGTCTGAGTAAAGTCACCCAGTCTGAGAAAAATCACTCAGTCTGAGAAAAGTCTCCCAGTTTGAGAATAGTCACCCTATCTGAGAATAGTCACCCAGTCTGAGAAAAGTCACCCAGTCTGAGAAAAGTCAGACAGTCTGAGAATAGTCACCCAGTCCGAGAAAAGTCACACAGTCTGAGAATAGACACCCTGTCTGAGAATAGTCACCCGGTATGAGAATAGTCACCCAGTCCGAGAATTGTCACACAGTCGGAGAAATGTCACCCAGTCCGAGAAAAGTCACACAGTTCGAGAAAAGTCATAAAGTTTGAGAATAGTCACCCAGTCTGAGAAATGTCACCCAGTCTGAGAAAAGTCACACAGCCAGAGAGTGGTCACCCAATCTGAGAAAATTCACCCAGTGTGAGAAAAGTCAGCCAGTCTGAGAAAAGTCCCCCAGTTCTGGATTAGTCACCCAGTCTGAGAAAATTCACACAGCCTGAGAAAAGTCAGACAGTCTGAGAATAGTCACCCAGTCCGAGAAAAGTAACTCAGTCTGTGAATAGTCACCCAGTCTGAGAAAAGTCACCCAGTCTGAGAATAGTCACCCAGTCGGAGAAAAGTCACCCACTCTGAGAATTGTCACCCAGTCTGAGAAAAGTCACACAGCCTGAGAAAAGTCATCAAGTCTGAGAATAGTTACCCAGTCTGAGAAATATCACCCAGTCCGAGAAAAGTCACTCAGTCTGAGAAAATTCACCCAGTCTGAGAAAAGTCACCCTGTCTGAGAAAAGTCACACAGCCTGAGAAAAGTCACACAGCCTGAGAAAAGTCACTCAGTCTGAGAAACGTCACGCAGTCTGAGAAACGTCACCCTGTCGGGGAAAAGTCACCCAGCCTGAGAAAAGTCAGCGTGTCTGAGAAAAGTCACCCAGTCTGAGAAAAGTCAGCCTGTCTGAGAAAAGTCAGCCAGTCTGAGAAAAGTCACCCAGTCTGAGAAAAGTCACCCAGTCTGAGAATAGTCAACCAGTCTGAGAAAAGTCACACAGCCTGAGAAAAGTCACTCAGTATGAGAAACGTCACCCTGTCTGGGAAAAATCACCCAGTCTGAGAAAAGTCACACAGTCTGAGAATAGTCAACCAGTCTGAGAAAAGTCACACAGCCTGAGAAAAGTCAGCCAGTCCGAGAATAGTCACCCAGTCCGAGAAATATCACTTAGTCCGATAAAAGTCACCCAGTCCGCGAAAAGTCACCCAGTCTGAGAAAAGTCACCCTGTCCGAAAAAAGTCACCCAGTCTAAGAAAAGTCACACACTCCGAGAAAATTCACCCAGTCTGAGAAAAGTCACACAGTCTGAGAATAGTAACCCAGTCTGAGAAACGCCACCCAGTCTGAGAAAAGGCATCCTGTCTGAGAATAGTCACATTGTCTGAGAAAAGTCACCCAGTCCAAGAAACTTCACCCAGTCCCAGAAAATTCACCCAGTCTATGCAAAGTCACCCAGTCTGAGAAAAGTCACCCAGTCTGAGAAAAGTCACCCAGTCTGAGAATAGTCACCCAGTCTGAGAATAGTCACCCAGTCTGAGAATAGTCACCCTGCCTGGGAAAAGTCACCCAGTCTAAGAAAAGTCACACAGTCTGAGAATAATCACCCAGTCTGAGAATAGTCACCCGGTCTGAGAATAGTCACCCAGTCTGAGAATAGTCACCCAGTATGAGAAAAGTCACCCAGTCTGAAAATAGTCACCCATCTGAGAAAAGTCACCCAGTCTGAAAATACTCAACCAGTCTGAGAAAAGTCACACAGCCTGAGAAAAGTCACCCAGTCCGAGAATTGTCACACAATCGGAGAAATGTCACCCAGTCCGAGAAAAGTCACACAGTCCGAGAAAAGTCATAAAGTTTGAGAATAGTCACCCAGTCTGAGAAACGTCACCCAGTCTGAGAAAAGTCACACAGCCAGAGAATAGAAACCCGATCTGAGAAAATTCACCCAGTGTGAGAAAAGTCAGCCAGTCTGAGAAAAGTCCCCCATTTCTGGATTAGTCACCAAGTCTGAGAAAATTCACACAGCCTGAGAAAAGTCAGACAGTCTGAGAATAGTCACCCAGTCTGAGAAAAGTAACCCAGTCTGTGAATAGTCACCCAGTCTGAGAAAAGTCACCCAGTCTGAGAATGGTCACCCAGTCGGAGAAAAGTCACACAGCCTGAGAAAAGTCATCAATTCTGAGAATAGTTACCCAGTCTGAGAAATATCACCCAGTCCGAGAAAAGTCACTCAGTCTGAGAAAAGTCACCCTGTCCGAGAAAAGTCACACAGTATGAGAAAATTCACCCAGTCTGAGAAAAGTCACCCTGTCTGAGAAAAGTCACCCAGTCCGGAAAGGTCACCCAGCCCGAAAAAGGTCACCCAATCCAGAAAGGTCAACAAGCCCGAAAAATGTCAACATGCCAGGAAAAGGTCAACCAGTCCAGAAAAGGTCAACCAGCACGGAAAAGTTCATCCAGTATGGGATAGTTCAAACAGCCAGAGAAAAGTCACCCAGTCTGAGAAAAGTCACCCAGTCTGAGAAAAGTCACCGTGTCCGAGAATAGTCACCCATTCTGAGAATAGTCACCCGGTCTGAGAATAGTCACCCATTCTGAGAAAAATCACCCAGTCTGAGAATAGTCACCCTGTCTGAGATTAGTCACCCAGTCAGAGAAAAGTCACCCAGTCTGAGAAAAATCACCCAGTCTGAGAAAAGTCACCCAGTCTGAGAAAAGTCACCCAGTCTGAGAAAAATCACCCAGTCCAGGCAAAGTCACCCAGTCTGAGAAATGTCACCCAGTCTGAGAATTGTCACCCAGTTTGAGAAAAGTCACACACCCTGAGAGTTGTCATCTAGTCCGAGGATAGTCACCCTGTCCGAGAAATATCACCCAGTCCAAGAAAGGTCACCCAGTCCGAGAAAAGAAACCAGTCTGAGAATAGTCACCCAGTGTGAGAAAAGTCACCCAGTCTGAGAAAAATGACCCAGTCCAGGCAAAGTCACCCAGTCTAAGAAAAGTCACACAGTCTGAGAATAATCACCCAGTCTGAGAATAGGCACCCGGTCTGATAATAGTCACCCAGTCTGAGAATAGTCACCCAGTCTGAGAATAGTCACCCAGTATGAGAAAAGTCACCCAGTCTGAATATAGTCACCCATCTGAGAAAAGTCACCCAGTCTGAAAATTCTCAACCAGTCTGAGAAAAGTCACACAGCCTGAGAAAAGTCACCCAGTCCGAGAATTGTCACACAGTCTGAGAAATGTCACCCAGTCCGAGAAAAGTCACACAGTCCGAGAAAAGTCATAAAGTTTGAGAATAGTCACCCAGTCTGAGAAATGTCACCCAGTCTGAGAAAAGTCACACAGCCAGAGAATAGTCACCCGATCTGAGAAAATTCACCCAGTGTGAGAAAAGTCAGCCAGTCTGAGAAAAGTCACCCAGTTCTGGATTAGTCACCCAGTCTGAGAAAATTCACACAGCCTGAGAAAAGTCAGACAGTCTGAGAATAGTCACCCAGTCTGAGAAAATTTACCCAGTCTGTGAATAGTCACCCAGTCTGAGAAAAGTCAACCAGTCTGAGAATGGTCACCCAGTCGGAGAAAAGTCACCCACTCTGAGAATTGTCACCCAGTCTGAGAAAAGTCACACAGCCTAAGAAATGACACCCAGTCCGAGAAAAGTCACCCAGTCTGAGAAAAATCACCCAGTCCAGGCAAAGTCACCCAGTCTGAGAAATGTCACCCAGTCTGAGAAATGTCACCCAGTCTGAGAATAATCACCCGGACTGAGAATAGTCACCCGGTCTGAGAATAGTCACCCAGTCTGAGAATAGTCTACCACTATGAGAAAGTCACCCAATCTGAGAATAGTCACCCAGTTTGAGAAAAGTCACCCAGGCTGAGAAATGTCACCCAGTCTGTGAAAAGTCACCCAGTCTGAGAAAAGTCACCCAGTCCGAGGAAAGTCACCCTGTCTGAGTAAAGTCACCCAGTCTGAGAAAAATCACTCAGTCCGAGAAAAGTCACCCAGTTTGAGAATAGTCACCCTATCTGAGAATAGTCACCCAGTCTGAGAAAAGTCACCCAGTCTGAGAAAAGTCACACAGTCTGAGAATAGTCACCCAGTCCGAGAAAAGTCACCCAGTCTGAGAATAGACACCCTGTCTGAGAATAGTCACCCGGTATGAGAATAGTCACCCAGTCTGAGAATAGTCACCCAGTCTGAGAAAAGTCACCCAGTCTGAGAATAGCCACACAGTCTGAAAATAGTCACCCAGTCTGAGAAAAGTCACCCAGTCCGGAAAGGTCACCCCGCCTGAAGAAGGTCACCCAATCCAGAAAGGTCACCAAGCCCGAAAAAGGTCAACATGCCAGGAAAAGGCCAATCAGCCCGGAAAAGGTGAACCAGCACGGAAAAGGTCATCCAGTAAGGGATAGTTCAAACAGCCAGAGAAAAGTCACCCAGTCTGAGAAAAGTCACTCAGTCTGAGAAAAGTCACCCAGTCTGAGAAAAGTCAGCCAGTCTGAGAAAAATCACCCAGTCTGAGAATAGTCACCCAGTCTGAGAATAGTCACCCAGTCTGAGAAAAGTCACCCAGTCTGAGAATAGTCACCCAGTCTGAGAAAAGTCACCCAGTCTGAGAATAGTTACCCAGTCTGAGAATAGTCACCCAGTCTGAGAAAAGGCACCCAGTCTGAGAATAGTCACCCAGTTTGAGAAAAGTCACACAGCCTGAGAGTAGTCATCTAGTCCGAGGATAGTCACCCTGTCCGAGAAATATCACCCAGTCCAAGAAAAGTCACCCAGTCCGAGAAAAGAAACCAGTCTGAGAATAGTCACCCAGTGTGAGAAAAGTCACCCAGTCTGAGAAAAATGACCCAGTCCAGGCAAAGTCACCCAGTCTAAGAAAAGTTACACAGTCTGAGAATAATCACCCAGTCTGAGAATAGTCACCCGGTCTGAGAATAGTCACCCAGTCTGAGAATAGTCACCCAGTCTGAGAATAGTCACCCGGTATGAGAAAAGTCACCCAGTCCGAGAATTGTCACACAGTCGGAGAAATGTCACCCAGTCCGAGAAAAGTCACACAGTCCAAGAAAAGTCATAAAGTTTGAGAATAGTCACCCAGTCTGAGAAATGTCACCCAGTCTGAGAATTGTCACACAGCCAGAGAGTGGTCACCCAATCTGAGAAAATTCCCCCAGTGTGAGAAAAGTCAGCCAGTCTGAGAAAAGTCACCCAGTTCTGGATTAGTCACCCAGTCTGAGATAATTCACACAGCCTGAGAAAAGTCAGACAGTCTGAGAATAGTCACCCAGTCCGAGAAAAGTAACTCAGTCTGTGAATAGTCACCCAGTCTGAGAAAAGTCACCCAGTCTGAGAATAGTCACCCAGTCGGAGAAAAGTCACCCACTCTGAGAATTGTCACCCAGTCTGAGAAAAGTCACACAGCCTGAGAAAAGTCATCAAGTCTGAGAATAGTTACCCAGTCTGAGAAATATCACCCAGTCCGAGAAAAGTCACTCAGTCTGAGAAAATTCACCCAGTCTGAGAAAAGTCACCCTGTCTGAGAAAAGTCACACAGCCTGAGAAAAGTCACACAGCCTGAGAAAAGTCACTCAGTCTGAGAAACGTCACTCAGTCTGAGAAACGTCACCCTGTCGGGGAAAAGTCACCCAGCCTGAGAAAAGACAGCGTGTCTGAGAAAAGTCACCCAGTCTGAGAAAAGTCAGCCTGTCTGAGAAAAGTCACCCAGTCTGAGAATAGTCACCCAGTCTGAGAAAAGTCACCCAGTCTGAGAATAGTCAACCAGTCTGAGAAAAGTCACACAGCTTGAGAAAAGTCACTCAGTCTGAGAAACGTCACCCTGTCTGGGAAAAATCACCCAGTCTGAGAAAAGTCACCCAGTCTGAGAATAGTCAACCAGTCTGAGAATAGTCACACAGCCTGAGAAAAGTCAGCCAGTCCGAGAATAGTCACCCAGTCCGAGAAATATCACTTAGTCCGATAAAAGTCACCCAGTCCGCGAAAAGTCACCCAGTCTGAGAAAAGTCACCCTGTCCGAAAAAAGTCACCCAGTCTAAGAAAAGTCACACAGTCCGAGAAAATTCACCCAGTCTGAGAAAAGTCACACAGTCTGAGAATAGTAACCCAGTCTGAGAAACGCCACCCAGTCTGAGAAAAGTCATCCTGTCTGAGAATAGTCACATTGTCTGAGAAAAGTCACCCAGTCCAAGAAACTTCACCCAGTCCCAGAAAATTCACCCAGTCTATGCAAAGTCACCCAGTCTGAGAAAAGTCACCCAGTCTGAGAAAAGTCACCCAGTCTGAGAATAGTCACCCAGTCTGAGAATAGTCACCCAGTCTGAGAATAGTCACCCTGTCTGGGAAAAGTCACCCAGTCTGAGAATAGTCACACAGTCTGAGAAAAGTCACACAGCCTGAGAAAAGTCAGCCAGTCTGAGAATAGTCACCCCGTCGGAGAAAAGTCACCCTGTCCGAGAATAGTCACCCAGATGAGAAAAGTCACCCAGTCTGAGAAAAGTCACACAGCCTGAGAATAGTCACCCTGTCTGAGAAAAGTCACCCAGTGTGAGAAAAGTCAGCCAGTCTGAGAAAAGTCACCCAGTCTGAGAATAGTCACCCAGTCCGAGAAACGTCACCCAGTCTGTGAATAGTTACCCAGTCTGAGAAAAGTTCCCAGTCTGAGAATAGTCACCCAGTCGGAGAAAAGTCACCCACTCTGAGAATAGTCACCCAGTCTGAGAAAAGTCACACAGCCTGAGAAAAGACACCCAGTCTGAGAATAGTCACCCAGTCTGAGAAAAGTCACCCAGTCTGAGAAAAGTCACCCAGTCCGAGCAAAGTCACTCAGTCTGAGAAAAGTCATCCAGTCGAAGAAAAGTCACCCAGTCCCAGAAAAGTCACCCAGTCCAGGCAAAGTCAGCCAGTCTGAGAATAGTCACACAGTCTGAGAAAAGTCACCCAGTGTGAGAATTGTAACCCTGTCTGAGAATAGTTACCCAGTCTGAGAAAAGGCACCCAGTCTGAGAATTGTCACCCAGTTTGAGAAAAGTCACACACCCTGAGAGTTGTCATCTAGTCCGAGGATAGTCACCCTGTCCGAGAAATATCACCCAGTCCAAGAAAGGTCACCCAGTCCGAGAAAAGAAACCAGTCTGAGAATAGTCACCCAGTGTGAGAAAAGTCACCCAGTCTGAGAAAAATGACCCAGTCCAGGCAAAGTCACCCAGTCTAAGAAAAGTCACACAGTCTGAGAATAATCACCCAGTCTGAGAATAGGCACCCGGTCTGATAATAGTCACCCAGTCTGAGAATAGTCACCCAGTCTGAGAATAGTCACCCAGTATGAGAAAAGTCACCCAGTCTGAATATAGTCACCCATCTGAGAAAAGTCACCCAGTCTGAAAATTCTCAACCAGTCTGAGAAAAGTCACACAGCCTGAGAAAAGTCACCCAGTCCGAGAATTGTCACACAGTCTGAGAAATGTCACCCAGTCCGAGAAAAGTCACACAGTCCGAGAAAAGTCATAAAGTTTGAGAATAGTCACCCAGTCTGAGAAATGTCACCCAGTCTGAGAAAAGTCACACAGCCAGAGAATAGTCACCCGATCTGAGAAAATTCACCCAGTGTGAGAAAAGTCAGCCAGTCTGAGAAAAGTCACCCAGTACTGGATTAGTCACCCAGTCTGAGAAAATTCACACAGCCTGAGAAAAGTCAGACAGTCTGAGAATAGTCACCCAGTCTGAGAAAATTTACCCAGTCTGTGAATAGTCACCCAGTCTGAGAAAAGTCAACCAGTCTGAGAATGGTCACCCAGTCGGAGAAAAGTCACCCACTCTGAGAATTGTCACCCAGTCTGAGAAAAGTCATCAAGTCTGAGAATAGTTACCCAGTCTGAGAAATATCACCCAGTCCGAGAAAAGTCACTCAGTCTGAGAAAAGTCACCCTGTCCGAGAAAAATCACACAGTATGAGAAAATTCACCCAGTCTGAGAAAAGTCACCCTGTCTGAGAAAAGTCACCCATTCCGGAAAGGTCACCCAGCCCGAAAAATGTCACCCAATCCAGAAAGGTCACCAAGCCCGAAAAAGGTCAACATGCCAGGAAAAGGTCAACTAGCCCAGAAAAGATCAACCAGCACGGAAAAGGTCATCCAGTATGGGATAGTTCAAACAGCCAGAGAAAAGTCACCCAGTCTGAGAAAAGTCGCCAGTCTGAGAATAGTCACCCAGTCCGAGAAATTCACCCAGTCTGAGAATAGTCACCCAGTCTGA
The DNA here is from genome assembly GCF_017639515.1 of Carcharodon carcharias. NCBI lineage: Eukaryota > Metazoa > Chordata > Chondrichthyes > Lamniformes > Lamnidae > Carcharodon > Carcharodon carcharias. The sequence continues at coordinate 23,798,154 of NC_054488.1, forward strand.
GAAAAGTCCCCCAGTCTGAGAATAGTCGCCCAGTCTGAGAAAAGGCAACCAGTCTGAGAATAGCCACCCAGTTTGAGAAAATTCACCCAGTCTGAGAAAAGTCACCCTGTCTGAGAAAAGTCAGCCAGTCTGAGAAAAGTCACCCAGTCAGGAAAATGTCGCCCAGTCTGAGAATAGTCACCAGTCTGAGAATAGTCACCCTGTCTGAGAAATGTCACCTAGTCTGAGAAAAGTCACCCAGTCTGAGAACTGTCACCCAGTATGAGAAATGTCACCCAGTCTGAGAAAAGTCACCCAGTCCGGAAAGGTCACCCAGCCCGAAAAAGGTCACCCAATCCAGAAAGGTCACCAAGCCCGAAAAAGGTCAACATGCCAGGAAAAGGTCAACCAGCCCAGAAAAGGTCAACCAGCACGGAAAAGGTCATCCAGTATGGGATAGTTCAAACAGCCAGAGAAAAGTCACCCAGTCTGAGAAAAGTCACCCAGTCTGAGAAAAGTCACCGTGTCCGAGAATATTCACCCAGTCTGAGAACAGTCACCCGGTCTGAGAATAGTCACCCATTCTGAGAAAAATCACCCAGTCTGAGAATAGTCACCCTGTCTGAGATTAGTCACCCAGTCAGAGAAAAGTCACCCAGTCTGAGAAAAATCACCCAGTCTGAGAAAAGTCACCCAGTCTGAGAAAAATCACCCAGTCCAGGCAAAGTCACCCAGTCAGAGAAATGTCACCCAGTCTGAGAAATGTCACCCAGTCTGAGAATAATCACCCGGACTGAGAATAGTCACCCGGTCCGAAAAAAGTCACCCAGTCTAAGAAAAGTCACACAGTCCGAGAAAATTCACCCAGTCTGAGAAAAGTCACACAGTCTGAGAATAGTAACCCAGTCTGAGAAACGCCACCCAGTCTGAGAAAAGTCATCCTGTCTGAGAATAGTCACATTGTCTGAGAAAAGTCACCCAGTCCAAGAAACTTCACCCAGTCCCAGAAAATTCACCCAGTCTAGGCAAAGTCACCCAGTCTGAGAAAAGTCACCCAGTCTGAGAAAAGTCACCCAGTCTGAGAATAGTCACCCAGTCTGAGAATAGTCACTTGGTCTGAGAATAGTCACCCAGTCTGAGAATAGTCACCCTGTCTGGGAAAAGTCACCCAGTCTGAGAATAGTCACACAGTCTGAGAAAAGTCACACAGCCTGAGAAAAGTAAGCCAGTCTGAGAATAGTCACCCAGTCTGAGAATAGTCACTTGGTCTGAGAATAGTCACCCAGTCTGAGAATAGTCAAACAGTCTGAGAAAAGTCACACAGCCTGAGAAAAGTCAGCCAGTCTGAGAATAGTCACCCCGTCGGAGAAAAGTCACCCTGTCTGAGAATAGTCACCCAGATGAGAAAAGTCACCCAGTCTGAGAAAAGTCACACAGCCTGAGAATAGTCACCCTGTCTGAGAAAAGTCACCCAGTGTGAGAAAAGTCAGCCAGTCTGAGAAAAGTCACCCAGTCTGAGATTAGTCACCCAGTCTGAGAAAAGTCACACAGCCTGAGAAAAGTCAGACAGTCTGAGAATAGTCACCCAGTCCGAGAAACGTCACCCAGTCTGTGAATAGTCACCCAGTCTGAGAAAAGTTCCCAGTCTGAGAATAGTCACCCAGTCTGAGAAAAGTCACCCACTCTGAGAATAGTCACCCAGTCTGAGAAAAGTCACACAGCCTGAGAAAAGACACCCAGTCCGAGAATAGTCCCCCAGTCTGAGAAAAGTCACCCAGTCTGAGAAAAGTCACCCAGTCCGAGCAAAGTCACTCAGTCTGAGAAAAGTCATCCAGTTGAAGAAAAGTCACCCAGTCCCAGAAAAGTCACCCAGTCCAGGCAAAGTCAGCCAGTCTGAGAATAGTCACACAGTCTGAGAAAAGTCACCCAGTGTGAGAATTGTAACCCTGTCTGACAAAAGACACCCTCTCTGAGAATTGTCACTCAGTCTGAGAAAAGTCACCCAATCTGAGAATAGTCACCCAGTCTGAGGAAGTCACACAGCCTGACAAATGTCACCCAGTCTGAGAATAGTCACCCAGTCCGAGATATATCACTCAGACCGAGTAAAGTCACACAGTCTAAGAAAAGTCCCCCATTCCGAGAAAATTCACCCAGTCTGCGAAAAGTCACCCAGTCTGAGAAAAGTCACCCAGTCTGAGACACGTCACCCTGTCTGAGAAAAGTCACCCAGTCCAAGAAAAGTCACCCAGTCCCAGAAAAGTCACCCAGTCCAGGCAAAGTCACCCAGTCTGAGAATAGTCACCCAGTCTGAGAGAAGTCACCCAGCCTGAGAAAAGTCACTGAGTCTGAGAAAAGTCACCCAGTCTGAGAATAGTCAGCCAGTCTGAGAAAAGTCACCCAGTCAGGGAAAAGTCGCCCAGTCTGAGAATAGTCACCAGTCTGAGAATAGTCACCCTGTCTGAGAAATGTCACCTAATCTGAGTAAAGTCACCCAGTCTGAGAACTGTCACCCAATCCAGAAAGGTCACCAAGCCCGAAAAAGGTCAACATGCCAGGAAAAGGTCAACCAGCCCAGAAAAGGTCAACCAGCACGGAAAAGGTCATCCAGTATGGGATAGTTCAAACAGCCAGAGAAAAGTCACCCATTCTGAGAAAAGTCACCCAGTCTGAGAAAAGTCACCATGTCCGAGAATAGTCACCCAGTCTGAGAATAGTCACCCGGTCTGAGAATAGTCACCCATTCTGAGAAAAATCACCCAGTCTGAGAAAAGTCACCCAGTCCGAGCAAAGTCACTCAGTCTGAGAAAAGTCATCCAGTCGAAGAAAAGTCACCCAGTCCCAGAAAAGTCACCCAGTCCAGGCAAAGTCAGCCAGTCTGAGAATAGTCACACAGTCTGAGAAAAGTCAGCCAGTGTGAGAATTGTAACCCTGTCTGACAAAAGACACCATTTCTGAGAATTGTCACCCAGTCTGAGAAAAGTCACCCAATCTGAGAATAGTCACCCAGTCTGAGAAAAGTCACACAGCCTGAGAAAAGACACCCAGTCCGAGAATAGTCCCCCAGTCTGAGAAAAGTCACCCAGTCTGAGAAAAGTCACCCAGTCCGAGCAAAGTCACTCAGTCTGAGAAAAGTCATCCAGTTGAAGAAAAGTCACCCAGTCCAGGCAAAGTCAGCCAGTCTGAGAATAGTCACACAGTCTGAGAAAAGTCACCCAGTGTGAGAATTGTAACCCTGTCTGACAAAAGACACCCTCTCTGAGAATTGTCACTCAGTCTGAGAAAAGTCACCCAATCTGAGAATAGTCACCCAGTCTGAGGAAGTCACACAGCCTGACAAATGTCACCAAGTCCGAGAATAGTCACCCAGTCCGAGATATATCACTCAGACCGAGTAAAGTCACACAGTCTAAGAAAAGTCCCCCATTCCGAGAAAATTCACCCAGTCTGCGAAAAGTCACCCAGTCTGAGAAAAGTCACCCAGTCTGAGACACGTCACCCTGTCTGAGAAAAGTCACCCAGTCCAAGAAAAGTCACCCAGTCACAGAAAAGTCACCCAGTCCAGGCAAAGTCACCCAGTCTGAGAATAGTCACCCAGTCTGAGAGAAGTCACCCAGCCTGAGAAAAGTCACTGAGTCTGAGAAAAGTCACCCAGTCTGAGAATAGTCAGCCAGTCTGAGAAAAGTCACCCAGTCAAGGAAAAGTCGCCCAGTCTGAGAATAGTCACCAGTCTGAGAATAGTCACCCTGTCTGAGAAATGTCACCTAGTCTGAGAAAAGTCACCCAGTCTGAGAACTGTCACCCAGTATGAGAAATGTCACGCAGTCTGAGAAAAGTCACCCAGTCCGGAAAGGTCACCCAGCCCGAAAAAGGTCACCCAATCCAGAAAGGTCACCAAGCCCGAAAAAGGTCAACATGCCAGGAAAAGGTCAACCAGCCCAGAAAAGGTCAACCAGCACGGAAAAGGTCATCCAGTATGGGATAGTTCAAACAGCCAGAGAAAAGTCACCCAGTCTGAGAAAAGTCACCCAGTCTGAGAAAAGTCACCGTGTCCGAGAATACTCACCCAGTCTGAGAATAGTCACCCGGTCTGAGAATAGTCCCCCAGTCTGAGAAAAATCACTCAGTCTGAGAAAAGTCATCCAGTCGAAGAAAAGTCACACAGTCCCAGAAAAGTCACCCAGTCCAGGCAAAGTCAGCCAGTCTGAAAATAGTCACACAGTCTGAGAAAAGACACCCAGTGTGAGAAAAGTCAGCCAGTCTGAGAAAAGTCACCCAGTCTGAGATTAGTCACCCAGTCTGAGAAAATTCACACAGCCTGAGAAAAGTCAGACAGTCTGAGAATAGTCACCCAGTCCGAGAAATGTCACCCAGTCTGTGAATAGTCACCCAGTCTGAGAAAAGTTCCCAGTCTGAGAAAAGTCACCCAGTCCGAGCAAAGTCACTCAGTCTGAGAAAAGTCATCCAGTCGAAGAAAAGTCACCCAGTCCCAGAAAAGTCACCCAGTCCAGGCAAAGTCAGCCAGTCTGAGAATAGTCACACAGTCTGAGAAAAGTCACCCAGTGTGAGGATTGTAACCCTGTCTGACAAAAGACACCCTCTCTGAGAATTGTCACTCAGTCTGAGAAAAGTCACCCAATCTGAGAATAGTCACCCAGTCTGAGGAAGTCACACAGCCTGACAAATGTCACCAAGTCCGAGAATAGTCACCCAGTCCGAGATATATCACTCAGACCGAGTAAAGTCACACAGTCTAAGAAAAGTCCCCCATTCCGAGAAAATTCACCCAGTCTGCGAAAAGTCACCCAGTCTGAGAAAAGTCACCCAGTCTGAGACACGTCACCCTGTCTGCGAAAAGTCACCCAGTCCAAGAAAAGTCACCCAGTCCCAGAAAAGTCACCCAGTCCAGGCAAAGTCACCCAGTCTGAGAATAGTCACCCAGTCTGAGAGAAGTCACCCAGCCTGAGAAAAGTCACTGAGTCTGAGAAAAGTCACCCAGTCTGAGAATAGTCAGCCAGTCTGAGAAAAGTCACCCAGTCAGGGAAAAGTCGCCCAGTCTGAGAATAGTCACCAGTCTGAGAATAGTCACCCTGTCTGAGAAATGTCACCTAGTCTGAGTAAAGTCACCCAGTCTGAGAACTGTCACCCAGTATGAGAAATGTCACCCAGTCTGAGAAAAGTCACCCAGCCCGAAAAAGGTCACCCAATCCAGAAAGGTCACCAAGCCCGAAAAAGGTCAACATGCCAGGAAAAGGTCAACCAGCCCAGAAAAGGTCAACCAGCACGGAAAAGGTCATCCAGTATGGGATAGTTCAAACAGCCAGAGAAAAGTCACCCAGTCTGAGAAAAGTCACCCAGTCTGAAAAAAGTCACCATGTCCGAGAATAGTCACCCAGTCTGAGAATAGTCACCCGGTCTGAGAATAGTCACCCATTCTGAGAAAAATCACCCAGTCTGAGAAAAGTCACCCAGTCCGAGCAAAGTCACTCAGTCTGAGAAAAGTCATCCAGTCGAAGAAAAGTCACCCAGTCCCAGAAAAGTCACCCAGTCCAGGCAAAGTCAGCCAGTCTGAGAATAGTCACACAGTCTGAGAAAAGTCAGCCAGTGTGAGAATTGTAACCCTGTCTGACAAAAGACACCATTTCTGAGAATTGTCACCCAGTCTGAGAAAAGTCACCCAATCTGAGAATAGTCACCCAGTCTGAGAAAAGTCACACAGCCTGAGAAAAGACACCCAGTCCGAGAATAGTCCCCCAGTCTGAGAAAAGTCACTCAGTCTGAGAAAAGTCACCCAGTCCGAGCAAAGTCACTCAGTCTGAGAAAAGTCATCCAGTTGAAGAAAAGTCACCCAGTCCAGGCAAAGTCAGCCAGTCTGAGAATAGTCACACAGTCTGAGAAAAGTCACCCAGTGTGAGAATTGTAACCCTGTCTGACAAAAGACACCCTCTCTGAGAATTGTCACTCAGTCTGAGAAAAGTCACCCAATCTGAGAATAGTCACCCAGTCTGAGGAAGTCACACAGCCTGACAAATGTCACCAAGTCCGAGAATAGTCACCCAGTCCGAGATATATCACTCAGACCGAGTAAAGTCACACAGTCTAAGAAAAGTCCCCCATTCCGAGAAAATTCACCCAGTCTGCGAAAAGTCACCCAGTCTGAGAAAAGTCACCCAGTCTGAGACACGTCACCCTGTCTGAGAAAAGTCACCCAGTCCAAGAAAAGTCACCCAGTCACAGAAAAGTCACCCAGTCCAGGCAAAGTCACCCAGTCTGAGAATAGTCACCCAGTCTGAGAGAAGTCACCCAGCCTGAGAAAAGTCACTGAGTCTGAGAAAAGTCACCCAGTCTGAGAATAGTCAGCCAGTCTGAGAAAAGTCACCCAGTCAAGGAAAAGTCGCCCAGTCTGAGAATAGTCACCAGTCTGAGAATAGTCACCCTGTCTGAGAAATGTCACCTAGTCTGAGAAAAGTCACCCAGTCTGAGAACTGTCACCCAGTATGAGAAATGTCACGCAGTCTGAGAAAAGTCACCCAGTCCGGAAAGGTCACCCAGCCCGAAAAAGGTCACCCAATCCAGAAAGGTCACCAAGCCCGAAAAAGGTCAACATGCCAGGAAAAGGTCAACCAGCCCAGAAAAGGTCAACCAGCACGGAAAAGGTCATCCAGTATGGGATAGTTCAAACAGCCAGAGAAAAGTCACCCAGTCTGAGAAAAGTCACCCAGTCTGAGAAAAGTCACCGTGTCCGAGAATACTCACCCAGTCTGAGAATAGTCACCCGGTCTGAGAATAGTCCCCCAGTCTGAGAAAAATCACTCAGTCTGAGAAAAGTCATCCAGTCGAAGAAAAGTCACACAGTCCCAGAAAAGTCACCCAGTCCAGGCAAAGTCAGCCAGTCTGAGAATAGTCACACAGTCTGAGAAAAGACACCCAGTGTGAGAAAAGTCAGCCAGTCTGAGAAAAGTCACCCAGTCTGAGATTAGTCACCCAGTCTGAGAAAAGTCACACAGCCTGAGAAAAGTCAGACAGTCTGAGAATAGTCACCCAGTCCGAGAAATGTCACCCAGTCTGTGAATAGTCACCCAGTCTGAGAAAAGTTCCCAGTCTGAGAAAAGTCACCCAGTCCGAGCAAAGTCACTCAGTCTGAGAAAAGTCATCCAGTCGAAGAAAAGTCACCCAGTCCCAGAAAGGTCACCCAGTCCAGGCAAAGTCAGCCAGTCTGAGAATAGTCACACAGTCTGAGAAAAGTCACCCAGTGTGAGAATTGTAACCCTGTCTGACAAAAGACACCCTCTCTGAGAATTGTCACTCAGTCTGAGAAAAGTCACCCAATCTGAGAATAGTCACCCAGTCTGAGGAAGTCACACAGCCTGACAAATGTCACCCAGTCCGAGAATAGTCACCCAGTCCGAGATATATCACTCAGACCGAGTAAAGTCACACAGTCTAAGAAAAGTCCCCCATTCCGAGAAAATTCACCCAGTCTGCGAAAAGTCACCCAGTCTGAGAAAAGTCACCCAGTCTGAGACACGTCACCCTGTCTGCGAAAAGTCACCCAGTCCAAGAAAAGTCACCCAGTCCCAGAAAAGTCACCCAGTCCAGGCAATTCACCCAGTCTGAGAATAGTCACCCAGTCTGAGAGAAGTCACCCAGCCTGAGAAAAGTCACTGAGTCTGAGAAAAGTCACCCAGTCTGAGAATAGTCAGCCAGTCTGAGAAAAGTCACCCAGTCAGGGAAAAGTCGCCCAGTCTGAGAATAGTCACCAGTCTGAGAATAGTCACCCTGTCTGAGAAATGTCACCTAGTCTGAGTAAAGTCACCCAGTCTGAGAACTGTCACCCAGTATGAGAAATGTCACCCAGTCTGAGAAAAGTCACCCAGTCCGGAAAGGTCACCCAGCCCGAAAAAGGTCACCCAATCCAGAAAGGTCACCAAGCCCGAAAAAGGTCAACATGCCAGGAAAAGGTCAACCAGCCCAGAAAAGGTCAACCAGCACGGAAAAGGTCATCCAGTATGGGATAGTTCAAACAGCCAGAGAAAAGTCACCCAGTCTGAGAAAAGTCACCCAGTCTGAGAAAAGTCACCATGTCCGAGAATAGTCACCCAGTCTGAGAATAGTCACCCGGTCTGAGAATAGTCACCCATTCTGAGAAAAATCACCCAGTCTGAGAAAAGTCACCCAGTCCGAGCAAAGTCACTCAGTCTGAGAAAAGTCATCCAGTCGAAGAAAAGTCACCCAGTCCCAGAAAAGTCACCCAGTCCAGGCAAAGTCAGCCAGTCTGAGAATAGTCACACAGTCTGAGAAAAGTCAGCCAGTGTGAGAATTGTAACCCTGTCTGACAAAAGACACCATTTCTGAGAATTGTCACCCAGTCTGAGAAAAGTCACCCAATCTGAGAATAGTCACCCAGTCTGAGAAAAGTCACACAGCCTGAGAAAAGACACCCAGTCCGAGAATAGTCCCCCAGTCTGAGAAAAGTCACCCAGTCTGAGAAAAGTCACCCAGTCCGAGCAAAGTCACTCAGTCTGAGAAAAGTCATCCAGTTGAAGAAAAGTCACCCAGTCCAGGCAAAGTCAGCCAGTCTGAGAATAGTCACACAGTCTGAGAAAAGTCACCCAGTGTGAGAATTGTAACCCTGTCTGACAAAAGACACCCTCTCTGAGAATTGTCACTCAGTCTGAGAAAAGTCACCCAATCTGAGAATAGTCACCCAGTCTGAGGAAGTCACACAGCCTGACAAATGTCACCAAGTCCGAGAATAGTCACCCAGTCCGAGATATATCACTCAGACCGAGTAAAGTCACACAGTCTAAGAAAAGTCCCCCATTCCGAGAAAATTCACCCAGTCTGCGAAAAGTCACCCAGTCTGAGAAAAGTCACCCAGTCTGAGACACGTCACCCTGTCTGAGAAAAGTCACCCAGTCCAAGAAAAGTCACCCAGTCACAGAAAAGTCACCCAGTCCAGGCAAAGTCACCCAGTCTGAGAATAGTCACCCAGTCTGAGAGAAGTCACCCAGCCTGAGAAAAGTCACTGAGTCTGAGAAAAGTCACCCAGTCTGAGAATAGTCAGCCAGTCTGAGAAAAGTCACCCAGTCAAGGAAAAGTCGCCCAGTCTGAGAATAGTCACCAGTCTGAGAATAGTCACCCTGTCTGAGAAATGTCACCTAGTCTGAGAAAAGTCACCCAGTCTGAGAACTGTCACCCAGTATGAGAAATGTCACGCAGTCTGAGAAAAGTCACCCAGTCCGGAAAGGTCACCCAGCCCGAAAAAGGTCACCCAATCCAGAAAGGTCACCAAGCCCGAAAAAGGTCAACATGCCAGGAAAAGGTCAACCAGCCCAGAAAAGGTCAACCAGCACGGAAAAGGTCATCCAGTATGGGATAGTTCAAACAGCCAGAGAAAAGTCACCCAGTCTGAGAAAAGTCACCCAGTCTGAGAAAAGTCACCGTGTCCGAGAATAGTCACCCAGTCTGAGAATAGTCACCCGGTCTGAGAATAGTCCCCCAGTCTGAGAAAAATCACTCAGTCTGAGAAAAGTCATCCAGTCGAAGAAAAGTCACCCAGTCCCAGAAAAGTCACCCAGTCCAGGCAAAGTCAGCCAGTCTGAGAATAGTCACACAGTCTGAGAAAAGACACCCAGTGTGAGAAAAGTCAGCCAGTCTGAGAAAAGTCACCCAGTCTGAGATTAGTCACCCAGTCTGAGAAAAGTCACACAGCCTGAGAAAAGTCAGACAGTCTGAGAATAGTCACCCAGTCCGAGAAATGTCACCCAGTCTGTGAATAGTCACCCAGTCTGAGAAAAGTTCCCAGTCTGAGAAAAGTCACCCAGTCCGAGCAAAGTCACTCAGTCTGAGAAAAGTCATCCAGTCGAAGAAAAGTCACCCAGTCCCAGAAAAGTCACCCAGTCCAGGCAAAGTCAGCCAGTCTGAGAATAGTCACACAGTCTGAGAAAAGTCACCCAGTGTGAGAATTGTAACCCTGTCTGACAAAAGACACCCTCTCTGAGAATTGTCACTCAGTCTGAGAAAAGTCACCCAATCTGAGAATAGTCACCCAGTCTGAGGAAGTCACACAGCCTGACAAATGTCACCCAGTCCGAGAATAGTCACCCAGTCCGAGATATATCACTCAGACCGAGTAAAGTCACACAGTCTAAGAAAAGTCCCCCATTCCGAGAAAATTCACCCAGTCTGCGAAAAGTCACCCAGTCTGAGAAAAGTCACCCAGTCTGAGACACGTCACCCTGTCTGCGAAAAGTCACCCAGTCCAAGAAAAGTCACCCAGTCACAGAAAAGTCACCCAGTCCAGGCAAAGTCACCCAGTCTGAGAATAGTCACCCAGTCTGAGAGAAGTCACCCAGCCTGAGAAAAGTCACTGAGTCTGAGAAAAGTCACCCAGTCTGAGAATAGTCAGCCAGTCTGAGAAAAGTCACCCAGTCAGGGAAAAGTCGCCCAGTCTGAGAATAGTCACCAGTCTGAGAATAGTCACCCTGTCTGAGAAATGTCACCTAGTCTGAGTAAAGTCACCCAGTCTGAGAACTGTCACCCAGTATGAGAAATGTCACCCAGTCTGAGAAAAGTCACCCAGTCCGGAAAGGTCACCCAGCCCGAAAAAGGTCACCCAATCCAGAAAGGTCACCAAGCCCGAAAAAGGTCAACATGCCAGGAAAAGGTCAACCAGCCCAGAAAAGGTCAACCAGCACGGAAAAGGTCATCCAGTATGGGATAGTTCAAACAGCCAGAGAAAAGTCACCCAGTCTGAGAAAAGTCACCCAGTCTGAGAAAAGTCACCATGTCCGAGAATAGTCACCCAGTCTGAGAATAGTCACCCGGTCTGAGAATAGTCACCCATTCTGAGAAAAATCACCCAGTCTGAGAAAAGTCACCCAGTCCGAGCAAAGTCACTCAGTCTGAGAAAAGTCATCCAGTCGAAGAAAAGTCACCCAGTCCCAGAAAAGTCACCCAGTCCAGGCAAAGTCAGCCAGTCTGAGAATAGTCACACAGTCTGAGAAAAGTCAGCCAGTGTGAGAATTGTAACTCTGTCTGACAAAAGACACCATTTCTGAGAATTGTCACCCAGTCTGAGAAAAGTCACCCAATCTGAGAATAGTCACCCAGTCTGAGAAAAGTCACACAGCCTGAGAAAAGACACCCAGTCCGAGAATAGTCCCCCAGTCTGAGAAAAGTCACCCAGTCTGAGAAAAGTCACCCAGTCCGAGCAAAGTCACTCAGTCTGAGAAAAGTCATCCAGTTGAAGAAAAGTCACCCAGTCCAGGCAAAGTCAGCCAGTCTGAGAATAGTCACACAGTCTGAGAAAAGTCACCCAGTGTGAGAATTGTAACCCTGTCTGACAAAAGACACCCTCTCTGAGAATTGTCACTCAGTCTGAGAAAAGTCACCCAATCTGAGAATAGTCACCCAGTCTGAGGAAGTCACACAGCCTGACAAATGTCACCAAGTCCGAGAATAGTCACCCAGTCCGAGATATATCACTCAGACCGAGTAAAGTCACACAGTCTAAGAAAAGTCCCCCATTCCGAGAAAATTCACCCAGTCTGCGAAAAGTCACCCAGTCTGAGAAAAGTCACCCAGTCTGAGACACGTCACCCTGTCTGAGAAAAGTCACCCAGTCCAAGAAAAGTCACCCAGTCCCAGAAAAGTCACCCAGTCCAGGCAAAGTCACCCAGTCTGAGAATAGTCACCCAGTCTGAGAGAAGTCACCCAGCCTGAGAAAAGTCACTGAGTCTGAGAAAAGTCACCCAGTCTGAGAATAGTCAGCCAGTCTGAGAAAAGTCACCCAGTCAAGGAAAAGTCGCCCAGTCTGAGAATAGTCACCAGTCTGAGAATAGTCACCCTGTCTGAGAAATGTCACCTAGTCTGAGAAAAGTCACCCAGTCTGAGAACTGTCACCCAGTATGAGAAATGTCACGCAGTCTGAGAAAAGTCACCCAGTCCGGAAAGGTCACCCAGCCCGAAAAAGGTCACCCAATCCAGAAAGGTCACCAAGCCCGAAAAAGGTCAACATGCCAGGAAAAGGTCAACCAGCCCAGAAAAGGTCAACCAGCACGGAAAAGGTCATCCAGTATGGGATAGTTCAAACAGCCAGAGAAAAGTCACCCAGTCTGAGAAAAGTCACCCAGTCTGAGAAAAGTCACCGTGTCCGAGAATACTCACCCAGTCTGAGAATAGTCACCCGGTCTGAGAATAGTCCCCCAGTCTGAGAAAAATCACTCAGTCTGAGAAAAGTCATCCAGTCGAAGAAAAGTCACACAGTCCTAGAAAAGTCACCCAGTCCAGGCAAAGTCAGCCAGTCTGAGAATAGTCACACAGTCTGAGAAAAGTCACCCAGTGTGAGAAAAGTCAGCCAGTCTGAGAAAAGTCACCCAGTCTGAGATTAGTCACCCAGTCTGAGAAAAGTCACACAGCCTGAGAAAAGTCAGACAGTCTGAGAATAGTCACCCAGTCCGAGAAACGTCACCCAGTCTGTGAATAGTCACCCAGTCTGAGAAAAGTTCCCAGTCTGAGAAAAGTCACCCAGTCCGAGCAAAGTCACTCAGTCTGAGAAAAGTCATCCAGTCGAAGAAAAGTCACCCAGTCCCAGAAAAGTCACCCAGTCCAGGCAAAGTCAGCCAGTCTGAGAATAGTCACACAGTCTGAGAAAAGTCACCCAGTGTGAGAATTGTAACCCTGTCTGACAAAAGATACCCTCTCTGAGAATTGTCACCCAGTCTGAGAAAAGTCACCCAATCTGAGAATAGTCACCCAGTCTGAGAAAAGTCACACAGCCTGACAAATGTCACCCAGTCCAAGAATAGTCACCCAGTCCGAGATATATCACTCAGACCGAGTAAAGTCACACAGTCTAAGAAAAGTCCCCCATTCCGAGAAAATTCACCCAGTCTGCGAATAGTCACCCAGTCTGAGAAAAGTCACCCAGTCTGAGAAAAGTCACCCAGTCTGAGAATAGTCACCCTGTCTGAGAAAAGTCACACAGCCTGAGAAAAGTCAGCCACTCCGAGAATAGTCACCCAGTCCGAGAAATATCACTCAGTCCGATAAATGTCACCCAGTCCGCGAAAAGTCACCCAGTCTGAGAAAAGTCACCCTGTCCGAAAAAGTCACCCAGTCTAAGAAAAGTCACACAGTCCGTGAAAATTCACCCAGTCTGAGAAAAGTCACACAGTCTGAGAATAGTAACCCAGTCTGAGAAACGCCACACAGTCTGAGAAAAGTCATCCTGTCTGAGAATAGTCACATTGTCTGAGAAAAGTCACCCAGTCCAAGAAACTTCACCCAGTCCCAGAAAATTCACCCAGTCTAGGCAAAGTCACCCAGTCTGAGAAAAGTCACCCAGTCTGAGAAAAGTCACCCAGTCTGAGAATAGTCACCCAGTCTGAGAATAGTCACTTGGTCTGAGAATAGTCACCCAGTCTGAGAATAGTCACCCTGTCTGGGAAAAGTCACCCAGTCTGAGAATAGTCACACAGTCTGAGAAAAGTCACACAGCCTGAGAAAAGTCAGCCAGTCTGAGAATAGTCACCCAGTCTGAGAAAAGTCACCCTGTCCGAGAATAGTCACCCAGATGAGAAAAGTCACCCAGTCTGAGAAAAGTCACACAGCCTGAGAATAGTCACCCTGACTGAGAAAAGTCACCCAGTGTGAGATTAGTCACCCAGTCTGAGAAAAGTCACACAGCCTGAGAAAAGTCAGACAGTCTGAGAATAGTCACCCAGTCCGAGAAACGTCACCCAGTCTGTGAATAGTCACCCAGTCTGAGAAAAGTTCCCAGTCTGAGAATAGTCACCCAGTCTGAGAAAAGTCACACAGCCTGAGAAAAGACACCCAGTCCGAGAATAGTCCCCCAGTCTGAGAAAAGTCACCCAGTCTGAGAAAAGTCACCCAGTTCGAGCAAAGTCACTCAGTCTGACAAATGTCACCCAGTCCGAGAATAGTCACCCAGTCCGAGATATATCACTCAGACCGAGTAAAGTCACACAGTCTAAGAAAAGTCCCCCATTCCGAGAAAATTCACCCAGTCTGCGAAAAGTCACCCAGTCTGAGAAAAGTCACCCAGTCTGAGACACGTCAACCTGTCTGAGAAAAGTCACCCAGTCCAAGAAAAGTCACCCAGTCCCAGAAAAGTCACCCAGTCCAGTCAAAGTCACCCAGTCTGAGAATAGTCACCCAGTCTGAGAGAAGTCACCCAGCCTGAGAAAAGTCACTGAGTCTGAGAAAAGTCACCCAGTCTGAGAATAGTCAGCCAGTCTGAGAAAAGTCACCCAGTCAGGGAAAAGTCGCCCAGTCTGAGAATAGTCACCAGTCTGAGAATAGTCACCCTGTCTGAGAAATGTCACCTAGTCTGAGAAAAGTCACCCAGTCTGAGAACTGTCACCCAGTATGAGAATTGTCACCCAGTCTGAGAAAAGTCAGACAATCTGAGAAATGTCACCCAGTCCGGAAAGGTCTCCCTGCCCGTAAAAGGGCAGCCAATTCAGAATGGTCACCAAGCCGAAAATGGTCAACCAGACCGGAAACAGTCAACCAGCCCGTAAAAGATCAACCAGCCCGGAAAAGCTCACCCAGTATGGGATAGTTCAAACAGCCACAGAAAAGTCACCCAGTCTGAGAAATGTCACTCAGTCTGAGAAAAGTCACCCAGTCTGTGAATAGTCACACGGTCTGAGAATAGTCACCCAGTCTGAGAAAAGTCACCCTGTCTGAGAAAAGTCACTCAGTCTGAGAAAAGTCACACAGTCTGAGAAAAATCACCCAGTCTGTGAATAGTCACCCGGTCAGAGAATAGTCACTCAGTCTGAGAATAGTCACCCAGTATGAGAAAAGTTACCAAGTCTGAGAAAAGACACCCAGTCTGAGAATAGTCACCCATTCTGAGAATAGTGACCCAGTCTGAGAAAAGTCACTCAGTCTGAGAGAAGTCACCCAGCCTGAGAAAAGTCACTCAGTCTGAGAAAAGTCACCCAGTCTGAGAATAGTCAGCCAGTCTGAGAAAAGTCACACAGCCTGAGAAAATTCAGCCAGTCTGAGAAAAGTCACCCAGTCTGAGAACTGTCACCCAGTATGAGAATTGTCACCCAGTCTGAGAAAAGTCAGACAGTCTGAGAAATGTCACCCAGTCCGGAAAGGTCTCCCTGCCCGAAAAAGGGCACCCAATTCAGAATGGTCACCAAGCCGAAAATGGTCAACCAGACCGGAAACAGTCAACCAGCCCGTAAAAGATCATCCAGCCCGGAAAAGCTCACCCAGTATGGGATAGTTCAAACAGCCACAGAAATGTCACCCAGTCTGAGAAATGTCACTCAGTCTGAGAAAAGTCACCCAGTCTGTGAATAGTCACACGGTCTGAGAATAGTCACCCAGTCTGAGAAAAGTCACCCTGTCTGAGAAAAGTCACTCAGTCTGAGAAAAGTCTCACAGTCTGAGAAAAATCACCCAGTCTGTGAATAGTCACCCGGTCAGAGAATAGTCACTCAGTCTGAGAATAGTCACCCAGTATGAGAAAAGTTACCAAGTCTGAGAAAAGACACCCAGTCTGAGAATAGTCACCCATTCTGAGAATAGTGACCCAGTCTGAGAAAAGTCACACAGCCTGAGAAAAGTCAGCCAGTCTGAGAA
The DNA here is from genome assembly GCF_017639515.1 of Carcharodon carcharias. NCBI lineage: Eukaryota > Metazoa > Chordata > Chondrichthyes > Lamniformes > Lamnidae > Carcharodon > Carcharodon carcharias. The sequence goes on from NC_054488.1 coordinate 23,813,763, forward strand.
AAGTCACCCCGTCTGAGAATAGTCACCCAGTCTGAGAATAGTCACCCAGTATGAGAAAAGTCAGCCTGCCTGAGAATAGTCACCCAGTCTGAGAAAAGTCACCCAGTCCGAGAAATATCACCCGGTCCGAGAAAAGTCACCCAGTCTGAGAAAAGTCACCCTGTCTGAGAAAAGTCAACCAGTCTGAGAAAAGACACCCAGACTGAGAATAGACACTCAGTCTGAGGAAGGTCACACAGCCTGAGAATAATCACACAGTCTGAGAAAAGTCACCCAGTCTGAGAAACGTCACCCAGTCTGAGAAAAGTCACACAGGCTGAGAAAAGTCACCCAGACTGAGAATAGTCACCAAGCCTAAGAATAGTCACCCAGTCTGAGAAATATCACCCAGTCTGAGAAAAGTCACACAGTCTGAGAAAAGTCACCCAGTCTGTGAATAGTCACCCGGTCATGGAATAGTCACTCAGTCTGAGAATAGTCACCCAGTATGAGAAAAGTTACCAAGTCTGAGAAAAGACACCCAGTCTGAGAATAGTCACCCATTCTGAGAATAGTGACCCAGTCTGAGAAAAGTCACACAGCCTGAGAAAAGTCAGCCAGTCTGAGAAAAGTCACCCCGTCTGAGAATAGTCACCCAGTCTGAGAATAGTCACCCAGTCTGAGAAAAGTCAGCCTGCCTGAGAATAGTCACCCAGTCTGAGAAAAGTCACCCAGTCCGAGAAATATCACCCGGTCCGAGAAAAGTCACCCAGTCTGAGAAAAGTCACCCTGTCTGAGAAAAGTCACCCAGTCTGAGAAAAGACACCCAGTCTGAGAATAGACACTCAGTCTGAGAAAGGTCACACAGCCTGAGAATAATCACACAGTCTGAGAAAAGTCACCCAGTCTGAGAAACGTCACCCAGTCTGAGAAAAGTCACACAGCCTGAGAAAAGTCACCCAGTCTGAGAAAAGTCACCAAGCCTAAGAATAGTCACCCAGTCTGAGAAATACCACCCAGTCCGTGAAAAGTCACACAGTCTGAGAAAAGTCACCCTGTCTGAGAAAAGTCACACAGCCTGAGAAAAGTCATCAAGTCTGAGAATAGTTTCCCAGTCTGAGAAATATCACCCAGTCCGAGAAAAGTCACTCAGTCTGAGAAAATTCACCCAGTCTGAGAAAAGTCACCCTGTCTGAGAAAAGTCACACAGCCTGAGAAAAGTCACACAGCCTGAGAAAATTCACTCAGTCTGAGAAACGTCACTCAGTCTGAGAAACGTCACCCTGTCGGGGAAAAGTCACCCAGCCTGAGAAAAGTCAGCCTGTCTGAGAAAAGTCACCCAGTCTGAGAAAAGTCAGCCTGTCTGAGAAAAGTCACCCAGTCTGAGCAAAGTCACACAGCCTGAGAAAAGTCACTCAGTCTGAGAAACGTCACTCAGTCTGAGAAACGTCACCCTGTCTGGGAAAAATCACCCAGTCTGAGAAAAGTCACCCAGTCTGAGAAAAGTCACCCAGTCTGAGAATAGTCAACCAGTCTGAGAAAAGTCACACAGCCTGAGAAAAGTCAGCCAGTCCGAGAATAGTCACCCAGTCCGAGAAATATCACTCAGTCCGATAAAAGTCACCCAGTCCGCGAAAAGTCACCCAGTCTGAGAAAGTCACCCTGTCCGAAAAAAGTCACCCAGTCTAAGAAAAGTCACACAGTCCGAGAAAATTCACCCAGTCTGAGAAAAGTCACACAGTCTGAGAATAGTAACCCAGTCTGAGAAACGCCACCCAGTCTGAGAAAAGTCATCCTGTCTGAGAATAGTCACATTGTCTGAGAAAAGTCACCCAGTCCAAGAAACTTCACCCAGTCCCAGAAAATTCACCCAGTCTGAGAAAAGTCACCCAGTCTGAGAAAAGTCACCCAGTCTGAGAATAGTCACCCAGTCTGAGAATAGTCACTTGGTCTGAGAATAGTCACCCAGTCTGAGAATAGTCACCCTGTCTGGGAAAAGTCACCCAGTCTGAGAATAGTCACACAGTCTGAGAAAAGTCACACAGCCTGAGAAAAGTCAGCCAGTCTGAGAATAGTCACCCCGTCGGAGAAAAGTCACCCTGTCCGAGAATAGTCACCCAGATGAGAAAAGTCACCCAGTCTGAGAAAAGTCACACAGCCTGAGAATAGTCACCCTGTCTGGGAAAAGTCACCCAGTCTGAGATTAGTCACCCAGTCTGAGAAAAGTCACACAGCCTGAGAAAAGTCAGACAGTCTGAGAATAGTCACCCAGTCCGAGAAACGTCACCCAGTCTGTGAATAGTCACCCAGTCTGAGAAAAGTTCCCAGTCGGAGAATATTCACCCAGTCGGAGAAAAGTCACCCACTCTGAGAATAGTCACCCAGTCTGAGAAAAGTCACACAGCCTGAGAAAAGACACCCAGTCCGAGAATAGTCCCCCAGTCTGAGAAAAGTCACCCAGTCTGAGAAAAGTCACCCAGTCCGAGCAAAGTCACTCAGTCTGAGAAAAGTCATCCAGTTGAAGAAAAGTACCCAGTCCCAGAAAAGTCACCCAGTCCAGGCAAAGTCAGCCAGTCTGAGAATAGTCACACAGTCTGAGAAAAGTCACCCAGTGTGAGAATTGTAACCCTGTCTGACAAAAGACACCCTCTCTGAGAATTGTCACTCAGTCTGAGAAAAGTCACCCAATCTGAGAATAGTCACCCAGTCTGAGGAAGTCACACAGCCTGACAAATGTCACCCAGTCCGAGAATAGTCACCCAGTCCGAGATATATCACTCAGACCGAGTAAAGTCACACAGTCTAAGAAAAGTCCCCCATTCCGAGAAAATTCACCCAGTCTGCGAAAAGTCACCCAGTCTGAGAAAAGTCACCCAGTCTGAGACACGTCACCCTGTCTGAGAAAAGTCACCCAGTCCAAGAAAAGTCACCCAGTCCCAGAAAAGTCACCCAGTCCAGGCAAAGTCACCCAGTCTGAGAATAGTCACCCAGTCTGAGAGAAGTCACCCAGCCTGAGAAAAGTCACTCAGTCTGAGAAAAGTCACCCAGTCTGAGAATAGTCAGCCAGTCTGAGAAAAGTCACCCAGTCAGGGAAAAGTCGCCCAGTCTGAGAATAGTCACCAGTCTGAGAATAGTCACCCTGTCTGAGAAATGTCACCTAGTCTGAGAAAAGTCACCCAATCTGAGAACTGTCACCCAGTATGAGAAATGTCACGCAGTCTGAGAAAAGTCACCCAGTCCGGAAAGGTCACCCAGCCCGAAAAAGGTCACCCAATCCAGAAAGGTCACCAAGCCCGAAAAAGGTCAACATGCCAGGAAAAGGTCAACCAGCCCAGAAAAGGTCAACCAGCACGGAAAAGGTCATCCAGTATGGGATAGTTCAAACAGCCAGAGAAAAGTCACCCAGTCTGAGAATAATCACCCAGTCTGAGAATAGTCACCCAGTCTGAGAAAAGTCAGCCTGCCTGAGAATAGTCACCCAGTCTGAGAAAAGTCACCCAGTCCGAGAAATATCACCCGGTCCGAGAAAAGTCACCCAGTCTGAGAAAAGTCACCCTGTCTGAGAAAAGTCACCCAGTCTGAGAAAAGACACCCAGTCTGAGAATAGACACTCAGTCTGAGAAAGGTCACACAGCCTGAGAATAATCACACAGTCTGAGAAAAGTCACCGTGTCCGAGAATACTCACCCAGTCTGAGAATAGTCACCCGGTCTGAGAATAGTCACCCATTCTGAGAAAAATCACCCAGTCTGAGAAAAGTCACCCAGTCCGAGCAAAGTCACTCAGTCTGAGAAAAGTCATCCAGTCGAAGAAAAGTCACACAGTACGAGAAAATTCACCCAGTCTGAGAAAAGTCACACAGTCTGAGAATAGTAACCCAGTCTGAGAAACGCCACCCAGTCTGAGAAAAGTCATCCTGTCTGAGAATAGTCACATTGTCTGAGAAAAGTCACCCAGTCCAAGAAACTTCACCCAGTCCCAGAAAATTCACCCAGTCTAGGCAAAGACACCCAGTCTGAGAAAAGTCACCCAGTCTGAGAAAAGTCACCCAGTCTGAGAATAGTCACCCAGTCTGAGAATAGTCACTTGGTCTGAGAATAGTCACCCAGTCTGAGAATAGTCACACAGTCTGAAAAAAGTCACACAGCCTGAGAAAAGTCAGCCAGTCTGAGAAAAGTCACTCAGTCTGAGAAAAGTCACCCAGTCTGAGAATAGTCAGCCAGTCTGAGAAAAGTCACCCAGTCTGAGAATTGTCACCCAGTCTGAGAAAAGTCAGACAGTCTGAGAAATGTCACCCAGTCCGGAATGGTCTCCCTGCCCGAAAAAGGGCACCCAATTCAGAATGGTCACCAAGCCCGAAAATGGTCAACCAGACTGGAAACAGTCAACCAGCCCGTAAAAGATCAACCAGCCCGGAAAAGCTCACCCAGTATGGGATAGTTCAAACAGCCACAGAAAAGTCACCCAGTCCAAGAAAAGTCACCCAGTCCCAGAAAAGTCACCCAGTCCAGGCAAAGTCACCCAGTCTGAGAAAAGTCACTCAGTGTGAGAATAGTCACCCGGGCTGAGAATAGTCACCCAGTCTGAGAATAGTCACACAGTCAGAGAAAAGTCACCCATTCTGAGAATAGTCACCCAGTCTGTGAAAAGTCAAACAGCCTTAGAAAATTCAGCCAGTCTGAGAAAAGTCACCCTGTCTGAGAAAAGTCACCCAGTCTGAGAATAGTCACCCAGTCTGAGAAAAGTTACACAGTCTGAGAAAAGTCACCCAGTCTGAGAATAGTCACCCATTCTGAGAAAAGTCACCCAGTCTGAGAATAGTTAACCCGTCGGAGAAAAGTAACCCTGTCCGAGAATAGTCACCCAGATGAGAAAAGTCACCTAGTCTGAGAAAAGTCACCCAGTCTGAGAAAAGTCACACAGTCTGAGAATAGTCACCCGGTCTGAGAAAAGTCACCCAGTGTGAGAAAAGTCAGCCAGTCTGAGAAAAGTCACCCAGTCTGAGATTAGTCATCCAGTCTGAGAAAAGTCACACAGCCTGAGAAAAGTCCGACAGTCTGAGAATAGTCACCCAGTCCGAGAAATGTCACCCAGTCTGTGAATAGTCACCCAGTCTGAGAATATTCACCCACTCTGAGAATAGTCACCCAGTCGGAGAAAAGTCACCCAGTCTGAGAAAAGTCACCCAGTCTGATAATACTCACCAAGTCTGAGAATAGTCACCCGGTCTGAGAATAGTCACCCATTCTGAGAATAGTCACCCTGTCTGGGAAAAGTCACCCAGTCTGAGAATAGTCACCCAGTCTGAGAAAAGTCACACAGCCTGAGAAAAGTCACCCAGTCTGAGAAAAGTCACCCAGTCTGAGAATAGTTAACCCGTCAGAGAAAAGTAACGCTGTCCGAGAATAGTCACCCAGATGAGAAACGTCACCCAGTCTGAGAAAAGTCACCCAGTCTGAGAAAAGTCACACAGTCTGAGAATAGTCACCCAGTCTGAGAAAAGTCACCCAGTGTGAGAAAAGTCAGCCAGTCTGAGAAAAATCACCCAGTCTGAGATTAGTCATCCAGTCTGAGAAAAGTCACACAGCCTGAGAAAAGTCCGACAGTCTGAGAATAGTCACCCAGTCCGAGAAATGTCACCCAGTCTGTGAATAGTCACCCAGTCTGAGAATATTCACCCACTCTGAGAATAGTCACCCAGTCTGAGAAAAGTAACACAGCCTGAGAAAAGACACCCAGTCCAGGCAAAGTCACCCAGTCTGAGAATAGTCACCCAGTCTGAGAATAGTAACCCTGTCTGAGAAAAGACACCCTCTCTGAGAATTGTCACCGAAGTCTGAGAAAAGTCACCCAATCTGAGAATAGTCACCCAGTCTTAGAAAAGTCACACAGCCTGAGAAAAGACACCCAGTCCGAGAATAGTCCCCCAGTCTGAGAAAAGTCACCCAGTCTGAGAAAAGTCACCCAGTCCGAGCAAAGTCACTCAGTCTGAGAAAAGTCATCCAGTCGAAGAAAAGTCACCCAGTCCCAGAAAAGTCACGCAGTCCAGGCAAAGTCAGCCAGTCTGAGAATAGTCACACAGTCTGAGAAAAGTCACCCAGTGTGAGAATTGTAACCCTGTCTGACAAAAGATACCCTCTCTGAGAATTGTCACCCAGTCTGAGAAATATCACCCAGTCCGAGAAAAGTCACACAGTCTGAGAAAAGTCACTCAGTCTGAGAATAGTCACCCAGTATGAGAAAAGTTACCAAGTCTGAGAAAAGACACCCAGTCTGAGAATAGTCACCCATTCTGAGAATAGTGACCCAGTCTGAGAAAAGTCACACAGCCTGAGAAAAGTCAGCCAGTCTGAGAAAAGTCACCCCGTCTGAGAATAGTCACCCAGTCTGAGAATAGTCACCCAGTCTGAGAAAAGTCAGCCTGCCTGAGAATAGTCACCCAGTCTGAGAAAAGTCACCCAGTCCGAGAAATATCACCCGGTCCGAGAAAAGTCACCCAGTCTGAGAAAAGACACCCAGTCTGAGAATAGACACTCAGTCTGAGAAAGGTCACACAGCCTGAGAATAATCACACAGTCTGAGAAAAGTCACCCAGTCTGAGAAAAGTCAGCCAGTCTGAGAAAAGTCACCCCGTCTGAGAATAGTCACCCAGTCTGAGAATAGTCACCCAGTCTGAGAAAAGTCACCCTGTCTGAGAAAAGTCACCCAGTTAAAGAAAAGTCACCCAGTCCCAGAAAAGTCACCCAGTCAGGAAAGGTCACCCAGCCCGAAAAATGCCAAACAATCCAGAAAGGTCATCAAGCCCGAAAAAGATCAACCAGCCAAGAAAGGGTCAAACAGCCCGAAAAAGGTCAACAAGCCCTGAAAAGGTCACCCAGTATGGGATAGTTCAAACAGCCAGAGAAAAGTCACCTAGTCTGAGAAAAGTCACCCAGTCTGAGAATAGTCACCCTGTCTGAGAATAGTCACCCAGTCTGAGAAAAGTCAACCAGGCTGAGAAAAGTCACCCCGTCTGAGAAAAGTCAACCAGGCTGAGAAAAGTCACCCAGTCTGAGAAAAGTCAACCAGGCTGAGAAAAGTCACCCAGTCTGAGAAAAGTCAACCAGGCTGAGAAAGGTCACCCAGTCTGAGAATAGTCAACGAGTCTGAGAAAAGTCACGCAGTCCCAGAAAAGTCACCTAGTCCAGGCAAAGTCAGCCAGTCTGAGAAAAGTGACCCAGTCTGAGAAAAGACACCCAGTCTGAGAATAGTCACCTGGTCTGAGAATGGTCACCCAATCTGAGAATAGTCACCCTGTCTGAGAACATGAACCCAGAGAATAGTCACCCAGTCTGAGAAAAGTCACACAGCCTGAGAAAAGTCAGCCAGTCTGAGAAAAGTCACCCCGTCTGAGAATAGTCACCCAGTCTGAGAATAGTCACCCAGTCTGAGAAAAGTCACACTGTCGGAGAAAAGTCACCCAGTCCCAGAAAAATCACCCAGTCCAGGCAAAGTCACCCAGTCTGAGAAAAGTCACCCAGTCTGAAAAAAGTCACCCATTCTGAGTAAGATCACACAGTCTGAGAAATATCACCCTGTCCGAGAAAAGTCACTCAGTCTGAGAACAGTCACCCAGTCTGAGAAAAGTCAACGTCTCTGAGAAAAGTCACCCAGTCTGAGAATAGTCACTCTGTCTGAGAATAGTCACCCTGTCTAGGAAATGTCACCCAGTCTGAGATTAGTCACCCAGTCTGAGAAATGTCACCCAGTCTGTGAATAGTCACCCAGTCTGAGAATATTCACCCACTCTGAGAATAGTCACCCAGTCTGAGAAAAGTCACACAGTCTGAGAAAAGACACCCAGTCCAGGCAAAGTCACCCAGTCTGAGAATAGTCACCCAGTCTGAGAATAGTAACCCTGTCTGAGAAAAGACACCCTCTCTGAGAATTGTCACCGAAGTCTGAGAAAAGTCACCCAATCTGAGAATAGTCACCCAGTCTTAGAAAAGTCACACAGCCTGAGATATGTCACCCAGTCTGAGAATAGTCACCCAGTCCAAGATATATCACTCAGACCGAGAAAAGTCACCCAGTCCGAGAAAATTCACCCAGTCTGCGAAAAGTCACCCAGTCTGAGAAAAGTCACCCTGTCTGAGAAAAGTCACACTGTCTGAGAAAAGTCACCCAGTCCAAGAAAAGTCACCCAGTCCCAGAAAAGTCACCCAGTCCAGGCAAAATCACCCAGTCTGAGAAAAGTCACTCAGTGTGAGAATAGTCACCCGGGCTGAGAATAGTCACCCAGTCTGAGAATAGTCACCCAGTCAGAGAAAAGTCACCCATTCTGAGAATAGTCACCCAGTCTGTGAAAAGTCACACAGCCTGAGAAAATTTAGCCAGTCTGAGAAAAGTCACCCTGTCTGAGAAAAGTCACCCAGTCTGAGAATAGTCACCCGGTCTGAGAAAAGTCACCCAGTGTGAGAAAAGTCAGCCAGTCTGAGAAAAGTCACCCAGTCTGAGATTAGTCATCCAGTCTGAGAAAAGTCACACAGCCTGAGAAAAGTCCGACACTCTGAGAATAGTCACCCAGTCCGAGAAACGTCACCCAGTCTGTGAATAGTCACCCAGTCTGAGAATATTCACCCACTCTGAGAATAGTCACCCAGTCGGAGAAAAGTCACACAGCCTGAGAAAAGACACCCAGTCCAGGCAAAGTCACCCAGTCTGTGAATAGTCACCCAGTCTGAGAATAGTAACCCTGTCTGAGAAAAGACACCCTCTCTGAGAATTGTCACCCAGTCTGAGAAAAGTCACCCAATCTGAGAATAGTCACCCAGTCTTAGAAAAGTCACACAGCCTGAGAAATGTCACCCAGTCCGAGAATAGTCACCCAGTCAGAGATATGTCACTCAGACCGAGAAAAGTCACCCAGTCCGAGAAAATTCACCCAGTCTGCGAAAAGTCACCCAGTCTGAGAAAAGTCATCCTGTCTGAGAAAAGTCACCCTGTCTGAGAATAGTCACCCTGTCTGAGAAAAGTCACCCAGTCCAAGAAAAGTCACCGAGTCCCAGAAAAGTCACCCAGTCCAGGCAAAGTCACCCAGTCTGAGAAAAGTCACCCAGTCTGAGAATAGTCACCCGGGCTGAGAATAGTCACCCAGTCTGAGAATAGTCACACAGTCTGAGACAAGTCACCCATTCTGAGAAAAGTCACCCAGTCTTAGAAAAGTCACCCAGTCTGAAAAAAGTCAGCCAGCCTGAGAAATGTCACCCTGTCTGAGAATAGTCACCCAGTCTGAGAAATGTCACCCAGTCTGAGAAAAGTCAGCCAGCCTGAGAAATGTCACCCAGTCTGAGAAAAGTCACCCAGTCTCAGAATAATCACCCAGCCTGAGAAAGCTCACACAGCCTGAGAAAAGTCACCCAGCCTGAGAAAATTCGCCCAGTCTGAGAAATGTCACCCAGTCTGAGAAATTTCACCCAGTCTGAGAAAAGTCACCCAGTCCGGAAAGGTCACCCAGCCCGAAAAATGCCACCCAATCCAGAAAGATCACCAAGCCCGAGAAAGATCAACCAGCCAAGAAAAGTTCAAACAGCCCGAAAAAAGTCAACGAGCCCTGAAAAGGTCACCCAGTATGGGATAGTTCAAACAGCCAGAGAAAAGTCACCCAGTCTGAGAAAAGTCACTCAGTCTGAGAAAAGTAACCCAGTCTGAGAATAATCAGCCAGTCTGAGAATAGTCACCCGGTCTGAGAAAAGTCAACCAGTCTGAGAAAAGTCACCCAGTCTGAGAATAGTCAACCAGTCTGAGAAAAGTCAAGCAGTCCCAGAAAAGTCACCTAGTCCAGGCAAAGTCAGCCAGTCTGAGAAAAGTGACCCAGTCTGAGAAAAGACACCCAGTCTGAGAATAGTCACCCTGTCTGAGAATGGTCACCCAGTCTGAGAATAGTCATCCTGTCTGAGAATAGTCACCCAGTCTGAGAATAGTCACCCAGTCTGAGAAAATTCACACTGTCTGAGAAAAGTCACCCAGCCTGAGACACGTCACCCTGTCTGAGAAAAGTCACCCTGTCTGAGAATAGTCACCCTGTCTGAGAAAAGTCACCCAGTTAAAGAAAAGTCACCCAGTCCCAGAAAAGTCACCCAGTCAGGAAAGGTCACCCAGCCCGAAAAATGCCAAACAATCCAGAAAGGTCATCAAGCCCGAAAAAGATCAACCAGCCAAGAAAGGGTCAAACAGCCCGAAAAAGGTCAACAAGCCCTGAAAAGGTCACCCAGTATGGGATAGTTCAAACAGCCAGAGAAAAGTCACCTAGTCTGAGAAAAGTCACCCAGTCTGAGAATAGTCACCCTGTCTGAGAATAGTCACCCAGTCTGAGAAAAGTCAACCAGGCTGAGAAAAGTCACCCCGTCTGAGAAAAGTCAACCAGGCTGAGAAAAGTCACCCAGTCTGAGAAAAGTCAACCAGGCTGAGAAAAGTCACCCAGTCTGAGAAAAGTCAACCAGGCTGAGAAAGGTCACCCAGTCTGAGAATAGTCAACGAGTCTGAGAAAAGTCACGCAGTCCCAGAAAAGTCACCTAGTCCAGGCAAAGTCAGCCAGTCTGAGAAAAGTGACCCAGTCTGAGAAAAGACACCCAGTCTGAGAATAGTCACCTGGTCTGAGAATGGTCACCCAATCTGAGAATAGTCACCCTGTCTGAGAACATGAACCCAGAGAATAGTCACCCAGTCTGAGAAAAGTCACACAGCCTGAGAAAAGTCAGCCAGTCTGAGAAAAGTCACCCCGTCTGAGAATAGTCACCCAGTCTGAGAATAGTCACCCAGTCTGAGAAAAGTCACACTGTCGGAGAAAAGTCACCCAGTCCCAGAAAAATCACCCAGTCCAGGCAAAGTCACCCAGTCTGAGAAAAGTCACCCAGTCTGAAAAAAGTCACCCATTCTGAGTAAGATCACACAGTCTGAGAAATATCACCCTGTCCGAGAAAAGTCACTCAGTCTGAGAACAGTCACCCAGTCTGAGAAAAGTCAACGTCTCTGAGAAAAGTCACCCAGTCTGAGAATAGTCACTCTGTCTGAGAATAGTCACCCTGTCTAGGAAATGTCACCCAGTCTGAGATTAGTCACCCAGTCTGAGAAATGTCACCCAGTCTGTGAATAGTCACCCAGTCTGAGAATATTCACCCACTCTGAGAATAGTCACCCAGTCTGAGAAAAGTCACACAGTCTGAGAAAAGACACCCAGTCCAGGCAAAGTCACCCAGTCTGAGAATAGTCACCCAGTCTGAGAATAGTAACCCTGTCTGAGAAAAGACACCCTCTCTGAGAATTGTCACCGAAGTCTGAGAAAAGTCACCCAATCTGAGAATAGTCACCCAGTCTTAGAAAAGTCACACAGCCTGAGAAATGTCACCCAGTCTGAGAATAGTCACCCAGTCCAAGATATATCACTCAGACCGAGAAAAGTCACCCAGTCCGAGAAAATTCACCCAGTCTGCGAAAAGTCACCCAGTCTGAGAAAAGTCACCCTGTCTGAGAAAAGTCACCCTGTCTGAGAAAAGTCACCCAGTCCAAGAAAAGTCACCCAGTCCCAGAAAAGTCACCCAGTCCAGGCAAAATCACCCAGTCTGAGAAAAGTCACTCAGTGTGAGAATAGTCACCCGGGCTGAGAATAGTCACCCAGTCTGAGAATAGTCACCCAGTCAGAGAAAAGTCACCCATTCTGAGAAAAGTCACCCAGTCTGTGAAAAGTCACACAGCCTGAGAAAATTCAGCCAGTCTGAGAAAAGTCACCCTGTCTGAGAAAAGTCACCCAGTCTGAGAATAGTCACCCAGTCTGAGAAAAGTCACACAGCCTGAGAAAAGTCACCCAGTCTGAGAATAGTCACCCAGTCTGAGAAAAGTCACCCAGTCTGAGAATAGTTAACCCGTCGGAGAAAAGTAACCCTGTCCGAGAATAGTCACCCAGATGAGAAAAGTCACCCAGTCTGAGAAAAGTCACCCAGTCTGAGAAAAGTCACACAGTCTGAGAATAGTCACCCGGTCTGAGAAAAGTCACCCAGTGTGAGAAAAGTCAGCCAGTCTGAGAAAAGTCACCCAGTCTGAGATTAGTCATCCAGTCTGAGAAAAGTCACACAGCCTGAGAAAAGTCCGACAGTCTGAGAATAGTCACCCAGTCCGAGAAACGTCACCCAGTCTGTGAATAGTCACCCAGTCTGAGAATATTCACCCACTCTGAGAATAGTCACCCAGTCGGAGAAAAGTCACACAGCCTGAGAAAAGACACCCAGTCCAGGCAAAGTCACCCAGTCTGTGAATAGTCACCCAGTCTGAGAATAGTAACCCTGTCTGAGAAAAGACACCCTCTCTGAGAATTGTCACCCAGTCTGAGAAAAGTCACCCAATCTGAGAATAGTCACCCAGTCTGAGAATAGTCCCCCAGTCTGAGAAAAGTCACCCAGTCTGAGAAAAGTCACCCAGTCCGAGCAAAGTCACTCAGTCTGAGAAAAGTCATCCAGTTGAAGAAAAGTCACCCAGTCCCAGAAAAGTCACCTAGTCCAGGCAAAGTCAGCCAGTCTGAGAATAGTCACACAGTCTGAGAAAAGTCACCCAGTGTGAGAATTGTAACCCTGTCTGACAAAAGACACCCTCTCTGAGAATTGTCACTCAGTCTGAGAAAAGTCACCCAATCTGAGAATAGTCACCCAGTCTGAGGAAGTCACACAGCCTGACAAATGTCACCCAGTCCGAGAATAGTCACCCAGTCCGAGATATATCACTCAGACCGAGTAAAGTCACACAGTCTAAGAAAAGTCCCCCATTCCGAGAAAATTCACCCAGTCTGCGAAAAGTCACCCAGTCTGAGAAAAGTCACCCAGTCTGAGACACATCACCCTGTCTGAGAAAAGTCACCCAGTCCAAGAAAAGTCACCCAGTCACAGAAAAGTCACCCAGTCCAGGCAAAGTCACCCAGTCTGAGAATAGTCACCCAGTCTGAGAGAAGTCACCCAGCCTGAGAAAAGTCACTGAGTCTGAGAAAAGTCACCCAGTCTGAGAATAGTCAGCCAGTCTGAGAAAAGTCACCCAGTCAGGGAAAAGTCGCCCAGTCTGAGAATAGTCACCAGTCTGAGAATAGTCACCCTGTCTGAGAAATGTCACCTAGTCTGAGAAAAGTCACCCAGTCTGAGAACTGTCACCCAGTATGAGAAATGTCACCCAGTCTGAGAAAAGTCACCCAGTCCGGAAAGGTCACCCAGCCCGAAAAAGGTCACCCAATCCAGAAAGGTCACCAAGCCCGAAAAAGGTCAACATGCCAGGAAAAGGTCAACCAGCCCAGAAAAGGTCAACCAGCACGGAAAAGGTCATCCAGTATGGGATAGTTCAAACAGCCAGAGAAAGGTCACCCAGTCTGAGAAAAGTCACCCAGTCTGAGAAAAGTCACCGTGTCCGAGAATACTCACCCAGTCTGAGAATAGTCACCCAGTCTGAGAATAGTCACCCATTCTGAGAAAATTCACCCAGTCTGAGAAAAGTCACCCAGTGCGAGCAAAGTCACTGAGTCTGAGAAAAGTCATCCAGTCGAAGAAAAGTCACCCAGTCCCAGAAAAGTCACCCAGTCCAGGCAAAGTCAGCCAGTCTGAGAATAGTCACACAGTCTGAGAAAAGTCACCCAGTGTGAGAAAAGTCAGCCAGTCTGAGAAAAGTCACCCAGTCTGAGATTAGTCACCCTGTCTGAGAAAAGTCAACCAGTCTGAGAAAAGACACCCAGTCTGAGAATAGACACTCGGTCTGAGAAAGGTCACACAGCCTGAGAATAATCACACAGTCTGAGAAAAGTCACCCAGTCTGAGAAACGTCACCCAGTCTGAGAAAAGTCACACAGCCTGAGAAAAGTCACCCAGTCTGAGAAAAGTCACCAAGCCTAAGAATAGTCACCCAGTCTGAGAAATATCACCCAGTCCGAGAAAAGTCACACAGTCTGAGAAAAGTCACCCAGTCTGTGAATAGTCACCCGGTCATGGAATAGTCACTCAGTCTGAGAATAGTCACCCAGTATGAGAAAAGTTACCAAGTCTGAGAAAAGACACCCAGTCTGAGAATAGTCACCCATTCTGAGAATAGTGACCCAGTCTGAGAAAAGTCACACAGCCTGAGAAAAGTCAGCCAGTCTGAGAAAAGTCACCCCGTCTGAGAATAGTCACCCAGTCTGAGAATAGTCACCCAGTATGAGAAAAGTCAGCCTGCCTGAGAATAGTCACCCAGTCTGAGAAAAGTCACCCAGTCCGAGAAATATCACCCGGTCCGAGAAAAGTCACCCAGTCTGAGAAAAGTCACCCTGTCTGAGAAAAGTCACCCAGTCTGTGAAAAGACACCCAGTCTGAGAATAGACACTCAGTCTGAGAAAGGTCACACAGCCTGAGAATAATCACACAGTCTGAGAAAAGTCACCCAGTCTGAGAAACATCACCCAGTCTGAGAAAAGTCACACAGCCTGAGAAAAGTCACCCAGTCTGAGAAAAGTCACCAAGCCTAAGAATAGTCACCCAGTCTGAGAAATACCACCCAGTCTGAGAAAAGTCACACAGTCTGAGAAAAGTCACCCTGTCTGAGAAAAGTCACACAGCCTGAGAAAAGTCATCAAGTCTGAGAATAGTTACCCAGTCTGAGAAATATCACCCAGTCCGAGAAAAGTCACTCAATCTGAGAAAATTCACCCTGTCTGAGAAAAGTCACCCTGTCTGTGAAAAGTCACACAGCCTGAGAAAAGTCACACAGCCTGAGAAAAGTCACTCAGTCTGAGAAACGTCACTCAGTCTGAGAAACGTCACCCTGTCGGGGAAAAGTCACCCAGCCTGAGAAAAGTCAGCCTGTCTGAGAAAAGTCACCCAGTCTGAGAAAAGTCAGCCTGTCTGAGAAAAGTCACCCAGTCTGAGAAAAGTCACACAGCCTGAGAAAAGTCACTCAGTCTGAGAAACGTCACTCAGTCTGAGAAACGTCACCCTGTCTGGGGAAAAATCACCCAGTCTGAGAAATTCACCCAGTCTGAGAAAAGTCACCCAGTCTGAGAATAGTCAACCAGTCTGAGAAAAGTCACACAGCCTGAGAAAAGTCAGCCAGTCCGAGAATAGTCACCCAGTCTGAGAAATATCACTCAGTTCGATAAAAGTCACCCAGTCCGCGAAAAGTCACCCAGTCTGAGAAAAGTCACCCTGTCCGAAAAAAAGTCACCCAGTCTAAGAAAAGTCACACAGTCCGAGAAAATTCACCCAGTCTGAGAAAAGTCACACAGTCTGAGAATAGTAACCCAGTCTGAGAAACGCCACCCAGTCTGAGAAAAGTCATCCTGTCTGAGAATAGTCACATTGTCTGAGAAGAGTCACCCAGTCCAAGAAACTTCACCCAGTCCCAGAAAATTCACCCAGTCTAGGCAAAGTCACCCAGTCTGAGAAAAGTCACCCAGTCTGAGAAAAGTCACCCAGTCTGAGAATAGTCACCCAGTCTGAGAATAGTCACCCTGTCTGGGAAAAGTCACCCAGTCTGAGAATAGTCACACAGTCTGAGAAAAGTCACACAGCCTGAGAAAAGTCAGCCAGTCTGAGAATAGTCACCCCGTCGGAGAAAAGTCACCCTGTCCGAGAATAGTCACCCAGATGAGAAAAGTCACCCAGTCTGAGAAAGTCACACAGCCTGAGAATAGTCACCCTGTCTGAGAAAAGTCACCCAGTGTGAGAAAAGTCAGCCAGTCTGAGAAAAGTCACCCAGTCTGAGATTAGTCACCCAGTCTGAGAAAAGTCACACAGCCTGAGAAAAGTCAGACAGTCTGAGAATAGTCACCCAGTCCGAGAAACGTCACCCAGTCTGTGAATAGTCACCCAGTCTGAGAAAAGTTCCCAGTCGGAGAATATTCACCCAGTCGGAGAAAAGTCACCCACTCTGAGAATAGTCACCCAGTCTGAGAAAAGTCACACAGCCTGAGAAAAGACACCCAGTCCGAGAATAGTCCCCCAGTCTGAGAAAAGTCACCCAGTCTGAGAAAAGTCACCCAGTCCGAGCAAAGTCACTCAGTCTGAGAAAAGTCATCCAGTCGAAGAAAAGTCACCCAGTCCCAGAAAAGTCACCCAGTCCAGGCAAAGTCAGCCAGTCTGAGAATAGTCACACAGTCTGAGAAAGTCACCCAGTGTGAGAAAAGTCAGCCAGTCTGAGAAAAGTCACCCAGTCTGAGATTAGTCACCCAGTCTGAGAAAAGTCACACAGCCTGAGAAAAGTCAGACAGTCTGAGAATAGTCACCCAGTCCGAGAAACGTCACCCAGTCTGTGAATAGTCACCCAGTCTGAGAAAAGTTCCCAGTCTGAGAATAGTCACCCAGTCGGAGAAAAGTCACCCACTCTGAGAATAGTCACCCAGTCTGAGAAAAGTCACACAGCCTGAGAAAAGACACCCAGTCCGAGAATAGTCCCCCAGTCTGAGAAAAGTCACCCAGTCTGAGAAAAGTCACCCAGTCCGAGCAAAGTCACTCAGTCTGAGAAAAGTCATCCAGTCGAAGAAAAGTCACCCAGTCCCAGAAAAGTCACCCAGTCCAGGCAAAGTCAGCCAGTCTGAGAATAGTCACACAGTCTGAGAAAAGTCACCCAGTATGAGAATTGTAACCCTGTCTGACAAAAGACACCCTCTCTGAGAATTGTCACCCAGTCTGAGAAACGTCACCCAATCTGAGAATAGTCACCCAGTCTTAGAAAAGTCACACAGCCTAAGAAAAGACACCCAGTACGAGAATAGTCCCCCAGTCTGAGAAAAGTCACCCAGTCTGAGAAAAGTCACCCAGTCCGAGCAAAGTCACACAGTCTGAGAAAAGTCATCCAGTCGAAGAAAAGTCACCCAGTCCCAGAAAAGTCACCCAGTCCAGGCAAAGTCAGCCAGTCTGAGAATAGTCACACAGTCTGAGAAAAGTCACCCAGTGTGAGAATTGTAACCCTGTCTGACAAAAGATACCCTCTCTGAGAATTGTCACCCAGTCTGAGAAAAGTCACCCAATCTGAGAATAGTCACCCAGTCTGAGAAAAGTCACACAGCCTGACAAATGTCACCCAGTCCAAGAATACTCACCCAGTCCGAGATATATCACTCAGACCGAGTAAAGTCACACAGTCTAAGAAAAGTCCCCCATTCCGAGAAAATTCACCCAGTCTGCGAAAAGTCACCCAGTCTGAGAAAAGTCACCCAGTCTGAGACACGTCACCCTGTCTGAGAAAAGTCACCCAGCCTGAGACACGTCACCCTGTCTGAGAAAAGTCACCCAGCCTGAGACAAGTCACCCTGTCTGAGAAAAGTCACCCAGTCCAAGAAAAGTCACCCAGTCCCAGAAAAGTCACCCAGTCCAGGCAAAGTCACCCAGTCTGAGAAAAGTCACCCAGTCTGAGAGAAGTCACCCAGCCTGAGAAAAGTCACTCAGTCTGAGAAAAGTCACTCAGTCTGAGAATAGTCAGCCAGTCTGAGAAAAGTCACACAGCCTGAGAAAATTCAGCCAGTCTGTGAAAAGTCACCCAAACTGAGAAAAGTCAGCCAGTCTGAGAATTGTCACCCAGTCTGAGAAAAGTCAGACAGTCTGAGAAATGTCACCCAGTCCGGAAAGGTCTCCCTGCCCGAAAAAGGGCACCCAATTCAGAATGGTCACCAAGCCCGAAAATGGTCAACCAGACCGGAAACAGTCAACCAGCCCGTAAAAGATCAACCAGCCCGGAAAAGCTCACCCAGTATGGGATAGTTCAAACAGACACAGAAAAGTCACCCAATCTGAGAAATGTCACTCAGTCTGAGAAAAGTCACCCAGTCTGTGAATAGTCACACGGTCTGAGAATAGTCACCCAGTCTGAGAATAGTCACCCTGTCTGAGAAAAGTCACTCAGTCTGAGAAAAGTCACACAGTCTGAGAAAAATCACCCAGTCTGTGAATAGTCACCCGGTCAGAGAATAGTCACTCAGTCTGAGAATAGTCACCCAGTATGAGAAAAGTTACCAAGTCTGAGAAAAGACACCCAGTCTGAGAATAGTCACCCATTCTGAGAATAGTGACCCAGTCTGAGAAAAGTCACACAGCCTGAGAAAAGTCAGCCAGTCTGAGAAAAGTCACCCCGTCTGAGAATAGTCACCCAGTCTGAGAATAGTCACCCAGTATGAGAAAAGTCAGCCTGCCTGAGAATAGTCACCCAGTCTGAGAAAAGTCACCCAGTCCGAGAAATATCATCCGGTCCAAGAAAAGTCACCCAGTCTGACAAAAGTCACCCTGTCTGAGAAAAGTCAACCAGTCTGAGAAAAGACACCCAGTCTGAGAATAGACACTCAGTCTGAGAAAGGTCACACAGCCTGAGAGTAATCACACAGTCTGAGAAAAGTCACCCAGTCTGAGAATAGTCACCCAGTCTGAGAAAAGTCACACAGCCTGAGAAAAGTCACCCAGTCTGAGAAATACCACCCAGTCCGAGAAAAGTCACACAGTCTGAGAAAAGTCACCCTGTCCGAGAAAAGTCACACAGTCTGAGAAAAGTCACACAGTCTGAGAAAAGTCACCCTGCCTGAGAAAAGTCACACAGCCTGAGAAAAGTCACCAATTCCGAGAATGGTCACCCAGTCCGAGAAATATCACCCAGTCCGAGAAAAGTCACCCTGTCTCAGAAAAGTCACCCAGTCTGAGAATAGTCACCCAGTCTGAGAAAGATCACACAGCCTGAGAAAAGTCACCAAGTCTGAGAATAGTCACCCTGTCCCAGAAAATTCACCCAGTCCGAGAAAAGTCACAGAGTGTGAGAAAAGTCACCCTGTCCGAGAAAAGTCACCCCGTCGGAGAAAAGTCACCCTGTCCGAGAATAGTCACCCAGATGAGAAAAGTCACCCAGTCTGAGAAAAGTCACACAGCCTGAGAAAAGTCACCCTGTCTGAGAAAAGTCACCCAGTGTGAGAAAAGTCAGCCAGTCTGAGAAAAGTCACCCAGTCTGAGATTAGTCACCCAGTCTGAGAAAAGTCACACAGCCTGAGAAAAGTCAGACAGTCTGAGAATAGTCACCCAGTTCGAGAAACGTCACTCAGTCTGAGAATAGTCACCCAGTCTGAGAAAAGTTCCCAGTCTGAGAATAGTCACCCAGTCGGAGAAAAGTCACCCACTCTGAGAATAGTCACCCAGTCCAGGCAAAGTCAGCCAGTCTGAGAATAGTCACACAGTCTGAGAAAAGTCACCCAGTGTGAGAATTGTAACCCTGTCTGACAAAAGACACCCTCTCTGAGAATTGTCACCCAGTCTGAGAAAAGTCACCCAATCTGAGAATAGTCACCCAGTCTTAGAAAAGTCACACAGCCTGAGAAAAGACACCCAGTCTGTGAATAGTCCCCCAGTCTGAGAAAAGTCACCCAGTCTGAGAAAAGTCCCCCAGTCCGAGCAAAGTCACTCAGTCTGAGAAAAGTCATCCAGTCGAAGAAAAGTCACCCAGTCCCAGAAAAGTCACCCAGTCCAGGCAAAGTCAGCCAGGCTGAGAATAGTCACACAGTCTGAGAAAAGTCACCCAGTGTGAGAATTGTAACCCTGTCTGACAAAAGATACCCTCTCTGAGAATTGTCACCCAGTCTGAGAAAAGTCACCCAATCTGAGAATAGTCACCCAGTCTGAGAAAAGTCACACAAGCCTGACAAATGTCACCCAGTCCAAGAATAGTCACCCAGTCCGAGATATATCACTTAGACCGAGTAAAGTCACACAGTCTAAGAAAAGTCCCCCATTCCGAGAAAATTCATCCAGTCTGCGAAAAGTCACCCAGTCTGAGAAAAGTCACCCACTCTGAGACACGTCACCCTGTCTGAGAAAAGTCACCCAGCCTGAGACACGTCACCCTGTCTGAGAAAAGTCACCCAGCCTGAGACACGTCACCCTGTCTGAGAAAAGTCACCCAGTCCAAGAAAAGTCACCCAGTCCCAGAAAAGTCACCCAGTCCAGGCAAAGTCACCCAGTCTGAGAATAGTCACCCAGTCTGAGAGAAGTCACCCAGCCTGAGAAAAGTCACTCAGTCTGAGAAATACCACCCAGTCCGAGAAAAGTCACACAGTCTGAGAAAAGTCACCCTGTCCGAGAAAAGTCACACAGTCTGAGAAAAGTCACACAGTCTGAGAAAAGTCACCCTGCCTGAGAAAAGTCACACAGCCTGAGAAAAGTCACCAATTCCGAGAATGGTCACCCAGTCCGAGAAATATCACCCAGTCCGAGAAAAGTCACCCTGTCTCAGAAAAGTCACCCTGTCTGAGAAAAGTCACCCAGTCCAAGAAAAGTCACCCAGTCCCAGAAAAGTCACCCAGTCCAGGCAAAATCACCCAGTCTGAGAAAAGTCACTCAGTGTGAGAATAGTCACCCGGGCTGAGAATAGTCACCCAGTCTGAGAATAGTCACCCAGTCAGAGAAAAGTCACCCATTCTGAGAAAAGTCACCCAGTCTGTGAAAAGTCACACAGCCTGAGAAAATTCAGCCAGTCTGAGAAAAGTCACCCTGTCTGAGAAAAGTCACCCAGTCTGAGAATAGTCACCCAGTCTGAGAAAAGTCACACAGCCTGAGAAAAGTCACCCAGTCTGAGAATAGTCACCCAGTCTGAGAAAAGTCACCCAGTCTGAGAATAGTTAACCCGTCGGAGAAAAGTAACCCTGTCCGAGAATAGTCACCCAGATGAGAAAAGTCACCCAGTCTGAGAAAAGTCACCCAGTCTGAGAAAAGTCACACAGTCTGAGAATAGTCACCCGGTCTGAGAAAAGTCACCCAGTGTGAGAAAAGTCAGCCAGTCTGAGAAAAGTCACCCAGTCTGAGATTAGTCATCCAGTCTGAGAAAAGTCACACAGCCTGAGAAAAGTCCGACAGTCTGAGAATAGTCACCCAGTCCGAGAAACGTCACCCAGTCTGTGAATAGTCACCCAGTCTGAGAATATTCACCCACTCTGAGAATAGTCACCCAGTCGGAGAAAAGTCACACAGCCTGAGAAAAGACACCCAGTCCAGGCAAAGTCACCCAGTCTGTGAATAGTCACCCAGTCTGAGAATAGTAACCCTGTCTGAGAAAAGACACCCTCTCTGAGAATTGTCACCCAGTCTGAGAAAAGTCACCCAATCTGAGAATAGTCACCCAGTCTGAGAATAGTCCCCCAGTCTGAGAAAAGTCACCCAGTCTGAGAAAAGTCACCCAGTCCGAGCAAAGTCACTCAGTCTGAGAAAAGTCATCCAGTTGAAGAAAAGTCACCCAGTCCCAGAAAAGTCACCTAGTCCAGGCAAAGTCAGCCAGTCTGAGAATAGTCACACAGTCTGAGAAAAGTCACCCAGTGTGAGAATTGTAACCCTGTCTGACAAAAGACACCCTCTCTGAGAATTGTCACTCAGTCTGAGAAAAGTCACCCAATCTGAGAATAGTCACCAGTCTGAGGAAGTCACACAGCCTGACAAATGTCACCCAGTCCGAGAATAGTCACCCAGTCCGAGATATATCACTCAGACCGAGTAAAGTCACACAGTCTAAGAAAAGTCCCCCATTCCGAGAAAATTCACCCAGTCTGCGAAAAGTCACCCAGTCTGAGAAAAGTCACCCAGTCTGAGACACATCACCCTGTCTGAGAAAAGTCACCCAGTCCAAGAAAAGTCACCCAGTCACAGAAAAGTCACCCAGTCCAGGCAAAGTCACCCAGTCTGAGAATAGTCACCCAGTCTGAGAGAAGTCACCCAGCCTGAGAAAAGTCACTGAGTCTGAGAAAAGTCACCCAGTCTGAGAATAGTCAGCCAGTCTGAGAAAAGTCACCCAGTCAGGGAAAAGTCGCCCAGTCTGAGAATAGTCACCAGTCTGAGAATAGTCACCCTGTCTGAGAAATGTCACCTAGTCTGAGAAAAGTCACCCAGTCTGAGAACAGTCACCCAGTATGAGAAAAGTCACCCAGTCTGAGAAAAGTCACCCAGTCCGGAAAGGTCACCCAGCCCGAAAAGGTCACCCAATCCAGAAAGGTCACCAAGCCCGAAAAAGGTCAACATGCCAGGAAAAGGTCAACCAGCCCAGAAAAGGTCAACCAGCACGGAAAAGGTCATCCAGTATGGGATAGTTCAAACAGCCAGAGAAAGGTCACCCAGTCTGAGAAAAGTCACCCAGTCTGAGAAAAGTCACCGTGTCCGAGAATACTCACCCAGTCTGAGAATAGTCACCCAGTCTGAGAATAGTCACCCATTCTGAGAAAAATCACCCAGTCTGAGAAAAGTCACCCAGTGCGAGCAAAGTCACTGAGTCTGAGAAAAGTCATCCAGTCGAAGAAAAGTCACCCAGTCCCAGAAAAGTCACCCAGTCCAGGCAAAGTCAGCCAGTCTGAGAATAGTCACACAGTCTGAGAAAAGTCACCCAGTGTGAGAAAAGTCAGCCAGTCTGAGAAAAGTCACCCAGTCTGAGATTAGTCACCCTGTCTGAGAAAAGTCAACCAGTCTGAGAAAAGACACCCAGTCTGAGAATAGACACTCGGTCTGAGAAAGGTCACACAGCCTGAGAATAATCACACAGTCTGAGAAAAGTCACCCAGTCTGAGAAACGTCACCCAGTCTGAGAAAAGTCACACAGCCTGAGAAAAGTCACCCAGTCTGAGAAAAGTCACCAAGCCTAAGAATAGTCACCCAGTCTGAGAAATATCACCCAGTCCGAGAAAAGTCACACAGTCTGAGAAAAGTCACCCAGTCTGTGAATAGTCACCCGGTCATGGAATAGTCACTCAGTCTGAGAATAGTCACCCAGTATGAGAAAAGTTACCAAGTCTGAGAAAAGACACCCAGTCTGAGAATAGTCACCCATTCTGAGAATAGTGACCCAGTCTGAGAAAAGTCACACAGCCTGAGAAAAGTCAGCCAGTCTGAGAAAAGTCACCCCGTCTGAGAATAGTCACCCAGTCTGAGAATAGTCACCCAGTATGAGAAAAGTCAGCCTGCCTGAGAATAGTCACCCAGTCTGAGAAAAGTCACCCAGTCCGAGAAATATCACCCGGTCCGAGAAAAGTCACCCAGTCTGAGAAAAGTCACCCTGTCTGAGAAAAGTCACCCAGTCTGTGAAAAGACACCCAGTCTGAGAATAGACACTCAGTCTGAGAAAGGTCACACAGCCTGAGAATAATCACACAGTCTGAGAAAAGTCACCCAGTCTGAGAAACATCACCCAGTCTGAGAAAAGTCACACAGCCTGAGAAAAGTCACCCAGTCTGAGAAAAGTCACCAAGCCTAAGAATAGTCACCCAGTCTGAGAAATACCACCCAGTCTGAGAAAAGTCACACAGTCTGAGAAAAGTCACCCTGTCTGAGAAAAGTCACACAGCCTGAGAAAAGTCATCAAGTCTGAGAATAGTTACCCAGTCTGAGAAATATCACCCAGTCCGAGAAAAGTCACTCAATCTGAGAAAATTCACCCTGTCTGAGAAAAGTCACCCTGTCTGTGAAAAGTCACACAGCCTGAGAAAAGTCACACAGCCAGAGAAAAGTCACTCAGTCTGAGAAACGTCACTCAGTCTGAGAAACGTCACCCTGTCGGGGGAAAAGTCACCCAGCCTGAGAAAAGTCAGCCTGTCTGAGAAAAGTCACCCAGTCTGAGAAAAGTCAGCCTGTCTGAGAAAAGTCACCCAGTCTGAGAAAAGTCACACAGCCTGAGAAAAGTCACTCAGTCTGAGAAACGTCACTCAGTCTGAGAAACGTCACCCTGTCTGGGAAAAATCACCCAGTCTGAGAAATTCACCCAGTCTGAGAAAAGTCACCCAGTCTGAGAATAGTCAACCAGTCTGAGAAAAGTCACACAGCCTGAGAAAAGTCAGCCAGTCCGAGAATAGTCACCCAGTCTGAGAAATATCACTCAGTTCGATAAAAGTCACCCAGTCCGCGAAAAGTCACCCAGTCTGAGAAAAGTCACCCTGTCCGAAAAAAGTCACCCAGTCTAAGAAAAGTCACACAGTCCGAGAAAATTCACCCAGTCTGAGAAAAGTCACACAGTCTGAGAATAGTAACCCAGTCTGAGAAACGCCACCCAGTCTGAGAAAAGTCATCCTGTCTGAGAATAGTCACATTGTCTGAGAAGAGTCACCCAGTCCAAGAAACTTCACCCAGTCCCAGAAAATTCACCCAGTCTAGGCAAAGTCACCCAGTCTGAGAAAAGTCACCCAGTCTGAGAAAAGTCACCCAGTCTGAGAATAGTCACCCAGTCTGAGAATAGTCACCCTGTCTGGGAAAAGTCACCCAGTCTGAGAATAGTCACACAGTCTGAGAAAAGTCACACAGCCTGAGAAAAGTCAGCCAGTCTGAGAATAGTCACCCCGTCGGAGAAAAGTCACCCTGTCCGAGAATAGTCACCCAGATGAGAAAAGTCACCCAGTCTGAGAAAAGTCACACAGCCTGAGAATAGTCACCCTGTCTGAGAAAAGTCACCCAGTGTGAGAAAAGTCAGCCAGTCTGAGAAAAGTCACCCAGTCTGAGATTAGTCACCCAGTCTGAGAAAAGTCACACAGCCTGAGAAAAGTCAGACAGTCTGAGAATAGTCACCCAGTCCGAGAAACGTCACCCAGTCTGTGAATAGTCACCCAGTCTGAGAAAAGTTCCCAGTCGGAGAATATTCACCCAGTCGGAGAAAAGTCACCCACTCTGAGAATAGTCACCCAGTCTGAGAAAAGTCACACAGCCTGAGAAAAGACACCCAGTCCGAGAATAGTCCCCCAGTCTGAGAAAAGTCACCCAGTCTGAGAAAAGTCACCCAGTCCGAGCAAAGTCACTCAGTCTGAGAAAAGTCATCCAGTCGAAGAAAAGTCACCCAGTCCCAGAAAAGTCACCCAGTCCAGGCAAAGTCAGCCAGTCTGAGAATAGTCACACAGTCTGAGAAAAGTCACCCAGTGTGAGAAAAGTCAGCCAGTCTGAGAAAAGTCACCCAGTCTGAGATTAGTCACCCAGTCTGAGAAAAGTCACACAGCCTGAGAAAAGTCAGACAGTCTGAGAATAGTCACCCAGTCCGAGAAACGTCACCCAGTCTGTGAATAGTCACCCAGTCTGAGAAAAGTTCCCAGTCTGAGAATAGTCACCCAGTCGGAGAAAAGTCACCCACTCTGAGAATAGTCACCCAGTCTGAGAAAAGTCACACAGCCTGAGAAAAGACACCCAGTCCGAGAATAGTCCCCCAGTCTGAGAAAAGTCACCCAGTCTGAGAAAAGTCACCCAGTCCGAGCAAAGTCACTCAGTCTGAGAAAAGTCATCCAGTCGAAGAAAAGTCACCCAGTCCCAGAAAAGTCACCCAGTCCAGGCAAAGTCAGCCAGTCTGAGAATAGTCACACAGTCTGAGAAAAGTCACCCAGTATGAGAATTGTAACCCTGTCTGACAAAAGACACCCTCTCTGAGAATTGTCACCCAGTCTGAGAAACGTCACCCAATCTGAGAATAGTCACCCAGTCTTAGAAAAGTCACACAGCCTAAGAAAAGACACCCAGTACGAGAATAGTCCCCCAGTCTGAGAAAAGTCACCCAGTCTGAGAAAAGTCACCCAGTCCGAGCAAAGTCACACAGTCTGAGAAAAGTCATCCAGTCGAAGAAAAGTCACCCAGTCCCAGAAAAGTCACCCAGTCCAGGCAAAGTCAGCCAGTCTGAGAATAGTCACACAGTCTGAGAAAAGTCACCCAGTGTGAGAATTGTAACCCTGTCTGACAAAAGATACCCTCTCTGAGAATTGTCACCCAGTCTGAGAAAAGTCACCCAATCTGAGAATAGTCACCCAGTCTGAGAAAAGTCACACAGCCTGACAAATGTCACCCAGTCCAAGAATACTCACCCAGTCCGAGATATATCACTCAGACCGAGTAAAGTCACACAGTCTAAGAAAAGTCCCCCATTCCGAGAAAATTCACCCAGTCTGCGAAAAGTCACCCAGTCTGAGAAAAGTCACCCAGTCTGAGACACGTCACCCTGTCTGAGAAAAGTCACCCAGCCTGAGACACGTCACCCTGTCTGAGAAAAGTCACCCAGCCTGAGACAAGTCACCCTGTCTGAGAAAAGTCACCCAGTCCAAGAAAAGTCACCCAGTCCCAGAAAAGTCACCCAGTCCAGGCAAAGTCACCCAGTCTGAGAAAAGTCACCCAGTCTGAGAGAAGTCACCCAGCCTGAGAAAAGTCACTCAGTCTGAGAAAAGTCACTCAGTCTGAGAATAGTCAGCCAGTCTGAGAAAAGTCACACAGCCTGAGAAAATTCAGCCAGTCTGTGAAAAGTCACCCAAACTGAGAAAAGTCAGCCAGTCTGAGAATTGTCACCCAGTCTGAGAAAAGTCAGACAGTCTGAGAAATGTCACCCAGTCCGGAAAGGTCTCCCTGCCCGAAAAAGGGCACCCAATTCAGAATGGTCACCAAGCCCGAAAATGGTCAACCAGACCGGAAACAGTCAACCAGCCCGTAAAAGATCAACCAGCCCGGAAAAGCTCACCCAGTATGGGATAGTTCAAACAGACACAGAAAAGTCACCCAATCTGAGAAATGTCACTCAGTCTGAGAAAAGTCACCCAGTCTGTGAATAGTCACACGGTCTGAGAATAGTCACCCAGTCTGAGAATAGTCACCCTGTCTGAGAAAAGTCACTCAGTCTGAGAAAAGTCACACAGTCTGAGAAAAATCACCCAGTCTGTGAATAGTCACCCGGTCAGAGAATAGTCACTCAGTCTGAGAATAGTCACCCAGTATGAGAAAAGTTACCAAGTCTGAGAAAAGACACCCAGTCTGAGAATAGTCACCCATTCTGAGAATAGTGACCCAGTCTGAGAAAAGTCACACAGCCTGAGAAAAGTCAGCCAGTCTGAGAAAAGTCACCCCGTCTGAGAATAGTCACCCAGTCTGAGAATAGTCACCCAGTATGAGAAAAGTCAGCCTGCCTGAGAATAGTCACCCAGTCTGAGAAAAGTCACCCAGTCCGAGAAATATCATCCGGTCCAAGAAAAGTCACCCAGTCTGACAAAAGTCACCCTGTCTGAGAAAAGTCAACCAGTCTGAGAAAAGACACCCAGTCTGAGAATAGACACTCAGTCTGAGAAAGGTCACACAGCCTGAGAGTAATCACACAGTCTGAGAAAAGTCACCCAGTCTGAGAATAGTCACCCAGTCTGAGAAAAGTCACACAGCCTGAGAAAAGTCACCCAGTCTGAGAAATACCACCCAGTCCGAGAAAAGTCACACAGTCTGAGAAAAGTCACCCTGTCCGAGAAAAGTCACACAGTCTGAGAAAAGTCACACAGTCTGAGAAAAGTCACCCTGCCTGAGAAAAGTCACACAGCCTGAGAAAAGTCACCAATTCCGAGAATGGTCACCCAGTCCGAGAAATATCACCCAGTCCGAGAAAAGTCACCCTGTCTCAGAAAAGTCACCCAGTCTGAGAATAGTCACCCAGTCTGAGAAAGATCACACAGCCTGAGAAAAGTCACCAAGTCTGAGAATAGTCACCCTGTCCCAGAAAATTCACCCAGTCCGAGAAAAGTCACAGAGTGTGAGAAAAGTCACCCTGTCCGAGAAAAGTCACCCCGTCGGAGAAAAGTCACCCTGTCCGAGAATAGTCACCCAGATGAGAAAAGTCACCCAGTCTGAGAAAAGTCACACAGCCTGAGAAAAGTCACCCTGTCTGAGAAAAGTCACCCAGTGTGAGAAAAGTCAGCCAGTCTGAGAAAAGTCACCCAGTCTGAGATTAGTCACCCAGTCTGAGAAAAGTCACACAGCCTGAGAAAAGTCAGACAGTCTGAGAATAGTCACCCAGTTCGAGAAACGTCACTCAGTCTGAGAATAGTCACCCAGTCTGAGAAAAGTTCCCAGTCTGAGAATAGTCACCCAGTCGGAGAAAAGTCACCCACTCTGAGAATAGTCACCCAGTCCAGGCAAAGTCAGCCAGTCTGAGAATAGTCACACAGTCTGAGAAAAGTCACCCAGTGTGAGAATTGTAACCCTGTCTGACAAAAGACACCCTCTCTGAGAATTGTCACCCAGTCTGAGAAAAGTCACCCAATCTGAGAATAGTCACCCAGTCTTAGAAAAGTCACACAGCCTGAGAAAAGACACCCAGTCTGTGAATAGTCCCCCAGTCTGAGAAAAGTCACCCAGTCTGAGAAAAGTCCCCCAGTCCGAGCAAAGTCACTCAGTCTGAGAAAAGTCATCCAGTCGAAGAAAAGTCACCCAGTCCCAGAAAAGTCACCCAGTCCAGGCAAAGTCAGCCAGGCTGAGAATAGTCACACAGTCTGAGAAAAGTCACCCAGTGTGAGAATTGTAACCCTGTCTGACAAAAGATACCCTCTCTGAGAATTGTCACCCAGTCTGAGAAAAGTCACCCAATCTGAGAATAGTCACCCAGTCTGAGAAAAGTCACACAAGCCTGACAAATGTCACCCAGTCCAAGAATAGTCACCCAGTCCGAGATATATCACTTAGACCGAGTAAAGTCACACAGTCTAAGAAAAGTCCCCCATTCCGAGAAAATTCATCCAGTCTGCGAAAAGTCACCCAGTCTGAGAAAAGTCACCCACTCTGAGACACGTCACCCTGTCTGAGAAAAGTCACCCAGCCTGAGACACGTCACCCTGTCTGAGAAAAGTCACCCAGCCTGAGACACGTCACCCTGTCTGAGAAAAGTCACCCAGTCCAAGAAAAGTCACCCAGTCCCAGAAAAGTCACCCAGTCCAGGCAAAGTCACCCAGTCTGAGAATAGTCACCCAGTCTGAGAGAAGTCACCCAGCCTGAGAAAAGTCACTCAGTCTGAGAAATACCACCCAGTCCGAGAAAAGTCACACAGTCTGAGAAAAGTCACCCTGTCCGAGAAAAGTCACACAGTCTGAGAAAAGTCACACAGTCTGAGAAAAGTCACCCTGCCTGAGAAAAGTCACACAGCCTGAGAAAAGTCACCAATTCCGAGAATGGTCACCCAGTCCGAGAAATATCACCCAGTCCGAGAAAAGTCACCCTGTCTCAGAAAAGTCACCCAGTCTGAGAATAGTCACCCAGTCTGAGAAAGATCACACAGCCTGAGAAAAGTCACCAAGTCTGAGAATAGTCACCCTGTCCCAGAAAATTCACCCAGTCCGAGAAAAGTCACAGAGTGTGAGAAAAGTCACCCTGTCCGAGAAAAGTCACCCCGTCGGAGAAAAGTCACCCTGTCCGAGAATAGTCACCCAGATGAGAAAAGTCACCCAGTCTGAGAAAAGTCACACAGCCTGAGAATAGTCACCCTGTCTGAGAAAAGTCACCCAGTGTGAGAAAAGTCAGCCAGTCTGAGAAAAGTCACCCAGTCTGAGATTAGTCACCCAGTCTGAGAAAAGTCACACAGCCTGAGAAAAGTCAGACAGTCTGAGAATAGTCACCCAGTTCGAGAAACGTCACTCAGTCTGAGAATAGTCACCCAGTCTGAGAAAAGTTCCCAGTCTGAGAATAGTCACCCAGTCGGAGAAAAGTCACCCACTCTGAGAATAGTCACCCAGTCCAGGCAAAGTCAGCCAGTCTGAGAATAGTCACACAGTCTGAGAAAAGTCACCCAGTGTGAGAATTGTAACCCTGTCTGACAAAAGACACCCTCTCTGAGAATTGTCACCCAGTCTGAGAAAAGTCACCCAATCTGAGAATAGTCACCCAGTCTTAGAAAAGTCACACAGCCTGAGAAAAGACACCCAGTCTGTGAATAGTCCCCCAGTCTGAGAAAAGTCACCCAGTCTGAGAAAAGTCCCCCAGTCCGAGCAAAGTCACTCAGTCTGAGAAAAGTCATCCAGTCGAAGAAAAGTCACCCAGTCCCAGAAAAGTCACCCAGTCCAGGCAAAGTCAGCCAGGCTGAGAATAGTCACACAGTCTGAGAAAAGTCACCCAGTGTGAGAATTGTAACCCTGTCTGACAAAAGATACCCTCTCTGAGAATTGTCACCCAGTCTGAGAAAAGTCACCCAATCTGAGAATAGTCACCCAGTCTGAGAAAAGTCACACAAGCCTGACAAATGTCACCCAGTCCAAGAATAGTCACCCAGTCCGAGATATATCACTTAGACCGAGTAAAGTCACACAGTCTAAGAAAAGTCCCCCATTCCGAGAAAATTCATCCAGTCTGCGAAAAGTCACCCAGTCTGAGAAAAGTCACCCAGTCTGAGACACGTCACCCTGTCTGAGAAAAGTCACCCAGCCTGAGACACGTCACCCTGTCTGCGAAAAGTCACCCAGCCTGAGACACGTCACCCTGTCTGAGAAAAGTCACCCAGTCCAAGAAAAGTCACCCAGTCCCAGAAAAGTCACCCAGTCCAGGCAAAGTCACCCAGTCTGAGAATAGTCACCCAGTCTGAGAGAAGTCACCCAGCCTGAGAAAAGTCACTCAGTCTGAGAAAAGTCACCCAGTCTGAGAATAGTCAGCCAGTCTGAGAAAAGTCACACAGCCTGAGAAAATTCAGCCAGTCTGAGAAAAGTCACCCTGTCCGAGAAAAGTCACCCCGTCGGAGAAAAGTCACCCTGTCCGAGAATAGTCACCCAGATGAGAAAAGTCACCCAGTCTGAGAAAAGTCACACAGCCTGAGAATAGTCACCCTGTCTGAGAAAAGTCACCCAGTGTGAGAAAAGTCAGCCAGTCTGAGAAAAGTCACCCAGTCTGAGATTAGTCACCCAGTCTGAGAAAAGTCACACAGCCTGAGAAAAGTCAGACAGTCTGAGAATAGTCACCCAGTCCGAGAAACATCACCCAGTCTGAGAATAGTCACCCAGTCTGAGAAAAGTTCCCAGTCTGAGAATAGTCACCCAGTCGGAGAAAAGTCACCCACTCTGAGAATAGTCACCCAGTCTGAGAAAAGTCACACAGCCTGAGAAAAGACACCCAGTCCGAGAATAGTCCCCCAGTCTGAGAAAAGTCACCCAGTCTGAGAAAAGTCACCCAGTCCGAGCAAAGTCACTCAGTCTGAGAAAAGTCATCCAGTCGAAGAAAAGTCACCCAGTCCCAGAAAAGTCACCCAGTCCAGGCAAAGTCAGCCAGTCTGAGAATAGTCACACAGTCTGAGAAAAGTCACCCAGTGTGAGAATTGTAACCCTGTCTGACAAAAGACACCCTCTCTGAGAATTGTCACCCAGTCTGAGAAAAGTCACCCAATCTGAGAATAGTCACCCAGTCTTAGAAAAGTCACACAGCCTGAGAAAAGACACCCAGTCTGTGAATAGTCCCCCAGTCTGAGAAAAGTCACCCAGTCTGAGAAAAGTTCCCCAGTCCGAGCAAAGTCACTCAGTCTGAGAAAAGTCATCCAGTCGAAGAAAAGTCACCCAGTCCCAGAAAAGTCACCCAGTCCAGGCAAAGTCAGCCAGTCTGAGAATAGTCACACAGTCTGAGAAAAGTCACCCAGTGTGAGAATTGTAACCCTGTCTGACAAAAGATACCCTCTCTGAGAATTGTCACCCAGTCTGAGAAAAGTCACCCAATCTGAGAATAGTCACCCAGTCTGAGAAAAGTCACACAGCCTGACAAATGTCACCCAGTCCAAGAATAGTCACCCAGTCCGAGATATATCACTCAGACCGAGTAAAGTCACACAGTCTAAGAAAAGTCCCCCATTCCGAGAAAATTCACCCAGTCTGCGAAAAGTCACCCAGTCTGAGAAAAGTCACCCAGTCTGAGACACGTCACCCTGTCTGAGAAAAGTCACCCAGCCTGAGACACGTCACCCTGTCTGAGAAAAGTCACCCAGCCTGAGACACGTCACCCTGTCTGAGAAAAGTCACCCAGTCCAAGAAAAGTCACCCAGTCCCAGAAAAGTCACCCAGTCCAGGCAAAGTCACCCAGTCTGAGAATAGTCACCCAGTCTGAGAGAAGTCACCCAGCCTGAGAAAAGTCACTCAGTCTGAGAAAAGTCACCCAGTCTGAGAATAGTCAGCCAGTCTGAGAAAAGTCACACAGCCTGAGAAAATTCAGCCAGTCTGAGAAAAGTCACCCAGTCTGAGAAAAGTCACCCAGTCTGAGAATTGTCACCCAGTCTGAGAAAAGTCAGACAGTCTGAGAAATGTCACCCAGTCCGGAAAGGTCTCCCTGCCCGAAAAAGGGCACCCAATTCAGAATGGTCACCAAGCCCGAAAATGGTCAACCAGACCGGAAACAGTCAACCAGCCCGTAAAAGATCAACCAGCCCGGAAAAGCTCACCCAGTATGGGATAGTTCAAACAGCCACAGAAAAGTCACCCAGTCCAAGAAAAGTCACCCAGTCTGAGAATAGTTAACCCGTCGGAGAAAAGTAACCCTGTCCGAGAATAGTCACCCAGATGAGAAAAGTCACCCAGTCTGAGAAAAGTCACCCAGTGTGAGAAAAGTCACACAGTCTGAGAATAGTCACCCGGTCTGAGAAAAGTCACCCAGTGTGAGAAAAGTCAGCCAGTCTGAGAAAAGTCACCCAGTCTGAGATTAGTCATCCAGTCTGAGAAAAGTCACACAGCCTGAGAAAAGTCCGACAGTCTGAGAATAGTCACCCAGTCCGAGAAATGTCACCCAGTCTGTGAATAGTCACCCAGTCTGAGAATATTCACCCACTCTGAGAATAGTCACCCAGTCGGAGAAAAGTCACCCAGTCTGAGAAAAGTCACCCAGTCTGATAATACTCACCAAGTCTGAGAATAGTCACCCGGTCTGAGAATAGTCACCCATTCTGAGAATAGTCACCCTGTCTGGGAAAAGTCACCCAGTCTGAGAATAGTCACCCAGTCTGAGAAAAGTCACACAGCCTGAGAAAAGTCACCCAGTCTGAGAAAAGTCACCCAGTCTGAGAATAGTTAACCCGTCAGAGAAAAGTAACGCTGTCCGAGAATAGTCACCCAGATGAGAAACGTCACCCAGTCTGAGAAAAGTCACCCAGTCTGAGAAAAGTCACACAGTCTGAGAATAGTCACCCAGTCTGAGAAAAGTCACCCAGTGTGAGAAAAGTCAGCCAGTCTGAGAAAAATCACCCAGTCTGAGATTAGTCATCCAGTCTGAGAAAAGTCACACAGCCTGAGAAAAGTCCGACAGTCTGAGAATAGTCACCCAGTCCGAGAAATGTCACCCAGTCTGTGAATAGTCACCCAGTCTGAGAATATTCACCCACTCTGAGAATAGTCACCCAGTCTGAGAAAAGTCACACAGCCTGAGAAAAGACACCCAGTCCAGGCAAAGTCACCCAGTCTGAGAATAGTCACCCAGTCTGAGAATAGTAACCCTGTCTGAGAAAAGACACCCTCTCTGAGAATTGTCACCGAAGTCTGAGAAAAGTCACCCAATCTGAGAATAGTCACCCAGTCTTAGAAAAGTCACACAGCCTAAGAAAAGACACCCAGTCCGAGAATAGTCCCCCAGTCTGAGAAAAGTCACCCAGTCTGAGAAAAGTCAGCCAGTCTGAGAAAAGTCACCCCGTCTGAGAATAGTCACCCAGTCTGAGAATAGTCACCCAGTATGAGAAAAGTCAGCCTGCCGGAGAATAGTCACCCAGTCTGAGAAAAGTCACCCAGTCCGAGAAATATCACCCGGTCCAAGAAAGGTCACCCAGTCTGACAAAAGTCACCCTGTCTGAGAAAAGTCAACCAGTCTGAGAAAAGACACCCAGTCTGAGAATAGACACTCAGTCTGAGAAAGGTCACACAGCCTGAGAATAATCACACAGTCTGAGAAAAGTCACCCAGTCTGAGAAACGTCACCCAGTCTGAGAAAAGTCACACAGCCTGAGAAAAGTCACCCAGTCTGAGAAAAGTCACCAAGCCTAAGAATAGTCACCCAGTCTGAGAAATATCATCCAGTCCCAGAAAAGTCACACAGTCTGAGAAAAGTCACCCAGTCTGTGAATAGTCACCCGGTCATGGAATAGTCACTCAGTCTGAGAATAGTCACCCAGTATGAGAAAAGTTACCAAGTCTGAGAAAAGACACCCAGTCTGAGAATAGTCACCCATTCTGAGAATAGTGACCCAGTCTGAGAAAAGTCACACAGCCTGAGAAAAGTCAGCCAGTCTGAGAAAAGTCACCCCCTCTGAGAATAGTCACCCAGTCTGAGAATAGTCACCCAGTCTGAGAAAAGTCAGCCTGCCTGAGAATAGTCACCCAGTCTGAGAAAAGTCACCCAGTCCGAGAAATATCACCCGGTCCGAGAAAAGTCACCCAGTCTGAGAAAAGACACCCAGTCTGAGAATAGACACTCAGTCTGAGAAAGGTCACGCAGCTTGAGAATAATCACACAGTCTGAGAAAAGTCACCCAGTCTGAGAAAAGTCAGCCAGTCTGAGAAAAGTCACCCCGTCTGAGAATAGTCACCCAGTCTGAGAATAGTCACCCAGTCTGAGAAAAGTCACCCTGTCTGAGAAAAGTCACCCTGTCTGAGAAAAGTCACCCAGTCCAAGAAAAGTCACCCAGTCCCAGAAAAGTCACCCAGTCCAGGCAAAATCACCCAGTCTGAGAAAAGTCACTCAGTGTGAGAATAGTCACCCGGGCTGAGAATAGTCACCCAGTCTGAGAATAGTCACCCAGTCAGAGAAAAGTCACCCATTCTGAGAATAGTCACCCAGTCTGTGAAAAGTCACACAGCCTGAGAAAATTCAGCCAGTCAGAGAAAAGTCACCCTGTCTGAGAATAGTCACCCTGTCTGAGAAAAGTCACCCAGTTAAAGAAAAGTCACCCAGTCCCAGAAAAGTCACCCAGTCAGGAAAGGTCACCCAGCCCGAAAAATGCCAAACAATCCAGAAAGGTCACCAAGCCCGAAAAAGATCAACCAGCCAAGAAAGGGTCAAACAGCCCGAAAAAGGTCAACAAGCCCTGAAAAGGTCACCCAGTATGGGATAGTTCAAACAGCCAGAGAAAAGTCACCTAGTCTGAGAAAAGTCACCCAGTCTGAGAATAGTCACCGTGACTGAGAATAGTCACCCAGTCTGAGAAAAGTCAACCAGGCTGAGAAAAGTCACCCCGTCTGAGAAAAGTCACCCAGTCTGAGAAAAGTCACCCAGTCCGAGCAAAGTCACTCAGTCTGAGAAAAGTCATCCAGTCGAAGAAAAGTCACCCAGTCCCAGAAAAGTCACGCAGTCCAGGCAAAGTCAGCCAGTCTGAGAATAGTCACACAGTCTGAGAAAAGTCACCCAGTCCGAGAAATATCACCCGGTCCGAGAAAAGTCACCCAGTCTGAGAAAAGACACCCAGTCTGAGAATAGACACTCAGTCTGAGAAAGGTCACACAGCCTGAGAATAATCACACAGTCTGAGAAAAGTCACCCAGTCTGAGAAAAGTCAGCCAGTCTGAGAAAAGTCACCCCGTCTGAGAATAGTCACCCAGTCTGAGAAAAGTCACCCAGTCTGAGAAAAGTCACCCTGTCTGAGAAAAGTCACCCAGTTAAAGAAAAGTCACCCAGTCCCAGAAAAGTCACCCAGTCAGGAAAGGTCACCCAGCCCGAAAAATGCCAAACAATCCAGAAAGGTCATCAAGCCCGAAAAAGATCAACCAGCCAAGAAAGGGTCAAACAGCCCGAAAAAGGTCAACAAGCCCTGAAAAGGTCACCCAGTATGGGATAGTTCAAACAGCCAGAGAAAAGTCACCTAGTCTGAGAAAAGTCACCCAGTCTGAGAATAGTCACCCTGTCTGAGAATAGTCACCCAGTCTGAGAAAAGTCAACCAGGCTGAGAAAAGTCACCCCGTCTGAGAAAAGTCAACCAGGCTGAGAAAAGTCACCCAGTCTGAGAAAAGTCAACCAGGCTGAGAAAAGTCACCCAGTCTGAGAAAAGTCAACCAGGCTGAGAAAGGTCACCCAGTCTGAGAATAGTCAACGAGTCTGAGAAAAGTCACGCAGTCCCAGAAAAGTCACCTAGTCCAGGCAAAGTCAGCCAGTCTGAGAAAAGTGACCCAGTCTGAGAAAAGACACCCAGTCTGAGAATAGTCACCTGGTCTGAGAATGGTCACCCAATCTGAGAATAGTCACCCTGTCTGAGAACATGAACCCAGAGAATAGTCACCCAGTCTGAGAAAAGTCACACAGCCTGAGAAAAGTCAGCCAGTCTGAGAAAAGTCACCCCGTCTGAGAATAGTCACCCAGTCTGAGAATAGTCACCCAGTCTGAGAAAAGTCACACTGTCGGAGAAAAGTCACCCAGTCCCAGAAAAATCACCCAGTCCAGGCAAAGTCACCCAGTCTGAGAAAAGTCACCCAGTCTGAAAAAAGTCACCCATTCTGAGTAAGATCACACAGTCTGAGAAATATCACCCTGTCCGAGAAAAGTCACTCAGTCTGAGAACAGTCACCCAGTCTGAGAAAAGTCAACGTCTCTGAGAAAAGTCACCCAGTCTGAGAATAGTCACTCTGTCTGAGAATAGTCACCCTGTCTAGGAAATGTCACCCAGTCTGAGATTAGTCACCCAGTCTGAGAAATGTCACCCAGTCTGTGAATAGTCACCCAGTCTGAGAATATTCACCCACTCTGAGAATAGTCACCCAGTCTGAGAAAAGTCACACAGTCTGAGAAAAGACACCCAGTCCAGGCAAAGTCACCCAGTCTGAGAATAGTCACCCAGTCTGAGAATAGTAACCCTGTCTGAGAAAAGACACCCTCTCTGAGAATTGTCACCGAAGTCTGAAAAAAGTCACCCAATCTGAGAATAGTCACCCAGTCTTAGAAAAGTCACACAGCCTGAGAAATGTCACCCAGTCTGAGAATAGTCACCCAGTCCAAGATATATCACTCAGACCGAGAAAAGTCACCCAGTCCGAGAAAATTCACCCAGTCTGCGAAAAGTCACCCAGTCTGAGAAAAGTCACCCTGTCTGAGAAAAGTCACCCTGTCTGAGAAAAGTCACCCAGTCCAAGAAAAGTCACCCAGTCCCAGAAAAGTCACCCAGTCCAGGCAAAATCACCCAGTCTGAGAAAAGTCACTCAGTGTGAGAATAGTCACCCGGGCTGAGAATAGTCACCCAGTCTGAGAATAGTCACCCAGTCAGAGAAAAGTCACCCATTCTGAGAATAGTCACCCAGTCTGTGAAAAGTCACACAGCCTGAGAAAATTCAGCCAGTCTGAGAAAAGTCACCCTGTCTGAGAAAAGTCACCCAGTCTGAGAATAGTCACCCAGTCTGAGAAAAGTCACACAGCCTGAGAAAAGTCATCCAGTCTGAGAATAGTCACCCAGTCTGAGAAAAGTCACCCAGTCTGAGAATAGTTAACCCGTCGGAGAAAAGTAACCCTGTCCGAGAATAGTCACCCAGATGAGAAAAGTCACCCAGTCTGAGAATAGTCACCCGGTCTGAGAAAAGTCACCCAGTGTGAGAAAAGTCAGCCAGTCTGAGAAAAGTCACCCAGTCTGAGATTAGTCATCCAGTCTGAGAAAAGTCACACAGCCTGAGAAAAGTCCGACACTCTGAGAATAGTCACCCAGTCCGAGAAACGTCACCCAGTCTGTGAATAGTCACCCAGTCTGAGAATATTCACCCACTCTGAGAATAGTCACCCAGTCGGAGAAAAGTCACACAGCCTGAGAAAAGACACCCAGTCCAGGCAAAGTCACCCAGTCTGTGAATAGTCACCCAGTCTGAGAATAGTAACCCTGTCTGAGAAAAGACACCCTCTCTGAGAATTGTCACCCAGTCTGAGAAAAGTCACCCAATCTGAGAATAGTCACCCAGTCTTAGAAAAGTCACACAGCCTGAGAAATGTCACCCAGTCCGAGAATAGTCACCCAGTCAGAGATATGTCACTCAGACCGAGAAAAGTCACCCAGTCCGAGAAAATTCACCCAGTCTGCGAAAAGTCACCCAGTCTGAGAAAAGTCATCCTGTCTGAGAAAAGTCACCCTGTCTGAGAATAGTCACCCTGTCTGAGAAAAGTCACCCAGTCCAAGAAAAGTCACCGAGTCCCAGAAAAGTCACCCAGTCCAGGCAAAGTCACCCAGTCTGAGAAAAGTCACCCAGTCTGAGAATAGTCACCCGGGCTGAGAATAGTCACCCAGTCTGAGAATAGTCACACAGTCTGAGACAAGTCACCCATTCTGAGAAAAGTCACCCAGTCTTAGAAAAGTCACCCAGTCTGAAAAAAGTCAGCCAGCCTGAGAAATGTCACCCTGTCTGAGAATAGTCACCCAGTCTGAGAAATGTCACCCAGTCTGAGAAAAGTCAGCCAGCCTGAGAAATGTCACCCAGTCTGAGAAAAGTCACCCTGTCTGAGAATAGTCACCCTGTCTGAGAAAAGTCACCCAGTTAAAGAAAAGTCACCCAGTCCCAGAAAAGTCACCCAGTCAGGAAAGGTCACCCAGCCCGAAAAATGCCAAACAATCCAGAAAGGTCATCAAGCCCGAAAAAGATCAACCAGCCAAGAAAGGGTCAAACAGCCCGAAAAAGGTCAACAAGCCCTGAAAAGGTCACCCAGTATGTGATAGTTCAAACAGCCAGAGAAAAGTCACCTAGTCTGAGAAAAGTCACCCAGTCTGAGAAAAGTCAACCAGGCTGAGAAAAGTCACCCCGTCTGAGAAAAGTCAACCAGGCTGAGAAAAGTCACCCAGTCTGAGAAAAGTCAACCAGGCTGAGAAAAGTCACCCAGTCTGAGAAAAGTCAACCAGGCTGAGAAAGGTCACCCAGTCTGAGAATAGTCAACGAGTCTGAGAAAAGTCACGCAGTCCCAGAAAAGTCACCTAGTCCAGGCAAAGTCAGCCAGTCTGAGAAAAGTGACCCAGTCTGAGAAAAGACACCCAGTCTGAGAATAGTCACCTGGTCTGAGAATGGTCACCCAATCTGAGAATAGTCACCCTGTCTGAGAACATGAACCCAGAGAATAGTCACCCAGTCTGAGAAAAGTCACACAGCCTGAGAAAAGTCAGCCAGTCTGAGAAAAGTCACCCCGTCTGAGAATAGTCACCCAGTCTGAGAATAGTCACCCAGTCTGAGAAAAGTCACACTGTCGGAGAAAAGTCACCCAGTCCCAGAAAAATCACCCAGTCCAGGCAAAGTCACCCAGTCTGAGAAAAGTCACTCAGTCTGAAAAAAGTCACCCATTCTGAGTAAGATCACACAGTCTGAGAAATATCACCCTGTCCGAGAAAAGTCACTCAGTCTGAGAACAGTCACCCAGTCTGAGAAAAGTCAACGTCTCTGAGAAAAGTCACCCAGTCTGAGAATAGTCACTCTGTCTGAGAATAGTCACCCTGTCTAGGAAATGTCACCCAGTCTGAGATTAGTCACCCAGTCTGAGAAATGTCACCCAGTCTGTGAATAGTCACCCAGTCTGAGAATATTCACCCACTCTGAGAATAGTCACCCAGTCTGAGAAAAGTCACACAGTCTGAGAAAAGACACCCAGTCCAGGCAAAGTCACCCAGTCTGAGAATAGTCACCCAGTCTGAGAATAGTAACCCTGTCTGAGAAAAGACACCCTCTCTGAGAATTGTCACCGAAGTCTGAGAAAAGTCACCCAATCTGAGAATAGTCACCCAGTCTTAGAAAAGTCACACAGCCTGAGAAATGTCACCCAGTCTGAGAATAGTCACCCAGTCCAAGATATATCACTCAGACCGAGAAAAGTCACCCAGTCCGAGAAAATTCACCCAGTCTGCGAAAAGTCACCCAGTCTGAGAAAAGTCACCCTGTCTGAGAAAAGTCACCCTGTCTGAGAAAAGTCACCCAGTCCAAGAAAAGTCACCCAGTCCCAGAAAAGTCACCCAGTCCAGGCAAAATCACCCAGTCTGAGAAAAGTCACTCAGTGTGAGAATAGTCACCCGGGCTGAGAATAGTCACCCAGTCTGAGAATAGTCACCCAGTCAGAGAAAAGTCACCCATTCTGAGAAAAGTCACCCAGTCTGTGAAAAGTCACACAGCCTGAGAAAATTCAGCCAGTCTGAGAAAAGTCACCCTGTCTGAGAAAAGTCACCCAGTCTGAGAATAGTCACCCAGTCTGAGAAAAGTCACACAGCCTGAGAAAAGTCACCCAGTCTGAGAATAGTCACCCAGTCTGAGAAAAGTCACCCAGTCTGAGAATAGTTAACCCGTCGGAGAAAAGTAACCCTGTCCGAGAATAGTCACCCAGATGAGAAAAGTCACCCAGTCTGAGAAAAGTCACCCAGTCTGAGAAAAGTCACACAGTCTGAGAATAGTCACCCGGTCTGAGAAAAGTCACCCAGTGTGAGAAAAGTCAGCCAGTCTGAGAAAAGTCACCCAGTCTGAGATTAGTCATCCAGTCTGAGAAAAGTCACACAGCCTGAGAAAAGTCCGACAGTCTGAGAATAGTCACCCAGTCCGAGAAACGTCACCCAGTCTGTGAATAGTCACCCAGTCTGAGAATATTCACCCACTCTGAGAATAGTCACCCAGTCGGAGAAAAGTCACACAGCCTGAGAAAAGACACCCAGTCCAGGCAAAGTCACCCAGTCTGTGAATAGTCACCCAGTCTGAGAATAGTAACCCTGTCTGAGAAAAGACACCCTCTCTGAGAATTGTCACCCAGTCTGAGAAAAGTCACCCAATCTGAGAATAGTCACCCAGTCTGAGAAAAGTCACACAGCCTGAGGAAAGACACCCAGTCCGAGAATAGTCCCCCAGTCTGAGAAAAGTCACCCAGTCTGAGAAAAGTCACCCAGTCCGAGCAAAGTCACTCAGTCTGAGAAAAGTCATCCAGTTGAAGAAAAGTCACCCAGTCCCAGAAAAGTCACCCAGTCCAGGCAAAGTCAGCCAGTCTGAGAATAGTCACACAGTCTGAGAAAAGTCACCCAGTGTGAGAATTGTAACCCTGTCTGACAAAAGACACCCTCTCTGAGAATTGTCACTCAGTCTGAGAAAAGTCACCCAATCTGAGAATAGTCACCCAGTCTGAGGAAGTCACACAGCCTGACAAATGTCACCCAGTCCGAGAATAGTCACCCAGTCCGAGATATATCACTCAGACCGAGTAAAGTCACACAGTCTAAGAAAAGTCCCCCATTCCGAGAAAATTCACCCAGTCTGCGAAAAGTCACCCAGTCTGAGAAAAGTCACCCAGTCTGAGACACGTCACCCTGTCTGAGAAAAGTCACCCAGTCCAAGAAAAGTCACCCAGTCCCAGAAAAGTCACCCAGTCCAGGCAAAGTCACCCAGTCTGAGAATAGTCACCCAGTCTGAGAGAAGTCACCCAGCCTGAGAAAAGTCACTGAGTCTGAGAAAAGTCACCCAGTCTGAGAATAGTCAGCCAGTCTGAGAAAAGTCACCCAGTCAGGGAAAAGTCGCCCAGTCTGAGAATAGTCACCAGTCTGAGAATA
The DNA here is from genome assembly GCF_017639515.1 of Carcharodon carcharias. Taxonomy (NCBI): domain Eukaryota; kingdom Metazoa; phylum Chordata; class Chondrichthyes; order Lamniformes; family Lamnidae; genus Carcharodon; species Carcharodon carcharias. Next base: position 23,854,944 of record NC_054488.1, read on the forward strand.
GTCACCCTGTCTGAGAAATGTCACCTAGTCTGAGAAAAGTCACCCAGTCTGAGAACTGTCACCCAGTATGAGAAATGTCACGCAGTCTGAGAAAAGTCACCCAGTCCGGAAAGATCACCCAGCCCGAAAAAGGTCACCCAATCCAGAAAGGTCACCAAGCCCGAAAAAGGTCAACATGCCAGGAAAAGGTCAACCAGCCCAGAAAAGGTCAACCAGCACGGAAAAGGTCATCCAGTATGGGATAGTTCAAACAGCCAGAGAAAGGTCACCCAGTCTGAGAAAAGTCACCCAGTCTGAGAAAAGTCACCGTGTCCGAGAATACTCACCCAGTCTGAGAATAGTCACCCAGTCTGAGAATAGTCACCCATTCTGAGAAAAATCACCCAGTCTGAGAAAAGTCACCCAGTGCGAGCAAAGTCACTGAGTCTGAGAAAAGTCATCCAGTCGAAGAAAAGTCACCCAGTCCCAGAAAAGTCACCCAGTCCAGGCAAAGTCAGCCAGTCTGAGAATAGTCACACAGTCTGAGAAAAGTCACCCAGTGTGAGAAAAGTCAGCCAGTCTGAGAAAAGTCACCCAGTCTGAGATTAGTCACCCTGTCTGAGAAAAGTCAACCAGTCTGAGAAAAGACACCCAGTCTGAGAATAGACACTCGGTCTGAGAAAGGTCACACAGCCTGAGAATAATCACACAGTCTGAGAAAAGTCACCCAGTCTGAGAAACGTCACCCAGTCTGAGAAAAGTCACACAGCCTGAGAAAAGTCACCCAGTCTGAGAAAAGTCACCAAGCCTAAGAATAGTCACCCAGTCTGAGAAATATCACCCAGTCCGAGAAAAGTCACACAGTCTGAGAAAAGTCACCCAGTCTGTGAATAGTCACCCGGTCATGGAATAGTCACTCAGTCTGAGAATAGTCACCCAGTATGAGAAAAGTTACCAAGTCTGAGAAAAGACACCCAGTCTGAGAATAGTCACCCATTCTGAGAATAGTGACCCAGTCTGAGAAAAGTCACACAGCCTGAGAAAAGTCAGCCAGTCTGAGAAAAGTCACCCCGTCTGAGAATAGTCACCCAGTCTGAGAATAGTCACCCAGTATGAGAAAAGTCAGCCAGCCTGAGAAATGTCACCCAGTCTGAGAAAAGTCACCCAGTCTCAGAATAATCACCCAGCCTGAGAAAGCTCACACAGCCTGAGAAAAGTCACCCAGCCTGAGAAAATTCGCCCAGTCTGAGAAATGTCACCCAGTCTGAGAAATTTCACCCAGTCTGAGAAAAGTCACCCAGTCCGGAAAGGTCACCCAGCCCGAAAAATGCCACCCAATCCAGAAAGATCACCAAGCCCGAGAAAGATCAACCAGCCAAGAAAAGTTCAAACAGCCCGAAAAAAGTCAACGAGCCCTGAAAAGGTCACCCAGTATGGGATAGTTCAAACAGCCAGAGAAAAGTCACCCAGTCTGAGAAAAGTCACTCAGTCTGAGAAAAGTAACCCAGTCTGAGAATAATCAGCCAGTCTGAGAATAGTCACCCGGTCTGAGAAAAGTCAACCAGTCTGAGAAAAGTCACCCAGTCTGAGAATAGTCAACCAGTCTGAGAAAAGTCAAGCAGTCCCAGAAAAGTCACCTAGTCCAGGCAAAGTCAGCCAGTCTGAGAAAAGTGACCCAGTCTGAGAAAAGACACCCAGTCTGAGAATAGTCACCCTGTCTGAGAATGGTCACCCAGTCTGAGAATAGTCATCCTGTCTGAGAATAGTCACCCAGTCTGAGAATAGTCACCCAGTCTGAGAAAATTCACACTGTCTGAGAAAAGTCACCCAGCCTGAGACACGTCACCCTGTCTGAGAAAAGTCACCCTGTCTGAGAATAGTCACCCTGTCTGAGAAAAGTCACCCAGTTAAAGAAAAGTCACCCAGTCCCAGAAAAGTCACCCAGTCAGGAAAGGTCACCCAGCCCGAAAAATGCCAAACAATCCAGAAAGGTCATCAAGCCCGAAAAAGATCAACCAGCCAAGAAAGGGTCAAACAGCCCGAAAAAGGTCAACAAGCCCTGAAAAGGTCACCCAGTATGGGATAGTTCAAACAGCCAGAGAAAAGTCACCTAGTCTGAGAAAAGTCACCCAGTCTGAGAATAGTCACCCTGTCTGAGAATAGTCACCCAGTCTGAGAAAAGTCAACCAGGCTGAGAAAAGTCACCCCGTCTGAGAAAAGTCAACCAGGCTGAGAAAAGTCACCCAGTCTGAGAAAAGTCAACCAGGCTGAGAAAAGTCACCCAGTCTGAGAAAAGTCAACCAGGCTGAGAAAGGTCACCCAGTCTGAGAATAGTCAACGAGTCTGAGAAAAGTCACGCAGTCCCAGAAAAGTCACCTAGTCCAGGCAAAGTCAGCCAGTCTGAGAAAAGTGACCCAGTCTGAGAAAAGACACCCAGTCTGAGAATAGTCACCTGGTCTGAGAATGGTCACCCAATCTGAGAATAGTCACCCTGTCTGAGAACATGAACCCAGAGAATAGTCACCCAGTCTGAGAAAAGTCACACAGCCTGAGAAAAGTCAGCCAGTCTGAGAAAAGTCACCCCGTCTGAGAATAGTCACCCAGTCTGAGAATAGTCACCCAGTCTGAGAAAAGTCACACTGTCGGAGAAAAGTCACCCAGTCCCAGAAAAATCACCCAGTCCAGGCAAAGTCACCCAGTCTGAGAAAAGTCACTCAGTCTGAAAAAAGTCACCCATTCTGAGTAAGATCACACAGTCTGAGAAATATCACCCTGTCCGAGAAAAGTCACTCAGTCTGAGAACAGTCACCCAGTCTGAGAAAAGTCAACGTCTCTGAGAAAAGTCACCCAGTCTGAGAATAGTCACTCTGTCTGAGAATAGTCACCCTGTCTAGGAAATGTCACCCAGTCTGAGATTAGTCACCCAGTCTGAGAAATGTCACCCAGTCTGTGAATAGTCACCCAGTCTGAGAATATTCACCCACTCTGAGAATAGTCACCCAGTCTGAGAAAAGTCACACAGTCTGAGAAAAGACACCCAGTCCAGGCAAAGTCACCCAGTCTGAGAATAGTCACCCAGTCTGAGAATAGTAACCCTGTCTGAGAAAAGACACCCTCTCTGAGAATTGTCACCGAAGTCTGAGAAAAGTCACCCAATCTGAGAATAGTCACCCAGTCTTAGAAAAGTCACACAGCCTGAGAAATGTCACCCAGTCTGAGAATAGTCACCCAGTCCAAGATATATCACTCAGACCGAGAAAAGTCACCCAGTCCGAGAAAATTCACCCAGTCTGCGAAAAGTCACCCAGTCTGAGAAAAGTCACCCTGTCTGAGAAAAGTCACCCTGTCTGAGAAAAGTCACCCAGTCCAAGAAAAGTCACCCAGTCCCAGAAAAGTCACCCAGTCCAGGCAAAATCACCCAGTCTGAGAAAAGTCACTCAGTGTGAGAATAGTCACCCGGGCTGAGAATAGTCACCCAGTCTGAGAATAGTCACCCAGTCAGAGAAAAGTCACCCATTCTGAGAAAAGTCACCCAGTCTGTGAAAAGTCACACAGCCTGAGAAAATTCAGCCAGTCTGAGAAAAGTCACCCTGTCTGAGAAAAGTCACCCAGTCTGAGAATAGTCACCCAGTCTGAGAAAAGTCACACAGCCTGAGAAAAGTCACCCAGTCTGAGAATAGTCACCCAGTCTGAGAAAAGTCACCCAGTCTGAGAATAGTTAACCCGTCGGAGAAAAGTAACCCTGTCCGAGAATAGTCACCCAGATGAGAAAAGTCACCCAGTCTGAGAAAAGTCACCCAGTCTGAGAAAAGTCACACAGTCTGAGAATAGTCACCCGGTCTGAGAAAAGTCACCCAGTGTGAGAAAAGTCAGCCAGTCTGAGAAAAGTCACCCAGTCTGAGATTAGTCATCCAGTCTGAGAAAAGTCACACAGCCTGAGAAAAGTCCGACAGTCTGAGAATAGTCACCCAGTCCGAGAAACGTCACCCAGTCTGTGAATAGTCACCCAGTCTGAGAATATTCACCCACTCTGAGAATAGTCACCCAGTCGGAGAAAAGTCACACAGCCTGAGAAAAGACACCCAGTCCAGGCAAAGTCACCCAGTCTGTGAATAGTCACCCAGTCTGAGAATAGTAACCCTGTCTGAGAAAAGACACCCTCTCTGAGAATTGTCACCCAGTCTGAGAAAAGTCACCCAATCTGAGAATAGTCACCCAGTCTGAGAAAAGTCACACAGCCTGAGGAAAGACACCCAGTCCGAGAATAGTCCCCCAGTCTGAGAAAAGTCACCCAGTCTGAGAAAAGTCACCCAGTCCGAGCAAAGTCACTCAGTCTGAGAAAAGTCATCCAGTTGAAGAAAAGTCACCCAGTCCCAGAAAAGTCACCCAGTCCAGGCAAAGTCAGCCAGTCTGAGAATAGTCACACAGTCTGAGAAAAGTCACCCAGTGTGAGAATTGTAACCCTGTCTGACAAAAGACACCCTCTCTGAGAATTGTCACTCAGTCTGAGAAAAGTCACCCAATCTGAGAATAGTCACCCAGTCTGAGGAAGTCACACAGCCTGACAAATGTCACCCAGTCCGAGAATAGTCACCCAGTCCGAGATATATCACTCAGACCGAGTAAAGTCACACAGTCTAAGAAAAGTCCCCCATTCCGAGAAAATTCACCCAGTCTGCGAAAAGTCACCCAGTCTGAGAAAAGTCACCCAGTCTGAGACACGTCACCCTGTCTGAGAAAAGTCACCCAGTCCAAGAAAAGTCACCCAGTCACAGAAAAGTCACCCAGTCCAGGCAAAGTCACCCAGTCTGAGAATAGTCACCCAGTCTGAGAGAAGTCACCCAGCCTGAGAAAAGTCACTGAGTCTGAGAAAAGTCACCCAGTCTGAGAATAGTCAGCCAGTCTGAGAAAAGTCACCCAGTCAGGGAAAAGTCGCCCAGTCTGAGAATAGTCACCAGTCTGAGAATAGTCACCCTGTCTGAGAAATGTCACCTAGTCTGAGAAAAGTCACCCAGTCTGAGAACTGTCACCCAGTATGAGAAATGTCACGCAGTCTGAGAAAAGTCACCCAGTCCGGAAAGGTCACCCAGCCCGAAAAAGGTCACCCAATCCAGAAAGGTCACCAAGCCCGAAAAAGGTCAACATGCCAGGAAAAGGTCAACCAGCCCAGAAAAGGTCAACCAGCACGGAAAAGGTCATCCAGTATGGGATAGTTCAAACAGCCAGAGAAAGGTCACCCAGTCTGAGAAAAGTCACCCAGTCTGAGAAAAGTCACCGTGTCCGAGAATACTCACCCAGTCTGAGAATAGTCACCCAGTCTGAGAATAGTCACCCATTCTGAGAAAAATCACCCAGTCTGAGAAAAGTCACCCAGTGCGAGCAAAGTCACTGAGTCTGAGAAAAGTCATCCAGTCGAAGAAAAGTCACCCAGTCCCAGAAAAGTCACCCAGTCCAGGCAAAGTCAGCCAGTCTGAGAATAGTCACACAGTCTGAGAAAAGTCACCCAGTGTGAGAAAAGTCAGCCAGTCTGAGAAAAGTCACCCAGTCTGAGATTAGTCACCCTGTCTGAGAAAAGTCAACCAGTCTGAGAAAAGACACCCAGTCTGAGAATAGACACTCGGTCTGAGAAAGGTCACACAGCCTGAGAATAATCACACAGTCTGAGAAAAGTCGCCCAGTCTGAGAAACGTCACCCAGTCTGAGAAAAGTCACACAGCCTGAGAAAAGTCACCCAGTCTGAGAAAAGTCACCAAGCCTAAGAATAGTCACCCAGTCTGAGAAATATCACCCAGTCCGAGAAAAGTCACACAGTCTGAGAAAAGTCACCCAGTCTGTGAATAGTCACCCGGTCATGGAATAGTCACTCAGTCTGAGAATAGTCACCCAGTATGAGAAAAGTTACCAAGTCTGAGAAAAGACACCCAGTCTGAGAATAGTAACCCATTCTGAGAATAGTGACCCAGTCCGAGAATAGTCCCCCAGTCTGAGAAAAGTCACCCAGTCTGAGAAAAGTCACACAGTCTGAGAATAGTCACCCGGTCTGAGAAAAGTCACCCAGTGTGAGAAAAGTCAGCCAGTCTGAGAAAAGTCACCCAGTCTGAGATTAGTCATCCAGTCTGAGAAAAGTCACACAGCCTGAGAAAAGTCCGACAGTCTGAGAATAGTCACCCAGTCCGAGAAACGTCACCCAGTCTGTGAATAGTCACCCAGTCTGAGAATATTCACCCACTCTGAGAATAGTCACCCAGTCGGAGAAAAGTCACACAGCCTGAGAAAAGACACCCAGTCCAGGCAAAGTCACCCAGTCTGTGAATAGTCACCCAGTCTGAGAATAGTAACCCTGTCTGAGAAAAGACACCCTCTCTGAGAATTGTCACCCAGTCTGAGAAAAGTCACCCAATCTGAGAATAGTCACCCAGTCTGAGAAAAGTCACACAGCCTGAGGAAAGACACCCAGTCCGAGAATAGTCCCCCAGTCTGAGAAAAGTCACCCAGTCTGAGAAAAGTCACCCAGTCCGAGCAAAGTCACTCAGTCTGAGAAAAGTGATCCAGTTGAAGAAAAGTCACCCAGTCCCAGAAAAGTCACCCAGTCCAGGCAAAGTCAGCCAGTCTGAGAATAGTCACACAGTCTGAGAAAAGTCACCCAGTGTGAGAATTGTAACCCTGTCTGACAAAAGACACCCTCTCTGAGAATTGTCACTCAGTCTGAGAAAAGTCACCCAATCTGAGAATAGTCACCCAGTCTGAGGAAGTCACACAGCCTGACAAATGTCACCCAGTCCGAGAATAGTCACCCAGTCCGAGATATATCACTCAGACCGAGTAAAGTCACACAGTCTAAGAAAAGTCCCCCATTCCGAGAAAATTCACCCAGTCTGCGAAAAGTCACCCAGTCTGAGAAAAGTCACCCAGTCTGAGACACGTCACCCTGTCTGAGAAAAGTCACCCAGTCCAAGAAAAGTCACCCAGTCACAGAAAAGTCACCCAGTCCAGGCAAAGTCACCCAGTCTGAGAATAGTCACCCAGTCTGAGAGAAGTCACCCAGCCTGAGAAAAGTCACTGAGTCTGAGAAAAGTCACCCAGTCTGAGAATAGTCAGCCAGTCTGAGAAAAGTCACCCAGTCAGGGAAAAGTCGCCCAGTCTGAGAATAGTCACCAGTCTGAGAATAGTCACCCTGTCTGAGAAATGTCACCTAGTCTGAGAAAAGTCACCCAGTCTGAGAACTGTCACCCAGTATGAGAAATATCACGCAGTCTGAGAAAAGTCACCCAGTCCGGAAAGGTCACCCAGCCCGAAAAAGGTCACCCAATCCAGAAAGGTCACCAAGCCCGAAAAAGGTCAACATGCCAGGAAAAGGTCAACCAGCCCAGAAAAGGTCAACCAGCACGGAAAAGGTCATCCAGTATGGGATAGTTCAAACAGCCAGAGAAAGGTCACCCAGTCTGAGAAAAGTCACCCAGTCTGAGAAAAGTCACCGTGTCCGAGAATACTCACCCAGTCTGAGAATAGTCACCCAGTCTGAGAATAGTCACCCATTCTGAGAAAAATCACCCAGTCTGAGAAAAGTCACCCAGTGCGAGCAAAGTCACTGAGTCTGAGAAAAGTCATCCAGTCGAAGAAAAGTCACCCAGTCCCAGAAAAGTCACCCAGTCCAGGCAAAGTCAGCCAGTCTGAGAATAGTCACACAGTCTGAGAAAAGTCACCCAGTGTGAGAAAAGTCAGCCAGTCTGAGAAAAGTCACCCAGTCTGAGATTAGTCACCCTGTCTGAGAAAAGTCAACCAGTCTGAGAAAAGACACCCAGTCTGAGAATAGACACTCGGTCTGAGAAAGGTCACACAGCCTGAGAATAATCACACAGTCTGAGAAAAGTCGCCCAGTCTGAGAAACGTCACCCAGTCTGAGAAAAGTCACACAGCCTGAGAAAAGTCACCCAGTCTGAGAAAAGTCACCAAGCCTAAGAATAGTCACCCAGTCTGAGAAATATCACCCAGTCCGAGAAAAGTCACACAGTCTGAGAAAAGTCACCCAGTCTGTGAATAGTCACCCGGTCATGGAATAGTCACTCAGTCTGAGAATAGTCACCCAGTATGAGAAAAGTTACCAAGTCTGAGAAAAGACACCCAGTCTGAGAATAGTAACCCATTCTGAGAATAGTGACCCAGTCTGAGAAAAGTCACACAGCCTGAGAAAAGTCAGCCAGTCTGAGAAAAGTCACCCCGTCTGAGAATAGTCACCCAGTCTGAGAATAGTCACCCAGTATGAGAAAAGTCAGCCTGCCTGAGAATAGTCACCCAGTCTGAGAAAAGTCACCCAGTCCGAGAAATATCACCCGGTCCGAGAAAAGTCACCCAGTCTGAGAAAAGTCACCCTGTCTGAGAAAAGTCACCCAGTCTGTGAAAAGACACCCAGTCTGAGAATAGACACTCAGTCTGAGAAAGGTCACACAGCCTGAGAATAATCACACAGTCTGAGAAAAGTCACCCAGTCTGAGAAACATCACCCAGTCTGAGAAAAGTCACCCAGTCTGAGAAAAGTCACCAAGCCTAAGAATAGTCACCCAGTCTGAGAAATACCACCCAGTCTGAGAAAAGTCACACAGTCTGAGAAAAGTCACCCTGTCTGAGAAAAGTCACACAGCCTGAGAAAAGTCATCAAGTCTGAGAATAGTTACCCAGTCTGAGAAATATCACCCAGTCCGAGAAAAGTCACTCAATCTGAGAAAATTCACCCAGTCTGAGAAAAGTCACCCTGTCTGAGAAAAGTCACACAGCCTGAGAAAAGTCACACAGCCTGAGAAAAGTCACACAGCCTGAGAAAAGTCACTCAGTCTGAGAAACGTCACTCAGTCTGAGAAACGTCACCCTGTCGGGGAAAAGTCACCCAGCCTGAGAAAAGTCAGCCTGTCTGAGAAAAGTCACCCAGTCTGAGAAAAGTCAGCCTGTCTGAGAAAAGTCACCCAGTCTGAGAAAAGTCACACAGCCTGAGAAAAGTCACTCAGTCTGAGAAACGTCACTCAGTCTGAGAAACGTCACCCAGTCTGGGAAAAATCACCCAGTCTGAGAAATTCACCCAGTCTGAGAAAAGTCACCCAGTCTGAGAATAGTCAACCAGTCTGAGAAAAGTCACACAGCCTGAGAAAAGTCAGCCAGTCCGAGAATAGTCACCCAGTCTGAGAAATATCACTCAGTTCGATAAAAGTCACCCAGTCCGCGAAAAGTCACCCAGTCTGAGAAAAGTCACCCTGTCCGAAAAAAGTCACCCAGTCTAAGAAAAGTCACACAGTCCGAGAAAATTCACCCAGTCTGAGAAAAGTCACACAGTCTGAGAATAGTAACCCAGTCTGAGAAACGCCACCCAGTCTGAGAAAAGTCATCCTGTCTGAGAATAGTCACATTGTCTGAGAAGAGTCACCCAGTCCAAGAAACTTCACCCAGTCCCAGAAAATTCACCCAGTCTAGGCAAAGTCACCCAGTCTGAGAAAAGTCACCCAGTCTGATAAAAGTCACCCAGTCTGAGAATAGTCACCCAGTCTGAGAATAGTCACTTGGTCTGAGAATAGTCACCCAGTCTGAGAATAGTCACCCTGTCTGGGAAAAGTCACCCAGTCTGAGAATAGTCACACAGTCTGAGAAAAGTCACACAGCCTGAGAAAAGTCAGCCAGTCTGAGAATAGTCACCCCGTCGGAGAAAAGTCACCCTGTCCGAGAATAGTCACCCAGATGAGAAAAGTCACCCAGTCTGAGAAAAGTCACACAGCCTGAGAATAGTCACCCTGTCTGAGAAAAGTCACCCAGTGTGAGAAAAGTCAGCCAGTCTGAGAAAAGTCACCCAGTATGAGATTAGTCACCCAGTCTGAGAAAAGTCACACAGCCTGAGAAAAGTCAGACAGTCTGAGAATAGTCACCCAGTCCGAGAAACGTCACCCAGTCTGTGAATAGTCACCCAGTCTGAGAAAAGTTCCCAGTCGGAGAATATTCACCCAGTCGGAGAAAAGTCACCCACTCTGAGAATAGTCACCCAGTCTGAGAAAAGTCACACAGCCTGAGAAAAGACACCCAGTCCGAGAATAGTCCCCCAGTCTGAGAAAAGTCACCCAGTCTGAGAAAAGTCACCCAGTCCGAGCAAAGTCACTCAGTCTGAGAAAAGTCATCCAGTCGAAGAAAAGTCACCCAGTCCCAGAAAAGTCACCCAGTCCAGGCAAAGTCAGCCAGTCTGAGAATAGTCACACAGTCTGAGAAAAGTCACCCAGTGTGAGAAAAGTCAGCCAGTCTGAGAAAAGTCACCCAGTCTGAGATTAGTCACCCAGTCTGAGAAAAGTCACACAGCCTGAGAAAAGTCAGACAGTCTGAGAATAGTCACCCAGTCCGAGAAACGTCACCCAGTCTGTGAATAGTCACCCAGTCTGAGAAAAGTTCCCAGTCTGAGAATAGTCACCCAGTCGGAGAAAAGTCACCCACTCTGAGAATAGTCACCCAGTCTGAGAAAAGTCACACAGCCTGAGAAAAGACACCCAGTCCGAGAATAGTCCCCCAGTCTGAGAAAAGTCACCCAGTCTGAGAAAAGTCACCCAGTCCGAGCAAAGTCACTCAGTCTGAGAAAAGTCATCCAGTCGAAGAAAAGTCACCCAGTCCCAGAAAAGTCACCCAGTCCAGGCAAAGTCAGCCAGTCTGAGAATAGTCACACAGTCTGAGAAAAGTCACCCAGTATGAGAATTGTAACCCTGTCTGACAAAAGACACCCTCTCTGAGAATTGTCACCCAGTCTGAGAAACGTCACCCAATCTGAGAATAGTCACCCAGTCTTAGAAAAGTCACACAGCCTAAGAAAAGACACCCAGTACGAGAATAGTCCCCCAGTCTGAGAAAAGTCACCCAGTCTGAGAAAAGTCACCCAGTCCGAGCAAAGTCACACAGTCTGAGAAAAGTCATCCAGTCGAAGAAAAGTCACCCAGTCCCAGAAAAGTCACCCAGTCCAGGCAAAGTCAGCCAGTCTGAGAATAGTCACACAGTCTGAGAAAAGTCACCCAGTGTGAGAATTGTAACCCTGTCTGACAAAAGATACCCTCTCTGAGAATTGTCACCCAGTCTGAGAAAAGTCACCCAATCTGAGAATAGTCACCCAGTCTGAGAAAAGTCACACAGCCTGACAAATGTCACCCAGTCCAAGAATACTCACCCAGTCCGAGATATATCACTCAGACCGAGTAAAGTCACACAGTCTAAGAAAAGTCCCCCATTCCGAGAAAATTCACCCAGTCTGCGAAAAGTCACCCAGTCTGAGAAAAGTCACCCAGTCTGAGACACGTCACCCTGTCTGAGAAAAGTCACCCAGCCTGAGACACGTCACCCTGTCTGAGAAAAGTCACCCAGCCTGAGACAAGTCACCCTGTCTGAGAAAAGTCACCCAGTCCAAGAAAAGTCACCCAGTCCCAGAAAAGTCACCCAGTCCAGGCAAAGTCACCCAGTCTGAGAAAAGTCACCCAGTCTGAGAGAAGTCACCCAGCCTGAGAAAAGTCACCCAGTCTGAGAAAAGTCAGCCAGTCTGAGAATTGTCACCCAGTCTGAGAAAAGTCAGACAGTCTGAGAAATGTCACCCAGTCCGGAAAGGTCTCCCTGCCCGAAAAAGGGCACCCAATTCAGAATGGTCACCAAGCCCGAAAATGGTCAACCAGACCGGAAACAGTCAACCAGCCCGTAAAAGATCAACCAGCCCGGAAAAGCTCACCCAGTATGGGATAGTTCAAACAGCCACAGAAAAGTCACCCAATCTGAGAAATGTCACTCAGTCTGAGAAAAGTCACCCAGTCTGTGAATAGTCACACGGTCTGAGAATAGTCACCCAGTCTGAGAATAGTCACCCTGTCTGAGAAAAGTCACTCAGTCTGAGAAAAGTCACACAGTCTGAGAAAAATCACCCAGTCTGTGAATAGTCACCCGGTCAGAGAATAGTCACTCAGTCTGAGAATAGTCACCCAGTATGAGAAAAGTTACCAAGTCTGAGAAAAGACACCCAGTCTGAGAATAGTCACCCATTCTGAGAATAGTGACCCAGTCTGAGAAAAGTCACACAGCCTGAGAAAAGTCAGCCAGTCTGAGAAAAGTCACCCCGTCTGAGAATAGTCACCCAGTCTGAGAATAGTCACCCAGTATGAGAAAAGTCAGCCTGCCTGAGAATAGTCACCCAGTCTGAGAAAAGTCACCCAGTCCGAGAAATATCATCCGGTCCAAGAAAAGTCACCCAGTCTGACAAAAGTCACCCTGTCTGAGAAAAGTCAACCAGTCTGAGAAAAGACACCCAGTCTGAGAATAGACACTCAGTCTGAGAAAGGTCACACAGCCTGAGAGTAATCACACAGTCTGAGAAAAGTCACCCAGTCTGAGAAACGTCACCCAGTCTGAGAAAAGTCACACAGCCTGAGAAAAGTCACCCAGTCTGAGAAAAGTCACCAAGCCTAAGAATAGTCACCCAGTCTGAGAAATATCACCCAGTCCGAGAAAAGTCACACAGTCTGAGAAAAGTCACCCAGTCTGTGAATAGTCACCCGGTCATGGAATAGTCACTCAGTCTGAGAATAGTCACCCAGTATGAGAAAAGTTACCAAGTCTGAGAAAAGACACCCAGTCTGAGAATAGTCACCCATTCTGAGAATAGTGACCCAGTCTGAGAAAAGTCACACAGCCTGAGAAAAGTCAGCCAGTCTGAGAAAAGTCAGCCTGCCTGAGAATAGTCACCCAGTCTGAGAAAAGTCACCCAGTCCGAGAAATATCACCCGGTCCGAGAAAAGTCACCCAGTCTGAGAAAAGTCACCCTGTCTGAGAAAAGTCACCCAGTCTGTGAAAAGACACCCAGTCTGAGAATAGACACTCAGTCTGAGAAAGGTCACACAGCCTGAGAATAATCACACAGTCTGAGAAAAGTCACCCAGTCTGAGAAACATCACCCAGTCTGAGAAAAGTCACACAGCCTGAGAAAAGTCACCCAGTCTGAGAAAAGTCACCAAGCCTAAGAATAGTCACCCAGTCTGAGAAATACCACCCAGTCTGAGAAAAGTCACACAGTCTGAGAAAAGTCACCCTGTCTGAGAAAAGTCACACAGCCTGAGAAAAGTCATCAAGTCTGAGAATAGTTACCCAGTCTGAGAAATATCACCCAGTCCGAGAAAAGTCACTCAATCTGAGAAAATTCACCCAGTCTGAGAAAAGTCACCCTGTCTGAGAAAAGTCACACAGCCTGAGAAAAGTCACACAGCCTGAGAAAAGTCACTCAGTCTGAGAAACGTCACTCAGTCTGAGAAACGTCACCCTGTCGGGGAAAAGTCACCCAGCCTGAGAAAAGTCAGCCTGTCTGAGAAAAGTCACCCAGTCTGAGAAAAGTCAGCCTGTCTGAGAAAAGTCACCCAGTCTGAGAAAAGTCACACAGCCTGAGAAAAGTCACTCAGTCTGAGAAACGTCACTCAGTCTGAGAAACGTCACCCTGTCTGGGAAAAATCACCCAGTCTGAGAAATTCACCCAGTCTGAGAAAAGTCACCCAGTCTGAGAATAGTCAACCAGTCTGAGAAAAGTCACACAGCCTGAGAAAAGTCAGCCAGTCCGAGAATAGTCACCCAGTCTGAGAAATATCACTCAGTTCGATAAAAGTCACCCAGTCCGCGAAAAGTCACCCAGTCTGAGAAAAGTCACCCTGTCCGAAAAAAGTCACCCAGTCTAAGAAAAGTCACACAGTCCGAGAAAATTCACCCAGTCTGAGAAAAGTCACACAGTCTGAGAATAGTAACCCAGTCTGAGAAACGCCACCCAGTCTGAGAAAAGTCATCCTGTCTGAGAATAGTCACATTGTCTGAGAAGAGTCACCCAGTCCAAGAAACTTCACCCAGTCCAGAAAATTCACCCAGTCTAGGCAAAGTCACCCAGTCTGAGAAAAGTCACCCAGTCTGATAAAAGTCACCCAGTCTGAGAATAGTCACCCAGTCTGAGAATAGTCACTTGGTCTGAGAATAGTCACCCAGTCTGAGAATAGTCACCCTGTCTGGGAAAAGTCACCCAGTCTGAGAATAGTCACACAGTCTGAGAAAAGTCACACAGCCTGAGAAAAGTCAGCCAGTCTGAGAATAGTCACCCCGTCGGAGAAAAGTCACCCTGTCCGAGAATAGTCACCCAGATGAGAAAAGTCACCCAGTCTGAGAAAAGTCACACAGCCTGAGAATAGTCACCCTGTCTGAGAAAAGTCACCCAGTGTGAGAAAAGTCAGCCAGTCTGAGAAAAGTCACCCAGTCTGAGATTAGTCACCCAGTCTGAGAAAAGTCACACAGCCTGAGAAAAGTCAGACAGTCTGAGAATAGTCACCCAGTCCGAGAAACGTCACCCAGTCTGTGAATAGTCACCCAGTCTGAGAAAAGTTCCCAGTCGGAGAATATTCACCCAGTCGGAGAAAAGTCACCCACTCTGAGAATAGTCACCCAGTCTGAGAAAAGTCACACAGCCTGAGAAAAGACACCCAGTCCGAGAATAGTCCCCCAGTCTGAGAAAAGTCACCCAGTCTGAGAAAAGTCACCCAGTCCGAGCAAAGACACTCAGTCTGAGAAAAGTCATCCAGTCGAAGAAAAGTCACCCAGTCCCAGAAAAGTCACCCAGTCCAGGCAAAGTCAGCCAGTCTGAGAATAGTCACACAGTCTGAGAAAAGTCACCCAGTATGAGAATTGTAACCCTGTCTGACAAAAGACACCCTCTCTGAGAATTGTCACCCAGTCTGAGAAACGTCACCCAATCTGAGAATAGTCACCCAGTCTTAGAAAAGTCACACAGCCTAAGAAAAGACACCCAGTACGAGAATAGTCCCCCAGTCTGAGAAAAGTCACCCAGTCTGAGAAAAGTCACCCAGTCCGAGCAAAGTCACACAGTCTGAGAAAAGTCATCCAGTCGAAGAAAAGTCACCCAGTCCCAGAAAAGTCACCCAGTCCAGGCAAAGTCAGCCAGTCTGAGAATAGTCACACAGTCTGAGAAAAGTCACCCAGTGTGAGAATTGTAACCCTGTCTGACAAAAGATACCCTCTCTGAGAATTGTCACTCAGTCTGAGAAAAGTCACCCAATCTGAGAATAGTCACCCAGTCTGAGAAAAGTCACACAGCCTGACAAATGTCACCCAGTCCAAGAATACTCACCCAGTCCGAGATATATCACTCAGACCGAGTAAAGTCACACAGTCTAAGAAAAGTCCCCCATTCCGAGAAAATTCACCCAGTCTGCGAAAAGTCACCCAGTCTGAGAAAAGTCACCCAGTCTGAGACACGTCACCCTGTCTGAGAAAAGTCACCCAGCCTGAGACACGTCACCCTGTCTGAGAAAAGTCACCCAGCCTGAGACAAGTCACCCTGTCTGAGAAAAGTCACCCAGTCCAAGAAAAGTCACCCAGTCCCAGAAAAGTCACCCAGTCCAGGCAAAGTCACCCAGTCTGAGAAAAGTCACCCAGTCTGAGAGAAGTCACCCAGCCTGAGAAAAGTCACTCAGTCTGAGAAAAGTCACTCAGTCTGAGAATAGTCAGCCAGTCTGAGAAAAGTCACACAGCCTGAGAAAATTCAGCCAGTCTGTGAAAAGTCACCCAGTCTGAGAAAAGTCAGCCAGTCTGAGAATTGTCACCCAGTCTGAGAAAAGTCAGACAGTCTGAGAAATGTCACCCAGTCCGGAAAGGTCTCCCTGCCCGAAAAAGGGCACCCAATTCAGAATGGTCACCAAGCCCGAAAATGGTCAACCAGACCGGAAACAGTCAACCAGCCCGTAAAAGATCAACCAGCCCGGAAAAGCTCACCCAGTATGGGATAGTTCAAACAGACACAGAAAAGTCACCCAATCTGAGAAATGTCACTCAGTCTGAGAAAAGTCACCCAGTCTGTGAATAGTCACACGGTCTGAGAATAGTCACCCAGTCTGAGAATAGTCACCCTGTCTGAGAAAAGTCACTCAGTCTGAGAAAAGTCACATAGTCTGAGAAAAATCACCCAGTCTGTGAATAGTCACCCGGTCAGAGAATAGTCACTCAGTCTGAGAATAGTCACCCAGTATGAGAAAAGTTACCAAGTCTGAGAAAAGACACCCAGTCTGAGAATAGTCACCCATTCTGAGAATAGTGACCCAGTCTGAGAATAGTCACACAGCCTGAGAAAAGTCAGCCAGTCTGAGAAAAGTCACCCCGTCTGAGAATAGTCACCCAGTCTGAGAATAGTCACCCAGTATGAGAAAAGTCAGCCTGCCTGAGAATAGTCACCCAGTCTGAGAAAAGTCACCCAGTCCGAGAAATATCATCCGGTCCAAGAAAAGTCACCCAGTCTGACAAAAGTCACCCTGTCTGAGAAAAGTCAACTAGTCTGAGAAAAGACACCCAGTCTGAGAATAGACACTCAGTCTGAGAAAGGTCACACAGCCTGAGAGTAATCACACAGTCTGAGAAAAGTCACCCAGTCTGAGAATAGTCACCCAGTCTGAGAAAAGTCACACAGCCTGAGAAAAGTCACCCAGTCTGAGAAATACCACCCAGTCCGATAAAAGTCACACAGTCTGAGAAAAGTCACCCTGTCCGAGAAAAGTCACACAGTCTGAGAAAAGTCACACAGTCTGAGAAAAGTCACCCTGCCTGAGAAAAGTCACACAGCCTGAGAAAAGTCACCAATTCCGAGAATGGTCACCCAGTCCGAGAAATATCACCCAGTCCGAGAAAAGTCACCCTGTCTCAGAAAAGTCACCCAGTCTGAGAATAGTCACCCAGTCTGAGAAAGATCACACAGCCTGAGAAAAGTCACCAAGTCTGAGAATAGTCACCCTGTCCCAGAAAATTCACCCAGTCCGAGAAAAGTCACAGAGTGTGAGAAAAGTCACCCTGTCCGAGAAAAGTCACCCCGTCGGAGAAAAGTCACCCTGTCCGAGAATAGTCACCCAGATGAGAAAAGTCACCCAGTCTGAGAAAAGTCACACAGCCTGAGAATAGTCACCCTGTCTGAGAAAAGTCACCCAGTGTGAGAAAAGTCAGCCAGTCTGAGAAAAGTCACCCAGTCTGAGATTAGTCACCCAGTCTGAGAAAAGTCACACAGCCTGAGAAAAGTCAGACAGTCTGAGAATAGTCACCCAGTTCGAGAAACGTCACCCAGTCTGAGAATAGTCACCCAGTCTGAGAAAAGTTCCCAGTCTGAGAATAGTCACCCAGTCGGAGAAAAGTCACCCACTCTGAGAATAGTCACCCAGTCTGAGAAAAGTCACACAGCCTGAGAAAAGACACCCAGTCCGAGAATAGTCCCCCAGTCTGAGAAAAGTCACCCAGTCTGAGAAAAGTCACCCAATCCGAGCAAAGTCACTCAGTCTGAGAAAAGTCATCCAGTCGAAGAAAAGTCACCCAGTCCCAGAAAAGTCACCCAGTCCAGGCAAAGTCAGCCAGTCTGAGAATAGTCACACAGTCTGAGAAAAGTCACCCAGTGTGAGAATTGTAACCCTGTCTGACAAAAGACACCCTCTCTGAGAATTGTCACCCAGTCTGAGAAAAGTCACCCAATCTGAGAATAGTCACCCAGTCTTAGAAAAGTCACACAGCCTGAGAAAAGACACCCAGTCTGTGAATAGTCCCCCAGTCTGAGAAAAGTCACCCAGTCTGAGAAAAGTCCCCCAGTCCGAGCAAAGTCACTCAGTCTGAGAAAAGTCATCCAGTCGAAGAAAAGTCACCCAGTCCCAGAAAAGTCACCCAGTCCAGGCAAAGTCAGCCAGGCTGAGAATAGTCACACAGTCTGAGAAAAGTCACCCAGTGTGAGAATTGTAACCCTGTCTGACAAAAGATACCCTCTCTGAGAATTGTCACCCAGTCTGAGAAAAGTCACCCAATCTGAGAATAGTCACCCAGTCTGAGAAAAGTCACACAAGCCTGACAAATGTCACCCAGTCCAAGAATAGTCACCCAGTCCGAGATATATCACTGAGACCGAGTAAAGTCACACAGTCTAAGAAAAGTCCCCCATTCCGAGAAAATTCATCCAGTCTGCGAAAAGTCACCCAGTCTGAGAAAAGTCACCCAGTCTGAGACACGTCACCCTGTCTGAGAAAAGTCACCCAGCCTGAGACACGTCACCCTGTCTGAGAAAAGTCACCCAGCCTGAGACACGTCACCCTGTCTGAGAAAAGTCACCCAGTCCAAGAAAAGTCACCCAGTCCCAGAAAAGTCACCCAGTCCAGGCAAAGTCACCCAGTCTGAGAATAGTCACCCAGTCTGAGAGAAGTCACCCAGCCTGAGAAAAGTCACTCAGTCTGAGAAAAGTCACCCAGTCTGAGAATAGTCAGCCAGTCTGAGAAAAGTCACACAGCCTGAGAAAATTCAGCCAGTCTGAGAAAAGTCACCCTGTCCGAGAAAAGTCACCCCGTCGGAGAAAAGTCACCCTGTCCGAGAATAGTCACCCAGATGAGAAAAGTCACCCAGTCTGAGAAAAGTCACACAGCCTGAGAATAGTCACCCTGTCTGAGAAAAGTCACCCAGTGTGAGAAAAGTCAGCCAGTCTGAGAAAAGTCACCCAGTCTGAGATTAGTCACCCAGTCTGAGAAAAGTCACACAGCCTGAGAAAAGTCAGACAGTCTGAGAATAGTCACCCAGTCCGAGAAACGTCACCCAGTCTGAGAATAGTCACCCAGTCTGAGAAAAGTTCCCAGTCTGAGGATAGTCACTCAGTCGGAGAAAAGTCACCCAGTCTGAGAATAGTCACCCAGTCTGAGAAAAGTCACACAGCCTGAGAAAAGTCACCCAGTCTGAGAAATACCACCCAGTCCGATAAAAGTCACACAGTCTGAGAAAAGTCACCCTGTCCGAGAAAAGTCACACAGTCTGAGAAAAGTCACACAGTCTGAGAAAAGTCACCCTGCCTGAGAAAAGTCACACAGCCTGAGAAAAGTCACCAATTCCGAGAATGGTCACCCAGTCCGAGAAATATCACCCAGTCCGAGAAAAGTCACCCTGTCTCAGAAAAGTCACCCAGTCTGAGAATAGTCACCCAGTCTGAGAAAGATCACACAGCCTGAGAAAAGTCACCAAGTCTGAGAATAGTCACCCTGTCCCAGAAAATTCACCCAGTCCGAGAAAAGTCACAGAGTGTGAGAAAAGTCACCCTGTCCGAGAAAAGTCACCCCGTCGGAGAAAAGTCACCCTGTCCGAGAATAGTCACCCAGATGAGAAAAGTCACCCAGTCTGAGAAAAGTCACACAGCCTGAGAAAAGTCACCCTGTCTGAGAAAAGTCACCCAGTGTGAGAAAAGTCAGCCAGTCTGAGAAAAGTCACCCAGTCTGAGATTAGTCACCCAGTCTGAGAAAAGTCACACAGCCTGAGAAAAGTCAGACAGTCTGAGAATAGTCACCCAGTTCGAGAAACGTCACCCAGTCTGAGAATAGTCACCCAGTCTGAGAAAAGTTCCCAGTCTGAGAATAGTCACCCAGTCGGAGAAAAGTCACCCACTCTGAGAATAGTCACCCAGTCTGAGAAAAGTCACACAGCCTGAGAAAAGACACCCAGTCCGAGAATAGTCCCCCAGTCTGAGAAAAGTCACCCAGTCTGAGAAAAGTCACCCAATCCGAGCAAAGTCACTCAGTCTGAGAAAAGTCATCCAGTCGAAGAAAAGTCACCCAGTCCCAGAAAAGTCACCCAGTCCAGGCAAAGTCAGCCAGTCTGAGAATAGTCACACAGTCTGAGAAAAGTCACCCAGTGTGAGAATTGTAACCCTGTCTGACAAAAGACACCCTCTCTGAGAATTGTCACCCAGTCTGAGAAAAGTCACCCAATCTGAGAATAGTCACCCAGTCTTAGAAAAGTCACACAGCCTGAGAAAAGACACCCAGTCTGTGAATAGTCCCCCAGTCTGAGAAAAGTCACCCAGTCTGAGAAAAGTCCCCCAGTCCGAGCAAAGTCACTCAGTCTGAGAAAAGTCATCCAGTCGAAGAAAAGTCACCCAGTCCCAGAAAAGTCACCCAGTCCAGGCAAAGTCAGCCAGGCTGAGAATAGTCACACAGTCTGAGAAAAGTCACCCAGTGTGAGAATTGTAACCCTGTCTGACAAAAGATACCCTCTCTGAGAATTGTCACCCAGTCTGAGAAAAGTCACCCAATCTGAGAATAGTCACCCAGTCTGAGAAAAGTCACACAAGCCTGACAAATGTCACCCAGTCCAAGAATAGTCACCCAGTCCGAGATATATCACTGAGACCGAGTAAAGTCACACAGTCTAAGAAAAGTCCCCCATTCCGAGAAAATTCATCCAGTCTGCGAAAAGTCACCCAGTCTGAGAAAAGTCACCCAGTCTGAGACACGTCACCCTGTCTGAGAAAAGTCACCCAGCCTGAGACACGTCACCCTGTCTGAGAAAAGTCACCCAGCCTGAGACACGTCACCCTGTCTGAGAAAAGTCACCCAGTCCAAGAAAAGTCACCCAGTCCCAGAAAAGTCACCCAGTCCAGGCAAAGTCACCCAGTCTGAGAATAGTCACCCAGTCTGAGAGAAGTCACCCAGCCTGAGAAAAGTCACTCAGTCTGAGAAAAGTCACCCAGTCTGAGAATAGTCAGCCAGTCTGAGAAAAGTCACACAGCCTGAGAAAATTCAGCCAGTCTGAGAAAAGTCACCCTGTCCGAGAAAAGTCACCCCGTCGGAGAAAAGTCACCCTGTCCGAGAATAGTCACCCAGATGAGAAAAGTCACCCAGTCTGAGAAAAGTCACACAGCCTGAGAATAGTCACCCTGTCTGAGAAAAGTCACCCAGTGTGAGAAAAGTCAGCCAGTCTGAGAAAAGTCACCCAGTCTGAGATTAGTCACCCAGTCTGAGAAAAGTCACACAGCCTGAGAAAAGTCAGACAGTCTGAGAATAGTCACCCAGTCCGAGAAACGTCACCCAGTCTGAGAATAGTCACCCAGTCTGAGAAAAGTTCCCAGTCTGAGAATAGTCACTCAGTCGGAGAAAAGTCACCCACTCTGAGAATAGTCACCCAGTCTGAGAAAAGTCACACAGCCTGAGAAAAGACACCCAGTCCGAGAATAGTCCCCCAGTCTGAGAAAAGTCACCCAGTCTGAGAATAGTCACCCAGTCCGAGCAAAGTCACTCAGTCTGAGAAAAATCATCCAGTCGAAGAAAAGTCACCCAGTCCCAGAAAAGTCACCCAGTCCAGGCAAAGTCAGCCAGTCTGAGAATAGTCACACAGTCTGAGAAAAGTCACCCAGTGTGAGAATTGTAACCCTGTCTGACAAAAGACACCCTCTCTGAGTTTTGTCACCCAGTCTGAGAAAAGTCACCCAATCTGAGAATAGTCACCCAGTCTTAGAAAAGTCACACAGCCTGAGAAAAGACACCCAGTCTGTGAATAGTCCCCCAGTCTGAGAAAAGTCACCCAGTCTGAGAAAAGTTCCCCAGTCCGAGCAAAGTCACTCAGTCTGAGAAAAGTCATCCAGTCGAAGAAAAGTCACCCAGTCCCAGAAAAGTCACCCAGTCCAGGCAAAGTCAGCCAGTCTGAGAATAGTCACACAGTCTGAGAAAAGTCACCCAGTGTGAGAATTGTAACCCTGTCTGACAAAAGATACCCTCTCTGAGAATTGTCACCCAGTCTGAGAAAAGTCACCCAATCTGAGAATAGTCACCCAGTCTGAGAAAAGTCACACAGCCTGACAAATGTCACCCAGTCCAAGAATACTCACCCAGTCCGAGATATATCACTCAGACCGAGTAAAGTCACACAGTCTAAGAAAAGTCCCCCATTCCGAGAAAATTCACCCAGTCTGCGAAAAGTCACCCAGTCTGAGAAAAGTCACCCAGTCTGAGACACGTCACCCTGTCTGAGAAAAGTCACCCAGCCTGAGACACGTCACCCTGTCTGAGAAAAGTCACCCAGCCTGAGACACGTCACCCTGTCTGAGAAAAGTCACCAAGTCCAAGAAAAGTCACCCAGTCCCAGAAAAGTCACCCAGTCCAGGCAAAGTCACCCAGTCTGAGAATAGTCACCCAGTCTGAGAGAAGTCACCCAGCCTGAGAAAAGTCACTCAGTCTGAGAAAAGTCACCCAGTCTGAGAATAGTCAGCCAGTCTGAGAAAAGTCACACAGCCTGAGAAAATTCAGCCAGTCTGAGAAAAGTCACCCTGTCCGAGAAAAGTCACCCCGTCGGAGAAAAGTCACCCTGTCCGAGAATAGTCACCCAGATGAGAAAAGTCACCCAGTCTGAGAAAAGTCACACAGCCTGAGAATAGTCACCCTGTCTGAGAAAAGTCACCCAGTGTGAGAAAAGTCAGCCAGTCTGAGAAAAGTCACCCAGTCTGAGATTAGTCACCCAGTCTGAGAAAAGTCACACAGCCTGAGAAAAGTCAGACAGTCTGAGAATAGTCACCCAGTCCGAGAAACGTCACCCAGTCTGAGAATAGTCACCCAGTCTGAGAAAAGTTCCCAGTCTGAGAATAGTCACTCAGTCGGAGAAAAGTCACCCAGTCTGAGAATAGTCACCCAGTCTGAGAAAAGTCACACAGCCTGAGAAAAGTCACCCAGTCTGAGAAATACCACCCAGTCCGATAAAAGTCACACAGTCTGAGAAAAGTCACCCTGTCCGAGAAAAGTCACACAGTCTGAGAAAAGTCACACAGTCTGAGAAAAGTCACCCTGCCTGAGAAAAGTCACACAGCCTGAGAAAAGTCACCAATTCCGAGAATGGTCACCCAGTCCGAGAAATATCACCCAGTCCGAGAAAAGTCACCCTGTCTCAGAAAAGTCACCCAGTCTGAGAATAGTCACCCAGTCTGAGAAAGATCACACAGCCTGAGAAAAGTCACCAAGTCTGAGAATAGTCACCCTGTCCCAGAAAATTCACCCAGTCCGAGAAAAGTCACAGAGTGTGAGAAAAGTCACCCTGTCCGAGAAAAGTCACCCCGTCGGAGAAAAGTCACCCTGTCCGAGAATAGTCACCCAGATGAGAAAAGTCACCCAGTCTGAGAAAAGTCACACAGCCTGAGAATAGTCACCCTGTCTGAGAAAAGTCACCCAGTGTGAGAAAAGTCAGCCAGTCTGAGAAAAGTCACCCAGTCTGAGATTAGTCACCCAGTCTGAGAAAAGTCACACAGCCTGAGAAAAGTCAGACAGTCTGAGAATAGTCACCCAGTTCGAGAAACGTCACCCAGTCTGAGAATAGTCACCCAGTCTGAGAAAAGTTCCCAGTCTGAGAATAGTCACCCAGTCGGAGAAAAGTCACCCACTCTGAGAATAGTCACCCAGTCTGAGAAAAGTCACACAGCCTGAGAAAAGACACCCAGTCCGAGAATAGTCCCCCAGTCTGAGAAAAGTCACCCAGTCTGAGAAAAGTCACCCAATCCGAGCAAAGTCACTCAGTCTGAGAAAAGTCATCCAGTCGAAGAAAAGTCACCCAGTCCCAGAAAAGTCACCCAGTCCAGGCAAAGTCAGCCAGTCTGAGAATAGTCACACAGTCTGAGAAAAGTCACCCAGTGTGAGAATTGTAACCCTGTCTGACAAAAGACACCCTCTCTGAGAATTGTCACCCAGTCTGAGAAAAGTCACCCAATCTGAGAATAGTCACCCAGTCTTAGAAAAGTCACACAGCCTGAGAAAAGACACCCAGTCTGTGAATAGTCCCCCAGTCTGAGAAAAGTCACCCAGTCTGAGAAAAGTCCCCCAGTCCGAGCAAAGTCACTCAGTCTGAGAAAAGTCATCCAGTCGAAGAAAAGTCACCCAGTCCCAGAAAAGTCACCCAGTCCAGGCAAAGTCAGCCAGGCTGAGAATAGTCACACAGTCTGAGAAAAGTCACCCAGTGTGAGAATTGTAACCCTGTCTGACAAAAGATACCCTCTCTGAGAATTGTCACCCAGTCTGAGAAAAGTCACCCAATCTGAGAATAGTCACCCAGTCTGAGAAAAGTCACACAAGCCTGACAAATGTCACCCAGTCCAAGAATAGTCACCCAGTCCGAGATATATCACTGAGACCGAGTAAAGTCACACAGTCTAAGAAAAGTCCCCCATTCCGAGAAAATTCATCCAGTCTGCGAAAAGTCACCCAGTCTGAGAAAAGTCACCCAGTCTGAGACACGTCACCCTGTCTGAGAAAAGTCACCCAGCCTGAGACACGTCACCCTGTCTGAGAAAAGTCACCCAGCCTGAGACACGTCACCCTGTCTGAGAAAAGTCACCCAGTCCAAGAAAAGTCACCCAGTCCCAGAAAAGTCACCCAGTCCAGGCAAAGTCACCCAGTCTGAGAATAGTCACCCAGTCTGAGAGAAGTCACCCAGCCTGAGAAAAGTCACTCAGTCTGAGAAAAGTCACCCAGTCTGAGAATAGTCAGCCAGTCTGAGAAAAGTCACACAGCCTGAGAAAATTCAGCCAGTCTGAGAAAAGTCACCCTGTCCGAGAAAAGTCACCCCGTCGGAGAAAAGTCACCCTGTCCGAGAATAGTCACCCAGATGAGAAAAGTCACCCAGTCTGAGAAAAGTCACACAGCCTGAGAATAGTCACCCTGTCTGAGAAAAGTCACCCAGTGTGAGAAAAGTCAGCCAGTCTGAGAAAAGTCACCCAGTCTGAGATTAGTCACCCAGTCTGAGAAAAGTCACACAGCCTGAGAAAAGTCAGACAGTCTGAGAATAGTCACCCAGTCCGAGAAACGTCACCCAGTCTGAGAATAGTCACCCAGTCTGAGAAAAGTTCCCAGTCTGAGAATAGTCACTCAGTCGGAGAAAAGTCACCCACTCTGAGAATAGTCACCCAGTCTGAGAAAAGTCACACAGCCTGAGAAAAGACACCCAGTCCGAGAATAGTCCCCCAGTCTGAGAAAAGTCACCCAGTCTGAGAATAGTCACCCAGTCCGAGCAAAGTCACTCAGTCTGAGAAAAATCATCCAGTCGAAGAAAAGTCACCCAGTCCCAGAAAAGTCACCCAGTCCAGGCAAAGTCAGCCAGTCTGAGAATAGTCACACAGTCTGAGAAAAGTCACCCAGTGTGAGAATTGTAACCCTGTCTGACAAAAGACACCCTCTCTGAGTTTTGTCACCCAGTCTGAGAAAAGTCACCCAATCTGAGAATAGTCACCCAGTCTTAGAAAAGTCACACAGCCTGAGAAAAGACACCCAGTCTGTGAATAGTCCCCCAGTCTGAGAAAAGTCACCCAGTCTGAGAAAAGTTCCCCAGTCCGAGCAAAGTCACTCAGTCTGAGAAAAGTCATCCAGTCGAAGAAAAGTCACCCAGTCCCAGAAAAGTCACCCAGTCCAGGCAAAGTCAGCCAGTCTGAGAATAGTCACACAGTCTGAGAAAAGTCACCCAGTGTGAGAATTGTAACCCTGTCTGACAAAAGATACCCTCTCTGAGAATTGTCACCCAGTCTGAGAAAAGTCACCCAATCTGAGAATAGTCACCCAGTCTGAGAAAAGTCACACAGCCTGACAAATGTCACCCAGTCCAAGAATACTCACCCAGTCCGAGATATATCACTCAGACCGAGTAAAGTCACACAGTCTAAGAAAAGTCCCCCATTCCGAGAAAATTCACCCAGTCTGCGAAAAGTCACCCAGTCTGAGAAAAGTCACCCAGTCTGAGACACGTCACCCTGTCTGAGAAAAGTCACCCAGCCTGAGACACGTCACCCTGTCTGAGAAAAGTCACCCAGCCTGAGACACGTCACCCTGTCTGAGAAAAGTCACCAAGTCCAAGAAAAGTCACCCAGTCCCAGAAAAGTCACCCAGTCCAGGCAAAGTCACCCAGTCTGAGAATAGTCACCCAGTCTGAGAGAAGTCACCCAGCCTGAGAAAAGTCACTCAGTCTGAGAAAAGTCACCCAGTCTGAGAATAGTCAGCCAGTCTGAGAAAAGTCACACAGCCTGAGAAAATTCAGCCAGTCTGAGAAAAGTCACCCAGTCTGAGAAAAGTCACCCAGTCTGAGAATTGTCACCCAGTCTGAGAAAAGTCAGACAGTCTGAGAAATGTCACCCAGTCCGGAAAGGTCTCCCTGCCCGAAAAAGGGCACCCAATTCAGAATGGTCACCAAGCCCGAAAATGGTCAACCAGACCGGAAACAGTCAACCAGCCCGTAAAAGATCAACCAGCCCGGAAAAGCTCACCCAGTATGGGATAGTTCAAACAGCCACAGAAAAGTCACCCAGTCCAAGAAAAGTCACCCAGTCCCAGAAAAGTCACCCAGTCCAGGCAAAGTCACCCAGTCTGAGAAAAGTCACTCAGTGTGAGAATAGTCACCCGGGCTGAGAATAGTCACCCAGTCTGAGAATAGTCACACAGTCAGAGAAAAGTCACCCATTCTGAGAATAGTCACCCAGTCTGTGAAAAGTCACACAGCCTTAGAAAATTCAGCCAGTCTGAGAAAAGTCACCCTGTCTGAGAAAAGTCAGCCAGTCTGAGAAAAGTCACCCAGTCTGAGATTAGTCACCCAGTCTGAGAAAAGTCACACAGCCTGAGAAAAGTCAGACAGTCTGAGAATAGTCACCAAGTCGGAGAAAAGTCACCCACTCTGAGAATAGTCACCCAGTCTGAGAAAAGTCACACAGCCTGAGAAAAGACACCCAGTCCGAGAATAGTCCCCCAGTCTGAGAAAAGTCACCCAGTCTGAGAATAGTCACCCAGTCCGAGCAAAGTCACTCAGTCTGAGAAAAATCATCCAGTCGAAGAAAAGTCACCCAGTCCCAGAAAAGTCACCCAGTCCAGGCAAAGTCAGCCAGTCTGAGAATAGTCACACAGTCTGAGAAAAGTCACCCAGTGTGAGAATTGTAACCCTGTCTGACAAAAGACACCCTCTCTGAGTTTTGTCACCCAGTCTGAGAAAAGTCACCCAATCTGAGAATAGTCACCCAGTCTTAGAAAAGTCACACAGCCTGAGAAAAGACACCCAGTCTGTGAATAGTCCCCCAGTCTGAGAAAAGTCACCCAGTCTGAGAAAAGTTCCCCAGTCCGAGCAAAGTCACTCAGTCTGAGAAAAGTCATCCAGTCGAAGAAAAGTCACCCAGTCCCAGAAAAGTCACCCAGTCCAGGCAAAGTCAGCCAGTCTGAGAATAGTCACACAGTCTGAGAAAAGTCACCCAGTGTGAGAATTGTAACCCTGTCTGACAAAAGATACCCTCTCTGAGAATTGTCACCCAGTCTGAGAAAAGTCACCCAATCTGAGAATAGTCACCCAGTCTGAGAAAAGTCACACAGCCTGACAAATGTCACCCAGTCCAAGAATACTCACCCAGTCCGAGATATATCACTCAGACCGAGTAAAGTCACACAGTCTAAGAAAAGTCCCCCATTCCGAGAAAATTCACCCAGTCTGCGAAAAGTCACCCAGTCTGAGAAAAGTCACCCAGTCTGAGACACGTCACCCTGTCTGAGAAAAGTCACCCAGCCTGAGACACGTCACCCTGTCTGAGAAAAGTCACCCAGCCTGAGACACGTCACCCTGTCTGAGAAAAGTCACCAAGTCCAAGAAAAGTCACCCAGTCCCAGAAAAGTCACCCAGTCCAGGCAAAGTCACCCAGTCTGAGAATAGTCACCCAGTCTGAGAGAAGTCACCCAGCCTGAGAAAAGTCACTCAGTCTGAGAAAAGTCACCCAGTCTGAGAATAGTCAGCCAGTCTGAGAAAAGTCACACAGCCTGAGAAAATTCAGCCAGTCTGAGAAAAGTCACCCAGTCTGAGAAAAGTCACCCAGTCTGAGAATTGTCACCCAGTCTGAGAAAAGTCAGACAGTCTGAGAAATGTCACCCAGTCCGGAAAGGTCTCCCTGCCCGAAAAAGGGCACCCAATTCAGAATGGTCACCAAGCCCGAAAATGGTCAACCAGACCGGAAACAGTCAACCAGCCCGTAAAAGATCAACCAGCCCGGAAAAGCTCACCCAGTATGGGATAGTTCAAACAGCCACAGAAAAGTCACCCAGTCCAAGAAAAGTCACCCAGTCCCAGAAAAGTCACCCAGTCCAGGCAAAGTCACCCAGTCTGAGAAAAGTCACTCAGTGTGAGAATAGTCACCCGGGCTGAGAATAGTCACCCAGTCTGAGAATAGTCACACAGTCAGAGAAAAGTCACCCATTCTGAGAATAGTCACCCAGTCTGTGAAAAGTCACACAGCCTTAGAAAATTCAGCCAGTCTGAGAAAAGTCACCCTGTCTGAGAAAAGTCACCCAGTCTGAGAATAGTCACCCAGTCTGAGAAAAGTCACACAGTCTGAGAAAAGTCACCCAGTCTGAGAATAGTCACCCATTCTGAGAAAAGTCACCCAGTCTGAGAATAGTTAACCCGTCGGAGAAAAGTAACCCTGTCGGAGAATAGTCACCCAGATGAGAAAAGTCACCCAGTCTGAGAAAAGTCACCCAGTCTGAGAAAAGTCACACAGTCTGAGAATAGTCACCCGGTCTGAGAAAAGTCACCCAGTGTGAGAAAAGTCAGCCAGTCTGAGAAAAGTCACCCAGTCTGAGATTAGTCATCCAGTCTGAGAAAAGTCACACAGCCTGAGAAAAGTCCGACAGTCTGAGAATAGTCACCCAGTCCGAGAAATGTCACCCAGTCTGTGAATAGTCACCCAGTCTGAGAATATTCACCCACTCTGAGAATAGTCACCCAGTCGGAGAAAAGTCACCCAGTCTGAGAAAAGTCACCCAGTCTGATAATACTCACCAAGTCTGAGAATAGTCACCCGGTCTGAGAATAGTCACCCATTCTGAGAATAGTCACCCTGTCTGGGAAAAGTCACCCAGTCTGAGAATAGTCACCCAGTCTGAGAAAAGTCACCCAGTGTGAGAAAAGTCAGCCAGTCTGAGAAAAGTCACCCAGTCTGAGATTAGTCACCCAGTCTGAGAAAAGTCACACAGCCTGAGAAAAGTCAGACAGTCTGAGAATAGTCACCCAGTCCGAGAAACGTCACCCAGTCTGAGAATAGTCACCCAGTCTGAGAAAAGTTCCCAGTCTGAGAATAGTCACTCAGTCGGAGAAAAGTCACCCAATCTGAGAATAGTCACCCAGTCTTAGAAAAGTCACACAGCCTGAGAAAAGACACCCAGTCTGTGAATAGTCCCCCAGTCTGAGAAAAGTCACCCAGTCTGAGAAAAGTTCCCCAGTCCGAGCAAAGTCACTCAGTCTGAGAAAAGTCATCCAGTCGAAGAAAAGTCACCCAGTCCCAGAAAAGTCACCCAGTCCAGGCAAAGTCAGCCAGTCTGAGAATAGTCACACAGTCTGAGAAAAGTCACCCAGTGTGAGAATTGTAACCCTGTCTGACAAAAGATACCCTCTCTGAGAATTGTCACCCAGTCTGAGAAAAGTCACCCAATCTGAGAATAGTCACCCAGTCTGAGAAAAGTCACACAGCCTGACAAATGTCACCCAGTCCAAGAATACTCACCCAGTCCGAGATATATCACTCAGACCGAGTAAAGTCACACAGTCTAAGAAAAGTCCCCCATTCCGAGAAAATTCACCCAGTCTGCGAAAAGTCACCCAGTCTGAGAAAAGTCACCCAGTCTGAGACACGTCACCCTGTCTGAGAAAAGTCACCCAGCCTGAGACACGTCACCCTGTCTGAGAAAAGTCACCCAGCCTGAGACACGTCACCCTGTCTGAGAAAAGTCACCAAGTCCAAGAAAAGTCACCCAGTCCCAGAAAAGTCACCCAGTCCAGGCAAAGTCACCCAGTCTGAGAATAGTCACCCAGTCTGAGAGAAGTCACCCAGCCTGAGAAAAGTCACTCAGTCTGAGAAAAGTCACCCAGTCTGAGAATAGTCAGCCAGTCTGAGAAAAGTCACACAGCCTGAGAAAATTCAGCCAGTCTGAGAAAAGTCACCCAGTCTGAGAAAAGTCACCCAGTCTGAGAATTGTCACCCAGTCTGAGAAAAGTCAGACAGTCTGAGAAATGTCACCCAGTCCGGAAAGGTCTCCCTGCCCGAAAAAGGGCACCCAATTCAGAATGGTCACCAAGCCCGAAAATGGTCAACCAGACCGGAAACAGTCAACCAGCCCGTAAAAGATCAACCAGCCCGGAAAAGCTCACCCAGTATGGGATAGTTCAAACAGCCACAGAAAAGTCACCCAGTCCAAGAAAAGTCACCCAGTCCCAGAAAAGTCACCCAGTCCAGGCAAAGTCACCCAGTCTGAGAAAAGTCACTCAGTGTGAGAATAGTCACCCGGGCTGAGAATAGTCACCCAGTCTGAGAATAGTCACACAGTCAGAGAAAAGTCACCCATTCTGAGAATAGTCACCCAGTCTGTGAAAAGTCACACAGCCTTAGAAAATTCAGCCAGTCTGAGAAAAGTCACCCTGTCTGAGAAAAGTCAGCCAGTCTGAGAAAAGTCACCCAGTCTGAGATTAGTCACCCAGTCTGAGAAAAGTCACACAGCCTGAGAAAAGTCAGACAGTCTGAGAATAGTCACCAAGTCGGAGAAAAGTCACCCACTCTGAGAATAGTCACCCAGTCTGAGAAAAGTCACACAGCCTGAGAAAAGACACCCAGTCCGAGAATAGTCCCCCAGTCTGAGAAAAGTCACCCAGTCTGAGAATAGTCACCCAGTCCGAGCAAAGTCACTCAGTCTGAGAAAAATCATCCAGTCGAAGAAAAGTCACCCAGTCCCAGAAAAGTCACCCAGTCCAGGCAAAGTCAGCCAGTCTGAGAATAGTCACACAGTCTGAGAAAAGTCACCCAGTGTGAGAATTGTAACCCTGTCTGACAAAAGACACCCTCTCTGAGTTTTGTCACCCAGTCTGAGAAAAGTCACCCAATCTGAGAATAGTCACCCAGTCTTAGAAAAGTCACACAGCCTGAGAAAAGACACCCAGTCTGTGAATAGTCCCCCAGTCTGAGAAAAGTCACCCAGTCTGAGAAAAGTTCCCCAGTCCGAGCAAAGTCACTCAGTCTGAGAAAAGTCATCCAGTCGAAGAAAAGTCACCCAGTCCCAGAAAAGTCACCCAGTCCAGGCAAAGTCAGCCAGTCTGAGAATTGTCACACAGTCTGAGAAAAGTCACCCAGTGTGAGAATTGTAACCCTGTCTGACAAAAGATACCCTCTCTGAGAATTGTCACCCAGTCTGAGAAAAGTCACCCAATCTGAGAATAGTCACCCAGTCTGAGAAAAGTCACACAGCCTGACAAATGTCACCCAGTCCAAGAATACTCACCCAGTCCGAGATATATCACTCAGACCGAGTAAAGTCACACAGTCTAAGAAAAGTCCCCCATTCCGAGAAAATTCACCCAGTCTGCGAAAAGTCACCCAGTCTGAGAAAAGTCACCCAGTCTGAGACACGTCACCCTGTCTGAGAAAAGTCACCCAGCCTGAGACACGTCACCCTGTCTGAGAAAAGTCACCCAGCCTGAGACACGTCACCCTGTCTGAGAAAAGTCACCAAGTCCAAGAAAAGTCACCCAGTCCCAGAAAAGTCACCCAGTCCAGGCAAAGTCACCCAGTCTGAGAATAGTCACCCAGTCTGAGAGAAGTCACCCAGCCTGAGAAAAGTCACTCAGTCTGAGAAAAGTCACCCAGTCTGAGAATAGTCAGCCAGTCTGAGAAAAGTCACACAGCCTGAGAAAATTCAGCCAGTCTGAGAAAAGTCACCCAGTCTGAGAAAAGTCACCCAGTCTGAGAATTGTCACCCAGTCTGAGAAAAGTCAGACAGTCTGAGAAATGTCACCCAGTCCGGAAAGGTCTCCCTGCCCGAAAAAGGGCACCCAATTCAGAATGGTCACCAAGCCCGAAAATGGTCAACCAGACCGGAAACAGTCAACCAGCCCGTAAAAGATCAACCAGCCCGGAAAAGCTCACCCAGTATGGGATAGTTCAAACAGCCACAGAAAAGTCACCCAGTCCAAGAAAAGTCACCCAGTCCCAGAAAAGTCACCCAGTCCAGGCAAAGTCACCCAGTCTGAGAAAAGTCACTCAGTGTGAGAATAGTCACCCGGGCTGAGAATAGTCACCCAGTCTGAGAATAGTCACACAGTCAGAGAAAAGTCACCCATTCTGAGAATAGTCACCCAGTCTGTGAAAAGTCACACAGCCTTAGAAAATTCAGCCAGTCTGAGAAAAGTCACCCTGTCTGAGAAAAGTCAGCCAGTCTGAGAAAAGTCACCCAGTCTGAGATTAGTCACCCAGTCTGAGAAAAGTCACACAGCCTGAGAAAAGTCAGACAGTCTGAGAATAGTCACCAAGTCGGAGAAAAGTCACCCACTCTGAGAATAGTCACCCAGTCTGAGAAAAGTCACACAGCCTGAGAAAAGACACCCAGTCCGAGAATAGTCCCCCAGTCTGAGAAAAGTCACCCAGTCTGAGAATAGTCACCCAGTCCGAGCAAAGTCACTCAGTCTGAGAAAAATCATCCAGTCGAAGAAAAGTCACCCAGTCCCAGAAAAGTCACCCAGTCCAGGCAAAGTCAGCCAGTCTGAGAATAGTCACACAGTCTGAGAAAAGTCACCCAGTGTGAGAATTGTAACCCTGTCTGACAAAAGACACCCTCTCTGAGTTTTGTCACCCAGTCTGAGAAAAGTCACCCAATCTGAGAATAGTCACCCAGTCTTAGAAAAGTCACACAGCCTGAGAAAAGACACCCAGTCTGTGAATAGTCCCCCAGTCTGAGAAAAGTCACCCAGTCTGAGAAAAGTTCCCCAGTCCGAGCAAAGTCACTCAGTCTGAGAAAAGTCATCCAGTCGAAGAAAAGTCACCCAGTCCCAGAAAAGTCACCCAGTCCAGGCAAAGTCAGCCAGTCTGAGAATTGTCACACAGTCTGAGAAAAGTCACCCAGTGTGAGAATTGTAACCCTGTCTGACAAAAGATACCCTCTCTGAGAATTGTCACCCAGTCTGAGAAAAGTCACCCAATCTGAGAATAGTCACCCAGTCTGAGAAAAGTCACACAGCCTGACAAATGTCACCCAGTCCAAGAATACTCACCCAGTCCGAGATATATCACTCAGACCGAGTAAAGTCACACAGTCTAAGAAAAGTCCCCCATTCCGAGAAAATTCACCCAGTCTGCGAAAAGTCACCCAGTCTGAGAAAAGTCACCCAGTCTGAGACACGTCACCCTGTCTGAGAAAAGTCACCCAGCCTGAGACACGTCACCCTGTCTGAGAAAAGTCACCCAGCCTGAGACACGTCACCCTGTCTGAGAAAAGTCACCAAGTCCAAGAAAAGTCACCCAGTCCCAGAAAAGTCACCCAGTCCAGGCAAAGTCACCCAGTCTGAGAATAGTCACCCAGTCTGAGAGAAGTCACCCAGCCTGAGAAAAGTCACTCAGTCTGAGAAAAGTCACCCAGTCTGAGAATAGTCAGCCAGTCTGAGAAAAGTCACACAGCCTGAGAAAATTCAGCCAGTCTGAGAAAAGTCACCCAGTCTGAGAAAAGTCACCCAGTCTGAGAATTGTCACCCAGTCTGAGAAAAGTCAGACAGTCTGAGAAATGTCACCCAGTCCGGAAAGGTCTCCCTGCCCGAAAAAGGGCACCCAATTCAGAATGGTCACCAAGCCCGAAAATGGTCAACCAGACCGGAAACAGTCAACCAGCCCGTAAAAGATCAACCAGCCCGGAAAAGCTCACCCAGTATGGGATAGTTCAAACAGCCACAGAAAAGTCACCCAGTCCAAGAAAAGTCACCCAGTCCCAGAAAAGTCACCCAGTCCAGGCAAAGTCACCCAGTCTGAGAAAAGTCACTCAGTGTGAGAATAGTCACCCGGGCTGAGAATAGTCACCCAGTCTGAGAATAGTCACACAGTCAGAGAAAAGTCACCCATTCTGAGAATAGTCACCCAGTCTGTGAAAAGTCACACAGCCTTAGAAAATTCAGCCAGTCTGAGAAAAGTCACCCTGTCTGAGAAAAGTCACCCAGTCTGAGAATAGTCACCCAGTCTGAGAAAAGTCACACAGTCTGAGAAAAGTCACCCAGTCTGAGAATAGTCACCCATTCTGAGAAAAGTCACCCAGTCTGAGAATAGTTAACCCGTCGGAGAAAAGTAACCCTGTCGGAGAATAGTCACCCAGATGAGAAAAGTCACCCAGTCTGAGAAAAGTCACCCAGTCTGAGAAAAGTCACACAGTCTGAGAATAGTCACCCGGTCTGAGAAAAGTCACCCAGTGTGAGAAAAGTCAGCCAGTCTGAGAAAAGTCACCCAGTCTGAGATTAGTCATCCAGTCTGAGAAAAGTCACACAGCCTGAGAAAAGTCCGACAGTCTGAGAATAGTCACCCAGTCCGAGAAATGTCACCCAGTCTGTGAATAGTCACCCAGTCTGAGAATATTCACCCACTCTGAGAATAGTCACCCAGTCGGAGAAAAGTCACCCAGTCTGAGAAAAGTCACCCAGTCTGATAATACTCACCAAGTCTGAGAATAGTCACCCGGTCTGAGAATAGTCACCCATTCTGAGAATAGTCACCCTGTCTGGGAAAAGTCACCCAGTCTGAGAATAGTCACCCAGTCTGAGAAAAGTCACACAGCCTGAGAAAAGTCACCCAGTCTGAGAAAAGTCACCCAGTCTGAGAAAAGTCACACAGTCTGAGAATAGTCACCCAGTCTGAGAAAAGTCACCCAGTGTGAGAAAAGTCAGCCAGTCTGAGAAAAATCACCCAGTCTGAGATTAGTCATCCAGTCTGAGAAAAGTCACACAGCCTGAGAAAATTCCGACAGTCTGAGAATAGTCACCCAGTCCGAGAAATGTCACCCAGTCTGTGAATAGTCACCCAGTCTGAGAATATTCACCCACTCTGAGAATAGTCACCCAGTCTGAGAAAAGTCACACAGCCTGAGAAAAGACACCCAGTCCAGGCAAAGTCACCCAGTCTGAGAATAGTCACCCAGTCTGAGAATAGTAACCCTGTCTGAGAAAAGACACCCTCTCTGAGAATTGTCACCGAAGTCTGAGAAAAGTCACCCAATCTGAGAATAGTCACCCAGTCTTAGAAAAGTCACACAGCCTAAGAAAAGACACCCAGTCCGAGAATAGTCCACCAGTCTGAGAAAAGTCACCCAGTCTGAGAAAAGTCAGCCAGTCTGAGAAAAGTCACCCCGTCTGAGAATAGTCACCCAGTCTGAGAATAGTCACCCAGTATGAGAAAAGTCAGCCTGCCGGAGAATAGTCACCCAGTCTGAGAAAAGTCACCCAGTCCGAGAAATATCACCCGGTCCAAGAAAAGTCACCCAGTCTGACAAAAGTCACCCTGTCTGAGAAAAGTCAACCAGTCTGAGAAAAGACACCCAGTCTGAGAATAGACACTCAGTCTGAGAAAGGTCACACAGCCTGAGAATAATCACACAGTCTGAGAAAAGTCACCCAGTCTGAGAAACGTCACCCAGTCTGAGAAAAGTCACACAGCCTGAGAAAAGTCACCCAGTCTGAGAAAAGTCACCAAGCCTAAGAATAGTCACCCAGTCTGAGAAATATCACCCAGTCCCAGAAAAGTCACACAGTCTGAGAAAAGTCACCCAGTCTGTGAATAGTCACCCGGTCATGGAATAGTCACTCAGTCTGAGAATAGTCACCCAGTATGAGAAAAGTTACCAAGTCTGAGAAAAGACACCCAGTCTGAGAATAGTCACCCATTCTGAGAATAGTGACCCAGTCTGAGAAAAGTCACACAGCCTGAGAAAAGTCAGCCAGTCTGAGAAAAGTCACCCCCTCTGAGAATAGTCACCCAGTCTGAGAATAGTCACCCAGTCTGAGAAAAGTCAGCCTGCCTGAGAATAGTCACCCAGTCTGAGAAAAGTCACCCAGTCCGAGAAATATCACCCGGTCCGAGAAAAGTCACCCAGTCTGAGAAAAGACACCCAGTCTGAGAATAGACACTCAGTCTGAGAAAGGTCACACAGCTTGAGAATAATCACACAGTCTGAGAAAAGTCACCCAGTCTGAGAAAAGTCAGCCAGTCTGAGAAAAGTCACCCCGTCTGAGAATAGTCACCCAGTCTGAGAATAGTCACCCAGTCTGAGAATAGTCACCCAGTCTGAGAATAGTCACCCAGTCAGAGAAAAGTCACCCATTCTGAGAATAGTCACCCAGTCTGTGAAAAGTCACGCAGCCTGAGAAAATTCAGCCAGTCAGAGAAAAGTCACCCTGTCTGAGAATAGTCACCCTGTCTGAGAAAAGTCACCCAGTTAAAGAAAAGTCACCCAGTCCCAGAAAAGTCACCCAGTCAGGAAAGGTCACCCAGCCCGAAAAATGCCAAACAATCCAGAAAGGTCACCAAGCCCGAAAAAGATCAACCAGCCAAGAAAGGGTCAAACAGCCCGAAAAAGGTCAACAAGCCCTGAAAAGGTCACCCAGTATGGGATAGTTCAAACAGCCAGAGAAAAGTCACCTAGTCTGAGAAAAGTCACCCAGTCTGAGAATAGTCACCGTGACTGAGAATAGTCACCCAGTCTGAGAAAAGTCAACCAGGCTGAGAAAAGTCACCCCGTCTGAGAAAAGTCACCCAGTCTGAGAAAAGTCACCCAGTCCGAGCAAAGTCACTCAGTCTGAGAAAAGTCATCCAGTCGAAGAAAAGTCACCCAGTCCCAGAAAAGTCACGCAGTCCAGGCAAAGTCAGCCAGTCTGAGAATAGTCACACAGTCTGAGAAAAGTCACCCAGTGTGAGAATTGTAACCCTGTCTGACAAAAGATACCCTCTCTGAGAATTGTCACCCAGTCTGAGAAATATCACCCAGTCCGAGAAAAGTCACACAGTCTGAGAAAAGTCACTCAGTCTGAGAATAGTCACCCAGTATGAGAAAAGTTACCAAGTCTGAGAAAAGACACCCAGTCTGAGAATAGTCACCCATTCTGAGAATAGTGACCCAGTCTGAGAAAAGTCACACAGCCTGAGAAAAGTCAGCCAGTCTGAGAAAAGTCACCCCGTCTGAGACACGTCACCCTGTCTGAGAAAAGTCACCCAGCCTGAGACACGTCACCCTGTCTGAGAAAAGTCACCCAGCCTGAGACACGTCACCCTGTCTGAGAAAAGTCACCCAGTCCAAGAAAAGTCACTCAGTCCCAGAAAAGTCACCCAGTCCAGGCAAAGTCACCCAGCCTGAGAATAGTCACCCAGTCTGAGAGAAGTCACCCAGCCTGAGAAAAGTCACTCAGTCTGAGAAAAGTCACCCAGTCTGAGAATAGTCAGCCAGTCTGAGAAAAGTCACACAGCCTGAGAAAATTCAGCCAGTCTGAGAAAAGTCACCCTGTCCGAGAAAAGTCACCCCGTCGGAGAAAAGTCACCCTGTCCGAGAATAGTCACCCAGATGAGAAAAGTCACCCAGTCTGAGAAAAGTCACACAGCCTGAGAATAGTCACCCTGTCTGAGAAAAGTCACCCAGTGTGAGAAAAGTCAGCCAGTCTGAGAAAAGTCACCCAGTCTGAGATTAGTCACCCAGTCTGAGAAAAGTCACACAGCCTGAGAAAAGTCAGACAGTCTGAGAATAGTCACCCAGTCCGAGAAACGTCACCCAGTCTGAGAATAGTCACCCAGTCTGAGAAAAGTTCCCAGTCTGAGAATAGTCACCCAGTCGGAGAAAAGTCACCCACTCTGAGAATAGTCACCCAGTCTGAGAAAAGTCACCCAGTCTGAGAAAAGTCACCCAGTCCGAGCAAAGTCACTCAGTCTGAGAAAAGTCATCCAGTCGAAGAAAAGTCACCCAGTCCCAGAAAAGTCACCCAGTCCAGGCAAAGTCAGCCAGTCTGAGAATAGTCACACAGTCTGAGAAAAGTCACACAGTGTGAGAATTGTAACCCTGTCTGACAAAAGACACCCTCTCTGAGAATTGTCACCCAGTCTGAGAAAAGTCACCCAATC
Organism: Carcharodon carcharias; assembly: GCF_017639515.1. Lineage (NCBI taxonomy): Eukaryota > Metazoa > Chordata > Chondrichthyes > Lamniformes > Lamnidae > Carcharodon > Carcharodon carcharias. The sequence continues at coordinate 23,892,670 of NC_054488.1, forward strand.
TGAGAATAGTCACCCAGTCTTAGAAAAGTCACACAGCCTGAGAAAAGACACCCAGTCTGTGAATAGTCCCCCAGTCTGAGAAAAGTCACCCAGTCTGAGAAAAGTTCCCCAGTCCGAGCAAAGTCACTCAGTCTGAGAAAAGTCATCCAGTCGAAGAAAAGTCACCCAGTCCCAGAAAAGTCACCCAGTCCAGGCAAAGTCAGCCAGTCTGAGAATTGTCACACAGTCTGAGAAAAGTCACCCAGTGTGAGAATTGTAACCCTGTCTGACAAAAGATACCCTCTCTGAGAATTGTCACCCAGTCTGAGAAAAGTCACCCAATCTGAGAATAGTCACCCAGTCTGAGAAAAGTCACACAGCCTGACAAATGTCACCCAGTCCAAGAATACTCACCCAGTCCGAGATATATCACTCAGACCGAGTAAAGTCACACAGTCTAAGAAAAGTCCCCCATTCCGAGAAAATTCACCCAGTCTGCGAAAAGTCACCCAGTCTGAGAAAAGTCACCCAGTCTGAGACACGTCACCCTGTCTGAGAAAAGTCACCCAGCCTGAGACACGTCACCCTGTCTGAGAAAAGTCACCCAGCCTGAGACACGTCACCCTGTCTGAGAAAAGTCACCCAGTCCAAGAAAAGTCACCCAGTCCCAGAAAAGTCACCCAGTCCAGGCAAAGTCACCCAGTCTGAGAATAGTCACCCAGTCTGAGAGAAGTCACCCAGCCTGAGAAAAGTCACTCAGCCTGAGAAAAGTCACCCAGTCTGAGAATAGTCAGCCAGTCTGAGAAAAGTCACACAGCCTGAGAAAATTCAGCCAGTCTGAGAAAAGTCACCCAGTCTGAGAAAAGTCACCCAGTCTGAGAATTGTCACCCAGTCTGAGAAAAGTCAGACAGTCTGAGAAATGTCACCCAGTCCGGAAAGGTCTCCCTGCCCGAAAAAGGGCACCCAATTCAGAATGGTCACCAAGCCCGAAAATTGTCAACCAGACCGGAAACAGTCAACCAGCCCGTAAAAGATCAACCAGCCCGGAAAAGCTCACCCAGTATGGGATAGTTCAAACAGCCACAGAAAAGTCACCCAGTCCAAGAAAAGTCACCCAGTCCCAGAAAAGTCACCCAGTCCAGGCAAAGTCACCCAGTCTGAGAAAAGTCACTCAGTGTGAGAATAGTCACCCGGGCTGAGAATAGTCACCCAGTCTGAGAATAGTCACACAGTCAGAGAAAAGTCACCCATTCTGAGAATAGTCACCCAGTCTGTGAAAAGTCACACAGCCTTAGAAAATTCAGCCAGTCTGAGAAAAGTCACCCTGTCTGAGAAAAGTCACCCAGTCCGAGAATAGTCACCCAGTCTGAGAACAGTCACACAGTCTGAGAAAAGTCACCCAGTCTGAGAATAGTCACCCATTCTGAGAAAAGTCACCCAGTCTGAGAATAGTTAACCCGTCGGAGAAAAGTAACCCTGTCCGAGAATAGTCACCCAGATGAGAAAAGTCACCCAGTCTGAGAAAAGTCACCCAGTGTGAGAAAAGTCACACAGTCTGAGAATAGTCACCCGGTCTGAGAAAAGTCACCCAGTGTGAGAAAAGTCAGCCAGTCTGAGAAAAGTCACCCAGTCTGAGATTAGTCATCCAGTCTGAGAAAAGTCACACAGCCTGAGAAAAGTCCGACAGTCTGAGAATAGTCACCCAGTCCGAGAAATGTCACCCAGTCTGTGAATAGTCACCCAGTCTGAGAATATTCACCCACTCTGAGAATAGTCACCCAGTCGGAGAAAAGTCACCCAGTCTGAGAAAAGTCACCCAGTCTGATAATACTCACCAAGTCTGAGAATAGTCACCCGGTCTGAGAATAGTCACCCATTCTGAGAATAGTCACCCTGTCTGGGAAAAGTCACCCAGTCTGAGAATAGTCACCCAGTCTGAGAAAAGTCACACAGCCTGAGAAAAGTCACCCAGTCTGAGAAAAGTCACCCAGTCTGAGAATAGTTAACCCGTCAGAGAAAAGTAACGCTGTCCGAGAATAGTCACCCAGATGAGAAACGTCACCCAGTCTGAGAAAAGTCACCCAGTCTGAGAAAAGTCACACAGTCTGAGAATAGTCACCCAGTCTGAGAAAAGTCACCCAGTGTGAGAAAAGTCAGCCAGTCTGAGAAAAATCACCCAGTCTGAGATTAGTCATCCAGTCTGAGAAAAGTCACACAGCCTGAGAAAAGTCCGACAGTCTGAGAATAGTCACCCAGTCCGAGAAATGTCACCCAGTCTGTGAATAGTCACCCAGTCTGAGAATATTCACCCACTCTGAGAATAGTCACCCAGTCTGAGAAAAGTCACACAGCCTGAGAAAAGACACCCAGTCCAGGCAAAGTCACCCAGTCTGAGAATAGTCACCCAGTCTGAGAATAGTAACCCTGTCTGAGAAAAGACACCCTCTCTGAGAATTGTCACCGAAGTCTGAGAAAAGTCACCCAATCTGAGAATAGTCACCCAGTCTTAGAAAAGTCACACAGCCTAAGAAAAGACACCCAGTCCGAGAATAGTCCCCCAGTCTGAGAAAAGTCACCCAGTCTGAGAAAAGTCAGCCAGTCTGAGAAAAGTCACCCCGTCTGAGAATAGTCACCCAGTCTGAGAATAGTCACCCAGTATGAGAAAAGTCAGCCTGCCGGAGAATAGTCACCCAGTCTGAGAAAAGTCACCCAGTCCGAGAAATATCACCCGGTCCAAGAAAAGTCACCCAGTCTGACAAAAGTCACCCTGTCTGAGAAAAGTCAACCAGTCTGAGAAAAGACACCCAGTCTGAGAATAGACACTCAGTCTGAGAAAGGTCACACAGCCTGAGAATAATCACACAGTCTGAGAAAAGTCACCCAGTCTGAGAAACGTCACCCAGTCTGAGAAAAGTCACACAGCCTGAGAAAAGTCACCCAGTCTGAGAAAAGTCACCAAGCCTAAGAATAGTCACCCAGTCTGAGAAATATCATCCAGTCCCAGAAAAGTCACACAGTCTGAGAAAAGTCACCCAGTCTGTGAATAGTCACCCGGTCATGGAATAGTCACTCAGTCTGAGAATAGTCACCCAGTATGAGAAAAGTTACCAAGTCTGAGAAAAGACACCCAGTCTGAGAATAGTCACCCATTCTGAGAATAGTGACCCAGTCTGAGAAAAGTCACACAGCCTGAGAAAAGTCAGCCAGTCTGAGAAAAGTCACCCCCTCTGAGAATAGTCACCCAGTCTGAGAATAGTCACCCAGTCTGAGAAAAGTCAGCCTGCCTGAGAATAGTCACCCAGTCTGAGAAAAGTCACCCAGTCCGAGAAATATCACCCGGTCCGAGAAAAGTCACCCAGTCTGAGAAAAGACACCCAGTCTGAGAATAGACACTCAGTCTGAGAAAGGTCACACAGCTTGAGAATAATCACACAGTCTGAGAAAAGTCACCCAGTCTGAGAAAAGTCAGCCAGTCTGAGAAAAGTCACCCCGTCTGAGAATAGTCACCCAGTCTGAGAATAGTCACCCAGTCTGAGAAAAGTCACCCTGTCTGAGAAAAGTCACCCTGTCTGAGAAAAGTCACCCAGTCCAAGAAAAGTCACCCAGTCCCAGAAAAGTCACCCAGTCCAGGCAAAATCACCCAGTCTGAGAAAAGTCACTCAGTGTGAGAATAGTCACCCGGGCTGAGAATAGTCACCCAGTCTGAGAATAGTCACCCAGTCAGAGAAAAGTCACCCATTCTGAGAATAGTCACCCAGTCTGTGAAAAGTCACACAGCCTGAGAAAATTCAGCCAGTCAGAGAAAAGTCACCCTGTTTGAGAATAGTCACCCTGTCTGAGAAAAGTCACCCAGTTAAAGAAAAGTCACCCAGTCCCAGAAAAGTCACCCAGTCAGGAAAGGTCACCCAGCCCGAAAAATGCCAAACAATCCAGAAAGGTCACCAAGCCCGAAAAAGATCAACCAGCCAAGAAAGGGTCAAACAGCCCGAAAAAGGTCAACAAGCCCTGAAAAGGTCACCCAGTATGGGATAGTTCAAACAGCCAGAGAAAAGTCACCTAGTCTGAGAAAAGTCACCCAGTCTGAGAATAGTCACCGTGACTGAGAATAGTCACCCAGTCTGAGAAAAGTCAACCAGGCTGAGAAAAGTCACCCCGTCTGAGAAAAGTCACCCAGTCTGAGAAAAGTCACCCAGTCCGAGCAAAGTCACTCAGTCTGAGAAAAGTCATCCAGTCGAAGAAAAGTCACCCAGTCCCAGAAAAGTCACGCAGTCCAGGCAAAGTCAGCCAGTCTGAGAATAGTCACACAGTCTGAGAAAAGTCACCCAGTGTGAGAATTGTAACCCTGTCTGACAAAAGATACCCTCTCTGAGAATTGTCACCCAGTCTGAGAAATATCACCCAGTCCGAGAAAAGTCACACAGTCTGAGAAAAGTCACTCAGTCTGAGAATAGTCACCCAGTATGAGAAAAGTTACCAAGTCTGAGAAAAGACACCCAGTCTGAGAATAGTCACCCATTCTGAGAATAGTGACCCAGTCTGAGAAAAGTCACACAGCCTGAGAAAAGTCAGCCAGTCTGAGAAAAGTCACCCAGTCTGAGAAAAGTCAGCCTGCCTGAGAATAGTCACCCAGTCTGAGAAAAGTCACCCAGTCCGAGAAATATCACCCGGTCCGAGAAAAGTCACCCAGTCTGAGAAAAGACACCCAGTCTGAGAATAGACACTCAGTCTGAGAAAGGTCACACAGCCTGAGAATAATCACACAGTCTGAGAAAAGTCACCCAGTCTGAGAAAAGTCAGCCAGTCTGAGAAAAGTCACCCCGTCTGAGAATAGTCACCCAGTCTGAGAATAGTCACCCAGTCTGAGAAAAGTCACCCTGTCTGAGAAAAGTCACCCAGTTAAAGAAAAGTCACCCAGTCCCAGAAAAGTCACCCAGTCAGGAAAGGTCACCCAGCCCGAAAAATGCCAAACAATCCAGAAAGGTCATCCAGCCCGAAAAAGATCAACCAGCCAAGAAAGGGTCAAACAGCCCGAAAAAGGTCAACAAGCCCTGAAAAGGTCACCCAGTATGGGATAGTTCAAACAGCCAGAGAAAAGTCACCTAGTCTGAGAAAAGTCACCCAGTCTGAGAATAGTCACCCTGTCTGAGAATAGTCACCCAGTCTGAGAAAAGTCAACCAGGCTGAGAAAAGTCACCCCGTCTGAGAAAAGTCAACCAGGCTGAGAAAAGTCACCCAGTCTGAGAAAAGTCAACCAGGCTGAGAAAAGTCACCCAGTCTGAGAAAAGTCAACCAGGCTGAGAAAGGTCACCCAGTCTGAGAATAGTCAACGAGTCTGAGAAAAGTCACGCAGTCCCAGAAAAGTCACCTAGTCCAGGCAAAGTCAGCCAGTCTGAGAAAAGTGACCCAGTCTGAGAAAAGACACCCAGTCTGAGAATAGTCACCTGGTCTGAGAATGGTCACCCAATCTGAGAATAGTCACCCTGTCTGAGAACATGAACCCAGAGAATAGTCACCCAGTCTGAGAAAAGTCACACAGCCTGAGAAAAGTCAGCCAGTCTGAGAAAAGTCACCCCGTCTGAGAATAGTCACCCAGTCTGAGAATAGTCACCCAGTCTGAGAAAAGTCACACTGTCGGAGAAAAGTCACCCAGTCCCAGAAAAATCACCCAGTCCAGGCAAAGTCACCCAGTCTGAGAAAAGTCACCCAGTCTGAAAAAAGTCACCCATTCTGAGTAAGATCACACAGTCTGAGAAATATCACCCTGTCCGAGAAAAGTCACTCAGTCTGAGAACAGTCACCCAGTCTGAGAAAAGTCAACGTCTCTGAGAAAAGTCACCCAGTCTGAGAATAGTCACTCTGTCTGAGAATAGTCACCCTGTCTAGGAAATGTCACCCAGTCTGAGATTAGTCACCCAGTCTGAGAATATTCACCCACTCTGAGAATAGTCACCCAGTCTGAGAAAAGTCACACAGTCTGAGAAAAGACACCCAGTCCAGGCAAAGTCACCCAGTCTGAGAATAGTCACCCAGTCTGAGAATAGTAACCCTGTCTGAGAAAAGACACCCTCTCTGAGAATTGTCACCGAAGCCTGAAAAAAGTCACCCAATCTGAGAATAGTCACCCAGTCTTAGAAAAGTCACACAGCCTGAGAAATGTCACCCAGTCTGAGAATAGTCACCCAGTCCAAGATATATCACTCAGACCGAGAAAAGTCACCCAGTCCGAGAAAATTCACCCAGTCTGCGAAAAGTCACCCAGTCTGAGAAAAGTCACTCTGTCTGAGAAAAGTCACCCTGTCTGAGAAAAGTCACCCAGTCCAAGAAAAGTCACCCAGTCCCAGAAAAGTCACCCAGTCCAGGCAAAATCACCCAGTCTGAGAAAAGTCACTCAGTGTGAGAATAGTCACCCGGGCTGAGAATAGTCACCCAGTCTGAGAATAGTCACCCAGTCTGTGAAAAGTCACACAGCCTGAGAAAATTCAGCCAGTCTGAGAAAAGTCACCCTGTCTGAGAAAAGTCACCCAGTCTGAGAATAGTCACCCAGTCTGAGAAAAGTCACACAGCCTGAGAAAAGTCACCCAGTCTGAGAATAGTCACCCAGTCTGAGAAAAGTCACCCAGTCTGAGAATAGTTAACCCGTCGGAGAAAAGTAACCCTGTCCGAGAATAGTCACCCAGATGAGAAAAGTCACCCAGTCTGAGAATAGTCACCCGGTCTGAGAAAAGTCACCCAGTGTGAGAAAAGTCAGCCAGTCTGAGAAAAGTCACCCAGTCTGAGATTAGTCATCCAGTCTGAGAAAAGTCACACAGCCTGAGAAAAGTCCGACAGTCTGAGAATAGTCACCCAGTCCGAGAAACGTCACCCAGTCTGTGAATAGTCACCCAGTCTGAGAATATTCACCCACTCTGAGAATAGTCACCCAGTCGGAGAAAAGTCACACAGCCTGAGAAAAGACACCCAGTCCAGGCAAAGTCACCCAGTCTGTGAATAGTCACCCAGTCTGAGAATAGTAACCCTGTCTGAGAAAAGACACCCTCTCTGAGAATTGTCACCCAGTCTGAGAAAAGTCACCCAATCTGAGAATAGTCACCCAGTCTTAGAAAAGTCACACAGCCTGAGAAATGTCACCCAGTCCGAGAATAGTCACCCAGTCAGAGATATGTCACTCAGACCGAGAAAAGTCACCCAGTCCGAGAAAATTCACCCAGTCTGCGAAAAGTCACCCAGTCTGAGAAAAGTCATCCTGTCTGAGAAAAGTCACCCTGTCTGAGAATAGTCACCCTGTCTGAGAAAAGTCACCCAGTCCAAGAAAAGTCACCGAGTCCCAGAAAAGTCACCCAGTCCAGGCAAAGTCACCCAGTCTGAGAAAAGTCACCCAGTCTGAGAATAGTCACCCGGGCTGAGAATAGTCACCCAGTCTGAGAATAGTCACACAGTCTGAGACAAGTCACCCATTCTGAGAAAAGTCACCCAGTCTTAGAAAAGTCACCCAGTCTGAAAAAAGTCAGCCAGCCTGAGAAATGTCACCCTGTCTGAGAATAGTCACCCAGTCTGAGAAATGTCACCCAGTCTGAGAAAAGTCAGCCAGCCTGAGAAATGTCACCCAGTCTGAGAAAAGTCACCCAGTCTCAGAATAATCACCCAGCCTGAGAAAGCTCACACAGCCTGAGAAAAGTCACCCAGCCTGAGAAAATTCGCCCAGTCTGAGAAATGTCACCCAGTCTGAGAAATTTCACCCAGTCTGAGAAAAGTCACCCAGTCCGGAAAGGTCACCCAGCCCGAAAAATGCCACCCAATCCAGAAAGATCACCAAGCCCGAGAAAGATCAACCAGCCAAGAAAAGTTCAAACAGCCCGAAAAAGGTCAACAAGCCCTGAAAAGGTCACCCAGTATGGGATAGTTCAAACAGCCAGAGAAAAGTCACCTAGTCTGAGAAAAGTCACCCAGTCTGAGAAAAGTCAACCAGGCTGAGAAAAGTCACCCCGTCTGAGAAAAGTCAACCAGGCTGAGAAAAGTCACCCAGTCTGAGAAAAGTCAACCAGGCTGAGAAAAGTCACCCAGTCTGAGAAAAGTCAACCAGGCTGAGAAAGGTCACCCAGTCTGAGAATAGTCAACGAGTCTGAGAAAAGTCACGCAGTCCCAGAAAAGTCACCTAGTCCAGGCAAAGTCAGCCAGTCTGAGAAAAGTGACCCAGTCTGAGAAAAGACACCCAGTCTGAGAATAGTCACCTGGTCTGAGAATGGTCACCCAATCTGAGAATAGTCACCCTGTCTGAGAACATGAACCCAGAGAATAGTCACCCAGTCTGAGAAAAGTCACACAGCCTGAGAAAAGTCAGCCAGTCTGAGAAAAGTCACCCCGTCTGAGAATAGTCACCCAGTCTGAGAATAGTCACCCAGTCTGAGAAAAGTCACACTGTCGGAGAAAAGTCACCCAGTCCCAGAAAAATCACCCAGTCCAGGCAAAGTCACCCAGTCTGAGAAAAGTCACTCAGTCTGAAAAAAGTCACCCATTCTGAGTAAGATCACACAGTCTGAGAAATATCACCCTGTCCGAGAAAAGTCACTCAGTCTGAGAACAGTCACCCAGTCTGAGAAAAGTCAACGTCTCTGAGAAAAGTCACCCAGTCTGAGAATAGTCACTCTGTCTGAGAATAGTCACCCTGTCTAGGAAATGTCACCCAGTCTGAGATTAGTCACCCAGTCTGAGAAATGTCACCCAGTCTGTGAATAGTCACCCAGTCTGAGAATATTCACCCACTCTGAGAATAGTCACCCAGTCTGAGAAAAGTCACACAGTCTGAGAAAAGACACCCAGTCCAGGCAAAGTCACCCAGTCTGAGAATAGTCACCCAGTCTGAGAATAGTAACCCTGTCTGAGAAAAGACACCCTCTCTGAGAATTGTCACCGAAGTCTGAGAAAAGTCACCCAATCTGAGAATAGTCACCCAGTCTTAGAAAAGTCACACAGCCTGAGAAATGTCACCCAGTCTGAGAATAGTCACCCAGTCCAAGATATATCACTCAGACCGAGAAAAGTCACCCAGTCCGAGAAAATTCACCCAGTCTGCGAAAAGTCACCCAGTCTGAGAAAAGTCACCCTGTCTGAGAAAAGTCACCCTGTCTGAGAAAAGTCACCCAGTCCAAGAAAAGTCACCCAGTCCCAGAAAAGTCACCCAGTCCAGGCAAAATCACCCAGTCTGAGAAAAGTCACTCAGTGTGAGAATAGTCACCCGGGCTGAGAATAGTCACCCAGTCTGAGAATAGTCACCCAGTCAGAGAAAAGTCACCCATTCTGAGAAAAGTCACCCAGTCTGTGAAAAGTCACACAGCCTGAGAAAATTCAGCCAGTCTGAGAAAAGTCACCCTGTCTGAGAAAAGTCACCCAGTCTGAGAATAGTCACCCAGTCTGAGAAAAGTCACACAGCCTGAGAAAAGTCACCCAGTCTGAGAATAGTCACCCAGTCTGAGAAAAGTCACCCAGTCTGAGAATAGTTAACCCGTCGGAGAAAAGTAACCCTGTCCGAGAATAGTCACCCAGATGAGAAAAGTCACCCAGTCTGAGAAAAGTCACCCAGTCTGAGAAAAGTCACACAGTCTGAGAATAGTCACCCGGTCTGAGAAAAGTCACCCAGTGTGAGAAAAGTCAGCCAGTCTGAGAAAAGTCACCCAGTCTGAGATTAGTCATCCAGTCTGAGAAAAGTCACACAGCCTGAGAAAAGTCCGACAGTCTGAGAATAGTCACCCAGTCCGAGAAACGTCACCCAGTCTGTGAATAGTCACCCAGTCTGAGAATATTCACCCACTCTGAGAATAGTCACCCAGTCGGAGAAAAGTCACACAGCCTGAGAAAAGACACCCAGTCCAGGCAAAGTCACCCAGTCTGTGAATAGTCACCCAGTCTGAGAATAGTAACCCTGTCTGAGAAAAGACACCCTCTCTGAGAATTGTCACCCAGTCTGAGAAAAGTCACCCAATCTGAGAATAGTCACCCAGTCTGAGAAAAGTCACACAGCCTGAGGAAAGACACCCAGTCCGAGAATAGTCCCCCAGTCTGAGAAAAGTCACCCAGTCTGAGAAAAGTCACCCAGTCCGAGCAAAGTCACTCAGTCTGAGAAAAGTCATCCAGTTGAAGAAAAGTCACCCAGTCCCAGAAAAGTCACCCAGTCCAGGCAAAGTCAGCCAGTCTGAGAATAGTCACACAGTCTGAGAAAAGTCACCCAGTGTGAGAATTGTAACCCTGTCTGACAAAAGACACCCTCTCTGAGAATTGTCACTCAGTCTGAGAAAAGTCACCCAATCTGAGAATAGTCACCCAGTCTGAGGAAGTCACACAGCCTGACAAATGTCACCCAGTCCGAGAATAGTCACCCAGTCCGAGATATATCACTCAGACCGAGTAAAGTCACACAGTCTAAGAAAAGTCCCCCATTCCGAGAAAATTCACCCAGTCTGCGAAAAGTCACCCAGTCTGAGAAAAGTCACCCAGTCTGAGACACGTCACCCTGTCTGAGAAAAGTCACCCAGTCCAAGAAAAGTCACCCAGTCACAGAAAAGTCACCCAGTCCAGGCAAAGTCACCCAGTCTGAGAATAGTCACCCAGTCTGAGAGAAGTCACCCAGCCTGAGAAAAGTCACTGAGTCTGAGAAAAGTCACCCAGTCTGAGAATAGTCAGCCAGTCTGAGAAAAGTCACCCAGTCAGGGAAAAGTCGCCCAGTCTGAGAATAGTCACCAGTCTGAGAATAGTCACCCTGTCTGAGAAATGTCACCTAGTCTGAGAAAAGTCACCCAGTCTGAGAACTGTCACCCAGTATGAGAAATGTCACGCAGTCTGAGAAAAGTCACCCAGTCCGGAAAGATCACCCAGCCCGAAAAAGGTCACCCAATCCAGAAAGGTCACCAAGCCCGAAAAAGGTCAACATGCCAGGAAAAGGTCAACCAGCCCAGAAAAGGTCAACCAGCACGGAAAAGGTCATCCAGTATGGGATAGTTCAAACAGCCAGAGAAAGGTCACCCAGTCTGAGAAAAGTCACCCAGTCTGAGAAAAGTCACCGTGTCCGAGAATACTCACCCAGTCTGAGAATAGTCACCCAGTCTGAGAATAGTCACCCATTCTGAGAAAAATCACCCAGTCTGAGAAAAGTCACCCAGTGCGAGCAAAGTCACTGAGTCTGAGAAAAGTCATCCAGTCGAAGAAAAGTCACCCAGTCCCAGAAAAGTCACCCAGTCCAGGCAAAGTCAGCCAGTCTGAGAATAGTCACACAGTCTGAGAAAAGTCACCCAGTGTGAGAAAAGTCAGCCAGTCTGAGAAAAGTCACCCAGTCTGAGATTAGTCACCCTGTCTGAGAAAAGTCAACCAGTCTGAGAAAAGACACCCAGTCTGAGAATAGACACTCGGTCTGAGAAAGGTCACACAGCCTGAGAATAATCACACAGTCTGAGAAAAGTCACCCAGTCTGAGAAACGTCACCCAGTCTGAGAAAAGTCACACAGCCTGAGAAAAGTCACCCAGTCTGAGAAAAGTCACCAAGCCTAAGAATAGTCACCCAGTCTGAGAAATATCACCCAGTCCGAGAAAAGTCACACAGTCTGAGAAAAGTCACCCAGTCTGTGAATAGTCACCCGGTCATGGAATAGTCACTCAGTCTGAGAATAGTCACCCAGTATGAGAAAAGTTACCAAGTCTGAGAAAAGACACCCAGTCTGAGAATAGTCACCCATTCTGAGAATAGTGACCCAGTCTGAGAAAAGTCACACAGCCTGAGAAAAGTCAGCCAGTCTGAGAAAAGTCACCCCGTCTGAGAATAGTCACCCAGTCTGAGAATAGTCACCCAGTATGAGAAAAGTCAGCCAGCCTGAGAAATGTCACCCAGTCTGAGAAAAGTCACCCAGTCTCAGAATAATCACCCAGCCTGAGAAAGCTCACACAGCCTGAGAAAAGTCACCCAGCCTGAGAAAATTCGCCCAGTCTGAGAAATGTCACCCAGTCTGAGAAATTTCACCCAGTCTGAGAAAAGTCACCCAGTCCGGAAAGGTCACCCAGCCCGAAAAATGCCACCCAATCCAGAAAGATCACCAAGCCCGAGAAAGATCAACCAGCCAAGAAAAGTTCAAACAGCCCGAAAAAAGTCAACGAGCCCTGAAAAGGTCACCCAGTATGGGATAGTTCAAACAGCCAGAGAAAAGTCACCCAGTCTGAGAAAAGTCACTCAGTCTGAGAAAAGTAACCCAGTCTGAGAATAATCAGCCAGTCTGAGAATAGTCACCCGGTCTGAGAAAAGTCAACCAGTCTGAGAAAAGTCACCCAGTCTGAGAATAGTCAACCAGTCTGAGAAAAGTCAAGCAGTCCCAGAAAAGTCACCTAGTCCAGGCAAAGTCAGCCAGTCTGAGAAAAGTGACCCAGTCTGAGAAAAGACACCCAGTCTGAGAATAGTCACCCTGTCTGAGAATGGTCACCCAGTCTGAGAATAGTCATCCTGTCTGAGAATAGTCACCCAGTCTGAGAATAGTCACCCAGTCTGAGAAAATTCACACTGTCTGAGAAAAGTCACCCAGCCTGAGACACGTCACCCTGTCTGAGAAAAGTCACCCTGTCTGAGAATAGTCACCCTGTCTGAGAAAAGTCACCCAGTTAAAGAAAAGTCACCCAGTCCCAGAAAAGTCACCCAGTCAGGAAAGGTCACCCAGCCCGAAAAATGCCAAACAATCCAGAAAGGTCATCAAGCCCGAAAAAGATCAACCAGCCAAGAAAGGGTCAAACAGCCCGAAAAAGGTCAACAAGCCCTGAAAAGGTCACCCAGTATGGGATAGTTCAAACAGCCAGAGAAAAGTCACCTAGTCTGAGAAAAGTCACCCAGTCTGAGAAAAGTCAACCAGGCTGAGAAAAGTCACCCCGTCTGAGAAAAGTCAACCAGGCTGAGAAAAGTCACCCAGTCTGAGAAAAGTCAACCAGGCTGAGAAAAGTCACCCAGTCTGAGAAAAGTCAACCAGGCTGAGAAAGGTCACCCAGTCTGAGAATAGTCAACGAGTCTGAGAAAAGTCACGCAGTCCCAGAAAAGTCACCTAGTCCAGGCAAAGTCAGCCAGTCTGAGAAAAGTGACCCAGTCTGAGAAAAGACACCCAGTCTGAGAATAGTCACCTGGTCTGAGAATGGTCACCCAATCTGAGAATAGTCACCCTGTCTGAGAACATGAACCCAGAGAATAGTCACCCAGTCTGAGAAAAGTCACACAGCCTGAGAAAAGTCAGCCAGTCTGAGAAAAGTCACCCCGTCTGAGAATAGTCACCCAGTCTGAGAATAGTCACCCAGTCTGAGAAAAGTCACACTGTCGGAGAAAAGTCACCCAGTCCCAGAAAAATCACCCAGTCCAGGCAAAGTCACCCAGTCTGAGAAAAGTCACTCAGTCTGAAAAAAGTCACCCATTCTGAGTAAGATCACACAGTCTGAGAAATATCACCCTGTCCGAGAAAAGTCACTCAGTCTGAGAACAGTCACCCAGTCTGAGAAAAGTCAACGTCTCTGAGAAAAGTCACCCAGTCTGAGAATAGTCACTCTGTCTGAGAATAGTCACCCTGTCTAGGAAATGTCACCCAGTCTGAGATTAGTCACCCAGTCTGAGAAATGTCACCCAGTCTGTGAATAGTCACCCAGTCTGAGAATATTCACCCACTCTGAGAATAGTCACCCAGTCTGAGAAAAGTCACACAGTCTGAGAAAAGACACCCAGTCCAGGCAAAGTCACCCAGTCTGAGAATAGTCACCCAGTCTGAGAATAGTAACCCTGTCTGAGAAAAGACACCCTCTCTGAGAATTGTCACCGAAGTCTGAGAAAAGTCACCCAATCTGAGAATAGTCACCCAGTCTTAGAAAAGTCACACAGCCTGAGAAATGTCACCCAGTCTGAGAATAGTCACCCAGTCCAAGATATATCACTCAGACCGAGAAAAGTCACCCAGTCCGAGAAAATTCACCCAGTCTGCGAAAAGTCACCCAGTCTGAGAAAAGTCACCCTGTCTGAGAAAAGTCACCCTGTCTGAGAAAAGTCACCCAGTCCAAGAAAAGTCACCCAGTCCCAGAAAAGTCACCCAGTCCAGGCAAAATCACCCAGTCTGAGAAAAGTCACTCAGTGTGAGAATAGTCACCCGGGCTGAGAATAGTCACCCAGTCTGAGAATAGTCACCCAGTCAGAGAAAAGTCACCCATTCTGAGAAAAGTCACCCAGTCTGTGAAAAGTCACACAGCCTGAGAAAATTCAGCCAGTCTGAGAAAAGTCACCCTGTCTGAGAAAAGTCACCCAGTCTGAGAATAGTCACCCAGTCTGAGAAAAGTCACACAGCCTGAGAAAAGTCACCCAGTCTGAGAATAGTCACCCAGTCTGAGAAAAGTCACCCAGTCTGAGAATAGTTAACCCGTCGGAGAAAAGTAACCCTGTCCGAGAATAGTCACCCAGATGAGAAAAGTCACCCAGTCTGAGAAAAGTCACCCAGTCTGAGAAAAGTCACACAGTCTGAGAATAGTCACCCGGTCTGAGAAAAGTCACCCAGTGTGAGAAAAGTCAGCCAGTCTGAGAAAAGTCACCCAGTCTGAGATTAGTCATCCAGTCTGAGAAAAGTCACACAGCCTGAGAAAAGTCCGACAGTCTGAGAATAGTCACCCAGTCCGAGAAACGTCACCCAGTCTGTGAATAGTCACCCAGTCTGAGAATATTCACCCACTCTGAGAATAGTCACCCAGTCGGAGAAAAGTCACACAGCCTGAGAAAAGACACCCAGTCCAGGCAAAGTCACCCAGTCTGTGAATAGTCACCCAGTCTGAGAATAGTAACCCTGTCTGAGAAAAGACACCCTCTCTGAGAATTGTCACCCAGTCTGAGAAAAGTCACCCAATCTGAGAATAGTCACCCAGTCTGAGAAAAGTCACACAGCCTGAGGAAAGACACCCAGTCCGAGAATAGTCCCCCAGTCTGAGAAAAGTCACCCAGTCTGAGAAAAGTCACCCAGTCCGAGCAAAGTCACTCAGTCTGAGAAAAGTGATCCAGTTGAAGAAAAGTCACCCAGTCCCAGAAAAGTCACCCAGTCCAGGCAAAGTCAGCCAGTCTGAGAATAGTCACACAGTCTGAGAAAAGTCACCCAGTGTGAGAATTGTAACCCTGTCTGACAAAAGACACCCTCTCTGAGAATTGTCACTCAGTCTGAGAAAAGTCACCCAATCTGAGAATAGTCACCCAGTCTGAGGAAGTCACACAGCCTGACAAATGTCACCCAGTCCGAGAATAGTCACCCAGTCCGAGATATATCACTCAGACCGAGTAAAGTCACACAGTCTAAGAAAAGTCCCCCATTCCGAGAAAATTCACCCAGTCTGCGAAAAGTCACCCAGTCTGAGAAAAGTCACCCAGTCTGAGACACGTCACCCTGTCTGAGAAAAGTCACCCAGTCCAAGAAAAGTCACCCAGTCACAGAAAAGTCACCCAGTCCAGGCAAAGTCACCCAGTCTGAGAATAGTCACCCAGTCTGAGAGAAGTCACCCAGCCTGAGAAAAGTCACTGAGTCTGAGAAAAGTCACCCAGTCTGAGAATAGTCAGCCAGTCTGAGAAAAGTCACCCAGTCAGGGAAAAGTCGCCCAGTCTGAGAATAGTCACCAGTCTGAGAATAGTCACCCTGTCTGAGAAATGTCACCTAGTCTGAGAAAAGTCACCCAGTCTGAGAACTGTCACCCAGTATGAGAAATGTCACGCAGTCTGAGAAAAGTCACCCAGTCCGGAAAGATCACCCAGCCCGAAAAAGGTCACCCAATCCAGAAAGGTCACCAAGCCCGAAAAAGGTCAACATGCCAGGAAAAGGTCAACCAGCCCAGAAAAGGTCAACCAGCACGGAAAAGGTCATCCAGTATGGGATAGTTCAAACAGCCAGAGAAAGGTCACCCAGTCTGAGAAAAGTCACCCAGTCTGAGAAAAGTCACCGTGTCCGAGAATACTCACCCAGTCTGAGAATAGTCACCCAGTCTGAGAATAGTCACCCATTCTGAGAAAAATCACCCAGTCTGAGAAAAGTCACCCAGTGCGAGCAAAGTCACTGAGTCTGAGAAAAGTCATCCAGTCGAAGAAAAGTCACCCAGTCCCAGAAAAGTCACCCAGTCCAGGCAAAGTCAGCCAGTCTGAGAATAGTCACACAGTCTGAGAAAAGTCACCCAGTGTGAGAAAAGTCAGCCAGTCTGAGAAAAGTCACCCAGTCTGAGATTAGTCACCCTGTCTGAGAAAAGTCAACCAGTCTGAGAAAAGACACCCAGTCTGAGAATAGACACTCGGTCTGAGAAAGGTCACACAGCCTGAGAATAATCACACAGTCTGAGAAAAGTCACCCAGTCTGAGAAACGTCACCCAGTCTGAGAAAAGTCACACAGCCTGAGAAAAGTCACCCAGTCTGAGAAAAGTCACCAAGCCTAAGAATAGTCACCCAGTCTGAGAAATATCACCCAGTCCGAGAAAAGTCACACAGTCTGAGAAAAGTCACCCAGTCTGTGAATAGTCACCCGGTCATGGAATAGTCACTCAGTCTGAGAATAGTCACCCAGTATGAGAAAAGTTACCAAGTCTGAGAAAAGACACCCAGTCTGAGAATAGTCACCCATTCTGAGAATAGTGACCCAGTCTGAGAAAAGTCACACAGCCTGAGAAAAGTCAGCCAGTCTGAGAAAAGTCACCCCGTCTGAGAATAGTCACCCAGTCTGAGAATAGTCACCCAGTATGAGAAAAGTCAGCCAGCCTGAGAAATGTCACCCAGTCTGAGAAAAGTCACCCAGTCTCAGAATAATCACCCAGCCTGAGAAAGCTCACACAGCCTGAGAAAAGTCACCCAGCCTGAGAAAATTCGCCCAGTCTGAGAAATGTCACCCAGTCTGAGAAATTTCACCCAGTCTGAGAAAAGTCACCCAGTCCGGAAAGGTCACCCAGCCCGAAAAATGCCACCCAATCCAGAAAGATCACCAAGCCCGAGAAAGATCAACCAGCCAAGAAAAGTTCAAACAGCCCGAAAAAAGTCAACGAGCCCTGAAAAGGTCACCCAGTATGGGATAGTTCAAACAGCCAGAGAAAAGTCACCCAGTCTGAGAAAAGTCACTCAGTCTGAGAAAAGTAACCCAGTCTGAGAATAATCAGCCAGTCTGAGAATAGTCACCCGGTCTGAGAAAAGTCAACCAGTCTGAGAAAAGTCACCCAGTCTGAGAATAGTCAACCAGTCTGAGAAAAGTCAAGCAGTCCCAGAAAAGTCACCTAGTCCAGGCAAAGTCAGCCAGTCTGAGAAAAGTGACCCAGTCTGAGAAAAGACACCCAGTCTGAGAATAGTCACCCTGTCTGAGAATGGTCACCCAGTCTGAGAATAGTCATCCTGTCTGAGAATAGTCACCCAGTCTGAGAATAGTCACCCAGTCTGAGAAAATTCACACTGTCTGAGAAAAGTCACCCAGCCTGAGACACGTCACCCTGTCTGAGAAAAGTCACCCTGTCTGAGAATAGTCACCCTGTCTGAGAAAAGTCACCCAGTTAAAGAAAAGTCACCCAGTCCCAGAAAAGTCACCCAGTCAGGAAAGGTCACCCAGCCCGAAAAATGCCAAACAATCCAGAAAGGTCATCAAGCCCGAAAAAGATCAACCAGCCAAGAAAGGGTCAAACAGCCCGAAAAAGGTCAACAAGCCCTGAAAAGGTCACCCAGTATGGGATAGTTCAAACAGCCAGAGAAAAGTCACCTAGTCTGAGAAAAGTCACCCAGTCTGAGAAAAGTCAACCAGGCTGAGAAAAGTCACCCCGTCTGAGAAAAGTCAACCAGGCTGAGAAAAGTCACCCAGTCTGAGAAAAGTCAACCAGGCTGAGAAAAGTCACCCAGTCTGAGAAAAGTCAACCAGGCTGAGAAAGGTCACCCAGTCTGAGAATAGTCAACGAGTCTGAGAAAAGTCACGCAGTCCCAGAAAAGTCACCTAGTCCAGGCAAAGTCAGCCAGTCTGAGAAAAGTGACCCAGTCTGAGAAAAGACACCCAGTCTGAGAATAGTCACCTGGTCTGAGAATGGTCACCCAATCTGAGAATAGTCACCCTGTCTGAGAACATGAACCCAGAGAATAGTCACCCAGTCTGAGAAAAGTCACACAGCCTGAGAAAAGTCAGCCAGTCTGAGAAAAGTCACCCCGTCTGAGAATAGTCACCCAGTCTGAGAATAGTCACCCAGTCTGAGAAAAGTCACACTGTCGGAGAAAAGTCACCCAGTCCCAGAAAAATCACCCAGTCCAGGCAAAGTCACCCAGTCTGAGAAAAGTCACTCAGTCTGAAAAAAGTCACCCATTCTGAGTAAGATCACACAGTCTGAGAAATATCACCCTGTCCGAGAAAAGTCACTCAGTCTGAGAACAGTCACCCAGTCTGAGAAAAGTCAACGTCTCTGAGAAAAGTCACCCAGTCTGAGAATAGTCACTCTGTCTGAGAATAGTCACCCTGTCTAGGAAATGTCACCCAGTCTGAGATTAGTCACCCAGTCTGAGAAATGTCACCCAGTCTGTGAATAGTCACCCAGTCTGAGAATATTCACCCACTCTGAGAATAGTCACCCAGTCTGAGAAAAGTCACACAGTCTGAGAAAAGACACCCAGTCCAGGCAAAGTCACCCAGTCTGAGAATAGTCACCCAGTCTGAGAATAGTAACCCTGTCTGAGAAAAGACACCCTCTCTGAGAATTGTCACCGAAGTCTGAGAAAAGTCACCCAATCTGAGAATAGTCACCCAGTCTTAGAAAAGTCACACAGCCTGAGAAATGTCACCCAGTCTGAGAATAGTCACCCAGTCCAAGATATATCACTCAGACCGAGAAAAGTCACCCAGTCCGAGAAAATTCACCCAGTCTGCGAAAAGTCACCCAGTCTGAGAAAAGTCACCCTGTCTGAGAAAAGTCACCCTGTCTGAGAAAAGTCACCCAGTCCAAGAAAAGTCACCCAGTCCCAGAAAAGTCACCCAGTCCAGGCAAAATCACCCAGTCTGAGAAAAGTCACTCAGTGTGAGAATAGTCACCCGGGCTGAGAATAGTCACCCAGTCTGAGAATAGTCACCCAGTCAGAGAAAAGTCACCCATTCTGAGAAAAGTCACCCAGTCTGTGAAAAGTCACACAGCCTGAGAAAATTCAGCCAGTCTGAGAAAAGTCACCCTGTCTGAGAAAAGTCACCCAGTCTGAGAATAGTCACCCAGTCTGAGAAAAGTCACACAGCCTGAGAAAAGTCACCCAGTCTGAGAATAGTCACCCAGTCTGAGAAAAGTCACCCAGTCTGAGAATAGTTAACCCGTCGGAGAAAAGTAACCCTGTCCGAGAATAGTCACCCAGATGAGAAAAGTCACCCAGTCTGAGAAAAGTCACCCAGTCTGAGAAAAGTCACACAGTCTGAGAATAGTCACCCGGTCTGAGAAAAGTCACCCAGTGTGAGAAAAGTCAGCCAGTCTGAGAAAAGTCACCCAGTCTGAGATTAGTCATCCAGCCTGAGAAAAGTCACACAGCCTGAGAAAAGTCCGACAGTCTGAGAATAGTCACCCAGTCCGAGAAACGTCACCCAGTCTGTGAATAGTCACCCAGTCTGAGAATATTCACCCACTCTGAGAATAGTCACCCAGTCGGAGAAAAGTCACACAGCCTGAGAAAAGACACCCAGTCCAGGCAAAGTCACCCAGTCTGTGAATAGTCACCCAGTCTGAGAATAGTAACCCTGTCTGAGAAAAGACACCCTCTCTGAGAATTGTCACCCAGTCTGAGAAAAGTCACCCAATCTGAGAATAGTCACCCAGTCTGAGAAAAGTCACACAGCCTGAGGAAAGACACCCAGTCCGAGAATAGTCCCCCAGTCTGAGAAAAGTCACCCAGTCTGAGAAAAGTCACCCAGTCCGAGCAAAGTCACTCAGTCTGAGAAAAGTCATCCAGTTGAAGAAAAGTCACCCAGTCCCAGAAAAGTCACCCAGTCCAGGCAAAGTCAGCCAGTCTGAGAATAGTCACACAGTCTGAGAAAAGTCACCCAGTGTGAGAATTGTAACCCTGTCTGACAAAAGACACCCTCTCTGAGAATTGTCACTCAGTCTGAGAAAAGTCACCCAATCTGAGAATAGTCACCCAGTCTGAGGAAGTCACACAGCCTGACAAATGTCACCCAGTCCGAGAATAGTCACCCAGTCCGAGATATATCACTCAGACCGAGTAAAGTCACACAGTCTAAGAAAAGTCCCCCATTCCGAGAAAATTCACCCAGTCTGCGAAAAGTCACCCAGTCTGAGAAAAGTCACCCAGTCTGAGACACGTCACCCTGTCTGAGAAAAGTCACCCAGTCCAAGAAAAGTCACCCAGTCCCAGAAAAGTCACCCAGTCCAGGCAAAGTCACCCAGTCTGAGAATAGTCACCCAGTCTGAGAGAAGTCACCCAGCCTGAGAAAAGTCACTGAGTCTGAGAAAAGTCACCCAGTCTGAGAATAGTCAGCCAGTCTGAGAAAAGTCACCCAGTCAGGGAAAAGTCGCCCAGTCTGAGAATAGTCACCAGTCTGAGAATAGTCACCCTGTCTGAGAAATGTCACCTAGTCTGAGAAAAGTCACCCAGTCTGAGAACTGTCACCCAGTATGAGAAATGTCACGCAGTCTGAGAAAAGTCACCCAGTCCGGAAAGATCACCCAGCCCGAAAAAGGTCACCCAATCCAGAAAGGTCACCAAGCCCGAAAAAGGTCAACATGCCAGGAAAAGGTCAACCAGCCCAGAAAAGGTCAACCAGCACGGAAAAGGTCATCCAGTATGGGATAGTTCAAACAGCCAGAGAAAGGTCACCCAGTCTGAGAAAAGTCACCCAGTCTGAGAAAAGTCACCGTGTCCGAGAATACTCACCCAGTCTGAGAATAGTCACCCAGTCTGAGAATAGTCACCCATTCTGAGAAAAATCACCCAGTCTGAGAAAAGTCACCCAGTGCGAGCAAAGTCACTGAGTCTGAGAAAAGTCATCCAGTCGAAGAAAAGTCACCCAGTCCCAGAAAAGTCACCCAGTCCAGGCAAAGTCAGCCAGTCTGAGAATAGTCACACAGTCTGAGAAAAGTCACCCAGTGTGAGAAAAGTCAGCCAGTCTGAGAAAAGTCACCCAGTCTGAGATTAGTCACCCTGTCTGAGAAAAGTCAACCAGTCTGAGAAAAGACACCCAGTCTGAGAATAGACACTCGGTCTGAGAAAGGTCACACAGCCTGAGAATAATCACACAGTCTGAGAAAAGTCACCCAGTCTGAGAAACGTCACCCAGTCTGAGAAAAGTCACACAGCCTGAGAAAAGTCACCCAGTCTGAGAAAAGTCACCAAGCCTAAGAATAGTCACCCAGTCTGAGAAATATCACCCAGTCCGAGAAAAGTCACACAGTCTGAGAAAAGTCACCCAGTCTGTGAATAGTCACCCGGTCATGGAATAGTCACTCAGTCTGAGAATAGTCACCCAGTATGAGAAAAGTTACCAAGTCTGAGAAAAGACACCCAGTCTGAGAATAGTCACCCATTCTGAGAATAGTGACCCAGTCTGAGAAAAGTCACACAGCCTGAGAAAAGTCAGCCAGTCTGAGAAAAGTCACCCCGTCTGAGAATAGTCACCCAGTCTGAGAATAGTCACCCAGTATGAGAAAAGTCAGCCAGCCTGAGAAATGTCACCCAGTCTGAGAAAAGTCACCCAGTCTCAGAATAATCACCCAGCCTGAGAAAGCTCACACAGTCTGAGAAAAGTCACCCAGCCTGAGAAAATTCGCCCAGTCTGAGAAATGTCACCCAGTCTGAGAAATTTCACCCAGTCTGAGAAAAGTCACCCAGTCCGGAAAGGTCACCCAGCCCGAAAAATGCCACCCAATCCAGAAAGATCACCAAGCCCGAGAAAGATCAACCAGCCAAGAAAAGTTCAAACAGCCCGAAAAAAGTCAACGAGCCCTGAAAAGGTCACCCAGTATGGGATAGTTCAAACAGCCAGAGAAAAGTCACCCAGTCTGAGAAAAGTCACTCAGTCTGAGAAAAGTAACCCAGTCTGAGAATAATCAGCCAGTCTGAGAATAGTCACCCGGTCTGAGAAAAGTCAACCAGTCTGAGAAAAGTCACCCAGTCTGAGAATAGTCAACCAGTCTGAGAAAAGTCAAGCAGTCCCAGAAAAGTCACCTAGTCCAGGCAAAGTCAGCCAGTCTGAGAAAAGTGACCCAGTCTGAGAAAAGACACCCAGTCTGAGAATAGTCACCCTGTCTGAGAATGGTCACCCAGTCTGAGAATAGTCATCCTGTCTGAGAATAGTCACCCAGTCTGAGAATAGTCACCCAGTCTGAGAAAATTCACACTGTCTGAGAAAAGTCACCCAGCCTGAGACACGTCACCCTGTCTGAGAAAAGTCACCCTGTCTGAGAATAGTCACCCTGTCTGAGAAAAGTCACCCAGTTAAAGAAAAGTCACCCAGTCCCAGAAAAGTCACCCAGTCAGGAAAGGTCACCCAGCCCGAAAAATGCCAAACAATCCAGAAAGGTCATCAAGCCCGAAAAAGATCAACCAGCCAAGAAAGGGTCAAACAGCCCGAAAAAGGTCAACAAGCCCTGAAAAGGTCACCCAGTATGGGATAGTTCAAACAGCCAGAGAAAAGTCACCTAGTCTGAGAAAAGTCACCCAGTCTGAGAAAAGTCAACCAGGCTGAGAAAAGTCACCCCGTCTGAGAAAAGTCAACCAGGCTGAGAAAAGTCACCCAGTCTGAGAAAAGTCAACCAGGCTGAGAAAAGTCACCCAGTCTGAGAAAAGTCAACCAGGCTGAGAAAGGTCACCCAGTCTGAGAATAGTCAACGAGTCTGAGAAAAGTCACGCAGTCCCAGAAAAGTCACCTAGTCCAGGCAAAGTCAGCCAGTCTGAGAAAAGTGACCCAGTCTGAGAAAAGACACCCAGTCTGAGAATAGTCACCTGGTCTGAGAATGGTCACCCAATCTGAGAATAGTCACCCTGTCTGAGAACATGAACCCAGAGAATAGTCACCCAGTCTGAGAAAAGTCACACAGCCTGAGAAAAGTCAGCCAGTCTGAGAAAAGTCACCCCGTCTGAGAATAATCACCCAGTCTGAGAATAGTCACCCAGTCTGAGAAAAGTCACACTGTCGGAGAAAAGTCACCCAGTCCCAGAAAAATCACCCAGTCCAGGCAAAGTCACCCAGTCTGAGAAAAGTCACTCAGTCTGAAAAAAGTCACCCATTCTGAGTAAGATCACACAGTCTGAGAAATATCACCCTGTCCGAGAAAAGTCACTCAGTCTGAGAACAGTCACCCAGTCTGAGAAAAGTCAACGTCTCTGAGAAAAGTCACCCAGTCTGAGAATAGTCACTCTGTCTGAGAATAGTCACCCTGTCTAGGAAATGTCACCCAGTCTGAGATTAGTCACCCAGTCTGAGAAATGTCACCCAGTCTGTGAATAGTCACCCAGTCTGAGAATATTCACCCACTCTGAGAATAGTCACCCAGTCTGAGAAAAGTCACACAGTCTGAGAAAAGACACCCAGTCCAGGCAAAGTCACCCAGTCTGAGAATAGTCACCCAGTCTGAGAATAGTAACCCTGTCTGAGAAAAGACACCCTCTCTGAGAATTGTCACCGAAGTCTGAGAAAAGTCACCCAATCTGAGAATAGTCACCCAGTCTTAGAAAAGTCACACAGCCTGAGAAATGTCACCCAGTCTGAGAATAGTCACCCAGTCCAAGATATATCACTCAGACCGAGAAAAGTCACCCAGTCCGAGAAAATTCACCCAGTCTGCGAAAAGTCACCCAGTCTGAGAAAAGTCACCCTGTCTGAGAAAAGTCACCCTGTCTGAGAAAAGTCACCCAGTCCAAGAAAAGTCACCCAGTCCCAGAAAAGTCACCCAGTCCAGGCAAAATCACCCAGTCTGAGAAAAGTCACTCAGTGTGAGAATAGTCACCCGGGCTGAGAATAGTCACCCAGTCTGAGAATAGTCACCCAGTCAGAGAAAAGTCACCCATTCTGAGAAAAGTCACCCAGTCTGTGAAAAGTCACACAGCCTGAGAAAATTCAGCCAGTCTGAGAAAAGTCACCCTGTCTGAGAAAAGTCACCCAGTCTGAGAATAGTCACCCAGTCTGAGAAAAGTCACACAGCCTGAGAAAAGTCACCCAGTCTGAGAATAGTCACCCAGTCTGAGAAAAGTCACCCAGTCTGAGAATAGTTAACCCGTCGGAGAAAAGTAACCCTGTCCGAGAATAGTCACCCAGATGAGAAAAGTCACCCAGTCTGAGAAAAGTCACCCAGTCTGAGAAAAGTCACACAGTCTGAGAATAGTCACCCGGTCTGAGAAAAGTCACCCAGTGTGAGAAAAGTCAGCCAGTCTGAGAAAAGTCACCCAGTCTGAGATTAGTCATCCAGTCTGAGAAAAGTCACACAGCCTGAGAAAAGTCCGACAGTCTGAGAATAGTCACCCAGTCCGAGAAACGTCACCCAGTCTGTGAATAGTCACCCAGTCTGAGAATATTCACCCACTCTGAGAATAGTCACCCAGTCGGAGAAAAGTCACACAGCCTGAGAAAAGACACCCAGTCCAGGCAAAGTCACCCAGTCTGTGAATAGTCACCCAGTCTGAGAATAGTAACCCTGTCTGAGAAAAGACACCCTCTCTGAGAATTGTCACCCAGTCTGAGAAAAGTCACCCAATCTGAGAATAGTCACCCAGTCTGAGAAAAGTCACACAGCCTGAGGAAAGACACCCAGTCCGAGAATAGTCCCCCAGTCTGAGAAAAGTCACCCAGTCTGAGAAAAGTCACCCAGTCCGAGCAAAGTCACTCAGTCTGAGAAAAGTCATCCAGTTGAAGAAAAGTCACCCAGTCCCAGAAAAGTCACCCAGTCCAGGCAAAGTCAGCCAGTCTGAGAATAGTCACACAGTCTGAGAAAAGTCACCCAGTGTGAGAATTGTAACCCTGTCTGACAAAAGACACCCTCTCTGAGAATTGTCACTCAGTCTGAGAAAAGTCACCCAATCTGAGAATAGTCACCCAGTCTGAGGAAGTCACACAGCCTGACAAATGTCACCCAGTCCGAGAATAGTCACCCAGTCCGAGATATATCACTCAGACCGAGTAAAGTCACACAGTCTAAGAAAAGTCCCCCATTCCGAGAAAATTCACCCAGTCTGCGAAAAGTCACCCAGTCTGAGAAAAGTCACCCAGTCTGAGACACGTCACCCTGTCTGAGAAAAGTCACCCAGTCCAAGAAAAGTCACCCAGTCACAGAAAAGTCACCCAGTCCAGGCAAAGTCACCCAGTCTGAGAATAGTCACCCAGTCTGAGAGAAGTCACCCAGCCTGAGAAAAGTCACTGAGTCTGAGAAAAGTCACCCAGTCTGAGAATAGTCAGCCAGTCTGAGAAAAGTCACCCAGTCAGGGAAAAGTCGCCCAGTCTGAGAATAGTCACCAGTCTGAGAATAGTCACCCTGTCTGAGAAATGTCACCTAGTCTGAGAAAAGTCACCCAGTCTGAGAACTGTCACCCAGTATGAGAAATGTCACGCAGTCTGAGAAAAGTCACCCAGTCCGGAAAGGTCACCCAGCCCGAAAAAGGTCACCCAATCCAGAAAGGTCACCAAGCCCGAAAAAGGTCAACATGCCAGGAAAAGGTCAACCAGCCCAGAAAAGGTCAACCAGCACGGAAAAGGTCATCCAGTATGGGATAGTTCAAACAGCCAGAGAAAGGTCACCCAGTCTGAGAAAAGTCACCCAGTCTGAGAAAAGTCACCGTGTCCGAGAATACTCACCCAGTCTGAGAATAGTCACCCAGTCTGAGAATAGTCACCCATTCTGAGAAAAATCACCCAGTCTGAGAAAAGTCACCCAGTGCGAGCAAAGTCACTGAGTCTGAGAAAAGTCATCCAGTCGAAGAAAAGTCACCCAGTCCCAGAAAAGTCACCCAGTCCAGGCAAAGTCAGCCAGTCTGAGAATAGTCACACAGTCTGAGAAAAGTCACCCAGTGTGAGAAAAGTCAGCCAGTCTGAGAAAAGTCACCCAGTCTGAGATTAGTCACCCTGTCTGAGAAAAGTCAACCAGTCTGAGAAAAGACACCCAGTCTGAGAATAGACACTCGGTCTGAGAAAGGTCACACAGCCTGAGAATAATCACACAGTCTGAGAAAAGTCACCCAGTCTGAGAAACGTCACCCAGTCTGAGAAAAGTCACACAGCCTGAGAAAAGTCACCCAGTCTGAGAAAAGTCACCAAGCCTAAGAATAGTCACCCAGTCTGAGAAATATCACCCAGTCCGAGAAAAGTCACACAGTCTGAGAAAAGTCACCCAGTCTGTGAATAGTCACCCGGTCATGGAATAGTCACTCAGTCTGAGAATAGTCACCCAGTATGAGAAAAGTTACCAAGTCTGAGAAAAGACACCCAGTCTGAGAATAGTCACCCATTCTGAGAATAGTGACCCAGTCTGAGAAAAGTCACACAGCCTGAGAAAAGTCAGCCAGTCTGAGAAAAGTCACCCCGTCTGAGAATAGTCACCCAGTCTGAGAATAGTCACCCAGTATGAGAAAAGTCAGCCTGCCTGAGAATAGTCACCCAGTCTGAGAAAAGTCACCCAGTCCGAGAAATATCACCCGGTCCGAGAAAAGTCACCCAGTCTGAGAAAAGTCACCCTGTCTGAGAAAAGTCACCCAGTCTGTGAAAAGACACCCAGTCTGAGAATAGACACTCAGTCTGAGAAAGGTCACACAGCCTGAGAATAATCACACAGTCTGAGAAAAGTCACCCAGTCTGAGAAACATCACCCAGTCTGAGAAAAGTCACACAGCCTGAGAAAAGTCACCCAGTCTGAGAAAAGTCACCAAGCCTAAGAATAGTCACCCAGTCTGAGAAATACCACCCAGTCTGAGAAAAGTCACACAGTCTGAGAAAAGTCACCCTGTCTGAGAAAAGTCACACAGCCTGAGAAAAGTCATCAAGTCTGAGAATAGTTACCCAGTCTGAGAAATATCACCCAGTCCGAGAAAAGTCACTCAATCTGAGAAAATTCACCCAGTCTGAGAAAAGTCACCCTGTCTGAGAAAAGTCACACAGCCTGAGAAAAGTCACAGCCTGAGAAAAGTCACACAGCCTGAGAAAAGTCACTCAGTCTGAGAAACGTCACTCAGTCTGAGAAACGTCACCCTGTCGGGGAAAAGTCACCCAGCCTGAGAAAAGTCAGCCTGTCTGAGAAAAGTCACCCAGTCTGAGAAAAGTCAGCCTGTCTGAGAAAAGTCACCCAGTCTGAGAAAAGTCACACAGCCTGAGAAAAGTCACTCAGTCTGAGAAACGTCACTCAGTCTGAGAAACGTCACCCTGTCTGGGAAAAATCACCCAGTCTGAGAAATTCACCCAGTCTGAGAAAAGTCACCCAGTCTGAGAATAGTCAACCAGTCTGAGAAAAGTCACACAGCCTGAGAAAAGTCAGCCAGTCCGAGAATAGTCACCCAGTCTGAGAAATATCACTCAGTTCGATAAAAGTCACCCAGTCCGCGAAAAGTCACCCAGTCTGAGAAAAGTCACCCTGTCCGAAAAAAGTCACCCAGTCTAAGAAAAGTCACACAGTCCGAGAAAATTCACCCAGTCTGAGAAAAGTCACACAGTCTGAGAATAGTAACCCAGTCTGAGAAACGCCACCCAGTCTGAGAAAAGTCATCCTGTCTGAGAATAGTCACATTGTCTGAGAAGAGTCACCCAGTCCAAGAAACTTCACCCAGTCCCAGAAAATTCACCCAGTCTAGGCAAAGTCACCCAGTCTGAGAAAAGTCACCCAGTCTGAGAAAAGTCACCCAGTCTGAGAATAGTCACCCAGTCTGAGAATAGTCACTTGGTCTGAGAATAGTCACCCAGTCTGAGAATAGTCACCCTGTCTGGGAAAAGTCACCCAGTCTGAGAATAGTCACACAGTCTGAGAAAAGTCACACAGCCTGAGAAAAGTCAGCCAGTCTGAGAATAGTCACCCCGTCGGAGAAAAGTCACCCTGTCCGAGAATAGTCACCCAGATGAGAAAAGTCACCCAGTCTGAGAAAAGTCACACAGCCTGAGAATAGTCACCCTGTCTGAGAAAAGTCACCCAGTGTGAGAAAAGTCAGCCAGTCTGAGAAAAGTCACCCAGTATGAGATTAGTCACCCAGTCTGAGAAAAGTCACACAGCCTGAGAAAAGTCAGACAGTCTGAGAATAGTCACCCAGTCCGAGAAACGTCACCCAGTCTGTGAATAGTCACCCAGTCTGAGAAAAGTTCCCAGTCGGAGAATATTCACCCAGTCGGAGAAAAGTCACCCACTCTGAGAATAGTCACCCAGTCTGAGAAAAGTCACACAGCCTGAGAAAAGACACCCAGTCCGAGAATAGTCCCCCAGTCTGAGAAAAGTCACCCAGTCTGAGAAAAGTCACCCAGTCCGAGCAAAGTCACTCAGTCTGAGAAAAGTCATCCAGTTGAAGAAAAGTCACCCAGTCCCAGAAAAGTCACCCAGTCCAGGCAAAGTCAGCCAGTCTGAGAATAGTCACACAGTCTGAGAAAAGTCACCCAGTGTGAGAAAAGTCAGCCAGTCTGAGAAAAGTCACCCAGTCTGAGATTAGTCACCCAGTCTGAGAAAAGTCACACAGCCTGAGAAAAGTCAGACAGTCTGAGAATAGTCACCCAGTCCGAGAAACGTCACCCAGTCTGTGAATAGTCACCCAGTCTGAGAAAAGTTCCCAGTCTGAGAATAGTCACCCAGTCGGAGAAAAGTCACCCACTCTGAGAATAGTCACCCAGTCTGAGAAAAGTCACACAGCCTGAGAAAAGACACCCAGTCCGAGAATAGTCCCCCAGTCTGAGAAAAGTCACCCAGTCTGAGAAAAGTCACCCAGTCCGAGCAAAGTCACTCAGTCTGAGAAAAGTCATCCAGTCGAAGAAAAGTCACCCAGTCCCAGAAAAGTCACCCAGTCCAGGCAAAGTCAGCCAGTCTGAGAATAGTCACACAGTCTGAGAAAAGTCACCCAGTATGAGAATTGTAACCCTGTCTGACAAAAGACACCCTCTCTGAGAATTGTCACCCAGTCTGAGAAACGTCACCCAATCTGAGAATAGTCACCCAGTCTTAGAAAAGTCACACAGCCTAAGAAAAGACACCCAGTACGAGAATAGTCCCCCAGTCTGAGAAAAGTCACCCAGTCTGAGAAAAGTCACCCAGTCCGAGCAAAGTCACACAGTCTGAGAAAAGTCATCCAGTCGAAGAAAAGTCACCCAGTCCCAGAAAAGTCACCCAGTCCAGGCAAAGTCAGCCAGTCTGAGAATAGTCACACAGTCTGAGAAAAGTCACCCAGTGTGAGAATTGTAACCCTGTCTGACAAAAGATACCCTCTCTGAGAATTGTCACCCAGTCTGAGAAAAGTCACCCAATCTGAGAATAGTCACCCAGTCTGAGAAAAGTCACACAGCCTGACAAATGTCACCCAGTCCAAGAATACTCACCCAGTCCGAGATATATCACTCAGACCGAGTAAAGTCACACAGTCTAAGAAAAGTCCCCCATTCCGAGAAAATTCACCCAGTCTGCGAAAAGTCACCCAGTCTGAGAAAAGTCACCCAGTCTGAGACACGTCACCCTGTCTGAGAAAAGTCACCCAGCCTGAGACACGTCACCCTGTCTGAGAAAAGTCACCCAGCCTGAGACAAGTCACCCTGTCTGAGAAAAGTCACCCAGTCCAAGAAAAGTCACCCAGTCCCAGAAAAGTCACCCAGTCCAGGCAAAGTCACCCAGTCTGAGAAAAGTCACCCAGTCTGAGAGAAGTCACCCAGCCTGAGAAAAGTCACTCAGTCTGAGAAAAGTCACTCAGTCTGAGAATAGTCAGCCAGTCTGAGAAAAGTCACACAGCCTGAGAAAATTCAGCCAGTCTGTGAAAAGTCACCCAAACTGAGAAAAGTCAGCCAGTCTGAGAATTGTCACCCAGTCTGAGAAAAGTCAGACAGTCTGAGAAATGTCACCCAGTCCGGAAAGGTCTCCCTGCCCGAAAAAGGGCACCCAATTCAGAATGGTCACCAAGCCCGAAAATGGTCAACCAGACCGGAAACAGTCAACCAGCCCGTAAAAGATCAACCAGCCCGGAAAAGCTCACCCAGTATGGGATAGTTCAAACAGCCACAGAAAAGTCACCCAATCTGAGAAATGTCACTCAGTCTGAGAAAAGTCACCCAGTCTGTGAATAGTCACACGGTCTGAGAATAGTCACCCAGTCTGAGAATAGTCACCCTGTCTGAGAAAAGTCACTCAGTCTGAGAAAAGTCACACAGTCTGAGAAAAATCACCCAGTCTGTGAATAGTCACCCGGTCAGAGAATAGTCACTCAGTCTGAGAATAGTCACCCAGTATGAGAAAAGTTACCAAGTCTGAGAAAAGACACCCAGTCTGAGAATAGTCACCCATTCTGAGAATAGTGACCCAGTCTGAGAAAAGTCACACAGCCTGAGAAAAGTCAGCCAGTCTGAGAAAAGTCACCCCGTCTGAGAATAGTCACCCAGTCTGAGAATAGTCACCCAGTATGAGAAAAGTCAGCCTGCCTGAGAATAGTCACCCAGTCTGAGAAAAGTCACCCAGTCCGAGAAATATCATCCGGTCCAAGAAAAGTCACCCAGTCTGACAAAAGTCACCCTGTCTGAGAAAAGTCAACCAGTCTGAGAAAAGACACCCAGTCTGAGAATAGACACTCAGTCTGAGAAAGGTCACACAGCCTGAGAGTAATCACACAGTCTGAGAAAAGTCACCCAGTCTGAGAAACGTCACCCAGTCTGAGAAAAGTCACACAGCCTGAGAAAAGTCACCCAGTCTGAGAAAAGTCACCAAGCCTAGAATAGTCACCCAGTCTGAGAAATATCACCCAGTCCGAGAAAAGTCACACAGTCTGAGAAAAGTCACCCAGTCTGTGAATAGTCACCCGGTCATGGAATAGTCACTCAGTCTGAGAATAGTCACCCAGTATGAGAAAAGTTACCAAGTCTGAGAAAAGACACCCAGTCTGAGAATAGTCACCCATTCTGAGAATAGTGACCCAGTCTGAGAAAAGTCACACAGCCTGAGAAAAGTCAGCCAGTCTGAGAAAAGTCAGCCTGCCTGAGAATAGTCACCCAGTCTGAGAAAAGTCACCCAGTCCGAGAAATATCACCCGGTCCGAGAAAAGTCACCCAGTCTGAGAAAAGTCACCCTGTCTGAGAAAAGTCACCCAGTCTGTGAAAAGACACCCAGTCTGAGAATAGACACTCAGTCTGAGAAAGGTCACACAGCCTGAGAATAATCACACAGTCTGAGAAAAGTCACCCAGTCTGAGAAACATCACCCAGTCTGAGAAAAGTCACACAGCCTGAGAAAAGTCACCCAGTCTGAGAAAAGTCACCAAGCCTAAGAATAGTCACCCAGTCTGAGAAATACCACCCAGTCTGAGAAAAGTCACACAGTCTGAGAAAAGTCACCCTGTCTGAGAAAAGTCACACAGCCTGAGAAAAGTCATCAAGTCTGAGAATAGTTACCCAGTCTGAGAAATATCACCCAGTCCGAGAAAAGTCACTCAATCTGAGAAAATTCACCCAGTCTGAGAAAAGTCACCCTGTCTGAGAAAAGTCACACAGCCTGAGAAAAGTCACACAGCCTGAGAAAAGTCACTCAGTCTGAGAAACGTCACTCAGTCTGAGAAACGTCACCCTGTCGGGGAAAAGTCACCCAGCCTGAGAAAAGTCAGCCTGTCTGAGAAAAGTCACCCAGTCTGAGAAAAGTCAGCCTGTCTGAGAAAAGTCACCCAGTCTGAGAAAAGTCACACAGCCTGAGAAAAGTCACTCAGTCTGAGAAACGTCACTCAGTCTGAGAAACGTCACCCTGTCTGGGAAAAATCACCCAGTCTGAGAAATTCACCCAGTCTGAGAAAAGTCACCCAGTCTGAGAATAGTCAACCAGTCTGAGAAAAGTCACACAGCCTGAGAAAAGTCAGCCAGTCCGAGAATAGTCACCCAGTCCGAGATATATCACTTAGACCGAGTAAAGTCACACAGTCTAAGAAAAGTCCCCCCATTCCGAGAAAATTCATCCAGTCTGCGAAAAGTCACCCAGTCTGAGAAAAGTCACCCAGTCTGAGACACGTCACCCTGTCTGAGAAAAGTCACCCAGCCTGAGACACGTCACCCTGTCTGAGAAAAGTCACCCAGCCTGAGACACGTCACCCTGTCTGAGAAAAGTCACCCAGTCCAAGAAAAGTCACCCAGTCCCAGAAAAGTCACCCAGTCCAGGCAAAGTCACCCAGTCTGAGAATAGTCACCCAGTCTGAGAGAAGTCACCCAGCCTGAGAAAAGTCACCCTGTCTGAGAAATGTCACCCAGTCCGAGAAAAGTCACACAGTCTGAGAAAAGTCACCCTGTCTGAGAAAAGTCACACAGTCTGAGAAAAGTCACACAGTCTGAGAAAAGTCACCCTGTCCAATAAAAGTCACCCAGTCTGAGAAAAGTCACCCAATCTGAGAAATGTCACCCAGTCTGAGAAAAGTCACCCAGTCTGAGAATAGTCACCCAGATGAGAAAAGTCACCCAGTCTGAGAAAAGTCACACAGCCTGAGAATAGTCACCCTGTCTGAGAAAAGTCACCCAGTGTGAGAAAAGTCAGCCAGTCTGAGAAAAGTCACCCAGTCTGAGATTAGTCACCCAGTCTGAGAAAAGTCACACAGCCTGAGAAAAGTCAGACAGTCTGAGAATAGTCACCCAGTCCGAGAAACGTCACCCAGTCTGTGAATAGTCACCCAGTCTGAGAAAAGTTCCCAGTCGGAGAATATTCACCCAGTCGGAGAAAAGTCACCCACTCTGAGAATAGTCACCCAGTCTGAGAAAGTCACACAGCCTGAGAAAAGACACCCAGTCCGAGAATAGTCCCCCAGTCTGAGAAAAGTCACCCAGTCTGAGAAAAGTCACCCAGTCCGAGCAAAGACACTCAGTCTGAGAAAAGTCATCCAGTCGAAGAAAAGTCACCCAGTCCCAGAAAAGTCACCCAGTCCAGGCAAAGTCAGCCAGTCTGAGAATAGTCACACAGTCTGAGAAAAGTCACCCAGTATGAGAATTGTAACCCTGTCTGACAAAAGACACCCTCTCTGAGAATTGTCACCCAGTCTGAGAAACGTCACCCAATCTGAGAATAGTCACCCAGTCTTAGAAAAGTCACACAGCCTAAGAAAAGACACCCAGTACGAGAATAGTCCCCCAGTCTGAGAAAAGTCACCCAGTCTGAGAAAAGTCACCCAGTCCGAGCAAAGTCACACAGTCTGAGAAAAGTCATCCAGTCGAAGAAAAGTCACCCAGTCCCAGAAAAGTCACCCAGTCCAGGCAAAGTCAGCCAGTCTGAGAATAGTCACACAGTCTGAGAAAAGTCACCCAGTGTGAGAATTGTAACCCTGTCTGACAAAAGATACCCTCTCTGAGAATTGTCACTCAGTCTGAGAAAAGTCACCCAATCTGAGAATAGTCACCCAGTCTGAGAAAAGTCACACAGCCTGACAAATGTCACCCAGTCCAAGAATACTCACCCAGTCCGAGATATATCACTCAGACCGAGTAAAGTCACACAGTCTAAGAAAAGTCCCCCATTCCGAGAAAATTCACCCAGTCTGCGAAAAGTCACCCAGTCTGAGAAAAGTCACCCAGTCTGAGACACGTCACCCTGTCTGAGAAAAGTCACCCAGCCTGAGACACGTCACCCTGTCTGAGAAAAGTCAGCCAGTCTGAGAAAAGTCACCCCGTCTGAGAATAGTCACCCAGTCTGAGAATAGTCACCCAGTATGAGAAAAGTCAGCCAGCCTGAGAAATGTCACCCAGTCTGAGAAAAGTCACCCAGTCTCAGAATAATCACCCAGCCTGAGAAAGCTCACACAGCCTGAGAAAAGTCACCCAGCCTGAGAAAATTCGCCCAGTCTGAGAAATGTCACCCAGTCTGAGAAATTTCACCCAGTCTGAGAAAAGTCACCCAGTCCGGAAAGGTCACCCAGCCCGAAAAATGCCACCCAATCCAGAAAGATCACCAAGCCCGAGAAAGATCAACCAGCCAAGAAAAGTTCAAACAGCCCGAAAAAAGTCAACGAGCCCTGAAAAGGTCACCCAGTATGGGATAGTTCAAACAGCCAGAGAAAAGTCACCCAGTCTGAGAAAAGTCACTCAGTCTGAGAAAAGTAACCCAGTCTGAGAATAATCAGCCAGTCTGAGAATAGTCACCCGGTCTGAGAAAAGTCAACCAGTCTGAGAAAAGTCACCCAGTCTGAGAATAGTAAACCAGTCTGAGAAAAGTCAAGCAGTCCCAGAAAAGTCACCTAGTCTAGGCAAAGTCAGTCAGGCTGAGAAAAGTGACCCAGTCTGAGAAAAGACACCCAGTCTGAGAATAGTCACCCTGTCTGAGAATGGTCACCCAGTCTGAGAATAGTCACCCTGTCTGAGAATAGTCACCCAGTCTGAGAAAAGTCAGCCTCTCTGAAAATAGTCACCCAGTCTGAGAAAAGTCACCCAATCTGAGAATAGTCACCCAGTCCGAGCAAAGTCACTCAGTCTGAGAAAAGTCATCCAGTCGAAGAAAAGTCACCCAGTCCCAGAAAAGTCACCCAGTCCAGGCAAAGTCAGCCAGTCTGAGAATAGTCACACAGTCTGAGAAAAGTCACCCAGTGTGAGAATTGTAACCCTGTCTGACAAAAGACACCCTCTCTGAGAATTGTCACCCAGTCTGAGAAAAGTCACCCAATCTGAGAATAGTCACCCAGTCTTAGAAAAGTCACACAGCCTGAGAAAAGACACCCAGTCTGTGAATAGTCCCCCAGTCTGAGAAAAGTCACCCAGTCTGAGAAAAGTTCCCCAGTCCGAGCAAAGTCACTCAGTCTGAGAAAAGTCATCCAGTCGAAGAAAAGTCACCCAGTCCCAGAAAAGTCACCCAGTCCAGGCAAAGTCAGCCAGTCTGAGAATAGTCACACAGTCTGAGAAAAGTCACCCAGTGTGAGAATTGTAACCCTGTCTGACAAAAGATACCCTCTCTGAGAATTGTCACCCAGTCTGAGAAAAGTGACCCAGTCTGAGAAAAGACACCCAGTCTGAGAATAGTCACCTGGTCTGAGAATGGTCACCCAATCTGAGAATAGTCACCCTGTCTGAGAACATGAACCCAGAGAATAGTCACCCAGTCTGAGAAAAGTCACACAGCCTGAGAAAAGTCAGCCAGTCTGAGAAAAGTCACCCCGTCTGAGAATAGTCACCCAGTCTGAGAATAGTCACCCAGTCTGAGAAAAGTCACACTGTCGGAGAAAAGTCACCCAGTCCCAGAAAAATCACCCAGTCCAGGCAAAGTCACCCAGTCTGAGAAAAGTCACTCAGTCTGAAAAAAGTCACCCATTCTGAGTAAGATCACACAGTCTGAGAAATATCACCCTGTCCGAGAAAAGTCACTCAGTCTGAGAACAGTCACCCAGTCTGAGAAAAGTCAACGTCTCTGAGAAAAGTCACCCAGTCTGAGAATAGTCACTCTGTCTGAGAATAGTCACCCTGTCTAGGAAATGTCACCCAGTCTGAGATTAGTCACCCAGTCTGAGAAATGTCACCCAGTCTGTGAATAGTCACCCAGTCTGAGAATATTCACCCACTCTGAGAATAGTCACCCAGTCTGAGAAAAGTCACACAGTCTGAGAAAAGACACCCAGTCCAGGCAAAGTCACCCAGTCTGAGAATAGTCACCCAGTCTGAGAATAGTAACCCTGTCTGAGAAAAGACACCCTCTCTGAGAATTGTCACCGAAGTCTGAGAAAAGTCACCCAATCTGAGAATAGTCACCCAGTCTTAGAAAAGTCACACAGCCTGAGAAATGTCACCCAGTCTGAGAATAGTCACCCAGTCCAAGATATATCACTCAGACCGAGAAAAGTCACCCAGTCCGAGAAAATTCACCCAGTCTGCGAAAAGTCACCCAGTCTGAGAAAAGTCACCCTGTCTGAGAAAAGTCACCCTGTCTGAGAAAAGTCACCCAGTCCAAGAAAAGTCACCCAGTCCCAGAAAAGTCACCCAGTCCAGGCAAAATCACCCAGTCTGAGAAAAGTCACTCAGTGTGAGAATAGTCACCCGGGCTGAGAATAGTCACCCAGTCTGAGAATAGTCACCCAGTCAGAGAAAAGTCACCCATTCTGAGAAAAGTCACCCAGTCTGTGAAAAGTCACACAGCCTGAGAAAATTCAGCCAGTCTGAGAAAAGTCACCCTGTCTGAGAAAAGTCACCCAGTCTGAGAATAGTCACCCAGTCTGAGAAAAGTCACACAGCCTGAGAAAAGTCACCCAGTCTGAGAATAGTCACCCAGTCTGAGAAAAGTCACCCAGTCTGAGAATAGTTAACCCGTCGGAGAAAATTAACCCTGTCCGAGAATAGTCACCCAGATGAGAAAAGTCACCCAGTCTGAGAAAAGTCACCCAGTCTGAGAAAAGTCACACAGTCTGAGAATAGTCACCCGGTCTGAGAAAAGTCACCCAGTGTGAGAAAAGTCAGCCAGTCTGAGAAAAGTCACCCAGTCTGAGATTAGTCATCCAGTCTGAGAAAAGTCACACAGCCTGAGAAAAGTCCGACAGTCTGAGAATAGTCACCCAGTCCGAGAAACGTCACCCAGTCTGTGAATAGTCACCCAGTCTGAGAATATTCACCCACTCTGAGAATAGTCACCCAGTCGGAGAAAAGTCACACAGCCTGAGAAAAGACACCCAGTCCAGGCAAAGTCACCCAGTCTGTGAATAGTCACCCAGTCTGAGAATAGTAACCCTGTCTGAGAAAAGACACCCTCTCTGAGAATTGTCACCCAGTCTGAGAAAAGTCACCCAATCTGAGAATAGTCACCCAGTCTGAGAAAAGTCACACAGCCTGAGGAAAGACACCCAGTCCGAGAATAGTCCCCCAGTCTGAGAAAAGTCACCCAGTCTGAGAAAAGTCACCCAGTCCGAGCAAAGTCACTCAGTCTGAGAAAAGTCATCCAGTTGAAGAAAAGTCACCCAGTCCCAGAAAAGTCACCCAGTCCAGGCAAAGTCAGCCAGTCTGAGAATAGTCACACAGTCTGAGAAAAGTCACCCAGTGTGAGAATTGTAACCCTGTCTGACAAAAGACACCCTCTCTGAGAATTGTCACTCAGTCTGAGAAAAGTCACCCAATCTGAGAATAGTCACCCAGTCTGAGGAAGTCACACAGCCTGACAAATGTCACCCAGTCCGAGAATACTCACCCAGTCCGAGATATATCACTCAGACCGAGTAAAGTCACACAGTCTAAGAAAAGTCCCCCATTCCGAGAAAATTCACCCAGTCTGCGAAAAGTCACCCAGTCTGAGAAAAGTCACCCAGTCTGAGACACGTCACCCTGTCTGAGAAAAGTCACCCAGTCCAAGAAAAGTCACCCAGTCACAGAAAAGTCACCCAGTCCAGGCAAAGTCACCCAGTCTGAGAATAGTCACCCAGTCTGAGAGAAGTCACCCAGCCTGAGAAAAGTCACTGAGTCTGAGAAAAGTCACCCAGTCTGAGAATAGTCAGCCAGTCTGAGAAAAGTCACCCAGTCAGGGAAAAGTCGCCCAGTCTGAGAATAGTCACCAGTCTGAGAATAGTCACCCAGTCTGAGAAATGTCACCTAGTCTGAGAAAAGTCACCCAGTCTGAGAACTGTCACCCAGTATGAGAAATGTCACGCAGTCTGAGAAAAGTCACCCAGTCCGGAAAGGTCACCCAGCCCGAAAAAGGTCACCCAATCCAGAAAGGTCACCAAGCCCGAAAAAGGTCAACATGCCAGGAAAAGGTCAACCAGCCCAGAAAAGGTCAACCAGCACGGAAAAGGTCATCCAGTATGGGATAGTTCAAACAGCCAGAGAAAGGTCACCCAGTCTGAGAAAAGTCACCCAGTCTGAGAAAAGTCACCGTGTCCGAGAATACTCACCCAGTCTGAGAATAGTCACCCAGTCTGAGAATAGTCACCCATTCTGAGAAAAATCACCCAGTCTGAGAAAAGTCACCCAGTGCGAGCAAAGTCACTGAGTCTGAGAAAAGTCATCCAGTCGAAGAAAAGTCACCCAGTCCCAGAAAAGTCACCCAGTCCAGGCAAAGTCAGCCAGTCTGAGAATAGTCACACAGTCTGAGAAAAGTCACCCAGTGTGAGAAAAGTCAGCCAGTCTGAGAAAAGTCACCCAGTCTGAGATTAGTCACCCTGTCTGAGAAAAGTCAACCAGTCTGAGAAAAGACACCCAGTCTGAGAATAGACACTCGGTCTGAGAAAGGTCACACAGCCTGAGAATAATCACACAGTCTGAGAAAAGTCGCCCAGTCTGAGAAACGTCACCCAGTCTGAGAAAAGTCACACAGCCTGAGAAAAGTCACCCAGTCTGAGAAAAGTCACCAAGCCTAAGAATAGTCACCCAGTCTGAGAAATATCACCCAGTCCGAGAAAAGTCACACAGTCTGAGAAAAGTCACCCAGTCTGTGAATAGTCACCCGGTCATGGAATAGTCACTCAGTCTGAGAATAGTCACCCAGTATGAGAAAAGTTACCAAGTCTGAGAAAAGACACCCAGTCTGAGAATAGTCACCCATTCTGAGAATAGTGACCCAGTCTGAGAAAAGTCACACAGCCTGAGAAAAGTCAGCCAGTCTGAGAAAAGTCACCCCGTCTGAGAATAGTCACCCAGTCTGAGAATAGTCACCCAGTATGAGAAAAGTCAGCCTGCCTGAGAATAGTCACCCAGTCTGAGAAAAGTCACCCAGTCCGAGAAATATCACCCGGTCCGAGAAAAGTCACCCAGTCTGAGAAAAGTCACCCTGTCTGAGAAAAGTCACCCAGTCTGTGAAAAGACACCCAGTCTGAGAATAGACACTCAGTCTGAGAAAGGTCACACAGCCTGAGAATAATCACACAGTCTGAGAAAAGTCACCCAGTCTGAGAAACATCACCCAGTCTGAGAAAAGTCACACAGCCTGAGAAAAGTCACCCAGTCTGAGAAAAGTCACCAAGCCTAAGAATAGTCACCCAGTCTGAGAAATACCACCCAGTCTGAGAAAAGTCACACAGTCTGAGAAAAGTCACCCTGTCTGAGAAAAGTCACACAGCCTGAGAAAAGTCATCAAGTCTGAGAATAGTTACCCAGTCTGAGAAATATCACCCAGTCCGAGAAAAGTCACTCAATCTGAGAAAATTCACCCAGTCTGAGAAAAGTCACCCTGTCTGAGAAAAGTCACACAGCCTGAGAAAAGTCACACAGCCTGAGAAAAGTCACTCAGTCTGAGAAACGTCACTCAGTCTGAGAAACGTCACCCTGTCGGGGAAAAGTCACCCAGCCTGAGAAAAGTCAGCCTGTCTGAGAAAAGTCACCCAGTCTGAGAAAAGTCAGCCTGTCTGAGAAAAGTCACCCAGTCTGAGAAAAGTCACACAGCCTGAGAAAAGTCACTCAGTCTGAGAAACGTCACTCAGTCTGAGAAACGTCACCCTGTCTGGGAAAAATCACCCAGTCTGAGAAATTCACCCAGTCTGAGAAAAGTCACCCAGTCTGAGAATAGTCAACCAGTCTGAGAAAAGTCACACAGCCTGAGAAAAGTCAGCCAGTCCGAGAATAGACACCCAGTCTGAGAAATATCACTCAGTTCGATAAAAGTCACCCAGTCCGCGAAAAGTCACCCAGTCTGAGAAAAGTCACACAGTCTGAGAATAGTAACCCAGTCTGAGAAACGCCACCCAGTCTGAGAAAAGTCATCCTGTCTGAGAATAGTCACATTGTCTGAGAAGAGTCACCCAGTCCAAGAAACTTCACCCAGTCCCAGTAAATTCACCCAGTCTAGGCAAAGTCACCCAGTCTGAGAAAAGTCACCCAGTCTGATAAAAGTCACCCAGTCTGAGAATAGTCACCCAGTCTGAGAATAGTCACTTGGTCTGAGAATAGTCACCCAGTCTGAGAATAGTCACCCTGTCTGGGAAAAGTCACCCAGTCTGAGAATAGTCACACAGTCTGAGAAAAGTCACACAGCCTGAGAAAAGTCAGCCAGTCTGAGAATAGTCACCCCGTCGGAGAAAAGTCACCCTGTCCGAGAATAGTCACCCAGATGAGAAAAGTCACCCAGTCTGAGAAAAGTCACACAGCCTGAGAATAGTCACCCTGTCTGAGAAAAGTCACCCAGTGTGAGAAAAGTCAGCCAGTCTGAGAAAAGTCACCCAGTCTGAGATTAGTCACCCAGTCTGAGAAAAGTCACACAGCCTGAGAAAAGTCAGACAGTCTGAGAATAGTCACCCAGTCCGAGAAACGTCACCCAGTCTGTGAATAGTCACCCAGTCTGAGAAAAGTTCCCAGTCGGAGAATATTCACCCAGTCGGAGAAAAGTCACCCACTCTGAGAATAGTCACCCAGTCTGAGAAAAGTCACACAGCCTGAGAAAAGACACCCAGTCCGAGAATAGTCCCCCAGTCTGAGAAAAGTCACCCAGTCTGAGAAAAGTCACCCAGTCCGAGCAAAGTCACTCAGTCTGAGAAAAGTCATCCAGTCGAAGAAAAGTCACCCAGTCCCAGAAAAGTCACCCAGTCCAGGCAAAGTCAGCCAGTCTGAGAATAGTCACACAGTCTGAGAAAAGTCACCCAGTGTGAGAAAAGTCAGCCAGTCTGAGAAAAGTCACCCAGTCTGAGATTAGTCACCCAGTCTGAGAAAAGTCACACAGCCTGAGAAAAGTCAGACAGTCTGAGAATAGTCACCCAGTCCGAGAAACGTCACCCAGTCTGTGAATAGTCACCCAGTCTGAGAAAAGTTCCCAGTCTGAGAATAGTCACCCAGTCGGAGAAAAGTCACCCACTCTGAGAATAGTCACCCAGTCTGAGAAAAGTCACACAGCCTGAGAAAAGACACCCAGTCCGAGAATAGTCCCCTAGTCTGAGAAAAGTCACCCAGTCTGAGAAAAGTCACCCAGTCCGAGCAAAGTCACTCAGTCTGAGAAAAGTCATCCAGTCGAAGAAAAGTCACCCAGTCCCAGAAAAGTCACCCAGTCCAGGCAAAGTCAGCCAGTCTGAGAATAGTCACACAGTCTGAGAAAAGTCACCCAGTATGAGAATTGTAACCCTGTCTGACAAAAGACACCCTCTCTGAGAATTGTCACCCAGTCTGAGAAACGTCACCCAATCTGAGAATAGTCACCCAGTCTTAGAAAAGTCACACAGCCTAAGAAAAGACACCCAGTACGAGAATAGTCCCCCAGTCTGAGAAAAGTCACCCAGTCTGAGAAAAGTCACCCAGTCCGAGCAAAGTCACACAGTCTGAGAAAAGTCATCCAGTCGAAGAAAAGTCACCCAGTCCCAGAAAAGTCACCCAGTCCAGGCAAAGTCAGCCAGTCTGAGAATAGTCACACAGTCTGAGAAAAGTCACCCAGTGTGAGAATTGTAACCCTGTCTGACAAAAGATACCCTCTCTGAGAATTGTCACCCAGTCTGAGAAAAGTCACCCAATCTGAGAATAGTCACCCAGTCTGAGAAAAGTCACACAGCCTGACAAATGTCACCCAGTCCAAGAATACTCACCCAGTCCGAGATATATCACTCAGACCGAGTAAAGTCACACAGTCTAAGAAAAGTCCCCCATTCCGAGAAAATTCACCCAGTCTGCGAAAAGTCACCCAGTCTGAGAAAAGTCACCCAGTCTGAGACACGTCACCCTGTCTGAGAAAAGTCACCCAGCCTGAGACACGTCACCCTGTCTGAGAAAAGTCACCCAGCCTGAGACAAGTCACCCTGTCTGAGAAAAGTCACCCAGTCCAAGAAAAGTCACCCAGTCCCAGAAAAGTCACCCAGTCCAGGCAAAGTCACCCAGTCTGAGAAAAGTCACCCAGTCTGAGAGAAGTCACCCAGCCTGAGAAAAGTCACCCAGTCTGAGAAAAGTCAGCCAGTCTGAGAATTGTCACCCAGTCTGAGAAAAGTCAGACAGTCTGAGAAATGTCACCCAGTCCGGAAAGGTCTCCCTGCCCGAAAAAGGGCACCCAATTCAGAATGGTCACCAAGCCCGAAAATGGTCAACCAGACCGGAAACAGTCAACCAGCCCGTAAAAGATCAACCAGCCCGGAAAAGCTCACCCAGTATGGGATAGTTCAAACAGCCACAGAAAAGTCACCCAATCTGAGAAATGTCACTCAGTCTGAGAAAAGTCACCCAGTCTGTGAATAGTCACACGGTCTGAGAATAGTCACCCAGTCTGAGAATAGTCACCCTGTCTGAGAAAAGTCACTCAGTCTGAGAAAAGTCACACAGTCTGAGAAAAATCACCCAGTCTGTGAATAGTCACCCGGTCAGAGAATAGTCACTCAGTCTGAGAATAGTCACCCAGTATGAGAAAAGTTACCAAGTCTGAGAAAAGACACCCAGTCTGAGAATAGTCACCCATTCTGAGAATAGTGACCCAGTCTGAGAAAAGTCACACAGCCTGAGAAAAGT
This sequence comes from Carcharodon carcharias, assembly GCF_017639515.1. Lineage (NCBI taxonomy): Eukaryota > Metazoa > Chordata > Chondrichthyes > Lamniformes > Lamnidae > Carcharodon > Carcharodon carcharias. The sequence continues at coordinate 23,935,136 of NC_054488.1, forward strand.
CAGCCAGTCTGAGAAAAGTCACCCCGTCTGAGAATAGTCACCCAGTCTGAGAATAGTCACCCAGTATGAGAAAAGTCAGCCTGCCTGAGAATAGTCACCCAGTCTGAGAAAAGTCACCCAGTCCGAGAAATATCATCCGGTCCAAGAAAAGTCACCCAGTCTGACAAAAGTCACCCTGTCTGAGAAAAGTCAACCAGTCTGAGAAAAGACACCCAGTCTGAGAATAGACACTCAGTCTGAGAAAGGTCACACAGCCTGAGAGTAATCACACAGTCTGAGAAAAGTCACCCAGTCTGAGAAACGTCACCCAGTCTGAGAAAAGTCACACAGCCTGAGAAAAGTCACCCAGTCTGAGAAAAGTCACCAAGCCTAAGAATAGTCACCCAGTCTGAGAAATATCACCCAGTCCGAGAAAAGTCACACAGTCTGAGAAAAGTCACCCAGTCTGTGAATAGTCACCCGGTCATGGAATAGTCACTCAGTCTGAGAATAGTCACCCAGTATGAGAAAAGTTACCAAGTCTGAGAAAAGACACCCAGTCTGAGAATAGTCACCCATTCTGAGAATAGTGACCCAGTCTGAGAAAAGTCACACAGCCTGAGAAAAGTCAGCCAGTCTGAGAAAAGTTAGCCTGCCTGAGAATAGTCACCCAGTCTGAGAAAAGTCACCCAGTCCGAGAAATATCACCCGGTCCGAGAAAAGTCACCCAGTCTGAGAAAAGTCACCCTGTCTGAGAAAAGTCACCCAGTCTGTGAAAAGACACCCAGTCTGAGAATAGACACTCAGTCTGAGAAAGGTCACACAGCCTGAGAATAATCACACAGTCTGAGAAAAGTCACCCAGTCTGAGAAACATCACCCAGTCTGAGAAAAGTCACACAGCCTGAGAAAAGTCACCCAGTCTGAGAAAAGTCACCAAGCCTAAGAATAGTCACCCAGTCTGAGAAATACCACCCAGTCTGAGAAAAGTCACACAGTCTGAGAAAAGTCACCCTGTCTGAGAAAAGTCACACAGCCTGAGAAAAGTCATCAAGTCTGAGAATAGTTACCCAGTCTGAGAAATATCACCCAGTCCGAGAAAAGTCACTCAATCTGAGAAAATTCACCCAGTCTGAGAAAAGTCACCCTGTCTGAGAAAAGTCACACAGCCTGAGAAAAGTCACACAGCCTGAGAAAAGTCACTCAGTCTGAGAAACGTCACTCAGTCTGAGAAACGTCACCCTGTCGGGGAAAAGTCACCCAGCCTGAGAAAAGTCAGCCTGTCTGAGAAAAGTCACCCAGTCTGAGAAAAGTCAGCCTGTCTGAGAAAAGTCACCCAGTCTGAGAAAAGTCAAACAGCCTGAGAAAAGTCACTCAGTCTGAGAAACGTCACTCAGTCTGAGAAACGTCACCCTGTCTGGGAAAAATCACCAGTCTGAGAAATTCACCCAGTCTGAGAAAAGTCACCCAGTCTGAGAATAGTCAACCAGTCTGAGAAAAGTCACACAGCCTGAGAAAAGTCAGCCAGTCCGAGAATAGTCACCCAGTCTGAGAAATATCACTCAGTTCGATAAAAGTCACCCAGTCCGCAAAAAGTCACCCAGTCTGAGAAAAGTCACCCTGTCCGAAAAAAGTCACCCAGTCTAAGAAAAGTCACACAGTCCGAGAAAATTCACCCAGTCTGAGAAAAGTCACACAGTCTGAGAATAGTAACCCAGTCTGAGAAACGCCACCCAGTCTGAGAAAAGTCATCCTGTCTGAGAATAGTCACATTGTCTGAGAAGAGTCACCCAGTCCAAGAAACTTCACCCAGTCCCAGAAAATTCACCCAGTCTAGGCAAAGTCACCCAGTCTGAGAAAAGTCACCCAGTCTGATAAAAGTCACCCAGTCTGAGAATAGTCACCCAGTCTGAGAATAGTCACTTGGTCTGAGAATAGTCACCCAGTCTGAGAATAGTCACCCTGTCTGGGAAAAGTCACCCAGTCTGAGAATAGTCATACAGTCTGAGAAAAGTCACACAGCCTGAGAAAAGTCAGCCAGTCTGAGAATAGTCACCCCGTCGGAGAAAAGTCACCCTGTCCGAGAATAGTCACCCAGATGAGAAAAGTCACCCAGTCTGAGAAAAGTCACACAGCCTGAGAATAGTCACCCTGTCTGAGAAAAGTCACCCAGTGTGAGAAAAGTCAGCCAGTCTGAGAAAAGTCACCCAGTCTGAGATTAGTCACCCAGTCTGAGAAAAGTCACACAGCCTGAGAAAAGTCAGACAGTCTGAGAATAGTCACCCAGTCCGAGAAACGTCACCCAGTCTGTGAATAGTCACCCAGTCTGAGAAAAGTTCCCAGTCGGAGAATATTCACCCAGTCGGAGAAAAGTCACCCACTCTGAGAATAGTCACCCAGTCTGAGAAAAGTCACACAGCCTGAGAAAAGACACCCAGTCCGAGAATAGTCCCCCAGTCTGAGAAAAGTCACCCAGTCTGAGAAAAGTCACCCAGTCCGAGCAAAGTCACTCAGTCTGAGAAAAGTCATCCAGTCGAAGAAAAGTCACCCAGTCCCAGAAAAGTCACCCAGTCCAGGCAAAGTCAGCCAGTCTGAGAATAGTCACACAGTCTGAGAAAAGTCACCCAGTATGAGAATTGTAACCCTGTCTGACAAAAGACACCCTCTCTGAGAATTGTCACCCAGTCTGAGAAACGTCACCCAATCTGAGAATAGTCACCCAGTCTTAGAAAAGTCACACAGCCTAAGAAAAGACACCCAGTACGAGAATAGTCCCCCAGTCTGAGAAAAGTCACCCAGTCTGAGAAAAGTCACCCAGTCCGAGCAAAGTCACACAGTCTGAGAAAAGTCATCCAGTCGAAGAAAAGTCACCCAGTCCCAGAAAAGTCACCCAGTCCAGGCAAAGTCAGCCAGTCTGAGAATAGTCACACAGTCTGAGAAAAGTCACCCAGTGTGAGAATTGTAACCCTGTCTGACAAAAGATACCCTCTCTGTGAATTGTCACTCAGTCTGAGAAAAGTCACCCAATCTGAGAATAGTCACCCAGTCTTAGAAAAGTCACACAGCCTGACAAATGTCACCCAGTCCAAGAATACTCACCCAGTCCGAGATATATCACTCAGACCGAGTAAAGTCACACAGTCTAAGAAAAGTCCCCCATTCCGAGAAAATTCACCCAGTCTGCGAAAAGTCACCCAGTCTGAGAAAAGTCACCCAGTCTGAGACACGTCACCCTGTCTGAGAAAAGTCACCCAGCCTGAGACACGTCACCCTGTCTGAGAAAAGTCACCCAGCCTGAGACAAGTCACCCTGTCTGAGAAAAGTCACCCAGTCCAAGAAAAGTCACCCAGTCCCAGAAAAGTCACCCAGTCCAGGCAAAGTCACCCAGTCTGAGAAAAGTCACCCAGTCTGAGAGAAGTCACCCAGCCTGAGAAAAGTCACTCAGTCTGAGAAAAGTCACTCAGTCTGAGAATAGTCAGCCAGTCTGAGAAAAGTCACACAGCCTGAGAAAATTCAGCCAGTCTGTGAAAAGTCACCCAGTCCGAGAAAAGTCACCCCGTCGGAGAAAAGTCACCCTGTCCGAGAATAGTCACCCAGATGAGAAAAGTCACCCAGTCTGAGAAAAGTCACACAGCCTGAGAATAGTCACCCTGTCTGAGAAAAGTCACCCAGTGTGAGAAAAGTCAGCCAGTCTGAGAAAAGTCACCCAGTCTGAGATTAGTCACCCAGTCTGAGAAAAGTCACACAGCCTGAGAAAAGTCAGACAGTCTGAGAATAGTCACCCAGTCCGAGAAACGTCACCCAGTCTGTGAATAGTCACCCAGTCTGAGAAAAGTTCCCAGTCGGAGAATATTCACCCAGTCGGAGAAAAGTCACCCACTCTGAGAATAGTCACCCAGTCTGAGAAAAGTCACACAGCCTGAGAAAAGACACCCAGTCCGAGAATAGTCCCCCAGTCTGAGAAAAGTCACCCAGTCTGAGAAAAGTCACCCAGTCCGAGCAAAGTCACTCAGTCTGAGAAAAGTCATCCAGTCGAAGAAAAGTCACCCAGTCCCAGAAAAGTCACCCAGTCCAGGCAAAGTCAGCCAGTCTGAGAATAGTCACACAGTCTGAGAAAAGTCACCCAGTATGAGAATTGTAACCCTGTCTGACAAAAGACACCCTCTCTGAGAATTGTCACCCAGTCTGAGAAACGTCACCCAATCTGAGAATAGTCACCCAGTCTTAGAAAAGTCACACAGCCTAAGAAAAGACACCCAGTACGAGAATAGTCCCCCAGTCTGAGAAAAGTCACCCAGTCTGAGAAAAGTCACCCAGTCCGAGCAAAGTCACACAGTCTGAGAAAAGTCATCCAGTCGAAGAAAAGTCACCCAGTCCCAGAAAAGTCACCCAGTCCAGGCAAAGTCAGCCAGTCTGAGAATAGTCACACAGTCTGAGAAAAGTCACCCAGTGTGAGAATTGTAACCCTGTCTGACAAAAGATACCCTCTCTGAGAATTGTCACTCAGTCTGAGAAAAGTCACCCAATCTGAGAATAGTCACCCAGTCTGAGAAAAGTCACACAGCCTGACAAATGTCACCCAGTCCAAGAATACTCACCCAGTCCGAGATATATCACTCAGACCGAGTAAAGTCACACAGTCTAAGAAAAGTCCCCCATTCCGAGAAAATTCACCCAGTCTGCGAAAAGTCACCCAGTCTGAGAAAAGTCACCCAGTCTGAGACACGTCACCCTGTCTGAGAAAAGTCACCCAGCCTGAGACACGTCACCCTGTCTGAGAAAAGTCACCCAGCCTGAGACAAGTCACCCTGTCTGAGAAAAGTCACCCAGTCCAAGAAAAGTCACCCAGTCCCAGAAAAGTCACCCAGTCCAGGCAAAGTCACCCAGTCTGAGAAAAGTCACCCAGTCTGAGAGAAGTCACCCAGCCTGAGAAAAGTCACTCAGTCTGAGAAAAGTCACTCAGTCTGAGAATAGTCAGCCAGTCTGAGAAAAGTCACACAGCCTGAGAAAATTCAGCCAGTCTGTGAAAAGTCACCCAGTCTGAGAAAAGTCAGCCAGTCTGAGAATTGTCACCCAGTCTGAGAAAAGTCAGACAGTCTGAGAAATGTCACCCAGTCTGGAAAGGTCTCCCTGCCCGAAAAAGGGCACCCAATTCAGAATGGTCACCAAGCCCGAAAATGGTCAACCAGACCGGAAACAGTCAACCAGCCCGTAAAAGATCAACCAGCCCGGAAAAGCTCACCCAGTATGGGATAGTTCAAACAGACACAGAAAAGTCACCCAATCTGAGAAATGTCACTCAGTCTGAGAAAAGTCACCCAGTCTGTGAATAGTCACACGGTCTGAGAATAGTCACCCAGTCTGAGAATAGTCACCCTGTCTGAGAAAAGTCACTCAGTCTGAGAAAAGTCACATAGTCTGAGAAAAATCACCCAGTCTGTGAATAGTCACCCGGTCAGAGAATAGTCACTCAGTCTGAGAATAGTCACCCAGTATGAGAAAAGTTACCAAGTCTGAGAAAAGACACCCAGTCTGAGAATAGTCACCCATTCTGAGAATAGTGACCCAGTCTGAGAAAAGTCACACAGCCTGAGAAAAGTCAGCCAGTCTGAGAAAAGTCACCCCGTCTGAGAATAGTCACCCAGTATGAGAAAAGTCAGCCTGCCTGAGAATAGTCACCCAGTCTGAGAAAAGTCACCCAGTCCGAGAAATATCATCCGGTCCAAGAAAAGTCACCCAGTCTGACAAAAGTCACCCTGTCTGAGAAAAGTCAACCAGTCTGAGAAAAGACACCCAGTCTGAGAATAGACACTCAGTCTGAGAAAGGTCACACAGCCTGAGAGTAATCACACAGTCTGAGAAAAGTCACCCAGTCTGAGAATAGTCACCCAGTCTGAGAAAAGTCACACAGCCTGAGAAAAGTCACCCAGTCTGAGAAATACCACCCAGTCCGAGAAAAGTCACACAGTCTGAGAAAAGTCACCCAGTCCGAGAAAAGTCACACAGTCTGAGAAAAGTCACACAGTCTGAGAAAAGTCACCCTGCCTGAGAAAAGTCACACAGCCTGAGAAAAGTCACCAATTCCGAGAATGGTCACCCAGTCCGAGAAATATCACCCAGTCCGAGAAAAGTCACCCTGTCTCAGAAAAGTCACACAGTCTGAGAATAGTCACCCAGTCTGAGAAAGATCACACAGCCTGAGAAAAGTCACCAAGTCTGAGAATAGTCACCCTGTCCCAGAAAATTCAGCCAGTCCGAGAAAAGTCACAGAGTGTGAGAAAAGTCACCCTGTCCGAGAAAAGTCACCCCGTCGGAGAAAAGTCACCCTGTCCGAGAATAGTCACCCAGATGAGAAAAGTCACCCAGTCTGAGAAAAGTCACACAGCCTGAGAATAGTCACCCTGTCTGAGAAAAGTCACCCAGTGTGAGAAAAGTCAGCCAGTCTGAGAAAAGTCACCCAGTCTGAGATTAGTCACCCAGTCTGAGAAAAGTCACACAGCCTGAGAAAAGTCAGACAGTCTGAGAATAGTCACCCAGTTCGAGAAACGTCACCCAGTCTGAGAATAGTCACCCAGTCTGAGAAAAGTTCCCAGTCTGAGAATAGTCACCCAGTCGGAGAAAAGTCACCCACTCTGAGAATAGTCACCCAGTCTGAGAAAAGTCACACAGCCTGAGAAAAGACACCCAGTCCGAGAATAGTCCCCCAGTCTGAGAAAAGTCACCCAGTCTGAGAAAAGTCACCCAATCCGAGCAAAGTCACTCAGTCTGAGAAAAGTCATCCAGTCGAAGAAAAGTCACCCAGTCCCAGAAAAGTCACCCAGTCCAGGCAAAGTCAGCCAGTCTGAGAATAGTCACACAGTCTGAGAAAAGTCACCCAGTGTGAGAATTGTAACCCTGTCTGACAAAAGACACCCTCTCTGAGAATTGTCACCCAGTCTGAGAAAAGTCACCCAATCTGAGAATAGTCACCCAGTCTTAGAAAAGTCACACAGCCTGAGAAAAGACACCCAGTTTGTGAATAGTCCCCCAGTCTGAGAAAAGTCACCCAGTCTGAGAAAAGTCCCCCAGTCCGAGCAAAGTCACTCAGTCTGAGAAAAGTCATCCAGTCGAAGAAAAGTCACCCAGTCCCAGAAAAGTCACCCAGTCCAGGCAAAGTCAGCCAGGCTGAGAATAGTCACACAGTCTGAGAAAAGTCACCCAGTGTGAGAATTGTAACCCTGTCTGACAAAAGATACCCTCTCTGAGAATTGTCACCCAGTCTGAGAAAAGTCACCCAATCTGAGAATAGTCACCCAGTCTGAGAAAAGTCACACAAGCCTGACAAATGTCACCCAGTCCAAGAATAGTCACCCAGTCCGAGATATATCACTGAACCGAGTAAAGTCACACAGTCTAAGAAAAGTCCCCCATTCCGAGAAAATTCATCCAGTCTGCGAAAAGTCACCCAGTCTGAGAAAAGTCACCCAGTCTGAGACACGTCACCCTGTCTGAGAAAAGTCACCCAGCCTGAGACACGTCACCCTGTCTGAGAAAAGTCACCCAGCCTGAGACACGTCACCCTGTCTGAGAAAAGTCACCCAGTCCAAGAAAAGTCACCCAGTCCCAGAAAAGTCACCCAGTCCAGGCAAAGTCACCCAGTCTGAGAATAGTCACCCAGTCTGAGAGAAGTCACCCAGCCTGAGAAAAGTCACTCAGTCTGAGAAAAGTCACCCAGTCTGAGAATAGTCAGCCAGTCTGAGAAAAGTCACACAGCCTGAGAAAATTCAGCCAGTCTGAGAAAAGTCACCCTGTCCGAGAAAAGTCACCCCGTCGGAGAAAAGTCACCCTGTCCGAGAATAGTCACCCAGATGAGAAAAGTCACCCAGTCTGAGAAAAGTCACACAGCCTGAGAATAGTCACCCTGTCTGAGAAAAGTCACCCAGTGTGAGAAAAGTCAGCCAGTCTGAGAAAAGTCACCCAGTCTGAGATTAGTCACCCAGTCTGAGAAAAGTCACACAGCCTGAGAAAAGTCAGACAGTCTGAGAATAGTCACCCAGTCCGAGAAACGTCACCCAGTCTGAGAATAGTCACCCAGTCTGAGAAAAGTTCCCAGTCTGAGAATAGTCACCCAGTCGGAGAAAAGTCACCCACTCTGAGAATAGTCACCCAGTCTGAGAAAAGTCACACAGCCTGAGAAAAGACACCCAGTCCGAGAATAGTCCCCCAGTCTGAGAAAAGTCACCCAGTCTGAGAATAGTCACCCAGTCCGAGCAAAGTCACTCAGTCTGAGAAAAATCATCCAGTCGAAGAAAAGTCACCCAGTCCCAGAAAAGTCACCCAGTCCAGGCAAAGTCAGCCAGTCTGAGAATAGTCACACAGTCTGAGAAAAGTCACCCAGTGTGAGAATTGTAACCCTGTCTGACAAAAGACACCCTCTCTGAGAATTGTCACCCAGTCTGAGAAAAGTCACCCAATCTGAGAATAGTCACCCAGTCTGAGAAAAGACACCCAGTCTGAGAATAGTCACCCATTCTGAGAATAGTGACCCAGTCTGAGAAAAGTCACACAGCCTGAGAAAAGTCAGCCAGTCTGAGAAAAGTCACCCCGTCTGAGAATAGTCACCCAGTATGAGAAAAGTCAGCCTGCCTGAGAATAGTCACCCAGTCTGAGAAAAGTCACCCAGTCCGAGAAATATCATCCGGTCCAAGAAAAGTCACCCAGTCTGACAAAAGTCACCCTGTCTGAGAAAAGTCAACCAGTCTGAGAAAAGACACCCAGTCTGAGAATAGACACTCAGTCTGAGAAAGGTCACACAGCCTGAGAGTAATCACACAGTCTGAGAAAAGTCACCCAGTCTGAGAATAGTCACCCAGTCTGAGAAAAGTCACACAGCCTGAGAAAAGTCACCCAGTCTGAGAAATACCACCCAGTCCGAGAAAAGTCACACAGTCTGAGAAAAGTCACCCAGTCCGAGAAAAGTCACACAGTCTGAGAAAAGTCACACAGTCTGAGAAAAGTCACCCTGCCTGAGAAAAGTCACACAGCCTGAGAAAAGTCACCAATTCCGAGAATGGTCACCCAGTCCGAGAAATATCACCCAGTCCGAGAAAAGTCACCCTGTCTCAGAAAAGTCACACAGTCTGAGAATAGTCACCCAGTCTGAGAAAGATCACACAGCCTGAGAAAAGTCACCAAGTCTGAGAATAGTCACCCTGTCCCAGAAAATTCAGCCAGTCCGAGAAAAGTCACAGAGTGTGAGAAAAGTCACCCTGTCCGAGAAAAGTCACCCCGTCGGAGAAAAGTCACCCTGTCCGAGAATAGTCACCCAGATGAGAAAAGTCACCCAGTCTGAGAAAAGTCACACAGCCTGAGAATAGTCACCCTGTCTGAGAAAAGTCACCCAGTGTGAGAAAAGTCAGCCAGTCTGAGAAAAGTCACCCAGTCTGAGATTAGTCACCCAGTCTGAGAAAAGTCACACAGCCTGAGAAAAGTCAGACAGTCTGAGAATAGTCACCCAGTTCGAGAAACGTCACCCAGTCTGAGAATAGTCACCCAGTCTGAGAAAAGTTCCCAGTCTGAGAATAGTCACCCAGTCGGAGAAAAGTCACCCACTCTGAGAATAGTCACCCAGTCTGAGAAAAGTCACACAGCCTGAGAAAAGACACCCAGTCCGAGAATAGTCCCCCAGTCTGAGAAAAGTCACCCAGTCTGAGAAAAGTCACCCAATCCGAGCAAAGTCACTCAGTCTGAGAAAAGTCATCCAGTCGAAGAAAAGTCACCCAGTCCCAGAAAAGTCACCCAGTCCAGGCAAAGTCAGCCAGTCTGAGAATAGTCACACAGTCTGAGAAAAGTCACCCAGTGTGAGAATTGTAACCCTGTCTGACAAAAGACACCCTCTCTGAGAATTGTCACCCAGTCTGAGAAAAGTCACCCAATCTGAGAATAGTCACCCAGTCTTAGAAAAGTCACACAGCCTGAGAAAAGACACCCAGTTTGTGAATAGTCCCCCAGTCTGAGAAAAGTCACCCAGTCTGAGAAAAGTCCCCCAGTCCGAGCAAAGTCACTCAGTCTGAGAAAAGTCATCCAGTCGAAGAAAAGTCACCCAGTCCCAGAAAAGTCACCCAGTCCAGGCAAAGTCAGCCAGGCTGAGAATAGTCACACAGTCTGAGAAAAGTCACCCAGTGTGAGAATTGTAACCCTGTCTGACAAAAGATACCCTCTCTGAGAATTGTCACCCAGTCTGAGAAAAGTCACCCAATCTGAGAATAGTCACCCAGTCTGAGAAAAGTCACACAAGCCTGACAAATGTCACCCAGTCCAAGAATAGTCACCCAGTCCGAGATATATCACTGAACCGAGTAAAGTCACACAGTCTAAGAAAAGTCCCCCATTCCGAGAAAATTCATCCAGTCTGCGAAAAGTCACCCAGTCTGAGAAAAGTCACCCAGTCTGAGACACGTCACCCTGTCTGAGAAAAGTCACCCAGCCTGAGACACGTCACCCTGTCTGAGAAAAGTCACCCAGCCTGAGACACGTCACCCTGTCTGAGAAAAGTCACCCAGTCCAAGAAAAGTCACCCAGTCCCAGAAAAGTCACCCAGTCCAGGCAAAGTCACCCAGTCTGAGAATAGTCACCCAGTCTGAGAGAAGTCACCCAGCCTGAGAAAAGTCACTCAGTCTGAGAAAAGTCACCCAGTCTGAGAATAGTCAGCCAGTCTGAGAAAAGTCACACAGCCTGAGAAAATTCAGCCAGTCTGAGAAAAGTCACCCTGTCCGAGAAAAGTCACCCCGTCGGAGAAAAGTCACCCTGTCCGAGAATAGTCACCCAGATGAGAAAAGTCACCCAGTCTGAGAAAAGTCACACAGCCTGAGAATAGTCACCCTGTCTGAGAAAAGTCACCCAGTGTGAGAAAAGTCAGCCAGTCTGAGAAAAGTCACCCAGTCTGAGATTAGTCACCCAGTCTGAGAAAAGTCACACAGCCTGAGAAAAGTCAGACAGTCTGAGAATAGTCACCCAGTCCGAGAAACGTCACCCAGTCTGAGAATAGTCACCCAGTCTGAGAAAAGTTCCCAGTCTGAGAATAGTCACCCAGTCGGAGAAAAGTCACCCACTCTGAGAATAGTCACCCAGTCTGAGAAAAGTCACACAGCCTGAGAAAAGACACCCAGTCCGAGAATAGTCCCCCAGTCTGAGAAAAGTCACCCAGTCTGAGAATAGTCACCCAGTCCGAGCAAAGTCACTCAGTCTGAGAAAAATCATCCAGTCGAAGAAAAGTCACCCAGTCCCAGAAAAGTCACCCAGTCCAGGCAAAGTCAGCCAGTCTGAGAATAGTCACACAGTCTGAGAAAAGTCACCCAGTGTGAGAATTGTAACCCTGTCTGACAAAAGACACCCTCTCTGAGAATTGTCACCCAGTCTGAGAAAAGTCACCCAATCTGAGAATAGTCACCCAGTCTTAGAAAAGTCACACAGCCTGAGAAAAGACACCCAGTCTGTGAATAGTCCCCCAGTCTGAGAAAAGTCACCCAGTCTGAGAAAAGTCCCCCAGTCCGAGCAAAGTCACTCAGTCTGAGAAAAGTCATCCAGTCGAAGAAAAGTCACCCAGTCCCAGAAAAGTCACCCAGTCCAGGCAAAGTCAGCCAGGCTGAGAATAGTCACACAGTCTGAGAAAAGTCACCCAGTGTGAGAATTGTAACCCTGTCTGACAAAAGATACCCTCTCTGTGAATTGTCACCCAGTCTGAGAAAAGTCACCCAATCTGAGAATAGTCACCCAGTCTGAGAAAAGTCACACAAGCCTGACAAATGTCACCCAGTCCAAGAATAGTCACCCAGTCCGAGATATATCACTGAGACCGAGTAAAGTCACACAGTCTAAGAAAAGTCCCCCATTCCGAGAAAATTCATCCAGTCTGCGAAAAGTCACCCAGTCTGAGAAAAGTCACCCAGTCTGAGACACGTCACCCTGTCTGAGAAAAGTCACCCAGCCTGAGACACGTCACCCTGTCTGAGAAAAGTCACCCAGCCTGAGACACGTCACCCTGTCTGAGAAAAGTCACCCAGTCCAAGAAAAGTCACCCAGTCCCAGAAAAGTCACCCAGTCCAGGCAAAGTCACCCAGTCTGAGAATAGTCACCCAGTCTGAGAGAAGTCACCCAGCCTGAGAAAAGTCACTCAGTCTGAGAAAAGTCACCCAGTCTGAGAATAGTCAGCCAGTCTGAGAAAAGTCACACAGCCTGAGAAAATTCAGCCAGTCTGAGAAAAGTCACCCTGTCCGAGAAAAGTCACCCCGTCGGAGAAAAGTCACCCTGTCCGAGAATAGTCACCCAGATGAGAAAAGTCACCCAGTCTGAGAAAAGTCACACAGCCTGAGAATAGTCACCCTGTCTGAGAAAAGTAACCCAGTGTGAGAAAAGTCAGCCAGTCTGAGAAAAGTCACCCAGTCTGAGATTAGTCACCCAGTCTGAGAAAAGTCACACAGCCTGAGAAAAGTCAGACAGTCTGAGAATAGTCACCCAGTCCGAGAAACGTCACCCAGTCTGAGAAAAGTCACCCAGTCTGAGAAAAGTTCCCAGTCTGAGAATAGTCACCCAGTCGGAGAAAAGTCACCCACTCTGAGAATAGTCACCCAGTCTGAGAAAAGTCACACAGCCTGAGAAAAGACACCCAGTCCGAGAATAGTCCCCCAGTCTGAGAAAAGTCACCCAGTCTGAGAATAGTCACCCAGTCCGAGCAAAGTCACTCAGTCTGAGAAAAATCATCCAGTCGAAGAAAAGTCACCCAGTCCCAGAAAAGTCACCCAGTCCAGGCAAAGTCAGCCAGTCTGAGAATAGTCACACAGTCTGAGAAAAGTCACCCAGTGTGAGAATTGTAACCCTGTCTGACAAAAGACACCCTCTCTGAGTTTTGTCACCCAGTCTGAGAAAAGTCACCCAATCTGAGAATAGTCACCCAGTCTTAGAAAAGTCACACAGCCTGAGAAAAGACACCCAGTCTGTGAATAGTCCCCCAGTCTGAGAAAAGTCACCCAGTCTGAGAAAAGTTCCCCAGTCCGAGCAAAGTCACTCAGTCTGAGAAAAGTCATCCAGTCGAAGAAAAGTCACCCAGTCCCAGAAAAGTCACCCAGTCCAGGCAAAGTCAGCCAGTCTGAGAATAGTCACACAGTCTGAGAAAAGTCACCCAGTGTGAGAATTGTAACCCTGTCTGACAAAAGATACCCTCTCTGAGAATTGTCACCCAGTCTGAGAAAAGTCACCCAATCTGAGAATAGTCACCCAGTCTGAGAAAAGTCACACAGCCTGACAAATGTCACCCAGTCCAAGAATACTCACCCAGTCCGAGATATATCACTCAGACCGAGTAAAGTCACACAGTCTAAGAAAAGTCCCCCATTCCGAGAAAATTCACCCAGTCTGCGAAAAGTCACCCAGTCTGAGAAAAGTCACCCAGTCTGAGACACGTCACCCTGTCTGAGAAAAGTCACCCAGCCTGAGACACGTCACCCTGTCTGAGAAAAGTCACCCAGCCTGAGACACGTCACCCTGTCTGAGAAAAGTCACCAAGTCCAAGAAAAGTCACCCAGTCCCAGAAAAGTCACCCAGTCCAGGCAAAGTCACCCAGTCTGAGAATAGTCACCCAGTCTGAGAGAAGTCACCCAGCCTGAGAAAAGTCACTCAGTCTGAGAAAAGTCACCCAGTCTGAGAATAGTCAGCCAGTCTGAGAAAAGTCACACAGCCTGAGAAAATTCAGCCAGTCTGAGAAAAGTCACCCAGTCTGAGAAAAGTCACCCAGTCTGAGAATTGTCACCCAGTCTGAGAAAAGTCAGACAGTCTGAGAAATGTCACCCAGTCCGGAAAGGTCTCCCTGCCCGAAAAAGGGCACCCAATTCAGAATGGTCACCAAGCCCGAAAATGGTCAACCAGACCGGAAACAGTCAACCAGCCCGTAAAAGATCAACCAGCCCGGAAAAGCTCACCCAGTATGGGATAGTTCAAACAGCCACAGAAAAGTCACCCAGTCCAAGAAAAGTCACCCAGTCCCAGAAAAGTCACCCAGTCCAGGCAAAGTCACCCAGTCTGAGAAAAGTCACTCAGTGTGAGAATAGTCACCCGGGCTGAGAATAGTCACCCAGTCTGAGAATAGTCACACAGTCAGAGAAAAGTCACCCATTCTGAGAATAGTCACCCAGTCTGTGAAAAGTCACACAGCCTTAGAAAATTCAGCCAGTCTGAGAAAAGTCACCCTGTCTGAGAAAAGTCACCCAGTCTGAGAATAGTCACCCAGTCTGAGAAAAGTCACACAGTCTGAGAAAAGTCACCCAGTCTGAGAATAGTCACCCATTCTGAGAAAAGTCACCCAGTCTGAGAATAGTCACCCAGATGAGAAAAGTCACCCAGTCTGAGAAAAGTCACCCAGTCTGAGAAAAGTCACACAGTCTGAGAATAGTCACCCGGTCTGAGAAAAGTCACCCAGTGTGAGAAAAGTCAGCCAGTCTGAGAAAAGTCACCCAGTCTGAGATTAGTCATCCAGTCTGAGAAAAGTCACAAAGCCTGAGAAAAGTCCGACAGTCTGAGAATAGTCACCCAGTCCGAGAAATGTCACCCAGTCTGTGAATAGTCACCCAGTCTGAGAATATTCACCCACTCTGAGAATAGTCACCCAGTCGGAGAAAAGTCACCCAGTCTGAGAAAAGTCACCCAGTCTGATAATACTCACCAAGTCTGAGAATAGTCACCCGGTCTGAGAATAGTCACCCATTCTGAGAATAGTCACCCTGTCTGGGAAAAGTCACCCAGTCTGAGAATAGTCACCCAGTCTGAGAAAAGTCACACAGCCTGAGAAAAGACACCCAGTCCAGGCAAAGTCACCCAGTCTGAGAATAGTCACCCAGTCTGAGAATAGTAACCCTGTCTGAGAAAAGACACCCTCTCTGAGAATTGTCACCGAAGTCTGAGAAAAGTCACCCAATCTGAGAATAGTCACCCAGTCTTAGAAAAGTCACACAGCCTAAGAAAAGACACCCAGTCCGAGAATAGTCCACCAGTCTGAGAAAAGTCACCCAGTCTGAGAAAAGTCAGCCAGTCTGAGAAAAGTCACCCCGTCTGAGAATAGTCACCCAGTCTGAGAATAGTCACCCAGTATGAGAAAAGTCAGCCTGCCGGAGAATAGTCACCCAGTCTGAGAAAAGTCACCCAGTCCGAGAAATATCACCCGGTCCAAGAAAAGTCACCCAGTCTGACAAAAGTCACCCTGTCTGAGAAAAGTCAACCAGTCTGAGAAAAGACACCCAGTCTGAGAATAGACACTCAGTCTGAGAAAGGTCACACAGCCTGAGAATAATCACACAGTCTGAGAAAAGTCACCCAGTCTGAGAAACGTCACCCAGTCTGAGAAAAGTCACACAGCCTGAGAAAAGTCACCCAGTCTGAGAAAAGTCACCAAGCCTAAGAATAGTCACCCAGTCTGAGAAATATCACCCAGTCCGAGAAAAGTCACACAGTCTGAGAAAAGTCACCCAGTCTGTGAATAGTCACCCGGTCATGGAATAGTCACTCAGTCTGAGAATAGTCACCCAGTATGAGAAAAGTTACCAAGTCTGAGAAAAGACACCCAGTCTGAGAATAGTCACCCATTCTGAGAATAGTGACCCAGTCTGAGAAAAGTCACACAGCCTGAGAAAAGTCAGCCAGTCTGAGAAAAGTCACCCCCTCTGAGAATAGTCACCCAGTCTGAGAATAGTCACCCAGTCTGAGAAAAGTCAGCCTGCCTGAGAATAGTCACCCAGTCTGAGAAAAGTCACCCAGTCCGAGAAATATCACCCGGTCCGAGAAAAGTCACCCAGTCTGAGAAAAGACACCCAGTCTGAGAATAGACACTCAGTCTGAGAAAGGTCACACAGCTTGAGAATAATCACACAGTCTGAGAAAAGTCACCCAGTCTGAGAAAAGTCAGCCAGTCTGAGAAAAGTCACCCCGTCTGAGAATAGTCACCCAGTCTGAGAATAGTCACCCAGTCTGAGAATAGTCACCCAGTCAGAGAAAAGTCACCCATTCTGAGAATAGTCACCCAGTCTGTGAAAAGTCACGCAGCCTGAGAAAATTCAGCCAGTCAGAGAAAAGTCACCCTGTCTGAGAATAGTCACCCTGTCTGAGAAAAGTCACCCAGTTAAAGAAAAGTCACTCAGTCTGAGAAAAGTCACCCAGTCTGAGAATAGTCAGCCAGTCTGAGAAAAGTCACACAGCCTGAGAAAATTCAGCCAGTCTGAGAAAAGTCACCCAGTCTGAGAAAAGTCACCCAGTCTGAGAATTGTCACCCAGTCTGAGAAAAGTCAGACAGTCTGAGAAATGTCACCCAGTCCGGAAAGGTCTCCCTGCCCGAAAAAGGGCACCCAATTCAGAATGGTCACCAAGCCCGAAAATTGTCAACCAGACCGGAAACAGTCAACCAGCCCGTAAAAGATCAACCAGCCCGGAAAAGCTCACCCAGTATGGGATAGTTCAAACAGCCACAGAAAAGTCACCCAGTCCAAGAAAAGTCACCCAGTCCCAGAAAAGTCACCCAGTCCAGGCAAAGTCACCCAGTCTGAGAAAAGTCACTCAGTGTGAGAATAGTCACCCGGGCTGAGAATAGTCAACCAGTCTGAGAATAGTCACACAGTCAGAGAAAAGTCACCCATTCTGAGAATAGTCACCCAGTCTGTGAAAAGTCAAACAGCCTTAGAAAATTCAGCCAGTCTGAGAAAAGTCACCCTGTCTGAGAAAAGTCACCCAGTCTGTGAAAAGTCACGCAGCCTGAGAAAATTCAGCCAGTCAGAGAAAAGTCACCCTGTCTGAGAATAGTCACCCTGTCTGAGAAAAGTCACCCAGTTAAAGAAAAGTCACCCAGTCCCAGAAAAGTCACCCAGTCAGGAAAGGTCACCCAGCCCGAAAAATGCCAAACAATCCAGAAAGGTCACCAAGCCCGAAAAAGATCAACCAGCCAAGAAAGGGTCAAACAGCCCGAAAAAGGTCAACAAGCCCTGAAAAGGTCACCCAGTATGGGATAGTTCAAACAGCCAGAGAAAAGTCACCTAGTCTGAGAAATGTCACCCAGTCTGAGAATAGTCACCGTGACTGAGAATAGTCACCCAGTCTGAGAAAAGTCAACCAGGCTGAGAAAAGTCACCCCGTCTGAGAAAAGTCACCCAGTCTGAGAAAAGTCACCCAGTCCGAGCAAAGTCACTCAGTCTGAGAAAAGTCATCCAGTCGAAGAAAAGTCACCCAGTCCCAGAAAAGTCACGCAGTCCAGGGAAAGTCAGCCAGTCTGAGAATAGTCACACAGTCTGAGAAAAGTCACCCAGTGTGAGAATTGTAACCCTGTCTGACAAAAGATACCCTCTCTGAGAATTGTCACCCAGTCTGAGAAATATCACCCAGTCCGAGAAAAGTCACACAGTCTGAGAAAAGTCACTCAGTCTGAGAATAGTCACCCAGTATGAGAAAAGTTACCAAGTCTGAGAAAAGACACCCAGTCTGAGAATAGTCACCCATTCTGAGAATAGTGACCCAGTCTGAGAAAAGTCACACAGCCTGAGAAAAGTCAGCCAGTCTGAGAAAAGTCACCCCGTCTGAGACACGTCACCCTGTCTGAGAAAAGTCACCCAGCCTGAGACACGTCACCCTGTCTGAGAAAAGTCACCCAGCCTGAGACACGTCACCCTGTCTGAGAAAAGTCACCCAGTCCAAGAAAAGTCACTCAGTCCCAGAAAAGTCACCCAGTCCAGGCAAAGTCACCCAGTCTGAGAATAGTCACCCAGTCTGAGAGAAGTCACCCAGCCTGAGAAAAGTCACTCAGTCTGAGAAAAGTCACCCAGTCTGAGAATAGTCAGCCAGTCTGAGAAAAGTCACACAGCCTGAGAAAATTCAGCCAGTCTGAGAAAAGTCACCCTGTCCGAGAAAAGTCACCCCGTCGGAGAAAAGTCACCCTGTCCGAGAATAGTCACCCAGATGAGAAAAGTCACCCAGTCTGAGAAAAGTCACACAGCCTGAGAATAGTCACCCTGTCTGAGAAAAGTCACCCAGTGTGAGAAAAGTCAGCCAGTCTGAGAAAAGTCACCCAGTCTGAGATTAGTCACCCAGTCTGAGAAAAGTCACACAGCCTGAGAAAAGTCAGACTGTCTGAGAATAGTCACCCAGTCCGAGAAACGTCACCCAGTCTGAGAATAGTCACCCAGTCTGAGAAAAGTTCCCAGTCTGAGAATAGTCACCCAGTCGGAGAAAAGTCACCCACTCTGAGAATAGTCACCCAGTCTGAGAAAAGTCACCCAGTCTGAGAAAAGTCACCCAGTCCGAGCAAAGTCACTCAGTCTGAGAAAAGTCATCCAGTCGAAGAAAAGTCACCCAGTCCCAGAAAAGTCACCCAGTCCAGGCAAAGTCAGCCAGTCTGAGAATAGTCACACAGTCTGAGAAAAGTCACACAGTGTGAGAATTGTAACCCTGTCTGACAAAAGACACCCTCTCTGAGAATTGTCACCCAGTCTGAGAAAAGTCACCCAATCTGAGAATAGTCACCCAGTCTTAGAAAAGTCACACAGCCTGAGAAAAGACACCCAGTCTGTGAATAGTCCCCCAGTCTGAGAAAAGTCACCCAGTCTGAGAAAAGTTCCCCAGTCCGAGCAAAGTCACTCAGTCTGAGAAAAGTCATCCAGTCGAAGAAAAGTCACCCAGTCCCAGAAAAGTCACCCAGTCCAGGCAAAGTCAGCCAGTCTGAGAATAGTCACACAGTCTGAGAAAAGTCACCCAGTGTGAGAATTGTAACCCTGTCTGACAAAAGATACCCTCTCTGAGAATTGTCACCCAGTCTGAGAAAAGTCACCCAATCTGAGAATAGTCACCCAGTCTGAGAAAAGTCACACAGCCTGACAAATGTCACCCAGTCCAAGAATACTCACCCAGTCCGAGATATATCACTCAGACCGAGTAAAGTCACACAGTCTAAGAAAAGTCCCCCATTCCGAGAAAATTCACCCAGTCTGCGAAAAGTCACCCAGTCTGAGAAAAGTCACCCAGTCTGAGACACGTCACCCTGTCTGAGAAAAGTCACCCAGCCTGAGACACGTCACCCTGTCTGAGAAAAGTCACCCAGCCTGAGACACGTCACCCTGTCTGAGAAAAGTCACCCAGTCCAAGAAAAGTCACCCAGTCCCAGAAAAGTCACCCAGTCCAGGCAAAGTCACCCAGTCTGAGAATAGTCACCCAGTCTGAGAGAAGTCACCCAGCCTGAGAAAAGTCACTCAGTCTGAGAAAAGTCACCCAGTCTGAGAATAGTCAGCCAGTCTGAGAAAAGTCACACAGCCTGAGAAAATTCAGCCAGTCTGAGAAAAGTCACCCAGTCTGAGAAAAGTCACCCAGTCTGAGAATTGTCACCCAGTCTGAGAAAAGTCAGACAGTCTGAGAAATGTCACCCAGTCCGGAAAGGTCTCCCTGCCCGAAAAAGGGCACCCAATTCAGAATGGTCACCAAGCCCGAAAATTGTCAACCAGACCGGAAACAGTCAACCAGCCCGTAAAAGATCAACCAGCCCGGAAAAGCTCACCCAGTATGGGATAGTTCAAACAGCCACAGAAAAGTCACCCAGTCCAAGAAAAGTCACCCAGTCCCAGAAAAGTCACCCAGTCCAGGCAAAGTCACCCAGTCTGAGAAAAGTCACTCAGTGTGAGAATAGTCACCCGGGCTGAGAATAGTCACCCAGTCTGAGAATAGTCACACAGTCAGAGAAAAGTCACCCATTCTGAGAATAGTCACCCAGTCTGTGAAAAGTCACACAGCCTTAGAAAATTCAGCCAGTCTGAGAAAAGTCACCCTGTCTGAGAAAAGTCACCCAGTCCGAGAATAGTCACCCAGTCTGAGAAAAGTCACACAGTCTGAGAAAAGTCACCCAGTCTGAGAATAGTCACCCATTCTGAGAAAAGTCACCCAGTCTGAGAATAGTTAACCCGTCGGAGAAAAGTAACCCTGTCCGAGAATAGTCACCCAGATGAGAAAAGTCACCCAGTCTGAGAAAAGTCACCCAGTGTGAGAAAAGTCACACAGTCTGAGAATAGTCACCCGGTCTGAGAAAAGTCACCCAGTGTGAGAAAAGTCAGCCAGTCTGAGAAAAGTCACCCAGTCTGAGATTAGTCATCCAGTCTGAGAAAAGTCACACAGCCTGAGAAAAGTCCGACAGTCTGAGAATAGTCACCCAGTCCGAGAAATGTCACCCAGTCTGTGAATAGTCACCCAGTCTGAGAATATTCACCCACTCTGAGAATAGTCACCCAGTCGGAGAAAAGTCACCCAGTCTGAGAAAAGTCACCCAGTCTGATAATACTCACCAAGTCTGAGAATAGTCACCCGGTCTGAGAATAGTCACCCATTCTGAGAATAGTCACCCTGTCTGGGAAAAGTCACCCAGTCTGAGAATAGTCACCCAGTCTGAGAAAAGTCACACAGCCTGAGAAAAGTCACCCAGTCTGAGAAAAGTCACCCAGTCTGAGAATAGTTAACCCGTCAGAGAAAAGTAACGCTGTCCGAGAATAGTCACCCAGATGAGAAACGTCACCCAGTCTGAGAAAAGTCACCCAGTCTGAGAAAAGTCACACAGTCTGAGAATAGTCACCCAGTCTGAGAAAAGTCACCCAGTGTGAGAAAAGTCAGCCAGTCTGAGAAAAATCACCCAGTCTGAGATTAGTCATCCAGTCTGAGAAAAGTCACACAGCCTGAGAAAAGTCCGACAGTCTGAGAATAGTCACCCAGTCCGAGAAATGTCACCCAGTCTGTGAATAGTCACCCAGTCTGAGAATATTCACCCACTCTGAGAATAGTCACCCAGTCTGAGAAAAGTCACACAGCCTGAGAAAAGACACCCAGTCCAGGCAAAGTCACCCAGTCTGAGAATAGTCACCCAGTCTGAGAATAGTAACCCTGTCTGAGAAAAGACACCCTCTCTGAGAATTGTCACCGAAGTCTGAGAAAAGTCACCCAATCTGAGAATAGTCACCCAGTCTTAGAAAAGTCACACAGCCTAAGAAAAGACACCCAGTCCGAGAATAGTCCCCCAGTCTGAGAAAAGTCACCCAGTCTGAGAAAAGTCAGCCAGTCTGAGAAAAGTCACCCCGTCTGAGAATAGTCACCCAGTCTGAGAATAGTCACCCAGTATGAGAAAAGTCAGCCTGCCGGAGAATAGTCACCCAGTCTGAGAAAAGTCACCCAGTCCGAGAAATATCACCCGGTCCAAGAAAAGTCACCCAGTCTGACAAAAGTCACCCTGTCTGAGAAAAGTCAACCAGTCTGAGAAAAGACACCCAGTCTGAGAATAGACACTCAGTCTGAGAAAGGTCACACAGCCTGAGAATAATCACACAGTCTGAGAAAAGTCACCCAGTCTGAGAAACGTCACCCAGTCTGAGAAAAGTCACACAGCCTGAGAAAAGTCACCCAGTCTGAGAAAAGTCACCAAGCCTAAGAATAGTCACCCAGTCTGAGAAATATCATCCAGTCCCAGAAAAGTCACACAGTCTGAGAAAAGTCACCCAGTCTGTGAATAGTCACCCGGTCATGGAATAGTCACTCAGTCTGAGAATAGTCACCCAGTATGAGAAAAGTTACCAAGTCTGAGAAAAGACACCCAGTCTGAGAATAGTCACCCATTCTGAGAATAGTGACCCAGTCTGAGAAAAGTCACACAGCCTGAGAAAAGTCAGCCAGTCTGAGAAAAGTCACCCCCTCTGAGAATAGTCACCCAGTCTGAGAATAGTCACCCAGTCTGAGAAAAGTCAGCCTGCCTGAGAATAGTCACCCAGTCTGAGAAAAGTCACCCAGTCCGAGAAATATCACCCGGTCCGAGAAAAGTCACCCAGTCTGAGAAAAGACACCCAGTCTGAGAATAGACACTCAGTCTGAGAAAGGTCACACAGCTTGAGAATAATCACACAGTCTGAGAAAAGTCACCCAGTCTGAGAAAAGTCAGCCAGTCTGAGAAAAGTCACCCCGTCTGAGAATAGTCACCCAGTCTGAGAATAGTCACCCAGTCTGAGAAAAGTCACCCTGTCTGAGAAAAGTCACCCTGTCTGAGAAAAGTCACCCAGTCCAAGAAAAGTCACCCAGTCCCAGAAAAGTCACCCAGTCCAGGCAAAATCACCCAGTCTGAGAAAAGTCACTCAGTGTGAGAATAGTCACCCGGGCTGAGAATAGTCACCCAGTCTGAGAATAGTCACCCAGTCAGAGAAAAGTCACCCATTCTGAGAATAGTCACCCAGTCTGTGAAAAGTCACACAGCCTGAGAAAATTCAGCCAGTCAGAGAAAAGTCACCCTGTTTGAGAATAGTCACCCTGTCTGAGAAAAGTCACCCAGTTAAAGAAAAGTCACCCAGTCCCAGAAAAGTCACCCAGTCAGGAAAGGTCACCCAGCCCGAAAAATGCCAAACAATCCAGAAAGGTCACCAAGCCCGAAAAAGATCAACCAGCCAAGAAAGGGTCAAACAGCCCGAAAAAGGTCAACAAGCCCTGAAAAGGTCACCCAGTATGGGATAGTTCAAACAGCCAGAGAAAAGTCACCTAGTCTGAGAAAAGTCACCCAGTCTGAGAATAGTCACCGTGACTGAGAATAGTCACCCAGTCTGAGAAAAGTCAACCAGGCTGAGAAAAGTCACCCCGTCTGAGAAAAGTCACCCAGTCTGAGAAAAGTCACCCAGTCCGAGCAAAGTCACTCAGTCTGAGAAAAGTCATCCAGTCGAAGAAAAGTCACCCAGTCCCAGAAAAGTCACGCAGTCCAGGCAAAGTCAGCCAGTCTGAGAATAGTCACACAGTCTGAGAAAAGTCACCCAGTGTGAGAATTGTAACCCTGTCTGACAAAAGATACCCTCTCTGAGAATTGTCACCCAGTCTGAGAAATATCACCCAGTCCGAGAAAAGTCACACAGTCTGAGAAAAGTCACTCAGTCTGAGAATAGTCACCCAGTATGAGAAAAGTTACCATGTCTGAGAAAAGACACCCAGTCTGAGAATAGTCACCCATTCTGAGAATAGTGACCCAGTCTGAGAAAAGTCACACAGCCTGAGAAAAGTCAGCCAGTCTGAGAAAAGTCACCCAGTCTGAGAAAAGTCAGCCTGCCTGAGAATAGTCACCCAGTCTGAGAAAAGTCACCCAGTCCGAGAAATATCACTCGGTCCGAGAAAAGTCACCCAGTCTGAGAAAAGACACCCAGTCTGAGAATAGACACTCAGTCTGAGAAAGGTCACACAGCCTGAGAATAATCACACAGTCTGAGAAAAGTCACCCAGTCTGAGAAAAGTCAGCCAGTCTGAGAAAAGTCACCCCGTCTGAGAATAGTCACCCAGTCTGAGAATAGTCACCCAGTCTGAGAAAAGTCACCCTGTCTGAGAAAAGTCACCCAGTTAAAGAAAAGTCACCCAGTCCCAGAAAAGTCACCCAGTCAGGAAAGGTCACCCAGCCCGAAAAATGCCAAACAATCCAGAAAGGTCATCAAGCCCGAAAAAGATCAACCAGCCAAGAAAGGGTCAAACAGCCCGAAAAAGGTCAACAAGCCCTGAAAAGGTCACCCAGTATGGGATAGTTCAAACAGCCAGAGAAAAGTCACCTAGTCTGAGAAAAGTCACCCAGTCTGAGAAAAGTCACACAGTCTGAGAATAGTCACCCAGTCTGAGAAAAGTCACCCAGTGTGAGAAAAGTCAGCCAGTCTGAGAAAAATCACCCAGTCTGAGATTAGTCATCCAGTCTGAGAAAAGTCACACAGCCTGAGAAAAGTCCGACAGTCTGAGAATAGTCACCCAGTCCGAGAAATGTCACCCAGTCTGTGAATAGTCACCCAGTCTGAGAATATTCACCCACTCTGAGAATAGTCACCCAGTCTGAGAAAAGTCACACAGCCTGAGAAAAGACACCCAGTCCAGGCAAAGTCACCCAGTCTGAGAATAGTCACCCAGTCTGAGAATAGTAACCCTGTCTGAGAAAAGACACCCTCTCTGAGAATTGTCACCGAAGTCTGAGAAAAGTCACCCAATCTGAGAATAGTCACCCAGTCTTAGAAAAGTCACACAGCCTAAGAAAAGACACCCAGTCCGAGAATAGTCCCCCAGTCTGAGAAAAGTCACCCAGTCTGAGAATAGTCACCCAGTCTGAGAATAGTCACCCAGTATGAGAAAAGTCAGCCTGCCGGAGAATAGTCACCCAGTCTGAGAAAAGTCACCCAGTCCGAGAAATATCACCCGGTCCAAGAAAAGTCACCCAGTCTGACAAAAGTCACCCTGTCTGAGAAAAGTCAACCAGTCTGAGAAAAGACACCCAGTCTGAGAATAGACACTCAGTCTGAGAAAGGTCACACAGCCTGAGAATAATCACACAGTCTGAGAAAAGTCACCCAGTCTGAGAAACGTCACCCAGTCTGAGAAAAGTCACACAGCCTGAGAAAAGTCACCCAGTCTGAGAAAAGTCACCAAGCCTAAGAATAGTCACCCAGTCTGAGAAATATCATCCAGTCCCAGAAAAGTCACACAGTCTGAGAAAAGTCACCCAGTCTGTGAATAGTCACCCGGTCATGGAATAGTCACTCAGTCTGAGAATAGTCACCCAGTATGAGAAAAGTTACCAAGTCTGAGAAAAGACACCCAGTCTGAGAATAGTCACCCATTCTGAGAATAGTGACCCAGTCTGAGAAAAGTCACACAGCCTGAGAAAAGTCAGCCAGTCTGAGAAAAGTCACCCCCTCTGAGAATAGTCACCCAGTCTGAGAATAGTCACCCAGTCTGAGAAAAGTCAGCCTGCCTGAGAATAGTCACCCAGTCTGAGAAAAGTCACCCAGTCCGAGAAATATCACCCGGTCCGAGAAAAGTCACCCAGTCTGAGAAAAGACACCCAGTCTGAGAATAGACACTCAGTCTGAGAAAGGTCACACAGCTTGAGAATAATCACACAGTCTGAGAAAAGTCACCCAGTCTGAGAAAAGTCAGCCAGTCTGAGAAAAGTCACCCCGTCTGAGAATAGTCACCCAGTCTGAGAATAGTCACCCAGTCTGAGAAAAGTCACCCTGTCTGAGAAAAGTCACCCTGTCTGAGAAAAGTCACCCAGTCCAAGAAAAGTCACCCAGTCCCAGAAAAGTCACCCAGTCCAGGCAAAATCACCCAGTCTGAGAAAAGTCACTCAGTGTGAGAATAGTCACCCGGGCTGAGAATAGTCACCCAGTCTGAGAATAGTCACCCAGTCAGAGAAAAGTCACCCATTCTGAGAATAGTCACCCAGTCTGTGAAAAGTCACACAGCCTGAGAAAATTCAGCCAGTCAGAGAAAAGTCACCCTGTTTGAGAATAGTCACCCTGTCTGAGAAAAGTCACCCAGTTAAAGAAAAGTCACCCAGTCCCAGAAAAGTCACCCAGTCAGGAAAGGTCACCCAGCCCGAAAAATGCCAAACAATCCAGAAAGGTCACCAAGCCCGAAAAAGATCAACCAGCCAAGAAAGGGTCAAACAGCCCGAAAAAGGTCAACAAGCCCTGAAAAGGTCACCCAGTATGGGATAGTTCAAACAGCCAGAGAAAAGTCACCTAGTCTGAGAAAAGTCACCCAGTCTGAGAATAGTCACCGTGACTGAGAATAGTCACCCAGTCTGAGAAAAGTCAACCAGGCTGAGAAAAGTCACCCCGTCTGAGAAAAGTCACCCAGTCTGAGAAAAGTCACCCAGTCCGAGCAAAGTCACTCAGTCTGAGAAAAGTCATCCAGTCGAAGAAAAGTCACCCAGTCCCAGAAAAGTCACGCAGTCCAGGCAAAGTCAGCCAGTCTGAGAATAGTCACACAGTCTGAGAAAAGTCACCCAGTGTGAGAATTGTAACCCTGTCTGACAAAAGATACCCTCTCTGAGAATTGTCACCCAGTCTGAGAAATATCACCCAGTCCGAGAAAAGTCACACAGTCTGAGAAAAGTCACTCAGTCTGAGAATAGTCACCCAGTATGAGAAAAGTTACCATGTCTGAGAAAAGACACCCAGTCTGAGAATAGTCACCCATTCTGAGAATAGTGACCCAGTCTGAGAAAAGTCACACAGCCTGAGAAAAGTCAGCCAGTCTGAGAAAAGTCACCCAGTCTGAGAAAAGTCAGCCTGCCTGAGAATAGTCACCCAGTCTGAGAAAAGTCACCCAGTCCGAGAAATATCACCCGGTCCGAGAAAAGTCACCCAGTCTGAGAAAAGACACCCAGTCTGAGAATAGACACTCAGTCTGAGAAAGGTCACACAGCCTGAGAATAATCACACAGTCTGAGAAAAGTCACCCAGTCTGAGAAAAGTCAGCCAGTCTGAGAAAAGTCACCCCGTCTGAGAATAGTCACCCAGTCTGAGAATAGTCACCCAGTCTGAGAAAAGTCACCCTGTCTGAGAAAAGTCACCCAGTTAAAGAAAAGTCACCCAGTCCCAGAAAAGTCACCCAGTCAGGAAAGGTCACCCAGCCCGAAAAATGCCAAACAATCCAGAAAGGTCATCAAGCCCGAAAAAGATCAACCAGCCAAGAAAGGGTCAAACAGCCCGAAAAAGGTCAACAAGCCCTGAAAAGGTCACCCAGTATGGGATAGTTCAAACAGCCAGAGAAAAGTCACCTAGTCTGAGAAAAGTCACCCAGTCTGAGAATAGTCACCCTGTCTGAGAATAGTCACCCAGTCTGAGAAAAGTCAACCAGGCTGAGAAAAGTCACCCCGTCTGAGAAAAGTCAACCAGGCTGAGAAAAGTCACCCAGTCTGAGAAAAGTCAACCAGGCTGAGAAAAGTCACCCAGTCTGAGAAAAGTCAACCAGGCTGAGAAAGGTCACCCAGTCTGAGAATAGTCAACGAGTCTGAGAAAAGTCACGCAGTCCCAGAAAAGTCACCTAGTCCAGGCAAAGTCAGCCAGTCTGAGAAAAGTGACCCAGTCTGAGAAAAGACACCCAGTCTGAGAATAGTCACCTGGTCTGAGAATGGTCACCCAATCTGAGAATAGTCGCCCTGTCTGAGAACATGAACCCAGAGAATAGTCACCCAGTCTGAGAAAAGTCACACAGCCTGAGAAAAGTCAGCCAGTCTGAGAAAAGTCACCCCGTCTGAGAATAGTCACCCAGTCTGAGAATAGTCACCCAGTCTGAGAAAAGTCACACTGTCGGAGAAAAGTCACCCAGTCCCAGAAAAATCACCCAGTCCAGGCAAAGTCACCCAGTCTGAGAAAAGTCACCCAGTCTGAAAAAAGTCACCCATTCTGAGTAAGATCACACAGTCTGAGAAATATCACCCTGTCCGAGAAAAGTCACTCAGTCTGTGAACAGTCACCCAGTCTGAGAAAAGTCAACGTCTCTGAGAAAAGTCACCCAGTCTGAGAATAGTCACTCTGTCTGAGAATAGTCACCCTGTCTAGGAAATGTCACCCAGTCTGAGATTAGTCACCCAGTCTGAGAAATGTCACCCACTCTGAGAATAGTCACCCAGTCTGAGAAAAGTCACACAGTCTGAGAAAAGACACCCAGTCCAGGCAAAGTCACCCAGTCTGAGAATAGTCACCCAGTCTGAGAATAGTAACCCTGTCTGAGAAAAGACACCCTCTCTGAGAATTGTCACCGAAGTCTGAAAAAAGTCACCCAATCTGAGAATAGTCACCCAGTCTTAGAAAAGTCACACAGCCTGAGAAATGTCACCCAGTCTGAGAATAGTCACCCAGTCCAAGATATATCACTCAGACCGAGAAAAGTCACCCAGTCCGAGAAAATTCACCCAGTCTGCGAAAAGTCACCCAGTCTGAGAAAAGTCACTCTGTCTGAGAAAAGTCACCCTGTCTGAGAAAAGTCACCCAGTCCAAGAAAAGTCACCCAGTCCCAGAAAAGTCACCCAGTCCAGGCAAAATCACCCAGTCTGAGAAAAGTCACTCAGTGTGAGAATAGTCACCCGGGCTGAGAATAGTCACCCAGTCTGAGAATAGTCACCCAGTCAGAGAAAAGTCACCCATTCTGAGAATAGTCACCCAGTCTGTGAAAAGTCACACAGCCTGAGAAAATTCAGCCAGTCTGAGAAAAGTCACCCTGTCTGAGAAAAGTCACCCAGTCTGAGAATAGTCACCCAGTCTGAGAAAAGTCACACAGCCTGAGAAAAGTCACCCAGTCTGAGAATAGTCACCCAGTCTGAGAAAAGTCACCCAGTCTGAGAATAGTTAACCCGTCGGAGAAAAGTAACCCTGTCCGAGAATAGTCACCCTGTCTGAGAAAAGTCACCCAGTCTGAGAATAGTCACCCGGTCTGAGAAAAGTCACCCAGTGTGAGAAAAGTCAGCCAGTCTGAGAAAAGTCACCCAGTCTGAGATTAGTCATCCAGTCTGAGAAAAGTCACACAGCCTGAGAAAAGTCCGACAGTCTGAGAATAGTCACCCAGTCCGAGAAACGTCACCCAGTCTGTGAATAGTCACCCAGTCTGAGAATATTCACCCACTCTGAGAATAGTCACCCAGTCGGAGAAAAGTCACACAGCCTGAGAAAAGACACCCAGTCCAGGCAAAGTCACCCAGTCTGTGAATAGTCACCCAGTCTGAGAATAGTAACCCTGTCTGAGAAAAGACACCCTCTCTGAGAATTGTCACCCAGTCTGAGAAAAGTCACCCAATCTGAGAATAGTCACCCAGTCTTAGAAAAGTCACACAGCCTGAGAAATGTCACCCAGTCCGAGAATAGTCACCCAGTCAGAGATATGTCACTCAGACCGAGAAAAGTCACCCAGTCCGAGAAAATTCACCCAGTCTGCGAAAAGTCACCCAGTCTGAGAAAAGTCATCCTGTCTGAGAAAAGTCACCCTGTCTGAGAATAGTCACCCTGTCTGAGAAAAGTCACCCAGTCCAAGAAAAGTCACCGAGTCCCAGAAAAGTCACCCAGTCCAGGCAAAGTCACCCAGTCTGAGAAAAGTCACCCAGTCTGAGAATAGTCACCCGGGCTGAGAATAGTCACCCAGTCTGAGAATAGTCACACAGTCTGAGACAAGTCACCCATTCTGAGAAAAGTCACCCAGTCTTAGAAAAGTCACCCAGTCTGAAAAAAGTCAGCCAGCCTGAGAAATGTCACCCTGTCTGAGAATAGTCACCCAGTCTGAGAAATGTCACCCAGTCTGAGAAAAGTCAGCCAGCCTGAGAAATGTCACCCAGTCTGAGAAAAGTCACCCAGTCTCAGAATAATCACCCAGCCTGAGAAAGCTCACACAGCCTGAGAAAAGTCACCCAGCCTGAGAAAATTCGCCCAGTCTGAGAAATGTCACCCAGTCTGAGAAATTTCACCCAGTCTGAGAAAAGTCACCCAGTCCGGAAAGGTCACCCAGCCCGAAAAATGCCACCCAATCCAGAAAGATCACCAAGCCCGAGAAAGATCAACCAGCCAAGAAAAGTTCAAACAGCCCGAAAAAAGTCAACGAGCCCTGAAAAGGTCACCCAGTATGGGATAGTTCAAACAGCCAGAGAAAAGTCACCCAGTCTGAGAAAAGTCACTCAGTCTGAGAAAAGTAACCCAGTCTGAGAATAACCAGCCAGTCTGAGAATAGTCACCCGGTCTGAGAAAAGTCAACCAGTCTGAGAAAAGTCACCCAGTCTGAGAATAGTCAACCAGTCTGAGAAAAGTCAAGCAGTCCCAGAAAAGTCACCTAGTCCAGGCAAAGTCAGCCAGTCTGAGAAAAGTGACCCAGTCTGAGAAAAGACACCCAGTCTGAGAATAGTCACCCTGTCTGAGAATGGTCACCCAGTCTGAGAATAGTCATCCTGTCTGAGAATAGTCACCCAGTCTGAGAATAGTCACCCAGTCTGAGAAAATTCACACTGTCTGAGAAAAGTCACCCAGCCTGAGACACGTCACCCTGTCTGAGAAAAGTCACCCTGTCTGAGAATAGTCACCCTGTCTGAGAAAAGTCACCCAGTTAAAGAAAAGTCACCCAGTCCCAGAAAAGTCACCCAGTCAGGAAAGGTCACCCAGCCCGAAAAATGCCAAACAATCCAGAAAGGTCATCAAGCCCGAAAAAGATCAACCAGCCAAGAAAGGGTCAAACAGCCCGAAAAAGGTCAACAAGCCCTGAAAAGGTCACCCAGTATGGGATAGTTCAAACAGCCAGAGAAAAGTCACCTAGTCTGAGAAAAGTCACCCAGTCTGAGAATAGTCACCCTGTCTGAGAATAGTCACCCAGTCTGAGAAAAGTCAACCAGGCTGAGAAAAGTCACCCCGTCTGAGAAAAGTCAACCAGGCTGAGAAAAGTCACCCAGTCTGAGAAAAGTCAACCAGGCTGAGAAAAGTCACCCAGTCTGAGAAAAGTCAACCAGGCTGAGAAAGGTCACCCAGTCTGAGAATAGTCAACGAGTCTGAGAAAAGTCACGCAGTCCCAGAAAAGTCACCTAGTCCAGGCAAAGTCAGCCAGTCTGAGAAAAGTGACCCAGTCTGAGAAAAGACACCCAGTCTGAGAATAGTCACCTGGTCTGAGAATGGTCACCCAATCTGAGAATAGTCACCCTGTCTGAGAACATGAACCCAGAGAATAGTCACCCAGTCTGAGAAAAGTCACACAGCCTGAGAAAAGTCAGCCAGTCTGAGAAAAGTCACCCCGTCTGAGAATAGTCACCCAGTCTGAGAATAGTCACCCAGTCTGAGAAAAGTCACACTGTCGGAGAAAAGTCACCCAGTCCCAGAAAAATCACCCAGTCCAGGCAAAGTCACCCAGTCTGAGAAAAGTCACTCAGTCTGAAAAAAGTCACCCATTCTGAGTAAGATCACACAGTCTGAGAAATATCACCCTGTCCGAGAAAAGTCACTCAGTCTGAGAACAGTCACCCAGTCTGAGAAAAGTCAACGTCTCTGAGAAAAGTCACCCAGTCTGAGAATAGTCACTCTGTCTGAGAATAGTCACCCTGTCTAGGAAATGTCACCCAGTCTGAGATTAGTCACCCAGTCTGAGAAATGTCACCCAGTCTGTGAATAGTCACCCAGTCTGAGAATATTCACCCACTCTGAGAATAGTCACCCAGTCTGAGAAAAGTCACACAGTCTGAGAAAAGACACCCAGTCCAGGCAAAGTCACCCAGTCTGAGAATAGTCACCCAGTCTGAGAATAGTAACCCTGTCTGAGAAAAGACACCCTCTCTGAGAATTGTCACCGAAGTCTGAGAAAAGTCACCCAATCTGAGAATAGTCACCCAGTCTTAGAAAAGTCACACAGCCTGAGAAATGTCACCCAGTCTGAGAATAGTCACCCAGTCCGAGATATATCACTCAGACCGAGAAAAGTCACCCAGTCCGAGAAAATTCACCCAGTCTGCGAAAAGTCACCCAGTCTGAGAAAAGTCACCCTGTCTGAGAAAAGTCACCCTGTCTGAGAAAAGTCACCCAGTCCAAGAAAAGTCACCCAGTCCCAGAAAAGTCACCCAGTCCAGGCAAAATCACCCAGTCTGAGAAAAGTCACTCAGTGTGAGAATAGTCACCCGGGCTGAGAATAGTCACCCAGTCTGAGAATAGTCACCCAGTCAGAGAAAAGTCACCCATTCTGAGAAAAGTCACCCAGTCTGTGAAAAGTCACACAGCCTGAGAAAATTCAGCCAGTCTGAGAAAAGTCACCCTGTCTGAGAAAAGTCACCCAGTCTGAGAATAGTCACCCAGTCTGAGAAAAGTCACACAGCCTGAGAAAAGTCACCCAGTCTGAGAATAGTCACCCAGTCTGAGAAAAGTCACCCAGTCTGAGAATAGTTAACCCGTCGGAGAAAAGTAACCCTGTCCGAGAATAGTCACCCAGATGAGAAAAGTCACCCAGTCTGAGAAAAGTCACCCAGTCTGAGAAAAGTCACACAGTCTGAGAATAGTCACCCGGTCTGAGAAAAGTCACCCAGTGTGAGAAAAGTCAGCCAGTCTGAGAAAAGTCACACAGCCTGAGAAAAGTCCGACAGTCTGAGAATAGTCACCCAGTCCGAGAAACGTCACCCAGTCTGTGAATAGTCACCCAGTCTGAGAATATGCACCCACTCTGAGAATAGTCACCCAGTCGGAGAAAAGTCACACAGCCTGAGAAAAGACACCCAGTCCAGGCAAAGTCACCCAGTCTGTGAATAGTCACCCAGTCTGAGAATAGTAACCCTGTCTGAGAAAAGACACCCTCTCTGAGAATTGTCACCCAGTCTGAGAAAAGTCACCCAATCTGAGAATAGTCACCCAGTCTGAGAAAAGTCACACAGCCTGAGGAAAGACACCCAGTCCGAGAATAGTCACCCAGTCTGAGAAAAGTCACCCAGTCTGAGAAAAGTCACCCAGTCCGAGCAAAGTCACTCAGTCTGAGAAAAGTCATCCAGTTGAAGAAAAGTCACCCAGTCCCAGAAAAGTCACCCAGTCCAGGCAAAGTCAGCCAGTCTGAGAATAGTCACACAGTCTGAGAAAAGTCACCCAGTGTGAGAATTGTAACCCTGTCTGACAAAAGACACCCTCTCTGAGAATTGTCACTCAGTCTGAGAAAAGTCACCCAATCTGAGAATAGTCACCCAGTCTGAGGAAGTCACACAGCCTGACAAATGTCACCCAGTCCGAGAATAGTCACCCAGTCCGAGATATATCACTCAGACCGAGTAAAGTCACACAGTCTAAGAAAAGTCCCCCATTCCGAGAAAATTCACCCAGTCTGCGAAAAGTCACCCAGTCTGAGAAAAGTCACCCAGTCTGAGACACGTCACCCTGTCTGAGAAAAGTCACCCAGTCCAAGAAAAGTCACCCAGTCACAGAAAAGTCACCCAGTCCAGGCAAAGTCACCCAGTCTGAGAATAGTCACCCAGTCTGAGAGAAGTCACCCAGCCTGAGAAAAGTCACTGAGTCTGAGAAAAGTCACCCAGTCTGAGAATAGTCAGCCAGTCTGAGAAAAGTCACCCAGTCAGGGAAAAGTCGCCCAGTCTGAGAATAGTCACCAGTCTGAGAATAGTCACCCAGTCTGAGAAATGTCACCTAGTCTGAGAAAAGTCACCCAGTCTGAGAACTGTCACCCAGTATGAGAAATGTCACGCAGTCTGAGAAAAGTCACCCAGTCCGGAAAGGTCACCCAGCCCGAAAAAGGTCACCCAATCCAGAAAGGTCACCAAGCCCGAAAAAGGTCAACATGCCAGGAAAAGGTCAACCAGCCCAGAAAAGGTCAACCAGCACGGAAAAGGTCATCCAGTATGGGATAGTTCAAACAGCCAGAGAAAGGTCACCCAGTCTGAGAAAAGTCACCCAGTCTGAGAAAAGTCACCGTGTCCGAGAATACTCACCCAGTCTGAGAATAGTCACCCAGTCTGAGAATAGTCACCCATTCTGAGAAAAATCACCCAGTCTGAGAAAAGTCACCCAGTGCGAGCAAAGTCACTGAGTCTGAGAAAAGTCATCCAGTCGAAGAAAAGTCACCCAGTCCCAGAAAAGTCACCCAGTCCAGGCAAAGTCAGCCAGTCTGAGAATAGTCACACAGTCTGAGAAAAGTCACCCAGTGTGAGAAAAGTCAGCCAGTCTGAGAAAAGTCACCCAGTCTGAGATTAGTCACCCTGTCTGAGAAAAGTCAACCAGTCTGAGAAAAGACACCCAGTCTGAGAATAGACACTCGGTCTGAGAAAGGTCACACAGCCTGAGAATAATCACACAGTCTGAGAAAAGTCACCCAGTCTGAGAAACGTCACCCAGTCTGAGAAAAGTCACACAGCCTGAGAAAAGTCACCCAGTCTGAGAAAAGTCACCAAGCCTAAGAATAGTCACCCAGTCTGAGAAATATCACCCAGTCCGAGAAAAGTCACACAGTCTGAGAAAAGTCACCCAGTCTGTGAATAGTCACCCGGTCATGGAATAGTCACTCAGTCTGAGAATAGTCACCCAGTATGAGAAAAGTTACCAAGTCTGAGAAAAGACACCCAGTCTGAGAATAGTCACCCATTCTGAGAATAGTGACCCAGTCTGAGAAAAATCACACAGCCTGAGAAAAGTCAGCCAGTCTGAGAAAAGTCACCCCGTCTGAGAAAAGTCACCCAGTCTGAGAATAGTCACCCAGTATGAGAAAAGTCAGCCTGCCTGAGAAAAGTCACCCAGTCTGAGAAAAGTCACCCAGTCCGAGAAATATCACCCGGTCCGAGAAAAGTCACCCAGTCTGAGAAAAGTCACCCTGTCTGAGAAAAGTCACCCAGTCTGTGAAAAGACACCCAGTCTGAGAATAGACACTCAGTCTGAGAAAGGTCACACAGCCTGAGAATAATCACACAGTCTGAGAAAAGTCACCCAGTCTGAGAAACATCACCCAGTCTGAGAAAGTCACACAGCCTGAGAAAAGTCACCCAGTCTGAGAAAAGTCACCAAGCCTAAGAATAGTCACCCAGTCTGAGAAATACCACCCAGTCTGAGAAAAGTCACACAGTCTGAGAAAAGTCACCCTGTCTGAGAAAAGTCACACAGCCTGAGAAAAGTCATCAAGTCTGAGAATAGTTACCCAGTCTGAGAAATATCACCCAGTCCGAGAAAAGTCACTCAATCTGAGAAAATTCACCCAGTCTGAGAAAAGTCACCCTGTCTGAGAAAAGTCACACAGCCTGAGAAAAGTCACTCAGTCTGAGAAACGTCACTCAGTCTGAGAAATGTCACCCTGTCGGGGAAAAGTCACCCAGCCTGAGAAAAGTCAGCCTGTCTGAGAAAAGTCACCCAGTCTGAGAAAAGTCAGCCTGTCTGAGAAAAGTCACCCAGTCTGAGAAAAGTCACACAGCCTGAGAAAAGTCACACAGCCTGAGAAAAGTCACCCAGTCTGAGAATAGTCACCCAGTCTGAGAAAAGTCACCCAGTCTGAGAATAGTTAACCCGTCGGAGAAAAGTAACCCTGTCCGAGAATAGTCACCCAGATGAGAAAAGTCACCCAGTCTGAGAAAAGTCACCCAGTCTGAGAAAAGTCACACAGTCTGAGAATAGTCACCCGGTCTGAGAAAAGTCACCCAGTGTGAGAAAAGTCAGCCAGTCTGAGAAAAGTCACCCAGTCTGAGATTAGTCATCCAGTCTGAGAAAAGTCACACAGCCTGAGAAAAGTCCGACAGTCTGAGAATAGTCACCCAGTCCGAGAAACGTCACCCAGTCTGTGAATAGTCACCCAGTCTGAGAATATTCACCCACTCTGAGAATAGTCACCCAGTCGGAGAAAAGTCACACAGCCTGAGAAAAGACACCCAGTCCAGGCAAAGTCACCCAGTCTGTGAATAGTCACCCAGTCTGAGAATAGTAACCCTGTCTGAGAAAAGATACCCTCTCTGAGAATTGTCACCCAGTCTGAGAAAAGTCACCCAATCTGAGAATAGTCACCCAGTCTGAGAAAAGTCACACAGCCTGAGGAAAGACACCCAGTCCGAGAATAGTCCCCCAGTCTGAGAAAAGTCACCCAGTCTGAGAAAAGTCACCCAGTCCGAGCAAAGTCACTCAGTCTGAGAAAAGTCATCCAGTTGAAGAAAAGTCACCCAGTCCCAGAAAAGTCACCCAGTCCAGGCAAAGTCAGCCAGTCTGAGAATAGTCACACAGTCTGAGAAAAGTCACCCAGTGTGAGAATTGTAACCCTGTCTGACAAAAGACACCCTCTCTGAGAATTGTCACTCAGTCTGAGAAAAGTCACCCAATCTGAGAATAGTCACCCAGTCTGAGGAAGTCACACAGCCTGACAAATGTCACCCAGTCCGAGAATAGTCACCCAGTCCGAGATATATCACTCAGACCGAGTAAAGTCACACAGTCTAAGAAAAGTCCCCCATTCCGAGAAAATTCACCCAGTCTGCGAAAAGTCACCCAGTCTGAGAAAAGTCACCCAGTCTGAGACACGTCACCCTGTCTGAGAAAAGTCACCCAGTCCAAGAAAAGTCACCCAGTCACAGAAAAGTCACCCAGTCCAGGCAAAGTCACCCAGTCTGAGAATAGTCACCCAGTCTGAGAGAAGTCACCCAGCCTGAGAAAAGTCACTGAGTCTGAGAAAAGTCACCCAGTCTGAGAATAGTCAGCCAGTCTGAGAAAAGTCACCCAGTCAGGGAAAAGTCGCCCAGTCTGAGAATAGTCACCAGTCTGAGAATAGTCACCCAGTCTGAGAAATGTCACCTAGTCTGAGAAAAGTCACCCAGTCTGAGAACTGTCACCCAGTATGAGAAATGTCACGCAGTCTGAGAAAAGTCACCCAGTCCGGAAAGGTCACCCAGCCCGAAAAAGGTCACCCAATCCAGAAAGGTCACCAAGCCCGAAAAAGGTCAACATGCCAGGAAAAGGTCAACCAGCCCAGAAAAGGTCAACCAGCACGGAAAAGGTCATCCAGTATGGGATAGTTCAAACAGCCAGAGAAAGGTCACCCAGTCTGAGAAAAGTCACCCAGTCTGAGAAAAGTCACCGTGTCCGAGAATACTCACCCAGTCTGAGAATAGTCACCCAGTCTGAGAATAGTCACCCATTCTGAGAAAAATCACCCAGTCTGAGAAAAGTCACCCAGTGCGAGCAAAGTCACTGAGTCTGAGAAAAGTCATCCAGTCGAAGAAAAGTCACCCAGTCCCAGAAAAGTCACCCAGTCCAGGCAAAGTCAGCCAGTCTGAGAATAGTCACACAGTCTGAGAAAAGTCACCCAGTGTGAGAAAAGTCAGCCAGTCTGAGAAAAGTCACCCAGTCTGAGATTAGTCACCCTGTCTGAGAAAAGTCAACCAGTCTGAGAAAAGACACCCAGTCTGAGAATAGACACTCGGTCTGAGAAAGGTCACACAGCCTGAGAATAATCACACAGTCTGAGAAAAGTCACCCAGTCTGAGAAACGTCACCCAGTCTGAGAAAAGTCACACAGCCTGAGAAAAGTCACCCAGTCTGAGAAAAGTCACCAAGCCTAAGAATAGTCACCCAGTCTGAGAAATATCACCCAGTCCGAGAAAAGTCACACAGTCTGAGAAAAGTCACCCAGTCTGTGAATAGTCACCCGGTCATGGAATAGTCACTCAGTCTGAGAATAGTCACCCAGTATGAGAAAAGTTACCAAGTCTGAGAAAAGACACCCAGTCTGAGAATAGTCACCCATTCTGAGAATAGTGACCCAGTCTGAGAAAAATCACACAGCCTGAGAAAAGTCAGCCAGTCTGAGAAAAGTCACCCCGTCTGAGAATAGTCACCCAGTCTGAGAATAGTCACCCAGTATGAGAAAAGTCAGCCTGCCTGAGAATAGTCACCCAGTCTGAGAAAAGTCACCCAGTCCGAGAAATATCACCCGGTCCGAGAAAAGTCACCCAGTCTGAGAAAAGTCACCCTGTCTGAGAAAAGTCACCCAGTCTGTGAAAAGACACCCAGTCTGAGAATAGACACTCAGTCTGAGAAAGGTCACACAGCCTGAGAATAATCACACAGTCTGAGAAAAGTCACCCAGTCTGAGAAACATCACCCAGTCTGAGAAAAGTCACACAGCCTGAGAAAAGTCACCCAGTCTGAGAAAAGTCACCAAGCCTAAGAATAGTCACCCAGTCTGAGAAATACCACCCAGTCTGAGAAAAGTCACACAGTCTGAGAAAAGTCACCCTGTCTGAGAAAAGTCACACAGCCTGAGAAAAGTCATCAAGTCTGAGAATAGTTACCCAGTCTGAGAAATATCACCCAGTCCGAGAAAAGTCACTCAATCTGAGAAAATTCACCCAGTCTGAGAAAAGTCACCCTGTCTGAGAAAAGTCACACAGCCTGAGAAAAGTCACTCAGTCTGAGAAACGTCACTCAGTCTGAGAAACGTCACCCTGTCGGGGAAAAGTCACCCAGCCTGAGAAAAGTCAGCCTGTCTGAGAAAAGTCACCCAGTCTGAGAAAAGTCAGCCTGTCTGAGAAAAGTCACCCAGTCTGAGAAAAGTCACACAGCCTGAGAAAAGTCACTCAGTCTGAGAAACGTCACTCAGTCTGAGAAACGTCACCCTGTCTGGGAAAAATCACCCAGTCTGAGAAATTCACCCAGTCTGAGAAAAGTCACCCAGTCTGAGAATAGTCAACCAGTCTGAGAAAAGTCACACAGCCTGAGAAAAGTCAGCCAGTCCGAGAATAGTCACCCAGTCTGAGAAATATCACTCAGTTCGATAAAAGTCACCCAGTCCGCGAAAAGTCACCCAGTCTGAGAAAAGTCACCCTGTCCGAAAAAAGTCACCCAGTCTAAGAAAAGTCACACAGTCCGAGAAAATTCACCCAGTCTGAGAAAAGTCACACAGTCTGAGAATAGTAACCCAGTCTGAGAAACGCCACCCAGTCTGAGAAAAGTCATCCTGTCTGAGAATAGTCACATTGTCTGAGAAGAGTCACCCAGTCCAAGAAACTTCACCCAGTCCCAGAAAATTCACCCAGTCTAGGCAAAGTCACCCAGTCTGAGAAAAGTCACCCAGTCTGAGAAAAGTCACCCAGTCTGAGAATAGTCACCCAGTCTGAGAATAGTCACTTGGTCTGAGAATAGTCACCCAGTCTGAGAATAGTCACCCTGTCTGGGAAAAGTCACCCAGTCTGAGAATAGTCACACAGTCTGAGAAAAGTCACACAGCCTGAGAAAAGTCAGCCACTCTGAGAATAGTCACCCCGTCGGAGAAAAGTCACCCTGTCCGAGAATAGTCACCCAGATGAGAAAAGTCACCCAGTCTGAGAAAAGTCACACAGCCTGAGAATAGTCACCCTGTCTGAGAAAAGTCACCCAGTGTGAGAAAAGTCAGCCAGTCTGAGAAAAGTCACCCAGTCTGAGATTAGTCACCCAGTCTGAGAAAAGTCACACAGCCTGAGAAAAGTCAGACAGTCTGAGAATAGTCACCCAGTCCGAGAAACGTCACCCAGTCTGTGAATAGTCACCCAGTCTGAGAAAAGTTCCCAGTCGGAGAATATTCACCCAGTCGGAGAAAAGTCACCCACTCTGAGAATAGTCACCCAGTCTGAGAAAAGTCACACAGCCTGAGAAAAGTCAGACAGTCTGAGAATAGTCACCCAGTCCGAGAAACGTCACCCAGTCTGTGAATAGTCACCCAGTCTGAGAAAAGTTCCCAGTCGGAGAATATTCACCCAGTCGGAGAAAAGTCACCCACTCTGAGAATAGTCACCCAGTCTGAGAAAAGTCACACAGCCTGAGAAAAGACACCCAGTCCGAGAATAGTCCCCCAGTCTGAGAAAAGTCACCCAGTCTGAGAAAAGTCACCCAGTCCGAGCAAAGTCACTCAGTCTGAGAAAAGTCATCCAGTCGAAGAAAAGTCACCCAGTCCCAGAAAAGTCACCCAGTCCAGGCAAAGTCAGCCAGTCTGAGAATAGTCACACAGTCTGAGAAAAGTCACCCAGTGTGAGAAAAGTCAGCCAGTCTGAGAAAAGTCACCCAGTCTGAGATTAGTCACCCAGTCTGAGAAAAGTCACACAGCCTGAGAAAAGTCAGACAGTCTGAGAATAGTCACCCAGTCCGAGAAACGTCACCCAGTCTGTGAATAGTCACCCAGTCTGAGAAAAGTTCCCAGTCTGAGAATAGTCACCCAGTCGGAGAAAAGTCACCCACTCTGAGAATAGTCACCCAGTCTGAGAAAAGTCACACAGCCTGAGAAAAGACACCCAGTCCGAGAATAGTCCCCCAGTCTGAGAAAAGTCACCCAGTCTGAGAAAAGTCACCCAGTCCGAGCAAAGTCACTCAGTCTGAGAAAAGTCATCCAGTCGAAGAAAAGTCACCCAGTCCCAGAAAAGTCACCCAGTCCAGGCAAAGTCAGCCAGTCTGAGAATAGTCACACAGTCTGAGAAAAGTCACCCAGTATGAGAATTGTAACCCTGTCTGACAAAAGACACCCTCTCTGAGAATTGTCACCCAGTCTGAGAAACGTCACCCAATCTGAGAATAGTCACCCAGTCTTAGAAAAGTCACACAGCCTAAGAAAAGACACCCAGTACGAGAATAGTCCCCCAGTCTGAGAAAAGTCACCCAGTCTGAGAAAAGTCACCCAGTCCGAGCAAAGTCACACAGTCTGAGAAAAGTCATCCAGTCGAAGAAAAGTCACCCAGTCCCAGAAAAGTCACCCAGTCCAGGCAAAGTCAGCCAGTCTGAGAATAGTCACACAGTCTGAGAAAAGTCACCCAGTGTGAGAATTGTAACCCTGTCTGACAAAAGATACCCTCTCTGAGAATTGTCACCCAGTCTGAGAAAAGTCACCCAATCTGAGAATAGTCACCCAGTCTGAGAAAAGTCACACAGCCTGACAAATGTCACCCAGTCCAAGAATACTCACCCAGTCCGAGATATATCACTCAGACCGAGTAAAGTCACACAGTCTAAGAAAAGTCCCCCATTCCGAGAAAATTCACCCAGTCTGCGAAAAGTCACCCAGTCTGAGAAAAGTCACCCAGTCTGAGACACGTCACCCTGTCTGAGAAAAGTCACCCAGCCTGAGACACGTCACCCTGTCTGAGAAAAGTCACCCAGCCTGAGACAAGTCACCCTGTCTGAGAAAAGTCACCCAGTCCAAGAAAAGTCACCCAGTCCCAGAAAAGTCACCCAGTCCAGGCAAAGTCACCCAGTCTGAGAAAAGTCACCCAGTCTGAGAGAAGTCACCCAGCCTGAGAAAAGTCACTCAGTCTGAGAAAAGTCACTCAGTCTGAGAATAGTCAGCCAGTCTGAGAAAAGTCACACAGCCTGAGAAAATTCAGCCAGTCTGTGAAAAGTCACCCAGTCTGAGAAAAGTCAGCCAGTCTGAGAATTGTCACCCAGTCTGAGAAAAGTCAGACAGTCTGAGAAATGTCACCCAGTCCGGAAAGGTCTCCCTGCCCGAAAAAGGGCACCCAATTCAGAATGGTCACCAAGCCCGAAAATGGTTAACCAGACCGGAAACAGTCAACCAGCCCGTAAAAGATCAACCAGCCCGGAAAAGCTCACCCAGTATGGGATAGTTCAAACAGCCACAGAAAAGTCACCCAATCTGAGAAATGTCACTCAGTCTGAGAAAAGTCACCCAGTCTGTGAATAGTCACACGGTCTGAGAATAGTCACCCAGTCTGAGAATAGTCACCCTGTCTGAGAAAAGTCACTCAGTCTGAGAAAAGTCACACAGTCTGAGAAAAATCACCCAGTCTGTGAATAGTCACCCGGTCAGAGAATAGTCACTCAGTCTGAGAATAGTCACCCAGTATGAGAAAAGTTACCAAGTCTGAGAAAAGACACCCAGTCTGAGAATAGTCACCCATTCTGAGAATAGTGACCCAGTCTGAGAAAAGTCACACAGCCTGAGAAAAGTCAGCCAGTCTGAGAAAAGTCACCCCGTCTGAGAATAGTC
This sequence comes from Carcharodon carcharias, assembly GCF_017639515.1. Lineage (NCBI taxonomy): Eukaryota > Metazoa > Chordata > Chondrichthyes > Lamniformes > Lamnidae > Carcharodon > Carcharodon carcharias. Next base: position 23,976,361 of record NC_054488.1, read on the forward strand.
ACCCAGTCTGAGAATAGTCACCCAGTATGAGAAAAGTCAGCCTGCCTGAGAATAGTCACCCAGTCTGAGAAAAGTCACCCAGTCCGAGAAATATCATCCGGTCCAAGAAAAGTCACCCAGTCTGACAAAAGTCACCCTGTCTGAGAAAAGTCAACCAGTCTGAGAAAAGACACCCAGTCTGAGAATAGACACTCAGTCTGAGAAAGGTCACACAGCCTGAGAGTAATCACACAGTCTGAGAAAAGTCACCCAGTCTGTGAAACGTCACCCAGTCTGAGAAAAGTCACACAGCCTGAGAAAAGTCACCCAGTCTGAGAAAAGTCACCAAGCCTAAGAATAGTCACCCAGTCTGAGAAATATCACCCAGTCCGAGAAAAGTCACACAGTCTGAGAAAAGTCACCCAGTCTGTGAATAGTCACCCGGTCATGGAATAGTCACTCAGTCTGAGAATAGTCACCCAGTATGAGAAAAGTTACCAAGTCTGAGAAAAGACACCCAGTCTGAGAATAGTCACCCATTCTGAGAATAGTGACCCAGTCTGAGAAAAGTCACACAGCCTGAGAAAAGTCAGCCAGTCTGAGAAAAGTCACCCCGTCTGAGAATAGTCACCCAGTCTGAGAATAGTCACCCAGTCTGAGAAAAGTCAGCCTGCCTGAGAATAGTCACTCAGTCTGAGAAAAGTCACCCAGTCCGAGAAATATCACCCGGTCCGAGAAAAGTCACCCAGTCTGAGAAAAGTCATCCTGTCTGAGAAAAGTCACCCAGTCTGAGAAAAGACACCCAGTCTGAGAATAGACACTCAGTCTGAGAAAGGTCACACAGCCTGAGAATAATCACACAGTCTGAGAAAAGTCACCCAGTCTGAGAAACGTCACCCAGTCTGAGAAAAGTCACACAGCCTGAGAAAAGTCACCCAGTCTGAGAAATACCACCCAGTCCGAGAAAAGTCACACAGTCTGAGAAAAGTCACCCTGTCCGAGAAAAGTCACACAGTCTGAGAAAAGTCACACAGTCTGAGAAAAGTCACCCTGCCTGAGAAAAGTCACACAGCCTGAGAAAAGTCACCAATTCCGAGAATGGTCACCCAGTCCGAGAAATATCACCCAGTCCGAGAAAAGTCACCCTGTCTCAGAAAAGTCACCCAGTCTGAGAATAGTCACCCAGTCTGAGAAAGATCACACAGCCTGAGAAAAGTCACCAAGTCTGAGAATAGTCACCCTGTCCCAGAAAATTCACCCAGTCCGAGAAAAGTCACAGAGTGTGAGAAAAGCCACCCTGTCCGAGAAAAGTCACCCCGTCGGAGAAAAGTCACCCTGTCCGAGAATAGTCACCCAGATGAGAAAAGTCACCCAGTCTGAGAAAAGTCACACAGCCTGAGAATAGTCACCCTGTCTGAGAAAAGTCACCCAGTGTGAGAAAAGTCAGCCAGTCTGAGAAAAGTCACCCAGTCTGAGATTAGTCACCCAGTCTGAGAAAAATCACACAGCCTGAGAAAAGTCAGACAGTCTGAGAATAGTCACCCAGTTCGAGAAACGTCACCCAGTCTGAGAATAGTCACCCAGTCTGAGAAAAGTTCCCAGTCTGAGAATAGTCACCCAGTCGGAGAAAAGTCACCCACTCTGAGAATAGTCACCCAGTCTGAGAAAAGTCACACAGCCTGAGAAAAGACACCCAGTCCGAGAATAGTCCCCCAGTCTGAGAAAAGTCACCCAGTCTGAGAAAAGTCACCCAGTCCGAGCAAAGTCACTCAGTCTGAGAAAAGTCATCCAGTCGAAGAAAAGTCACCCAGTCCCAGAAAAGTCACCCAGTCCAGGCAAAGTCAGCCAGTCTGAGAATAGTCACACAGTCTGAGAAAAGTCACCCAGTGTGAGAATTGTAACCCTGTCTGACAAAAGACACCCTCTCTGAGAATTGTCACCCAGTCTGAGAAAAGTCACCCAATCTGAGAATAGTCACCCAGTCTTAGAAAAGTCACACAGCCTGAGAAAAGACACCCAGTCTGTGAATAGTCCCCCAGTCTGAGAAAAGTCACCCAGTCTGAGAAAAGTCCCCCAGTCCGAGCAAAGTCACTCAGTCTGAGAAAAGTCATCCAGTCGAAGAAAAGTCACCCAGTCCCAGAAAAGTCACCCAGTCCAGGCAAAGTCAGCCAGGCTGAGAATAGTCACACAGTCTGAGAAAAGTCACCCAGTGTGAGAATTGTAACCCTGTCTGACAAAAGATACCCTCTCTGAGAATTGTCACCCAGTCTGAGAAAAGTCACCCAATCTGAGAATAGTCACCCAGTCTGAGAAAAGTCACACAAGCCTGACAAATGTCACCCAGTCCAAGAATAGTCACCCAGTCCGAGATATATCACTCAGACCGAGTAAAGTCACACAGTCTAAGAAAAGTCCCCCATTCCGAGAAAATTCACCCAGTCTGCGAAAAGTCACCCAGTCTGAGAAAAGTCACCCAGTCTGAGACACGTCACCCTGTCTGAGAAAAGTCACCCAGCCTGAGACACGTCACCCTGTCTGAGAAAAGTCACCCAGCCTGAGACACGTCACCCTGTCTGAGAAAAGTCACCCAGTCCAAGAAAAGTCACCCAGTCCCAGAAAAGTCACCCAGTCCAGGCAAAGTCACCCAGTCTGAGAATAGTCACCCAGTCTGAGAGAAGTCACCCAGCCTGAGAAAAGTCACTCAGTCTGAGAAAAGTCACCCAGTCTGAGAATAGTCAGCCAGTCTGAGAAAAGTTACACAGCCTGAGAAAATTCAGCCAGTCTGAGAAAAGTCACCCTGTCCGAGAAAAGTCACCCCGTCGGAGAAAAGTCACCCTGTCCGAGAATAGTCACCCAGATGAGAAAAGTCACCCAGTCTGAGAAAAGTCACACAGCCTGAGAATAGTCACCCTGTCTGAGAAAAGTCACCCAGTGTGAGAAAAGTCAGCCAGTCTGAGAAAAGTCACCCAGTCTGAGATTAGTCACCCAGTCTGAGAAAAGTCACACAGCCTGAGAAAAGTCAGACAGTCTGAGAATAGTCACCCAGTCCGAGAAACGTCACCCAGTCTGAGAATAGTCACCCAGTCTGAGAAAAGTTCCCAGTCTGAGAATAGTCACCCAGTCGGAGAAAAGTCACCCACTCTGAGAATAGTCACCCAGTCTGAGAAAAGTCACACAGCCTGAGAAAAGACACCCAGTCCGAGAATAGTCCCCCAGTCTGAGAAAAGTCACCCAGTCTGAGAAAAGTCACCCAGTCCGAGCAAAGTCACTCAGTCTGAGAAAAGTCATCCAGTCGAAGAAAAGTCACCCAGTCCCAGAAAAGTCACCCAGTCCAGGCAAAGTCAGCCAGTCTGAGAATAGTCACACAGTCTGAGAAAAGTCACCCAGTGTGAGAATTGTAACCCTGTCTGACAAAAGACACCCTCTCTGAGAATTGTCACCCAGTCTGAGAAAAGTCACCCAATCTGAGAATAGTCACCCAGTCTTAGAAAAGTCACACAGCCTGAGAAAAGACACCCAGTCTGTGAATAGTCCCCCAGTCTGAGAAAAGTCACCCAGTCTGAGAAAAGTTCCCCAGTCCGAGCAAAGTCACTCAGTCTGAGAAAAGTCATCCAGTCGAAGAAAAGTCACCCAGTCCCAGAAAAGTCACCCAGTCCAGGCAAAGTCAGCCAGGCTGAGAATAGTCACACAGTCTGAGAAAAGTCACCCAGTGTGAGAATTGTAACCCTGTCTGACAAAAGATACCCTCTCTGAGAATTGTCACCCAGTCTGAGAAAAGTCACCCAATCTGAGAATAGTCACCCAGTCTGAGAAAAGTCACACAGCCTGACAAATGTCACCCAGTCCAAGAATACTCACCCAGTCCGAGATATATCACTCAGACCGAGTAAAGTCACACAGTCTAAGAAAAGTCCCCCATTCCGAGAAAATTCACCCAGTCTGCGAAAAGTCACCCAGTCTGAGAAAAGTCACCCAGTCTGAGACACGTCACCCTGTCTGAGAAAAGTCACCCAGCCTGAGACACGTCACCCTGTCTGAGAAAAGTCACCCAGCCTGAGACACGTCACCCTGTCTGAGAAAAGTCACCCAGTCCAAGAAAAGTCACCCAGTCCCAGAAAAGTCACCCAGTCCAGGCAAAGTCACCCAGTCTGAGAATAGTCACCCAGTCTGAGAGAAGTCACCCAGCCTGAGAAAAGTCACTCAGTCTGAGAAAAGTCACCCAGTCTGAGAATAGTCAGCCAGTCTGAGAAAAGTCACACAGCCTGAGAAAATTCAGCCAGTCTGAGAAAAGTCACCCAGTCTGAGAAAAGTCACCCAGTCTGAGAATTGTCACCCAGTCTGAGAAAAGTCAGACAGTCTGAGAAATGTCACCCAGTCCGGAAAGGTCTCCCTGCCCGAAAAAGGGCACCCAATTCAGAATGGTCACCAAGCCCGAAAATGGTCAACCAGACCGGAAACAGTCAACCAGCCCGTAAAAGATCAACCAGCCCGGAAAAGCTCACCCAGTATGGGATAGTTCAAACAGCCACAGAAAAGTCACCCAGTCCAAGAAAAGTCACCCAGTCCCAGAAAAGTCACCCAGTCCAGGCAAAGTCACCCAGTCTGAGAAAAGTCACTCAGTGTGAGAATAGTCACCCGGGCTGAGAATAGTCACCCAGTCTGAGAATAGTCACACAGTCAGAGAAAAGTCACCCATTCTGAGAATAGTCACCCAGTCTGTGAAAAGTCACACAGCCTTAGAAAATTCAGCCAGTCTGAGAAAAGTCACCCTGTCTGAGATAAGTCACCCAGTCTGAGAATAGTCACCCAGTCTGAGAAAAGTCACACAGTCTGAGAAAAGTCACCCAGTCTGAGAATAGTCACCCATTCTGAGAAAAGTCACCCAGTCTGAGAATAGTTAACCCGTCGGAGAAAAGTAAACCTGTCCGAGAATAGTCACCCAGATGAGAAAAGTCACCCAGTCTGAGAAAAGTCACCCAGTGTGAGAAAAGTCACCCAGTCTGAGAAAAGTCACACAGCCTGACAAATGTCACCCAGTCCAAGAATACTCACCCAGTCCGAGATATATCACTCAGACCGAGTAAAGTCACACAGTCTAAGAAAAGTCCCCCATTCCGAGAAAATTCACCCTGTCTGCGAAAAGTCACCCAGTCTGAGAAAAGTCACCCAGTCTGAGACACGTCACCCTGTCTGAGAAAAGTCACCCAGCCTGAGACACGTCACCCTGTCTGAGAAAAGTCACCCAGTCCAAGAAAAGTCACCCAGTCCCAGAAAAGTCACCCAGTCCAGGCAAAGTCACCCAGTCTGAGAATAGTCACCCAGTCTGAGAGAAGTCACCCAGCCTGAGAAAAGTCACTCAGTCTGAGAAAAGTCACCCAGTCTGAGAATAGTCAGCCAGTCTGAGAAAAGTCACACAGCCTGAGAAAATTCAGCCAGTCTGAGAAAAGTCACCCAGTCTGAGAAAAGTCACCCAGTCTGAGAATTGTCACCCAGTCTGAGAAAAGTCAGACAGTCTGAGAAATGTCACCCAGTCCGGATAGGTCTCCCTGCCCGAAAAAGGGCACCCAATTCAGAATGGTCACCAAGCCCGAAAATGGTCAACCAGACCGGAAACAGTCAACCAGCCCGTAAAAGATCAACCAGCCCGGAAAAGCTCACCCAGTATGGGATAGTTCAAACAGCCACAGAAAAGTCACCCAGTCCAAGAAAAGTCACCCAGTCCCAGAAAAGTCACCCAGTCCAGGCAAAGTCACCCAGTCTGAGAAAAGTCACTCAGTGTGAGAATAGTCACCCGGGCTGAGAATAGTCACCCAGTCTGAGAATAGTCACACAGTCAGAGAAAAGTCACCCATTCTGAGAATAGTCACCCAGTCTGTGAAAAGTCACACAGCCTTAGAAAATTCAGCCAGTCTGAGAAAAGTCACCCTGTCTGAGAAAAGTCACCCAGTCTGAGAATAGTCACCCAGTCTGAGAATAGTCACCCATTCTGAGAAAAGTCACCCAGTCTGAGAATAGTTAACCCGTCGGAGAAAAGTAACCCTGTCGGAGAATAGTCACCCAGATGAGAAAAGTCACCCAGTCTGAGAAAAGTCACCCAGTGTGAGAAAAGTCACACAGTCTGAGAATAGTCACCCGGTCTGAGAAAAGTCACCCAGTGTGAGAAAAGTCAGCCAGTCTGAGAAAAGTCACCCAGTCTGAGATTAGTCATCCAGTCTGAGAAAAGTCACACAGCCTGAGAAAAGTCCGACAGTCTGAGAATAGTCACCCAGTCCGAGAAATGTCACCCAGTCTGTGAATAGTCACCCAGTCTGAGAATATTCACCCACTCTGAGAATAGTCACCCAGTCGGAGAAAAGTCACCCAGTCTGAGAAAAGTCACCCAGTCTGATAATACTCACCAAGTCTGAGAATAGTCACCCGGTCTGAGAATAGTCACCCATTCTGAGAATAGTCACCCTGTCTGGGAAAAGTCACCCAGTCTGAGAATAGTCACCCAGTCTGAGAAAAGTCACACAGCCTGAGAAAAGTCACCCAGTCTGAGAAAAGTCACCCAGTCTGAGAATAGTTAACCCGTCAGAGAAAAGTAACGCTGTCCGAGAATAGTCACCCAGATGAGAAACGTCACCCAGTCTGAGAAAAGTCACCCAGTCTGAGAAAAGTCACACAGTCTGAGAATAGTCACCCAGTCTGAGAAAAGTCACCCAGTGTGAGAAAAGTCAGCCAGTCTGAGAAAAATCACCCAGTCTGAGATTAGTCATCCAGTCTGAGAAAAGTCACACAGCCTGAGAAAAGTCCGACAGTCTGAGAATAGTCACCCAGTCCGAGAAATGTCACCCAGTCTGTGAATAGTCACCCAGTCTGAGAATATTCACCCACTCTGAGAATAGTCACCCAGTCTGAGAAAAGTCACACAGCCTGAGAAAAGACACCCAGTCCAGGCAAAGTCACCCAGTCTGAGAATAGTCACCCAGTCTGAGAATAGTAACCCTGTCTGAGAAAAAACACCCTCTCTGAGAATTGTCACCGAAGTCTGAGAAAAGTCACCCAATCTGAGAATAGTCACCCAGTCTTAGAAAAGTCACACAGCCTAAGCAAAGACACCCAGTCCGAGAATAGTCCCCCAGTCTGAGAAAAGTCACCCAGTCTGAGAAAAGTCAGCCAGTCTGAGAAAAGTCACCCCGTCTGAGAATAATCACCCAGTCTGAGAATAGTCACCCAGTATGAGAAAAGTCAGCCTGCCGGAGAATAGTCACCCAGTCTGAGAAAAGTCACCCAGTCCGAGAAATATCACCCGGTCCAAGAAAAGTCACCCAGTCTGACAAAAGTCACCCTGTCTGAGAAAAGTCAACCAGTCTGAGAAAAGACACCCAGTCTGAGAAAAGTCACCAAGCCTAAGAATAGTCACCCAGTCTGAGAAATATCACCCAGTCCGAGAAAAGTCACACAGTCTGAGAAAAGTCACCCAGTCTGAGAAAAGTCACCAAGCCTAAGAATAGTCACCCAGTCTGAGAAATATCACCCAGTCCCAGAAAAGTCACACAGTCTGAGAAAAGTCACCCAGTCTGTGAATAGTCACCCGGTCATGGAATAGTCACTCAGTCTGAGAATAGTCACCCAGTATGAGAAAAGTTACCAAGTCTGAGAAAAGACACCCAGTCTGAGAATAGTCACCCATTCTGAGAATAGTGACCCAGTCTGAGAAAAGTCACACAGCCTGAGAAAAGTCAGCCTGTCTGAGAAAAGTCACCCCCTCTGAGAATAGTCACCCAGTCTGAGAATAGTCACCCAGTCTGAGAAAAGTCAGCCTGCCTGAGAATAGTCACCCAGTCTGAGAAAAGTCACCCAGTCCGAGAAATATCACCCGGTCCGAGAAAAGTCACCCAGTCTGAGAAAAGACACCCAGTCTGAGAATAGACACTCAGTCTGAGAAAGGTCACACAGCTTGAGAATAATCACACAGTCTGAGAAAAGTCACCCAGTCTGAGAAAAGTCAGCCAGTCTGAGAAAAGTCACCCCGTCTGAGAATAGTCACCCAGTCTGAGAATAGTCACCCAGTCTGAGAAAAGTCACCCTGTCTGAGAAAAGTCACCCTGTCTGAGAAAAGTCACCCAGTCCAAGAAAAGTCACCCAGTCCCAGAAAAGTCACCCAGTCCAGGCAAAATCACCCAGTCTGAGAAAAGTCACTCAGTGTGAGAATAGTCACCCGGGCTGAGAATAGTCACCCAGTCTGAGAATAGTCACCCAGTCAGAGAAAAGTCACCCATTCTGAGAATAGTCACCCAGTCTGTGAAAAGTCACACAGCCTGAGAAAATTCAGCCAGTCAGAGAAAAGTCACCCTGTCTGAGAATAGTCACCCTGTCTGAGAAAAGTCACCCAGTTAAAGAAAAGTCACCCAGTCCCAGAAAAGTCACCCAGTCAGGAAAGGTCACCCAGCCCGAAAAATGCCAAACAATCCAGAAAGGTCACCAAGCCCGAAAAAGATCAACCAGCCAAGAAAGGGTCAAACAGCCCGAAAAAGGTCAACAAGCCCTGAAAAGGTCACCCAGTATGGGATAGTTCAAACAGCCAGAGAATAGTCACCTAGTCTGAGAAAAGTCACCCAGTCTGAGAATAGTCACCGTGACTGAGAATAGTCACCCAGTCTGAGAAAAGTCAACCAGGCTGAGAAAAGTCACCCCGTCTGAGAAAAGTCAACCAGGCTGAGAAAAGTCACCCAGTCTGAGAAAAGTCAACCAGGCTGAGAAAAGTCACCCAGTCTGAGAAAAGTCAACCAGGCTGAGAAAGGTCACCCAGTCTGTGAATAGTCAACGAGTCTGAGAAACGTCACGCAGTCCCAGAAAAGTCACCTAGTCCAGGCAAAGTCAGCCAGTCTGAGAAAAGTGACCCAGTCTGAGAAAAGACACCCAGTCTGAGAATAGTCACCTGGTCTGAGAATGGTCACCCAATCTGAGAATAGTCACCCTGTCTGAGAACATGAACCCAGAGAATAGTCACCCAGTCTGAGAAAAGTCACACAGCCTGAGAAAAGTCAGCCAGTCTGAGAAAAGTCACCCCGTCTGAGAATAGTCACCCAGTCTGAGAATAGTCACCCAGTCTGAGAAAAGTCACACTGTCGGAGAAAAGTCACCCAGTCTCAGAAAGATCAACCAGTCCAGGCAAAGTCACCCAGTCTGAGAAAAGTCACCCAGTCTGAAAAAAGTCACCCATTCTGAGAAAGATCACACAGTCTGAGAAATATCACCCTGTCCGAGAAAAGTCACTCAGTCTGAGAACAGTCACCCAGTCTGAGAAAAGTCAACGTCTCTGAGAAAAGTCACCCAGTCTGAGAATAGTCACTCTGTCTGAGAATAGTCACCCTGTCTAGGAAATGTCACCCAGTCTGAGATTAGTCACCCAGTCTGAGAAAAGTCACACAGCCTGAGAAAAGTCAACGTCTCTGAGAAATGTCACCCAGTCTGAGAATACTCAGTCTGTCTGAGAATAATCACCCTGTCTAGGAAAAGTCACCCAGTCTGAGAAAAGTCACCCAGTCTGAGAAAAGTCACACAGCCTGAGAAAGTCCGACAGTCTGAAAATAGTCAGCAAGTCTGAGAATAGACACAGTCTGAGAAATACCACCCAGTCTGAGAAAAGTCACTCAGTCTGAGAAAAGTCACCCTGTCCGAGAAAAGTCACCCAGTCTGAGAAAAGTCACCCAGTCTGAGAATAGTCACCAAGTCCGAGAATGGTCACCCAGTCCGAGAAATATCACCCAGTCCGAGAAAAATAACCCAGTCTGAGAAAAGTCACACATTCTGAGAAAAGTCACCCACTCTGAGAAAAGTCACCCAGTCTGAGAAATGTCACCAAGTCTGAGAATAGTCACCCAGTCTGAGAAATGTCACCCTGTCTGAGAAAAGTCACCCAGTCTGAGAAACATCACCCTGTCTGAGAAAAGTCACCCAGTCTGAGAATAGTCACATTGTCCTAGAAAAGTCACCCAGTCACAGAAAAATCACCCAGTCTGAGAAAAGTCACCCAGTCTTAGAATAGTCACCCAGTCTGAGAAAAGTCACCCTGTCTTAGAATAGTCACCTTGTCTGAGAATAGTCTCCCAGTCTGAGAATAGTCACCCAGTCTGAGAATAGTCACCCAGTCTGAGATTAGTCACACAGCCTGAGAAAAGTCAGACATTCTGAAAAAAGTCACCTTGTCTGAGAAAAGTCACCCAGTCTGAGAATAGTCAGCCAGTCTGATAAAAGTCACCCAGTCTGAGAATAGTCACCCAGCCTGAGAATAGTCACCCAGTCTGATAAAAGTCACCCAGTCTGAGAAAAGTCACCCAGTCTGAGAATAGTCACCCAGTCGGAGAAAAGTCACCCAGTCTGAGAATAGTCACCCAGTCTGAGAAAAGTCACACAGCCTGAGAAAATACACCCAGTCCGAGAATAGTCACCCAGTCCGAGAAAAGTCACCCAGTCCGAGAAGAGTCACCCAGTCCAAGAAAAGTCACTTAGTCTGAGAAAAGTCACCCAGTCGAAGAAAAGTCACCCGGTCCCAGAAAAGTCACCCAGTCCAGGTAAAATCAGCCAGCCTGAGAATAGTCACCCAGTCTGAGAAAAGTCACCCAGTCTGAGAATAGTCACCCAGTCTGAGGATAGTCACCCTGTCTGAGAATAGTCACCCAGTCTGAGAATAGTCACCCTGTCTGAGAAAAGTCAGCCAATCTGAAAATAGTCACCCAGTCTGAGAATAGTCACCCAGTCTGAGAAAAGTCAAACAGCCTGAGAAAAGTCATCCAGTCCGAGAATAGTTACCCAGTCCGAAAAATATCACTCAGTCCGAGAAAAGTCACCCAATCCGAGAAAATTCACCCAGTCTGAGAATAGTCACTCTGTCTGAGAATAGTCACCCAGTCTGAGAATAGTCCCCCAGTCTGAGAAAATTCACCCAGTCTGAGAATAGTCACTCTGTCTGAGAATAGTCACCCAGTCTGAGAATAGTCACACAGTCTGAGAATAGTCAAACAGCCTGAGAAAAGTCACCCAGTCCGAGAATAGTCACCCAGTCCGTGAAAAGACACCCAGTCGGAGAAAAGTCACTCAGTCTGAGAAAAGTCACCCAGTCGAAGAAAAGTCACCCAGTCCAGGCAAGGTCAGCGAGTCTTAGAATAGTCAGCCAGTCCGAGCAATATCACCCAGTCTGAGAAAAGTCACCCAGTCTGAGAATAGTCACATTGTCTGAGAAAAGACACCCAGTCCCAGAAAAGTCACCCAGTCTGAGAAAAGTGACCCAGTCTGAGATTAGTCACCCAGTCTGAGAATAGTCACTCAGTCTGAGAATAGTCACTCAGTCGGAGAAAAGTCACCCAGTCTGAGAATAGTCACCAAGTCCGAGAATGGTCACCCAGTCCGTGAAATATCACCAAGTCCGAGAAAAGTAACCCAGTCTGAGAAAAGTCACCAAGTCTGAGAATAGTCACCCAGTCTGAGAAATGTCACCCTGTCTGAGAAAAGTCACCCAGTCAGAGAAACATCACCCTGTCTGAGAAAAGTCACCCAGTCTGAGAATAGTCACATTGTCTGAGAAAAGTCACCCAGTCACAGAAAAGTCACCCAGTATGAGAAAAGTCACCCAGTCTTAGAATAGTCACCCAGTCTGAGAAAAGTCACCCTGTCTTAGAATAGTCACCTGGGCTGAGAATAGTCACCCAGTCTGAGAATAGTCACCCAGTCTGAGATTCGTCACACAGCCTGAGAAAAGTCAGACATTCTGAAAAAAGTCACCTTGTCTGAGAAAAGTCACCCAGTCTGAGAATAGTCAGCCAGTCTGATAAAAGTCACCCAGTCTGAGAATAGTCACCCAGTCTGAGAATAGTCACCCAGTCTGATAAAAGTCACCCAGTCTGAGAAAAGTCACCCAGTCTGAGAATAGTCACCCAGTCGGAGAAAAGTCACCCAGTCTGAGAATAGTCACCCAGTCTGAGAAAAGTCACACAGCCTGAGAAAATACACCCAGTCCGAGAATAGTCACCCAGTCCGAGAAAAGTCACCCAGTCCGAGAAGAGTCACCCAGTCCAAGAAAAGTCACTTAGTCTGAGAAAAGTCACCCAGTCGAAGAAAAGTCACCCGGTCCCAGAAAAGTCACCCAGTCCAGGTAAAATCAGCCAGCCTGAGAATAGTCACCCAGTCTTTGAAAAGTCACCCAGTCTGAGAATAGTCACCCAGTCTGAGAATAGTCACCCTGTCTGAGAATAGTCACCCAGTCTGAGAATAGTCACCCTGTCTGAGAAAAGTCAGCCTCTCTGAAAATAGTCACCCAGTCTGAGAATAGTCACCCAGTCTGAGAAAAGTCAAACAGCCTGAGAAAAGTCATCCAGTCCGAGAATAGTCACCCAGTCCGAAAAATATCACTCAGTCCGAGAAAAGTCAGCCAATCCGAGAAAATTCACCCAGTCTGAGAATAGTCACTCTGTCTGAGAATAGTCACCCAGTCTGAGAATAGTCACCCAGTCTGAGAAAATTCACCCAGTCTGAGAAATGTCGCCCAGTCCGAGAAAAGTCAACCTGTCCGAGAAAATTCACCCAGTCTGAGAATACTCACTCTGTCTGAGAATAGTCACCCAGTCTGAGAATAGTCACACAGTCTGAGAATAGTCACCCAGCCTGAGAAAAGTCACCCAGTCCGAGAATAGTCACCCAGTCCGTGAAAAGGCACCCAGTCAGAGAAAAGTCACTCAGTCTGAGAAAAGTCACCCAGTCGAAGAAAAGTCACCCAGTCCAGGCAAGGTCAGCGAGTCTTAGAATAGTCAGCCAGTCCGAGCAATATCACCCAGTCTGAGAAAAGTCACCCAGTCTGAGAATAGTCACATTGTCTGAGAAAAGACACCCAGTCCCAGAAAAGTCACCCAGTCTGAGAAAAGTCACCCAGTCTGAGAAATGTCACCAAGTCTGAGAATAGTCACCCAGTCTGAGAAATGTCACCCAGTCTGAGAAAAGTCACCCAGTCTGAGAAACATCACCCTGTCTGAGAAAAGTCACCCAGTCTGAGAATAGTCACATTGTCTGAGAAAAGTCACCCAGTCACAGAAAAGTCACCCAGTCTGAGAAAAGTCACCCAGTCTTAGAATAGTCACCCAGTCTGAGAAAAGTCACACTGTCTTAGAATAGTCACCTGGGCTGAGAATAGTCACCCAGTCTGAGAATAGTCACCCAGTCTGAGAATAGTCACCCAGTCTGATAAAAGTCACCCAGTCTGAGAAAAGTCACCCAGTCTGAGAATAGTCACCCAGTCTGAGAAAAGTCACCCAGTCTGAGAATAGTCACCCAGTCTGAGAAAAGTCACACAGCCTGAGAAAATACACCCAGTCCGAGAATAGTCACCCAGTCCGAGAAAAGTCACCCAGTCCGAGAAGAGTCACCCAGTCCAAGAAAAGTCACTTAGTCTGAGAAAAGTCACCCAGTCGAAGAAAAGTCACCCAGTCCCAGAAAAGTCACCCAGTCCAGGTAAAATCAGCCAGCCTGAGAATAGTCACCCAGTCTGAGAAAAGTCACCCAGTCTGAGAATAGTCACCCAGTCTGAGAATAGTCACCCTGTCTGAGAATAGTCACCCTGTCTGAGAAAAGTCAGCCTCTCTGAAAATAGTCACCCAGTCTGAGAATAGTCACCCAGTCTGAGAAAAGTCAAACAGCCTGAGAAAAGTCATCCAGTCCGAGAATAGTCACCCAGTCCGTAAAATATCACTCAGTCCGAGAAAAGTCACCCAATCCGAGAAAATTCACCCAGTCTGAGAATACTCACTCTGTCTGAGAATAGTCACCCAGTCTGAGAATAGTCACACAGTCTGAGAAAAGTCACCCAGTGTGAGAATTGTAACCCTGTCTGACAAAAGATACCCTCTCTGAGAATTGTCACCCAGTCTGAGAATAGTCACACAGTCTGAGAATAGTCACCCAGCCTGAGAAAAGTCACCCAGTCCGAGAATAGTCACCCAGTCCGTGAAAAGGCACCCAGTCAGAGAAAAGTCACTCATTCTGAGAAAAGTCACCCAGTCGAAGAAAAGTCACCCAGTCCAGGCAAGGTCAGCGAGTCTTAGAATAGTCAGCCAGTCCGAGCAATATCACCCAGTCTGAGAAAAGTCACCCAGTCTGAGAATAGTCACATTGTCTGAGAAAAGACACCCAGTCCCAGAAAAGTCACCCAGTCTGAGAAAAGTCACCCAGTCTGAGAAATGTCACCAAGTCTGAGAATAGTCACCCAGTCTGAGAAATGTCACCCAGTCTGAGAAAAGTCACCCAGTCTGAGAATAGTCAGCCAGTCTGATAAAAGTCACCCAGTCTGAGAATAGTCACCCAGTCTGAGAATAGTCACCCAGTCTGATAAAAGTCACCCAGTCTGAGAAAAGTCACCCAGTCTGAGAATAGTCACCCAGTCGGAGAAAAGTCACCCAGTCTGAGAATAGTCACCCAGTCTGAGAAAAGTCACACAGCCTGAGAAAATACACCCAGTCCGAGAATAGTCACCCAGTCCGAGAAAAGTCACCCAGTCCGAGAAGAGTCACCCAGTCCAAGAAAAGTCACTTAGTCTGAGAAAAGTCACCCAGTCGAAGAAAAGTCACCCGGTCCCAGAAAAGTCACCCAGTCCAGGTAAAATCAGCCAGCCTGAGAATAGTCACCCAGTCTGAGAAAAGTCACCCAGTCTGAGAATAGTCACCCAGTCTGAGGATAGTCACCCTGTCTGAAAATAGTTACCCAGTCTGAGAATAGTCACCCTGTCTGAGAAAAGTCAGCCAATCTGAAAATAGTCACCCAGTCTGAGAATAGTCACCCAGTCTGAGAAAAGTCAAACAGCCTGAGAAAAGTCATCCAGTCCGAGAATAATTACCCAGTCCGAAAAATATCACTCAGTCCGAGAAAAGTCACCCAATCCGAGAAAATTCACCCAGTCTGAGAATAGTCACTCTGTCTGAGAATAGTCACCCAGTCTGAGAATAGTCCCCCAGTCTGAGAAAATTCACCCAGTCTGAGAATAGTCACTCTGTCTGAGAATAGTCACCCAGTCTGAGAATAGTCACACAGTCTGAGAATAGTCAAACAGCCTGAGAAAAGTCACCCAGTCCGAGAATAGTCACCCAGTCCGTGAAAAGACACCCAGTCGGAGAAAAGTCACTCAGTCTGAGAAAAGTCACCCAGTCGAAGAAAAGTCACCCAGTCCAGGCAAGGTCAGCGAGTCTCAGAATAGTCAGCCAGTCCGAGCAATATCACCCAGTCTGAGAAAAGTCACCCAGTCTGAGAATAGTCACATTGTCTGAGAAAAGACACCCAGTCCCAGAAAAGTCACCCAGTCTGAGAAAAGTGACCCAGTCTGAGATTAGTCACCCAGTCTGAGAATAGTCACTCAGTCTGAGAATAGTCACTCAGTCGGAGAAAAGTCACCCAGTCTGAGAATAGTCACCAAGTCCGAGAATGGTCACCCAGTCCGTGAAATATCACCAAGTCCGAGAAAAGTAACCCAGTCTGAGAAAAGTCACCAAGTCTGAGAATAGTCACCCAGTCTGAGAAATGTCACCCTGTCTGAGAAAAGTCACCCAGTCAGAGAAACATCACCCTGTCTGAGAAAAGTCACCCAGTCTGAGAATAGTCACATTGTCTGAGAAAAGTCACCCAGTCACAGAAAAGTCACCCAGTATGAGAAAAGTCACCCAGTCTTAGAATAGTCACCCAGTCTGAGAAAAGTCACCCTGTCTTAGAATAGTCACCTGGGCTGAGAATAGTCACCCAGTCTGAGAATAGTCACCCAGTCTGAGATTCGTCACACAGCCTGAGAAAAGTCAGACATTCTGAAAAAAGTCACCTTGTCTGAGAAAAGTCACCCAGTCTGAGAATAGTCAGCCAGTCTGATAAAAGTCACCCAGTCTGAGAATAGTCACCCAGTCTGAGAATAGTCACCCAGTCTGATAAAAGTCACCCAGTCTGAGAAAAGTCACCCAGTCTGAGAATAGTCACCCAGTCGGAGAAAAGTCACCCAGTCTGAGAATAGTCACCCAGTCTGAGAAAAGTCACACAGCCTGAGAAAATACACCCAGTCCGAGAATAGTCACCCAGTCCGAGAAAAGTCACCCAGTCCGAGAAGAGTCACCCAGTCCAAGAAAAGTCACTTAGTCTGAGAAAAGTCACCCAGTCGAAGAAAAGTCACCCGGTCCCAGAAAAGTCACCCAGTCCAGGTAAAATCAGCCAGCCTGAGAATAGTCACCCAGTCTTTGAAAAGTCACCCAGTCTGAGAATAGTCACCCAGTCTGAGAATAGTCACCCTGTCTGAGAATAGTCACCCAGTCTGAGAATAGTCACCCTGTCTGAGAAAAGTCAGCCTCTCTGAAAATAGTCACCCAGTCTGAGAATAGTCACCCAGTCTGAGAAAAGTCAAACAGCCTGAGAAAAGTCATCCAGTCCGAGAATAGTCACCCAGTCCGAAAAATATCACTCAGTCCGAGAAAAGTCAGCCAATCCGAGAAAATTCACCCAGTCTGAGAATAGTCACTCTGTCTGAGAATAGTCACCCAGTCTGAGAATAGTCACCCAGTCTGAGAAAATTCACCCAGTCTGAGAAATGTCGCCCAGTCCGAGAAAAGTCAACCTGTCCGAGAAAATTCACCCAGTCTGAGAATACTCACTCTGTCTGAGAATAGTCACCCAGTCTGAGAATAGTCAGCCAGTCTGATAAAAGTCACCCAGTCTGAGAATAGTCACCCAGTCTGAGAATAGTCACCCAGTCTGATAAAAGTCACCCAGTCTGAGAAAAGTCACCCAGTCTGAGAATAGTCACCCAGTCGGAGAAAAGTCACCCAGTCTGAGAATAGTCACCCAGTCTGAGAAAAGTCACACAGCCTGAGAAAATACACCCAGTCCGAGAATAGTCACCCAGTCCGAGAAAAGTCACCCAGTCCGAGAAGAGTCACCCAGTCCAAGAAAAGTCACTTAGTCTGAGAAAAGTCACACTGTCTTAGAATAGTCACCTGGGCTGAGAATAGTCACCCAGTCTGAGAATAGTCACCCAGTCTGAGAATAGTCACCCAGTCTGATAAAAGTCACCCAGTCTGAGAAAAGTCACCCAGTCTGAGAATAGTCACCCAGTCGGAGAAAAGTCACCCAGTCTGAGAATAGTCACCCAGTCTGAGAAAAGTCACACAGCCTGAGAAAATACACCCAGTCCGAGAATAGTCACCCAGTCCGAGAAAAGTCACCCAGTCCGAGAAGAGTCACCCAGTCCAAGAAAAGTCACTTAGTCTGAGAAAAGTCACCCAGTCGAAGAAAAGTCACCCAGTCCCAGAAAAGTCACCCAGTCCAGGTAAAATCAGCCAGCCTGAGAATAGTCACCCAGTCTGAGAAAAGTCACCCAGTCTGAGAATAGTCACCCAGTCTGAGAATAGTCACCCTGTCTGAGAATAGTCACCCTGTCTGAGAAAAGTCAGCCTCTCTGAAAATAGTCACCCAGTCTGAGAATAGTCACCCAGTCTGAGAAAAGTCAAACAGCCTGAGAAAAGTCATCCAGTCCGAGAATAGTCACCCAGTCCGTAAAATATCACTCAGTCCGAGAAAAGTCACCCAATCCGAGAAAATTCACCCAGTCTGAGAATACTCACTCTGTCTGAGAATAGTCACCCAGTCTGAGAATAGTCACACAGTCTGAGAAAAGTCACCCAGTGTGAGAATTGTAACCCTGTCTGACAAAAGATACCCTCTCTGAGAATTGTCACCCAGTCTGAGAATAGTCACACAGTCTGAGAATAGTCACCCAGCCTGAGAAAAGTCACCCAGTCCGAGAATAGTCACCCAGTCCGTGAAAAGGCACCCAGTCAGAGAAAAGTCACTCATTCTGAGAAAAGTCACCCAGTCGAAGAAAAGTCACCCAGTCCAGGCAAGGTCAGCGAGTCTTAGAATAGTCAGCCAGTCCGAGCAATATCACCCAGTCTGAGAAAAGTCACCCAGTCTGAGAATAGTCACATTGTCTGAGAAAAGACACCCAGTCCCAGAAAAGTCACCCAGTCTGAGAAAAGTCACCCAGTCTGAGAAATGTCACCAAGTCTGAGAATAGTCACCCAGTCTGAGAAATGTCACCCAGTCTGAGAAAAGTCACCCAGTCTGAGAATAGTCAGCCAGTCTGATAAAAGTCACCCAGTCTGAGAATAGTCACCCAGTCTGAGAATAGTCACCCAGTCTGATAAAAGTCACCCAGTCTGAGAAAAGTCACCCAGTCTGAGAATAGTCACCCAGTCGGAGAAAAGTCACCCAGTCTGAGAATAGTCACCCAGTCTGAGAAAAGTCACACAGCCTGAGAAAATACACCCAGTCCGAGAATAGTCACCCAGTCCGAGAAAAGTCACCCAGTCCGAGAAGAGTCACCCAGTCCAAGAAAAGTCACTTAGTCTGAGAAAAGTCACCCAGTCGAAGAAAAGTCACCCGGTCCCAGAAAAGTCACCCAGTCCAGGTAAAATCAGCCAGCCTGAGAATAGTCACCCAGTCTGAGAAAAGTCACCCAGTCTGAGAATAGTCACCCAGTCTGAGGATAGTCACCCTGTCTGAGAATAGTCACCCAGTCTGAGAATAGTCACCCTGTCTGAGAAAAGTCAGCCAATCTGAAAATAGTCACCCAGTCTGAGAATAGTCACCCAGTCTGAGAAAAGTCAAACAGCCTGAGAAAAGTCATCCAGTCCGAGAATAGTTACCCAGTCCGAAAAATATCACTCAGTCCGAGAAAAGTCACCCAATCCGAGAAAATTCACCCAGTCTGAGAATAGTCACTCTGTCTGAGAATAGTCACCCAGTCTGAGAATAGTCCCCCAGTCTGAGAAAATTCACCCAGTCTGAGAATAGTCACTCTGTCTGAGAATAGTCACCCAGTCTGAGAATAGTCACACAGTCTGAGAATAGTCAAACAGCCTGAGAAAAGTCACCCAGTCCGAGAATAGTCACCCAGTCCGTGAAAAGACACCCAGTCGGAGAAAAGTCACTCAGTCTGAGAAAAGTCACCCAGTCGAAGAAAAGTCACCCAGTCCAGGCAAGGTCAGCGAGTCTTAGAATAGTCAGCCAGTCCGAGCAATATCACCCAGTCTGAGAAAAGTCACCCAGTCTGAGAATAGTCACATTGTCTGAGAAAAGACACCCAGTCCCAGAAAAGTCACCCAGTCTGAGAAAAGTGACCCAGTCTGAGATTAGTCACCCAGTCTGAGAATAGTCACTCAGTCTGAGAATAGTCACTCAGTCGGAGAAAAGTCACCCAGTCTGAGAATAGTCACCAAGTCCGAGAATGGTCACCCAGTCCGTGAAATATCACCAAGTCCGAGAAAAGTAACCCAGTCTGAGAAAAGTCACCAAGTCTGAGAATAGTCACCCAGTCTGAGAAATGTCACCCTGTCTGAGAAAAGTCACCCAGTCAGAGAAACATCACCCTGTCTGAGAAAAGTCACCCAGTCTGAGAATAGTCACATTGTCTGAGAAAAGTCACCCAGTCACAGAAAAGTCACCCAGTATGAGAAAAGTCACCCAGTCTTAGAATAGTCACCCAGTCTGAGAAAAGTCACCCTGTCTTAGAATAGTCACCTGGGCTGAGAATAGTCACCCAGTCTGAGAATAGTCACCCAGTCTGAGATTCGTCACACAGCCTGAGAAAAGTCAGACATTCTGAAAAAAGTCACCTTGTCTGAGAAAAGTCACCCAGTCTGAGAATAGTCAGCCAGTCTGATAAAAGTCACACAGCCTGAGAAAATACACCCAGTCCGAGAATAGTCACCCAGTCCGAGAAAAGTCACCCAGTCCGAGAAGAGTCACCCAGTCCAAGAAAAGTCACTTAGTCTGAGAAAAGTCACCCAGTCGAAGAAAAGTCACCCGGTCCCAGAAAAGTCACCCAGTCCAGGTAAAATCAGCCAGCCTGAGAATAGTCACCCAGTCTTTGAAAAGTCACCCAGTCTGAGAATAGTCACCCAGTCTGAGAATAGTCACCCTGTCTGAGAATAGTCACCCAGTCTGAGAATAGTCACCCTGTCTGAGAAAAGTCAGCCTCTCTGAAAATAGTCACCCAGTCTGAGAATAGTCACCCAGTCTGAGAAAAGTCAAACAGCCTGAGAAAAGTCATCCAGTCCGAGAATAGTCACCCAGTCCGAAAAATATCACTCAGTCCGAGAAAAGTCAGCCAATCCGAGAAAATTCACCCAGTCTGAGAATAGTCACTCTGTCTGAGAATAGTCACCCAGTCTGAGAATAGTCACCCAGTCTGAGAAAATTCACCCAGTCTGAGAAATGTCGCCCAGTCCGAGAAAAGTCAACCTGTCCGAGAAAATTCACCCAGTCTGAGAATACTCACTCTGTCTGAGAATAGTCACCCAGTCTGAGAATAGTCAGCCAGTCTGATAAAAGTCACCCAGTCTGAGAATAGTCACCCAGTCTGAGAATAGTCACCCAGTCTGATAAAAGTCACCCAGTCTGAGAAAAGTCACCCAGTCTGAGAATAGTCACCCAGTCGGAGAAAAGTCACCCAGTCTGAGAATAGTCACCCAGTCTGAGAAAAGTCACACAGCCTGAGAAAATACACCCAGTCCGAGAATAGTCACCCAGTCCGAGAAAAGTCACCCAGTCCGAGAAGAGTCACCCAGTCCAAGAAAAGTCACTTAGTCTGAGAAAAGTCACCCAGTCGAAGAAAAGTCACCCGGTCCCAGAAAAGTCACCCAGTCCAGGTAAAATCAGCCAGCCTGAGAATAGTCACCCAGTCTTTGAAAAGTCACCCAGTCTGAGAATAGTCACCCAGTCTGAGAATAGTCACCCTGTCTGAGAATAGTCACCCAGTCTGAGAATAGTCACCCTGTCTGAGAAAAGTCAGCCTCTCTGAAAATAGTCACCCAGTCTGAGAATAGTCACCCAGTCTGAGAAAAGTCAAACAGCCTGAGAAAAGTCATCCAGTCCGAGAATAGTCACCCAGTCCGAAAAATATCACTCAGTCCGAGAAAAAGTCAGCCAATCCGAGAAAATTCACCCAGTCTGAGAATAGTCACTCTGTCTGAGAATAGTCACCCAGTCTGAGAATAGTCACCCAGTCTGAGAAAATTCACCCAGTCTGAGAAATGTCGCCCAGTCCGAGAAAAGTCAACCTGTCCGAGAAAATTCACCCAGTCTGAGAATACTCACTCTGTCTGAGAATAGTCACCCAGTCTGAGAATAGTCACACAGTCTGAGAATAGTCACCCAGCCTGAGAAAAGTCACCCAGTCAGAGAATAGTCACCCAGTCCGTGAAAAGGCACCCAGTCAGAGAAAAGTCACTCAGTCTGAGAAAAGTCACCCAGTCGAAGAAAAGTCACCCAGTCCAGGCAAGGTCAGCGAGTCTTAGAATAGTCAGCCAGTCCGAGCAATATCACCCAGTCTGAGAAAAGTCACCCAGTCTGAGAATAGTCACATTGTCTGAGAAAAGACACCCAGTCCCAGAAAAGTCACCCAGTCTGAGAAAAGTCACCCAGTCTGAGAAATGTCACCAAGTCTGAGAATAGTCACCCAGTCTGAGAAAAGTCACCCAGTCTGAGAAACATCACCCTGTCTGAGAAAAGTCACCCAGTCTGAGAATAGTCACATTGTCTGAGAAAAGTCACCCAGTCACAGAAAAGTCACCCAGTCTGAGAAAAGTCACCCAGTCTTAGAATAGTCACCCAGTCTGAGAAAAGTCACACTGTCTTAGAATAGTCACCTGGGCTGAGAATAGTCACCCAGTCTGAGAATAGTCACCCAGTCTGAGAATAGTCACCCAGTCTGATAAAAGTCACCCAGTCTGAGAAAAGTCACCCAGTCTGAGAATAGTCACCCAGTCTGATAAAAGTCACCCAGTCGGAGAAAAGTCACCCAGTCTGAGAATAGTCACCCAGTCGGAGAAAAGTCACCCAGTCTGAGAATAGTCACCCAGTCTGAGAAAAGTCACACAGCCTGAGAAAATACACCCAGTCCGAGAATAGTCACCCAGTCCGAGAAAAGTCACCCAGTCCGAGAAGAGTCACCCAGTCCAAGAAAAGTCACTTAGTCTGAGAAAAGTCACCCAGTCGAAGAAAAGTCACCCAGTCCCAGAAAAGTCACTCAGTCCAGGTAAAATCAGCCAGCCTGAGAATAGTCACCCAGTCTGAGAAAAGTCACCCAGTCTGAGAATAGTCACCCAGTCTGAGAATAGTCACCCTGTCTGAGAATAGTCACCCTGTCTGAGAAAAGTCAGCCTCTCTGAAAATAGTCACCCAGTCTGAGAATAGTCACCCAGTCTGAGAAAAGTCAAACAGCCTGAGAAAAGTCATCCAGTCCGAGAATAGTCACCCAGTCCGTAAAATATCACTCAGTCCGAGAAAAGTCACCCAATCCGAGAAAATTCACCCAGTCTGAGAATACTCACTCTGTCTGAGAATAGTCACCCAGTCTGAGAATAGTCACACAGTCTGAGAATAGTCACCCAGCCTGAGAAAAGTCACCCAGTCCGAGAATAGTCACCCAGTCCGTGAAAAGGCACCCAGTCAGAGAAAAGTCACTCATTCTGAGAAAAGTCACCCAGTCGAAGAAAAGTCACCCAGTCCAGGCAAGGTCAGCGAGTCTTAGAATAGTCAGCCAGTCCGAGCAATATCACCCAGTCTGAGAAAAGTCACCCAGTCTGAGAATAGTCACATTGTCTGAGAAAAGACACCCAGTCCCAGAAAAGTCACCCAGTCTGAGAAAAGTCACCCAGTCTGAGAAATGTCACCAAGTCTGAGAATAGTCACCCAGTCTGAGAAATGTCACCCAGTCTGAGAAAAGTCACCCAGTCTGAGAAACATCACCCTGTCTGAGAAAAGTCACCCAGTCTGAGAATAGTCACATTGTCTGAGAAAAGTCACCCAGTCACAGAAAAGTCACCCAGTCTGAGAAAAGTCACCCAGTCTTAGAATAGTCACCCAGTCTGAGAAAAGTCACCCTGTCTTAGAATAGTCACCTGGGCTGAGAATAGTCACCCAGTCTGAGAATAGTCACCCAGTCTGAGAATAGTCACCCAGTCTGAGATTAGTCACAAAGCCTGAGAAAAGTCAGACATTCTGAAAAAAGTCACCTTGTCTGAGAAAAGTCACCCAGTCTGAGAATAGTCACCCAGTCTGATAAAAGTCACCCAGTCTGAGAATAGTCACCCAGTCTGAGAATAGTCACCCAGTCTGATAAAAGTCACCCAGTCTGAGAATAGTCACCCAGTCTGAGAATAGTCACCCAGTCGGAGAAAAGTCACCCAGTCTGAGAATAGTCACCCAGTCTGAGAAAAGTCACACAACCTGAGAAAATACGCCCAGTCCGAGAATAGTCACCCAGTCCGAGAAAAGTCACCCAGTCCGAGAAGAGCCACCCAGTCCAAGAAAAGTCACTTAGTCTGAGAAAAGTCACCCAGTCGAAGAATTGACACCCGGTCCCAGAAAAGTCACCCAGTCCAGGTAAAATCAGCCAGCCTGAGAATAGTCACCCAGTCTGAGAAAACTCAACCAGTCTGAGAATAGTCACCCAGTCTGATAATAGTCACCAGGTCTGAGAATAGTCACCCTGTCTGAGAATAATCACCCTGTCTGAGAAAAGTCAGCCTCTCTGCAAATAGTCACCCAGTCTGAGAATAGTCACCCAGTCTGAGAAAAGTCACACAGCCTGAGAAAATACACCCAGTCCGAGAATAGTCACCCAGTCCGAGAAAAGTCACCCAGTCCGAGAAGAGTCACCCAGTCCGAGAAAAGTCACTTAGTCTGAGAAAAGGCACCCAGTCGAAGAAAAGTCACCCATTCCCAGAAAAGTCACCCAGTCCATGTAAAATCAGCCAGCCTGAGAATAGTCACCCAGTCTGAGAAAAGTCACTCAGCCTGAGAATAGTCACCCAGTCTGAGAATAGTCACCCTGTCTGAGAATAGTCACCCTGTCTGAGAAAAGTTAGCCTCTGTGAAAATAGTCACCCAGTCTGAGAATAGTCACCCAGTCTGAGAAATGTCAAACAGCCTGAGAAAAGTCATCCAGTCGGAGAATAGTCACCCAGTCTGAAAAATATCTC
Organism: Carcharodon carcharias; assembly: GCF_017639515.1. Taxonomy (NCBI): domain Eukaryota; kingdom Metazoa; phylum Chordata; class Chondrichthyes; order Lamniformes; family Lamnidae; genus Carcharodon; species Carcharodon carcharias. The sequence continues at coordinate 24,000,381 of NC_054488.1, forward strand.
TCAGTCCGAGAAAAGTCACCCAATCCGAGAAAATTCACCCAGTCTGAGAATAGTCACTCTGTCTGAGAATAGTCACCCAGTCTGAGAATAGTCACCCAGTCTGAGAAAAGTCACCCATCTGAGAAAAGTCACCCAGTCCGAGAAAAGTCAACCTGTCCGAGAAAATTCACCCAGTCTGAGAATAGTCACTCTGTCTGAGAATAGTCACCCAGTCTGAGAATAGTCACACAGTCTGAGAATAGTCACACAGCCTGAGAAAAGTCACCCAGTCCCAGAATAGTCACCCAGTCCGTGAAAAGGCACCCAGTCGGAGAAAAGTCACTCAGTCTGAGAAAAGTCACCCAGTCGAAGAAAAGTCACCCAGTCCAGGCAAGGTCAGCGAGTCTTAGAATAGTCAGCCAGTCCGAGCAATATCACCCAGTCTGAGAAAAGTCACCCAGTCTGAGAATAGTCACATTGTCTGAGAAAAGACACCCAGTCCCAGAAAAGTCACCCAGTCTGAGAAAAGTGACCCAGTCTGAGATTAGTCACCCAGTCTGAGAATAGTCACTCAGTCTGAGAATAGTCACTCAGTCGGAGTAAAGTCACCCAGTCTGAGAATAGTCACCAAGTCCGAGAATGGTCACCCAGTCCGAGAAATATCACCCAGTCCGAGAAAAGTAACCCAGTCTGAGAAAAGTCACACATTCAGAGAAAAGTCACCCTCTCTGAGAAAAGTCACCCAGTCTGAGAAATGTCACCAAGTCTGAGAATAGTCACCCAGTCTGAGAAATGTCACCCAGTCTGAGAAAAGTCACCCAGTCTGAGAATAGTCAGCCAGTCGGAGAAAAGTCATCCAGTCTGAGAAAAGTCACCCAGTCTGAGAATAGTCACACAGCCTCAGAAAAGTCACCCAGTCTGAGAATAGTCAGCCAGTCGGAGAAAAGTCACTCAGTCTGAGAACAGTAACACAGACTGAGAAAAGTCACTCAGTCGAAGAAAAGTCACCCAGTCCCAGAAAAGTAACCCAGTCCAGGCAATGTCAGCGAGTCTTAGAATAGTCACCCAGTCTGAGAAAAGTCACCCAGTCTGAGAAGAGTCACCAGGTCTGAGAATAGTCACCCAATCAGAGAATAGTCACCCAGTCTGAGAAATATCACCCAGTCCCAGAAAAGTCACCCAGTTTGAGAATAGTCACCCAGTCTGAGAAAAGTCACACAATCTGAGAATAGTCACCAAGTCGGAGAAAAGTCACCCAGTCTGAGAATAGTCACTCAGTCTGAGAAAAGTCACACAGACTGAGAAAAGACACCCAGTCCGAGAATAATCACCCCGTCCGAGAAATATCACTCAGTCCGAGAAAAGTCACCCAGTCTGAGAAAAGTCAACCTGTCCGAGAAAAGTCACTCAGTCTGAGAAAAGTCACACAGTCTCAGAAAAATCACCCAGTCTGTGAATAGTCACGCGGTCTGAGAATAGTCACCCAGTCTGAGAATAGTCACCCAGTATGAGAAAAGTTACCCAGCCTGAGAAAAGTCACCCAGTCTGAGAATAGTCACCCATTCTGAGAATGGTCACCCAGTCTGAGAATAGTCACCCTGTGTGAGAAGAGTCACCCAGTCTGAGAAAAGTCACCCAGTCTGAGAAAAGTCACACAGTCTGAGAAAAGTCACCCCATCTGATAATAGTCACCCAGTCTGAGAATAGTCACCCAGTCTGCGAAAAGTCAGCCTGTCTGAGAATAGTCACCCAGTCTGAGAAAAGTCACCCAGTCTGAGAAATATCACCCGGTCCGAGAAAAGTCACCCAGTCCGAGAAAATTCACCCTGTCTGAGAAAAGTCACCCAGTCTGAGAAAAGACACCCAGTCTGCGAATCGACACTCAGTCTGAGAAAGGTCACACAGCCAGAGAATAATCACACAGTCTGAGAAAAGTCACCCAGTCTGAGAAATGTCACACAGTCTGAGAAAAGTCACACAGCCTGAGAAAAGTCACCCAGTCCGAGAAAAGTCACACAGTCTGAGAAAAGTCTCCCTGTCCGAGAAAAGTCACACAGTCTGAGAAAATTCACACAGTCTGAGAAAAGTCACGCTACCTGAGAAAAGTCACACAGCCTGAGAAAAGTCACCAAGTCCGAGAATGGTCACCCAGTCCGAGAAATATCACCCAGTCCGAGAAAAGTCACCTTGTCTCAGAAAAGTCACACAGTCTGAGAAAAGTCACCCAGTCCGAGAAAAGTCACCCAGTCTGAGAATAGTCACCCAGTCTGAGAAAAGTCACCCAGTCCGAGAAAAGTCACCAAGTCTGAGAATAGTCACCCTGTCCCAGAAAAGTCACCCAGTCCGAGAAAAGTCACAGAGTGTGAGAAAAGTCACCCTGTACGAGAAAAGTCACCCAGTCTGAGAAAAGTCACCCAGTCTTAGAAAAGTCACCCAGTCTGAGAAAAGTCACCCAGCCTGAGAAATGTCACCCTGTCTGAGAATAGTCGCCCAGTCTGAGAAATGTCACCCAGTCTGAGAAAAGTCACCCAGCCTGAGAAATGTCACCCAGTCTGAGAAAAGTCACCCAGTCTCAGAATAATCACCCAGTCTGAGAAAGCTCACACAGCCTGAGAAAAGTCACCCAGCTTGAGAAAAGTCGCCCAGTCTGAGAAATGTCACCCAGTCTGAGAAATTTCACCCAGTCTGAGAAAAGTCACCCAGTCCGGAAAGGTCACCCAGCCCGAAAAATACCACCCAATCCAGAAAAAGATCAACCAGCCAAGAAAAGTTCAAACAGCCCGAAAAAAGTCAACGAGCCCTGAAAAGGTCACCCAGTATGGGATAGTTCAAACAGCCAGAGAAATGTCACCCAGTCTGAGAAAAGTAACCCAGTCTGAGAATAATCAGATTGTCTGAGAATAGTCACCCAGTCTGAGAAAAGACACCCAGTCTGAGAATAGTCACCCGGTCTGAGAATGGTCACCCAGTCTGAGAATAGTCACCCTGTCTGAGAATAGTCACCCAGTCTGAGAATATTCACCCAGTCTGAGAAAATTCACACTGTCTGAGAAAAGTCACATAGCCTGAGACACGTCAACCTGTCTGAGAAAAGTCACCCTGTCTGAGAATAGTCACCCTGTCTGAGAAAAGTCACCCAGTCCAAGAAAAGTCACCCAGTCCCAGAAAAGTCACCCAGTCCGGAAAGGTCACCCAGCCCGAAAAAGATAAACCAGCCAAGAAAGGGTCAAACAGCCCGAAAAAAGTTAACAAGCCCTGAAAAGGTCAACCAGTAAGGGATAGTTCGAACAGCCAGAGAAAAGTCACCTAGTCTGAGAAAAGTCACCCAGTCTGAGAATAGTCACCCTGTCTGAGAATAGTCACCCAGTCTGAGAAAAGTCAACCAGGCTGAGAAAAGTCACCCCGTCTGAGAAAAGTCAACCAGGCTGAGAAAAGTCACCCAGTCTGAGAAAAGTCAACCAGGCTGAGAAAAGTCACCCAGTCTGAGAAAAGTCAACCAGGCTGAGAAAGGTCACCCAGTCTGAGAATAGTCAACGAGTCTGAGAAAAGTCACGCAGTCCCAGAAAAGTCACCTAGTCCAGGCAAAGTCAGCCAGTCTGAGAAAAGTGACCCAGTCTGAGAAAAGACACCCAGTCTGAGAATAGTCACCTGGTCTGAGAATGGTCACCCAATCTGAGAATAGTCACCCTGTCTGAGAACATGAACCCAGAGAATAGTCACCCAGTCTGAGAAAAGTCACACAGCCTGAGAAAAGTCAGCCAGTCTGAGAAAAGTCACCCCGTCTGAGAATAGTCACCCAATCAGAGAATAGTCACCCAGTCTGAGAAATATCACCCAGTCCCAGAAAAGTCACCCAGTTTGAGAATAGTCACCCAGTCTGAGAAAAGTCACCCAATCTGAGCATAGTCATCAAGTCGGAGAAAAGTCACCCAGTTTGACAATAGTCACTCAGTCTGAGAATAGTCACCCAGACTGAGAATAGTCACCCAGTCTGAGAAATGTCACCCAGTCTGAGAATAGTCAGCCAGTCCGAGAAAAGTCACCCATGTCCGAGAAAACTCACCCAGTCTGAGAAAAATCACACAGTCTGAGAAAAGTCACCCTCTCTGAGAAAAGTCACCCAGTCTGAGAAATGTCACCCAGTCTGAGAAATGTCACCCAGTCTGAGAATAGTCAACCAGTCTGACAAATGTCACTCAGTCTGAGAAAAGTCACCCAGTCTGAGAAACGTCTCTCTTTCTGAGAAAATTCACCCAGTCTGAGAATAGTCACATTATCTGAGAAAAGTCACCCAGTCCCAGAAAAGTCACCCAGTCCAGGCAAAGTCACCCAGTCTGAGAAAAGTCACCCAGTCTGAGATTAGTCACCCAGTCTGAGAAAAGTCACCCAGTCTGAGAATAGTCACCCGGTCCGAAAAAAGTCACCTAGTCTGAGAAAATTCGCCCAGTCTGAGAATAGTCACCCAGTCTGAGAAAAGTCACCCAGCCTGAGAATAGTCACCCAGTCTGAGAAAAGTCACCCAGTCTGAGAATAGTCACCCGGTCCGAAAAAAGTCACCTAGTCTGAGAAAATTCACCCTGTCCGAAAAAATCACCCAGTCTTAGAAAAGTCACCCAGTCCGAGAAAATTTACCCAGTCTGAGAAAAGTCACACAATCTGAGAAAAGTCACCCAGTCTGAGAATAGTCACCCAGTCTGAGAAAAGTCACCCAATCTGAGCATAGTCATCAAGTCGGAGAAAAGTCACCCAGTTTGACAATAGTCACTCAGTCTGAGAATAGTCACCCAGACTGAGAATAGTCACCCAGTCTGAGAAATGTCACCCAGTCTGAGAATAGTCAGCCAGTCCGAGAAAAGTCACCCATGTCCGAGAAACCTCACCCAGTCTGAGAAAAATCACACAGTCTGAGAAAAGTCACCCTCTCTGAGAAAAGTCACCCAGTCTGAGAAATGTCACCCAGTCTGAGAAATGTCACCCAGTCTGAGAATAGTCAACCAGTCTGACAAATGTCACTCAGTCTGAGAAAAGTCACCCAGTCTGAGAAACGTCTCTCTTTCTGAGAAAATTCACCCAGTCTGAGAATAGTCACATTATCTGAGAAAAGTCACCCAGTCCCAGAAAAGTCACCCAGTCCAGGCAAAGTCACCCAGTCTGAGAAAAGTCACCCAGTCTGAGATTAGTCACCCAGTCTGAGAAAAGTCACCCAGTCTGAGAATAGTCACCCGGTCCGAAAAAAGTCACCTAGTCTGAGAAAATTCGCCCAGTCTGAGAATAGTCACCCAGTCTGAGAAAAGTCACCCAGCCTGAGAATAGTCACCCAGTCTGAGAAAAGTCACCCAGTCTGAGAATAGTCACCCGGTCCGAAAAAAGTCACCTAGTCTGAGAAAATTCACCCTGTCCGAAAAAATCACCCAGTCTTAGAAAAGTCACCCAGTCCGAGAAAATTTACCCAGTCTGAGAAAAGTCACCGTGTCTGAGAAAGGTCACCCAGTCTGAGAATAGTCACTCTGTCTGAGAATAGTCACCCAGTCTGAGAATAGTTACCCAGTCTGAGAAAAGTCACCCAATCTGAGAATAGTCACCAAGTCGGAGAAAAGTCACCCAGTCTGAGAATAGTCACCCCGTCCGAGAAATATCACTCAGTCTGAGAAAAGTCACCCAGTCTGAGAAAAGTCAACCTGTCCGAGAAAAGTCACACAGTTTGAGAAAAGTCACAAAGTCTGAGAAAAGTCAGCCTCTCTGAAAATAGTCACCCAGTCTGAGAAAAGTCACCCAATCTGAGAATAGTCACCCAGTCTGAGAAAAATCACACAGCCTGAGAAAAGTCACCCAGTCCGAGAATAGTCACCCAGTCCGAGAAATATCACTCAGTCCGAGAAAAGTCACCCAGTCCGAAAAAAGTCACCCAGTCTTAGAAAATTCACCCTGTCCGAAAACATCATCCAGTCTTAGAAAAGTCCCCCAGTCCGAGAAAATTTACCCAGTCTGAGAAAAGTCACCGTGTCTGAGAAAGGTCACCCAGTCTGACAATAGTCACTCTGTCTGAGAATAGTCACCCAGTCTGAGAATAGTCACCCAGTCTGAGAAAAGTCACCCAGTCTGAGAAACGTCACCCAGTCCGAGAAAAGTCACCCTGTCTGTGAAAATTCACCCAGACTGAGAAAAGTCACCCAGTCTGAGAATAGTCACCCAGTCCTTGAAAAGTCACCCAGTCCGAGAAAAGTCACTCAGTCTGAGAAAAGACACCCAGTCGAAGAAAAGTCACCCAGTCCCAGAAAAGTCACCCAGTCCAGGCAAGGTCAACGAGTCTTAGAATAGTCACCCAGTCTGAGAAAAGTCACCCAGTCTGAGAATAGTCACCGGGTCTGAGAATAGTCACCCAGTCAGAGAAAAGTTTCACAGCCAGAGAAAAGTCAGCCAGTCTGAGAAAAGTCACCCCTTCTGACAAAATTCACCCAGTCTGAGAATAGTCACCCAATCTGAGAAAAGTCACCCTCTCTGAGAATAGTCACCCAATCTGTGAAAAGTCACCCACTCTGAGAATAGTCACCCAGTCTAAGAAAAGTCACCCAGTCTGAGAAAACTAACTCAGTCTGAGAATAGTCACCCAGTCTGAGAAAAGTCACACAGCCCGAGAAAAGTCACCAAGTCCGAAAATGGTCACCCAGTCCGAGAAATATCACGTAGTCCGAGAAAAGTCACACAGTCTGAGAAAAGTCACACAGTTTGAGAAAAGTCACCAAGTCTGAGAATAGTCATCCAGTCTGAGAAATATCACCCAGTCCGAGAAAAGTCACTCAGTCTGAGAAAAGTCAACCTGTCCGAGAAAAGTCACCCAGTCTGAGAAATGTCACACAGCCTGAGAAAAGTCACTCACTCTGAGAATAGTCACCCAGTCTGAGAAAAGTCACAAAGCCTGAGAAAAGTCACCCTCTCTGAGAAAAGTCACCCAGTCTGAGAAATGTCACCCAGTCTGAGAAATGTCACCCAGTCTGAGAATAGTCAGCTAGTCCGAGAAAAGTCACCCAGTCCGAGAAAACTCACCCAATCTGAGAAAAATCACACAGTCTGAGAAAAGTCACCCTCTCTGAGAAAAGTCACCCAGTCTGAGAAATGTCACCCAGTCTGAGAAATGTCACCCAGTCTGAGAATAGTCAACCAGTCTGACAAATGTCACCCAGTCTGAGAAAAGTCACCCAGTCTGAGAAACGTCTCTCTTTCTGAGAAAATTCACCCAGTCTGAGAATAGTCACATTGTCTGAGAAAAGTCACCCAGTCCCAGAAAAGTCACAAAGTCCAGGCAAAGTCACCCAGTCTGAGAAAAGTCATCCAGTCTGAGATTAGTCACCCAGTCTGAGAAAAGTCACCCAGCCTGAGAATAGTCACCCAGTCTGAGAAAAGTCACCCAGTCTGAGAATAGTCACCCAGTCTGAGAAAAGTCACACAGCCTGAGAAAAGACACCAAGTCCGAGAATAATCAACCCGTCCGAAAAAAGTCAACCAGTCCGAGAAAAGTCAGCCAGTCCAAGAAAAGTCACCCAGTCCAGGTAAAATCAGCCAGTCCGAGAATAGTCACCCAGTCCGAGAAATATCACTCAGTCCGAGAAAAGTCACCCAGTACGAGAAAAGTCACCCAGTCTGAGAAAATTCACCCTGTCCGAAAAAAGTCACCCAGTCTAAGAAAAGTCACTCAGTCCGAGAAAAGTCACCCAGTCCGAGAATATTCACACGGTCTGAGAATAGTCAGCCAGTCTGAGAATAGTCACCCAGTCTGAAAATAGTCACACAGCATGAGAAAAGTCACCCAGACCAAAATAGTCACCCAGTCGAAGAAATGTCACCCCGTCCCAGGAAAGTCACCCAGTCCGGCAAGGTCAGCATGTCTGAGAATAGTCTCCCAGTCTGAGAAAAGTCACCCAGTCTGAGAATAGTCACACAGTCTGAGAATAGTCACCCAGTCTGAGAATATTCACCCTGTCTGAGAAAAGTTATACAGTCTGAGAATAGTCACCCAGTCTGTGAAAAGTCCCACAGCCTGAGAAAATTCAGCCAGTCTGAGAAAAGTCACTCCGTATGAGAAAAAGGTCACCCAGTCTGAGAATAGTCACCCAGTCTGAGAAAGGTCACCCTCTCTGAGAATAGTCACCCAGTCTGAGAGAAGTCAGCCAATCTGAGAATAGTCACACAGTCTGAGAGAAGTCACACAGCCTGAGAAAAGTCACACAGTCCGAGAATAGTCACCCAGTCCGAAAAATATCACTCAGTCCGCGAAAAGTCACCCAGTCCGAGAAAAGTCACCCAGTCTGAGAAAAGTCAGCCAGTCCGAGAAAATTCACCCTGTCTGAGAAAAGTCACCCAGTGTGAGAAAAGTCACACTGTCTGAGAATTGTCACCCAGTCTGAGAAACGTCACCATGTCTGAGAAGAGTCACCCAGTCTGAGAACAGACAACCTGTCTGAGAAAAGTCACCCAGTCTGAGAATAGTCACCCAGTCTGAGAAAAGTCACCCAATCTGAGAATAGTCACCAAGTCGGAGAAAGGTCACCCAGTCTGAGAATAGTCACTCAGTCTGAGAAAAGTCACACAGACTGAAAAAAGACACCCAGTCCGAGAATAATCACCCCGTCCGAGAAATATCACTCAGTCCGCGAAAAGTCATCCAGTCTGAGAAAAGTCAACATGTCCGAGAAAAGTCACACAGTTTGAGAAAAGTCACAAAGTCTGAGAAAAGTCAGCCACTCTGAAAATAGTCACCCAGTCTGAGAAAAGTCACCCAATCTGAGAATAGTCACCCAGTCTGAGTAAAATCACACAGCCTGAGAAAAGTCACCCAGTCCGAGAATAGTCACCCAGTCCGAGAAATATCACTCAGTCTGAGAAAAGTCACCCAATCTGAGAATAGTCACCCAGTCTGAGAAAAATCACACAGACTGAGAAAAGTCACCCAGTCCGAGAATAGTCACCCAGTCCGAGAAATATCACTCAGTCCGAAAAAAGTCACCCAGTCTGAGAAAATTCACCCTGTCCGAAAAAATCACCCAGTCTTAGAAAAGTCACCCAGTCCGAGAAAATTTACCCAGTCTGAGAAAAGTCACCGTGTCTGAGAAAGGTCACCCAGTCTGAGAATAGTCACCAAGTCTGAGTAAAGTCACCCAGTCTGAGAAACGTCACCCAGTCCGAGAAAAGTCACCCTGTCTGTGAAAATTCACCCAGTCTGAGAAAAGTCACCCAGTCCTTGAAAAGTCACCCAATCCGATAAAAAGTCACTCAGTCTGAGAAAAGTCTCTCAGTCTGAGAAAAGACACCCAGTCGAAGAAAAGTCACCCAGTCCCAGAAAAGTCACCCAGTCCAGGCAAGGTCAGCCAGTCTTAGAATAGTCACCCAGACTGAGAAAAGTCACCCAGTCTGAGAATAGTCACCAGGTCTGAGAATAGTCACCCAGTCAGAGAATAGTCACCCAGTCTGAGAAAAGTCACACAGTAAGAGAATAGTCACTCAGTCTGAGAAAAGTTCCACAGCCAGAGAAAAGTCAGCCAGTCTGAGAAAAGTCACCCAGTCTGAGAATAGTCACCCAATCTGAGAAAAGTCACCCTCTCTGAGAATAGTCACCCAGTCTGAGAAAAGTCACTCGGTCTAAGAAAAGTCATCCAGTCTGAGAAATGTCACTCAGTCTGAGAATAGTCACCCAGTCTGAGAAAGTCACACAGCCCGAGAAAAGTCACCAAGTCCGAAAATGGTCACCCAGTCCGAGAAATATCACTCAGTCCGAGAAAAGTCACACAGTCTGAGAAAAGTCACACAGTCTGAGAAAAGTCACCAAGTCTGAGAATAGTCACCCAGTCTGAGAAATATCACCCAGTACGAGAAAAGTCACTCAGTCTGAGAAAAGTCAACCTGTCCGAGAAAAGTCACACAGTCTGAGAAAAGTCACAAAGTCTGAGCAAAGTCACCCAGTCTGAGAAATGTCACCCAGTCTGAGAATAGTCAGCCAGTCCGAGAAATATCACCCAGTCCGAGAAAAGTCACCCAGTTTGAGAAAAGTCACCCAGTCCGAGAAAAGTCACCAAGTCTGAGAATAGTCACCCTGTCCCAGAAAAGTCACCCAGTCCGAGAAAAGTCACAGAGTGTGAGAAAGGTCACCCTGTACGAGAAAAGTCACACAGTCTGAGAAAAGTCACCCAGTCTTAGGAAAGTCACACAGTCTGAGAAAAGTCACCCAGCCTGAGAAATGTCACCCAGTCTGAGAATAGTCGCCCAGTCTGAGAAATGTCACCCAGTCTGAGAAAAGTCACCCAGCCTGAGAAATGTCACACAGTCTGAGAAAAGTCACCCAGTCTCAGAATAATCACCCAGTCTGAGAAAGCTCACACAGCCTGAGAAAAGTCACCCAGCTTGAGAAAAGTCGCCCAGTCTGAGAAATGTCACCCAGTCTGAGAAATTTCACCCAGTCTGAGAAAAGTCACCCAGTCCGGAAAGGTCACCCAGCCCGAAAAATGCCACGCAATCCAGAAAGATCACCAAGCCCGAAAAAGATCAACCAGCCAAGAAAAGTTCAAACAGCCCGAAAAAGGTCAACGAGCCCTGAAAAGGTCACCCAGTATGGGATAGTTCAAACAGCCAGAGAAAAGTCACCCAGTCTGAGAAAAGTCACTCAGTCTGAGAAAAGTAACCCAGTCTGAGAATAATCAGCCAGTCTGAGAATAGTCACCCAGTCTGAGAAAAGTCAACCAGGCTGAGAAAAGTCACCCAGTCTGAGAATAGTAAACCAGTCTGAGAAAAGTCAAGCAGTCCCAGAAAAGACACCTCGTCCAGGCAAAGTCAGCCAGTCTGAGAAAAGTGACCCAGTCTGAGAAAAGACACCCAGTCTGAGAATAGTCACCCTGTCTGAGAATGGTCACCCAGTCTGAGAATAGTCACCCAGTCTGAGAATTGTCACCCAGTCTGAGAATTGTCACCCAGTCTGAGAAAATTCACACTGTCTGAGAAAAGTCACCCAGCCTGAGACACGTCACCCTGTCTGAGAATAGTCACCCTGTCTGAGAATAGTCACCCAGTCTGATAAAAGTCACCCAGTCTGAGAATAGTCACCCAGTCTGAGAATAGTCACCCAGTCGAAGAAAAGTCACCCAGTCTGAGAATAGTCACCCAGTCTGAGAAAAATCACACAGCCTGAGAAAAGTCACCCAGTCCGAGAATAGTCACCCAGTCCGAGAAATATCACTCAGTCCGAGAAAAGTCACCCAGTCGGAAAAAAGTCATCCAGTCTGAGAAAATTCACCCTGTCCGAAAAAATCACCCAGTCTTAGAAAAGTGACCCAGTCCGAGAAAATTTACCCAGTCTGAGAAAAGTCACCGTGTCTGAGAAAGGTCACCCAGTCTGAGAATAGTCACTCTGTCTGTGAATAGTCACCCAGTCTGAGAATAGTCACCCAGTCTGAGAAAAGTCACCCAGTCTGAGAAACGTCACCCAGTCTGAGAATAGTCACCCAGTCCTTGAAAAGTCACCCAGTCCGAGAAAAGTCACTCAGTCTGAGAAAAGTCACCCAGTCCAGGCAAGGTCAACGAGTCTTAGAATAGTCACCCAGTCTGAGAAAAGTCACCCAGTCTGAGAATAGTCACCAGGTCTGAGAATAGTCACCCAGTCAGAGAAAAGTTCCACAGCCAGAGAAAAGTCAGCCAGTCTGAGAAAAGTCACCCCGTCTGACAAAATTCACCCAGTCTGAGAATAGTCACCCAATCTGAGAAAAGTCACCCTCTCTGAGAATAGTCACCCAGTCTGAGAAAAGTCACCCACTCTGAGAATAGTCACCCAGTCTAAGAAAAGTCACCCAGTCTGAGAAAAGTAACTCAGTCTGAGAATAGTCACCCAGTCTGAGAAAAGTCACACAGCCCTAGAAAAGTCACCAAGTCCGAAAATGGTCACCCAGTCCGAGAAATATCACTCAGTCCGAGAAAAGTCACACAGTCTGAGAAAAGTCACCCTCTCTGAGAAAAGTCACCAAGTCTGAGAATAGTCACCCAGTCTGAGAAATATCACCCAGTCCGAGAAAAGTCACTCAGTCTGAGAAAAGTCAACCTGTCCGAGAAAAGTCACCCAGTCTGAGAAATGTCACACAGCCTGAGAAAAGTCACTCACTCTGAGAATAGTCACCCAGTCTGAGAAAAGTCACAAAGCCTGAGAAAAGTCACTCACTCTGAGAAAAGTCACCCAGTCTGAGAAATGTCACCCAGTCTGAGAATAGTCAGCCAGTCCGAGAAAAGTCACCGAGTCCGAGAAAACTCACCCAGTCTGAGAAAAGTCACACAGTCTGAGAAAAGTCACCCTCTCTGAGAAAAGTCACCCAGTCTGAGAAATGTCACCCAGTCTGAGAAATGTCACCCAGTCTGAGAATAGTCAACCAGTCTGACAAATGTCACCCAGTCTGAGAAAAGTCACCCAGTCTGAGAAAAGTCAAACAGCCTGAGAAAAGTCACCCAGTCCGAGAATAGTCACCCAGTCCGAGAAATATCACTCAGTCCGAGAAAAGTCACCCAGTCCGAGAAAATTCACCCAGTCAGAGAATAGTCACCCAGTCTGAGAAACGACACGCAGTCTGAGAAACGTAACCCAGTCCGAGAAAAGTCACCCTGTCTGAGAAAATTCACCCAGTCTGAGAATAGTCAGCCAGTCGGAGAAAAGTCATCCAGTCTGAGAAAAGTCACCTAGTCTGAGAATAGTCACACAGCCTCAGAAAAGTCACCCAGTCCGAGAATAGTCAGCCAGTCGGAGAAAAGTCACTCAGTCTGAGAAAAGTAACACAGTCTGAGAAAAGTCACTCAGTCGAAGAAAAGTCACCCAGTCCCAGAAAAGTAACCCAATCCAGGCAAGGTCAGCGAGTCTTAGAATAGTCACCCAGTCTGAGAAAATTCACCCAGTCTGAGAAATATCACCCAGTCTGAGAAAAGTCACCAAGTCTGAGAATAGTCACCCAGTCTGAGAAAAGTCACACAGCCTGAGAAAATACACCCAGTCCGAGCGTAGTCACCCAGTCCGAGAAAAGTCACCCAGTCCGAGAAGACTCACCCAGTCTGAGAAAAGTCACCCAGTCGAAGAATAGTCACCCAGTCTGAGAAAAGTCACCCAGTCTGAGAATAGTCACCCAGTCTGAGAATAGTCACCCTGTCTGAGAAAAGTCAGCCTCTCTGAAAATAGTCACCCAGTCTGAGAAAAGTCACCCAATCTGAGAATAGTCACCCAGTCTGAGTAAAATCACACAGCCTGAGAAAAGTCACCCAGTCCGAGAATAGTCACCCAGTCCGAGAAATATCACTCAGTTTGAGAAAAGTCACCCAATCTGAGAATAGTCACCCAGTCTGAGAAAAATCACACAGACTGAGAAAAGTCACCCAGTCCGAGAATAGTCACCCAGTCCGAGAAATATCACTCAGTCCGAAAAAAGTCACCCAGTCTGAGAAAATTCACCCTGTCCGAAAAAATCACCCAGTCTTAGAAAAGTCACCCAGTCCGAGAAAATTTACCCAGTCTGAGAAAAGTCACCGTGTCTGAGAAAGGTCACCTGGTCTGAGAATAGTCACCAAGTCTGAGTAAAGTCACCCAGTCTGAGAAACGTCACCCAGTCCGAGAAAAGTCACCCTGTCTGTGAAAATTTACCCAGTCTGAGAAAAGTCACCCAGTCCTTGAAAAGTCACCCAATGCGATAAAAAGTCACTCAGTCTGAGAAAAGTCTCTCAGTCTGAGAAAAGACACCCAGTCGAAGAAAAGTCACCCAGTCCCAGAAAAGTCACCCATTCCAGGCAAGGTCAGCCAGTCTTAGAATAGTCACCCAGTCTGAGAAAAGTCACCCAGTCTGAGAATAGTCACCAGGTCTGAGAATAGTCACCCAGTCAGAGAATAGTCACCCAGTCTGAGAAAAGTCACACAGTAAGAGAATAGTCACTCAGTCTGAGAAAAGTTCCACAGCCAGAGAAAAGTCAGCCAGTCTGAGAAAAGTCACCCAGTCTGAGAATAGTCACCCAATCTGAGACAAGTCACCCTCTCTGAGAATAGTCACCCAGTCTGAGAAAAGTCACTCGGTCTAAGAAAAGTCAGCAAGTCCGAAAATGGTCACCCAGTCCGAGAAATATCACTCAGTCCGAGAAAAGTCACACAGTCTGAGAAAAGTCACACAGTCTGAGAAAAGTCACCAAGTCTGAGAATAATCACCCAGTCTGAGAAATATTACCCAGTCCGAGAAAAGTCACTCAGTCTGAGAAAAGTCAACCTGTCCGAGAAAAGTCACACAGTCTGAGAAAAGTCACCCAGTCTGAGAATAGTCACACAGCCTCAGAAAAGTCACCCAGTCCGAGAATAGTCAGCCAGTCGGAGAAAAGTCACTCGGTCTGAGAAAAGTAACACAGTCTGAGAATAGTCACTCAGTCGAAGAAAAGTCACCCAGTCCCAGAAAAGTAACCCAATCCAGGCAAGGTCAGCGAGTCTTAGAATAGTCACCCAGTCTGAGAAAAGTCACCCAGTCTGAGAAGAGTCACCAGGTCTGAGAATAGTCACCCAGTCTGAGAATAGTCACCCAATCAGAGAATAGTCACCCAGTCTGAGAAATATCACCCAGTCCCAGAAAAGTCACCCAGTCTGAGAATAGTCACCCAGTCTGAGAAAAGTCACCCAATCTGAGAATAGTCACCAAGTCGGAGAAAAGTCACCCAGTCTGAGAATAGTCACTCAGTCTGAGAAATGTCACACAGACTGAGAAAAGACACCCAGTCCGAGAATAATCACCCCGTCCGAGAAATATCACTCAATCCGAGAAAAGTCACCCAGTCTGAGAAAAGTCTACCTGTCCGAGAAAATTCACACAGTTTGAGAAAAGTCACAAAGTCTGAGTAAAGTCAGCCTCTCTGAAAATAGTCACCCAGTCTGAGAAAAGTCACCCAATCTGAGAATAGTCACCCAGTCTGAGAAAAATCACACAGCCTGAGAAAAGTCACCCAGTCCGAGAGTAGTCACCCAGTCCGAGAAATATCACTCAGTCCGAGAAAAGTCACCCAGTCGGAAAAAAGTCATCCAGTCTGAGAAAATTCACCCTGTCCGAAAAAATCACCCAGTCTTAGAAAAGTGACCCAGTCCGAGAAAATTTACCCAGTCTGAGAAAAGTCACCGTGTCTGAGAAAGGTCACCCAGTCTGAGAATAGTCACTCTGTCTGTGAATAGTCACCCAGTCTGAGAATAGTCACCCAGTCTGAGAAAAGTCACCCAGTCTGAGAAACGTCACCCAGTCTGAGAATAGTCACCCAGTCCTTGAAAAGTCACCCAGTCCGAGAAAAGTCACTCAGTCTGAGAAAAGTCACCCAGTCCAGGCAAGGTCAACGAGTCTTAGAATAGTCACCCAGTCTGAGAAAAGTCACCCAGTCTGAGAATAGTCACCAGGTCTGAGAATAGTCACCCAGTCAGAGAAAAGTTCCACAGCCAGAGAAAAGTCAGCCAGTCTGAGAAAAGTCACCCCGTCTGACAAAATTCACCCAGTCTGAGAATAGTCACCCAATCTGAGAAAAGTCACCCTCTCTGAGAATAGTCACCCAGTCTGAGAAAAGTCACCCACTCTGAGAATAGTCACCCAGTCTAAGAAAAGTCACCCAGTCTGAGAAAAGTAACTCAGTCTGAGAATTCTCACCCAGTCTGAGAAAAGTCACACAGCCCTAGAAAAGTCACCAAGTCCGAAAATGGTCACCCAGTCCGAGAAATATCACTCAGTCCGAGAAAAGTCACACAGTCTGAGAAAAGTCACCCTCTCTGAGAAAAGTCACCCAGTCTGAGAAATGTCACCCAGTCTGAGAAATGTCACCAAGTCTGAGAATAGTCAACCAGTCTGACAAATGTCACCCAGTCTGAGAAAATTCACCCAGTCTGAGAAAAGTCAAACAGCCTGAGAAAAGTCACCCAGTCCGAGAATAGTCACCCAGTCTGAGAAATATCACTCAGTCCGAGAAAAGTCACCCAGTCCGAGAAAATTCACCCAGTCAGAGAATAGTCACCCAGTCTGAGAAACGACACCCAGTCTGAGAAACGTAACCCAGTCCGAGAAAAGTCACCCTGTCTGAGAAAATTCAGCCAGTCTGAGAATAGTCAGCCAGTCGGAGAAAAGTCATCCAGTCTGAGAAAAGTCACCTAGTCTGAGAATAGTCACACAGCCTCAGAAAAGTCACCCAGTCCGAGAATAGTCAGCCAGTCGGAGAAAAGTCACTCAGTATGAGAAAAGTAACACAGTCTGAGAAAAGTCACTCAGTCGAAGAAAAGTCACCCAGTCCCAGAAAAGTAACCCAGTCCAGGCAAGGTCAGCGAGTCTTAGAATAGTCACCCAGTCTGAGAAAAGTCACCCAGTCTGAGAAGAGTCACCAGGTCTGAGAATAGTCACCCAGTCTGAGAAATATCACCCAGTCCGAGAAAAGTCACCCAGTCTGAGAATAGTCACCCAATCAGAGAATAGTCACCCAGTCTGAGAAATATCACCCAGTCCCAGAAAAGTCACCCAGTCTGAGAATAGTCACCCAGTCTGAGAAAAGTCACCCAATCTGAGAATAGTCACCAAGTCGGAGAAAAGTCACCCAGTCTGAGAATAGTCACTAAGTCTGAGAAAAGTCACACAGACTGAGAAAAGACACCCAGTCCGAGAATAATCACCCCGTCCGAGAAATATCACTCAGTCTGATAAAAGTCAACCTGTCCGAGAAAAGTCACACAGTTTGAGAAAAGTCACAAAGTCTGAGAAAAGTCAGCCTCTCTGAAAATAGTCACCCAGTCTGAGAAAAGTCACCCTTTCTGAGAATAGTCACCCAGTCCGAAAAATATCACTCAGTCCGAGAAAAGTCACCCAGTCCGAAAAAAATCACCCAGTCTGAGAAAATTCACCCTGTCCGAAAAAATCACCCAGTCTTAGAAAAGTCACCCAGTCCGAGAAAATTTACCCAGTCTAAGAAAAGTCACCGTGTCTGAGAAAGGTCACCCAGTCTGAGAATAGTCACTCTGTCTGAGAATAGTCACCCAGTCTGAGAAAAGTCACACAGCCCTAAAAAAGTCACCAAGTCCGAAAATGGTCACCCAGTCCGAGAAATATCACTCAGTCTGAGAAAAGTCACACAGTCTGAGAAAAGTCACCCTCTCTGAGAAAAGTCACCCAGTCTGAGAAATGTCACCCAGTCTGAGAAATGTCACCCAGTCTGAGAATAGTCAACCAGTCTGACAAATGTCACCCAGTCTGAGAAAAGTCAAACAGCCTGAGAAAAGTCACCCAGTCCGAGAATAGTCACCCAGTCCGAGAAATATCACTCATTCCGAGAAAAGTCACCCAGTCCGAGAAAATTCACCCAGTCAGAGAATAGTCACCCAGTCTGAGAAACAACACCCAGTCTGAGAAACGTAACCCAGTCCGAGAAAAGTCACCCTGTCTGAGAAAATTCACCCAGCCTGAGAATAGTCAGCCAGTCGGAGAAAAGTCAACCAGTCTGAGAAAAGTCACCTAGTCTGAGAATAGTCACACTGCCTCAGAAAAGTCACCCAGTCCGAGAATAGTCAGCCAGTCGGAGAAAAGTCACTCAGTCTGAGAAAAGTAACACAGTCTGAGAAAAGTCACTCAGTCGAAGAAAAGTCACCCAGTCCCAGAAAAGTAACCCAGTCCAGGCAAGGTCAGCGAGTCTTAGAATAGTCACCCAGTCTGAGAAAAGTCACCCAGTCTGAGAAGAGTCACCAGGTCTGAGAATAGTCACCCAGTCTGAGAAATATCACCCAGTCCGAGAAAAGTCACCCAGTCTGAGAATAGTCACCCAATCAGAGAATAGTCACCCAGTCTGAGAAATATCACCCAGTCCCAGAAAAGTCACCCAGTCTGAGAATAGTCACCCAGTCTGAGAAATGTCACCCAATCTGAGAATAGTCACCAAGTCGGAGAAAAGTCACCCAGTCTGAGAATAGTCACTAAGTCTGAGAAAAGTCACACAGACTGAGAAAAGACACCCAGTCCGAGAATAATCACCCCGTCCGAGAAATATCACTCAGTCTGATAAAAGTCAACCTGTCCGAGAAAAGTCACACAGTTTGAGAAAAGTCACAAAGTCTGAGAAAAGTCAGCCTCTCTGAAAATAGTCACCCAGTCTGAGAAAAGTCACCCTTTCTGAGAATAGTCACCCAGTCCGAGAAATATCACTCAGTCCGAGAAAAGTCACCCAGTCCGAAAAAAATCACCCAGTCTGAGAAAATTCACCCTGTCCGAAAAAATCACCCAGTCTTAGAAAAGTCACCCAGTCCGAGAAAATTTACCCAGTCTAAGAAAAGTCACCGTGTCTGAGAAAGGTCACCCAGTCTGAGAATAGTCACTCTGTCTGAGAATAGTCACCCAGTCTGAGAATAGTCACCCAGTCTGAGAAAAGTCACCCAGTCTGAGAAACGACACCCAGTCCGAGAAAAGTCACCCATTCTGAGAATAGTCACCCAGTCTGAGAAAAGTCTCCCAATCTGAGAATAGTCACCAAGTCGGAGAAAAGTCACCCAGTCTGAGAATAATCACTCAGTCTGAGAAAAGTCACACAGACTGAGAAAAGACACCCAGTCCGAGAATAATCACCCCGTCCGAGAAATATCACTCAGTATGAGAAAAGTCACCCAGTCTGAGAAAAGTCAACCTGTCCGAGAAAAGTCACACAGTTTGAGAAAAGTCACCCAGTCTGAGAAAAGTCACCCAGTCTGAGAATAGTCACCCGGTCTGAGAATAGTCACCCAGTTGGAGAAAACTCACCCAGTCTGAAAAAGGGTCAACCTGTCTGAGAAAAGTCACCCAGTCCGAGAAAAGTCACCCTCTCTGAGAATAGTCACCCTGTCTGAGAAAAGTCACCCTGCCTGAGAATAGTTACACTGTCTGAGAAAAGTCACCCAGTCCAAGAAATTTAATCCAGCCTGAGAAAAGTCACACTGTCTGAGAAAAGTCACCCAGTCCGAGAAAAGTCACCCTGTCTGAGAAAAGGCAACCAGTCTGAGAAAAGTCAACCTGTCTGAGAAAAGTCACCCAGTCTGAGAATAGTCACACAGTCTGAGAAAAGTCACCCAGTCTGAGAAAAGTCATCCAGTCCAAGAAAAGTCACACAGTCTGAGAATAGTCACCCTGTCTGAGAATAGTCACCAAGTCGGAGAAAAGTCAACCTGTCTGAGAAAAGTCACCCAGTCTGAGAAATATCACACAGTCCGGAAAGGTTACCCAGTCCCAAAAATTTCAACCAGCCCGGAAAAGGTCAACCAGCCCGGAAAAGGTCACCCAGTCTGGGAAAGTTCAAACAGCCAGAGAAAAGTCACTCAGCCTGAGAAACGTCAAACTGCCTGAGAAAGGTCACCCAGTATGAGAATAGTTACACAGTCTGAGAAAATTCACCCAGTCTGAGAATAGGCACCCAATCTGAGAAAAGTCACCAAGCCTGAGAAAAGTCACATTCTGAGAATAGTCACCCTGTCTGAGAAAAGTCACCCAGTCTGAGAAACATCACTCTGTCTGAGAAAATTCACCCAGTCTGAGAATAGTCACATTGTCTGAGAAAAGTCACCCAGTCCCAGAAAAGTCACCCAGTCCAGGCAAAGTCACCCAGTCTGAGAAAAGTCACCCAGTCTGAGATTAGTCACCCAGTCTGAGAATAGTCACCTTGTCGGAGAAAAATCACCCAATCTGAGAATAGTCACCCAGTCTGAGAAAAGTCACACAGCCTGAGAAAAGACACCAAGTCCGAGAATAGTCAGCCGGTCCGAGAAAAGTCAGCCAATCTAAGAAAAGTCACCGAGTCCAGGTAAAATCAGCCAGTCCGAGAATAGTCACCCAGTCCGAGAAATATCACTCAGTCCGAAAAGTCACCCAGTACGAGAAAAGTCACCCAGTCTGAGAAAATTCCCCTGTCCGAAAAAAGTCACCCAGTCTAAGAAAAGTCACCCAGTCCGAGAAAGGTCACCCAGTCCGAGAATATTCACACGGTCTGAGAATAGTCAGCCAGTCTGAGAATAGTCACCCAGTCCGAGAAAAGTCACACAGCCTGAGAAAATTCAGACAGTCTGAGAAAAGTTACCTCGTCTGAGAAAAGTCACCCAGTCTGAGAATAGTCACCCAGTCTGAGAAAAGTCACCCAGTCTGAGAATAGTCACCCAGTCTGAAAATAGTCACAAAGCATGAGAAAAGTCACCCAGACCGAAATAGTCACCCAGTCGAAGAAAAGTCACCCAGTCCCAGGAAAGTCACCCAGTCCGGCAAGTTCAGCCAGTCTGAGAATAGTCACCCAGTCTGAGAATAGTCACCCTGTCTGAGAAAAGTTACACAGTCTGAGAATAGTCACCCAGTCTGTAAAAAGTCCCACAGCCTGAGAAAAGTCAGCCAGTCTGAGAAAAGTCACTCCGTATGAGTAAAAGGTCACCCAGTCTGAGAATAGTCACCCAGTCTGAGAAAAATCACCCAGTCTGAGAATAGTCACCCAGTCTGAGAGAAGTCAGCCAATCTGAGAATAGTCACACAGTCTGAGAAAAGTCACACAGCCTGAGAAAATTCACCCAGTCCGCGAATAGTCACCCAGTCCGAAAAATATCACTCAGTCCGCGAAATGTCACCCAGTCCGAGAAAAGTCACCCAGTCCGAGAAAAGTCAGCCAGTCCGAGAAAATTCACCCTGTCTGAGAAACGTCACCCAGTCTGAGAAAAGTCACACTGTCTGAGAATTGTCACTCAGTCTGAGAAACGTCACCCAGTCTGAGAATAGACACCCTGTCTGAGAAAAGTCACCTAGTCTGAGAATAGTCACTCAGTCTGAGAAAAGTCCCACAGCCTGAGAAAAGTCAGCCAGTCTGAGAAAAGTCACCCTCTGAGAATAGACACCGAGTCTGAGAAAAGTCACCCAATCTGAGAATAGTCACACAGTCTGAGAAAAGTCACACAGCCTGAGAAAAGTCACCCAGTCCGAGAATAATCACCTAGTCCAAGAAATATCACTCAGTCTGAGAAAAGTCACCCAGTCCAAGAAATTTCATCCAGCATGAGAAAAGTCACACTTTCTGAGAAAAGTCACCCTGTCCGAGAAAAGTCACCCTGTCTGAGAAAATTCACCCAGTCTGAGTATAGTCACCCAGTCTGAGAATAGTCACCCAGTTGGAGAAAACTCACCCAGTCTGAGAAAGGGTCACCCTGTCTGAGAAAAGTCACCCAGTGCGAGAAAAGTCACCCTGTCTGAGAATAGTCACCCTGTCTGAGAAAAGTCACCCTGCCTGAGAATAGTCACACTGTCTGAGAAAAGTCACCCAGTCCAAGAAATGTTACCTAGTTCAGGACAAGTCACCCAGTCTGAGGAAAGTAACCTAGTCTGAGAAAAGTCACCCAGTCCGAGAATAGTCACACGATCTGAGAATAGTCAGCAGTCTGAGAATGGTCACCCTGTCTGAGAAAAGTCACCCAGTCTGAGAATAGTCACCCAGTCTGAGAAAAGTCACACAGCTTGAGAAATGTCAGAAAGTCTGAGAAAAGTCACCCAGTCTGAGAAAAGTCACCCAGTCTGAGAATAGTCACCCAGTCTGAGAAAAGTCAGCCAGTCCGAGAATACTCACCCAGTCCGAGAAAAGTCACCCAGTCCGAGCAAAGTCACCCAGTCTGAGAAAAGTCACCCAGTCGAAGAAAAGACACCCAGTCCCAGATAAGTCACCCAGTCCAGGCAAGGTCAGCGAGTCTGAGAATAGTCACCCCATCTGAGAAAAGTCACCCAGTCTTAGAATAGTCACCAGGTCTGAGAATAGTCACCAAGTCTGAGAATAGTCACCCTGTCTGAGAAAAGTCAGCCAGTCTGATAAGTCACCCAATCTGAGAATAGTCACACGGTCTGAGAATAGTCACCCAGTCTGAGAATAGTCACCCTGTCTGAGAAAAGTTACCCAGTTTGAGAATAGTCACCCAGTCTGTGAAAAGTCCCACAGCATGAGAAAAGTCAGCCAGTCTGAGAAAAGATACTCCGTATGAGAAAAAAGTCACCCAGTCTGAGAATAGTCACCCAGTCTGAGAAAAGTCAGCCAATCTGAGAATAGTCACACAGTCTGAGAAATGTCACACAGCCTGAGAAAAGTCACCCAGTCCGAGAATAGTCACCCAGTCTGAAAAATATCACTCAGTCCGCGAAAAGTCACCTGGTCCGAGAAAAGTCACCCAGTCCGAGAAAAGTCAGCCTGTCCGAGAAAATTCACCCTGTCTGAGAAAAGTCATCCAGTCTGAGAAAAGTCACACTGTCTGAGAAGAGTCACGCAGTCTGAGAATAGTCACCCTGTCTGAGAAAAGTCACCCAGTCTGAGAAAAGTCACCCAGTCTGAGAAAAGTCCCACAGCCTGAGAAAAGTCAGCCAGTCTGAGAAAAGTCACCCTGTCTGAGAAAAGTCACCCAGTCTGAGAATAGTCACCCAGTCTGAGAATAGTCACTCAGTCTGAGAAAAGTCACCCAGCCTGAGAAAAGTCACCCAGTCCGAGAATAGTCACCCAGTCCGAGAAAAGTCACCCAGTCCGAGAAAAGTCACCCAGTCTGAGAAAAGTCACACTCTCTGAGAACAGTCACCCAGTCTGAGAAAAGTCACCCAATCTGAGAATAGTCACACAGTCTGAGAAAAGTCACACAGCCTGAGAAATGTCGCGCAGTCCGAGAATAGTCACCCAGTCCGAGAAAAGTCACCCAGTCTGAGAAAAGTCACACTCTCTGAGAACAGTCACCCAGTCTGAGAAAAGTCACCCAATCTGAGAATAGTCACACAGTCTGAGAAAAGTCACACAGCCTGAGAAATGTCACGCAGTCCGAGAATAGTCACCCAGTCCGAGAAATATCACTCAGTCCGCGAAAAGTCACCCAGTCCGAAAAAAGTCACCCAGTCTGAGAAAAGTCCACCAGTCTGAGAAAATTCACCCAGTCTGAGAAAACTCACCCAGTCTGAGAAAAGTCATACTGTCTGAGAATTGTCACCCAGTCTGAGAAACGTCACCCTGTCTGAGAAGAGTCACCCAGGCTGAGATTATTCACCCTGTCTGAGAAAAGTCACCCAGTCCGAGAAAAGTCACCCAGTCCTGGAAAAGTCACACAGTCCAGGCAAAGTCACCCAGTCTGAGAAAAGTCACCCAGTCTGAGAAAAGTCACCCAACCTGAGAAAAGTCACCCATTCCGAGAATAGTCACCCAGTCCGAGAAATAGCACTCGGTCCGAGAAAAGTCACCCAGTCTGAGAAAAGTCACCCAGTCTGAGAAAGTTCACACTGTCTGAGAAATGTCACCCAGTCTGAGAAAAGTCACACTGTTTGAGAATTGTCACCCAGCCTGAGAAATGTCACCCTGTCTTAGAAAAGTCACCCAGTCTGAGAATAGTCACCCTGTCTGAGAAAAGGCACCCAGTCCAAGAAAAGTCACCCAGTCCCAGAAAAGTCAGCCAGTCCAGGTGAAGTCACCCAGTCTGAGAAAAGTCACCCAGTCTAAGAATAGTCACCCGGGCTGAGAATAGTCACCCATTCTGAGAAAGTCACCCAGTGTGAGAAAGGTCACCCATTCTGAGAATAGTCACCCAGTCTGAGAAACATCACCCAGTCTGAGAATAGTCACCCAGTCTGAGAAAAGTACCCGGTTCGAGAATAGTCACACAGTCTGAAAATAGTCACCCATTCTGAGAATAGTCACCCAGCCTGAGAAACGTCACCTAGACTGAGAATAGTCACACAGCCTGAGAAACGTCACCCAGTCCGAGAATAGTCACCCAGTCCAAGAAATATGACCCAGTCCGAGAAAAGTCACCCTGTCTGAGAAAAGTCACCCTGTCTGAGAAAAGTCACCCAATCTGAGAAAAGTCACACTGTCTGAGAAAAGTCACACTGTCCGAGAAAAGTCACCCAGTCTAAGAAATGTCACCCAGTCTGAGAAAAGTCACCCAATCCGAGAAAATTCACACAGTCTGATAATAGTCACCCAGTCTGAGAATTGTCACCAAGTCGGAGAAATGTTAACCTGTCTGAGATAAGTCACCCAGTCTGAGAATAGTCACACAGTCTGAGAAAAGTCACCCAGTCTGAGAAAATTCATCCAGTCCAAGAAAAGTCACACAGTCTGAGAATAGTCACCCTGTCTGAGAATAGTCACCAAGTCGGAGAAAAGTCAACCTGTCTGAGAAAACTCACCCTGTCTGAGAACAGTCACCCAGCCTGAGAAATATCACACAGTCCGGAAAGGTTACCCAGTCCCAAAAATTTCAACCAGCCCGGATAAGTTCAACCAGCCCGGAAAAGTTCAACCAGTCTGGGAAAGATCAAACAGCCAGAGAAAAGTCACTCAGCCTGAGAAACATCAAACTGCCTGAGAAAGGTCACCCAGAATGAGAATAGTTACACAGTCTGGGAAAATTCACCCAGTCTGAGAATAGGCACCCAGTCTGAGAAAATTCACCCAGCCTGAGAAAAGTCACCCTGTCTGAGAATATTCACCCAGTCTGGGAAAAGTCCCCCTGTCTGAGAATATTCACCCGGCCTGAGAAAAGTCACCCAGTCTGAGAAAAGTTACCCAGTCCAAGAAATTTCATCCAGCCTGAGAAAAGTCACCCAGTCTGAGAAAAGTCACCCAGTCTGAGAAAAGTCACCCCGTTTGAGACATGTCACTCAGTTTGAGAAATGTCACCCAGTCCGAGAAAAGTCACCCAGTCCGAGAAAAGTCACCCAGTACAAAAAATTTCATCCAGCCTGAGAAAAGTCAGCCAGTCTGAGAAAAGTCACCCCATCTGAGAAATGTCACCCAGTCTGAGAATAGTCATCCAGTCTGAGAAATGTCACCCTCTCTGAGAATAGTCACCCAGTCTGAGAAAAGTCACCCAATCTGAGAATAGTCACCCAGTCTGAGAAGAGTCACACAGCCTGAGAAAAGTCACCCAGTCCGAGAATAGTCACCCAGTCCAAGAAATTTCATCCAGCATGAGAAAAGTCACCCTGTCTGCGAAAAGTCACCCAGTCCGAGACAAGTCACCCTGTCTGAGAAAATTCACCCTGTCTGAGAAAATTCACCCAGTCTGAGAATAGTCACCCAGTCGGAGAAAACTCACGCAGTCTGAGAAATGGTCACCCTGTCTGAGAAATGTCACCCAGACCGAGAAAAGTCACCCTGCCTGAGAATAGTCACACGGTCTGAGAAAAGTCACCAAGTCTGATAATAGTCACCCAGTCCAGGACAAGTCACCCAGTCTGAGAAAAGTCACCCAGTCTGAGAAATCTCACTCAGTCTGAGAAATGTCACCCAGTCTGAGAAATGTCACCCAGCCTGAGAAAAGTCACCCTTTCTGAGAAAAGTCACGCAGTCCGAGAAAATTCATCCTGCCTGAGAATAGTCACACTGTCTGAGAAAAGTCACCCAGTCTGAGAAACGTCACCCTGTCTGAGAAAAATCACCCAGTCCGAGAAAAGTCACACAGTCTGTGAATAGTAATGCTATCTGAGAATAGTCACCCAGTCTGAGAAAATTCATCCTGCCTGAGAATAGTCACACTCTCTGAGAAAATTCACCCAGTCTGAGAAACGTCATCCTGTCTGAGAAAAGTCACCCAGTCTGAGAATAGTCACCCTGTCTGAGAAAGGTCACCCAGTCCAAGAAAGTTCACCCAGTCCCAGAAAAGTCACCAAGTCCAGGCACAGTCACCGAGTCTGAGAAAAGTCACCCAGTCAGAGAAACGTCACCCAGTCTGAGAATAGTAACCCAGTCTGAGAATAGTCACCCAGTCTGATAATAGTCATCCAGTCTGATAATAGTCATCCAGTCTGCGAAATGTCACCCTTTCTGAGAAATGTCACCCAGTCTGAGAATAGTCAGCCAGTCTGAGAAAAGTCACCCAGTCTGAGAAAGGTCACCCAAGCTGAGAATAGTCACCCAGTCTGAGAATAGTCACCCAGTCTGAGAAAAGTCACCCGGTCTGAGAATAGTCACCCAGTCTGAGTAAAGTCACCATGTCTGAGAAAAGTCACCCAGTCTGAGAATAGTCACCCAGTCTGAGAAATGTCACACAGTCCGAGAATAGTCACCCAGTCCGAGAAAAGTCACCCAGTCCGAGAATGGTCACCCAGTCGAAGAAATATCACCTAGTCAGTGAAAAGTCACCCATTCTGAGAAAAGTCACCCTGTTTGAGAAAAATCACCCAGTCCGAGAAAAGTCACACAGTCTGTGAATAGTAACCCTATCTGAGAATAGTCACCCAGTCTGAGAAAACTCCCCCAGTCTGAGAAAAGTCACCCTGTCTGAGAAAAGTCACCCAGTCCGAATAAATTCACCCTGTCTGAGAATAGTAACCCAGTCTGAGAAAAGTCACCCAGTCTGAGAATAGTCACCCTGTCTGAGAAAAGTCACCCAGTCTGAGAAAAGTCACCCATTCTGAGGATAATAACCCAGTCTGAGAAGAGTCACCCAGTCTGAGAAAAGTCACCCGGTCTAAGAAAAGTCACCCAGTCTGAGAAAATTCACCCAGTCTGAGAATAGTCACCCAGCCTGAGAAATGACACCCAGCCTGAGAAAAGTCACCCAGCCTGAGAAGAGTCACCCAGTCTGAGAAGAGTCACCCAGTCTGAGAAAAGTCACCCAGCCTGAGAAAAGTCACCCAGACTGAGAAAAGTCACACAGTCTGAGCATAGTCACCCAGTCCCAGAAAAGACACCCAGTCTGAGAATAGTCAACCTGTCTGAGAAAAGTCACCCAGTCTGAGAATAGTCACCCAGTCTGAGAAATGTCACACAGTCCGAGAATAGTCACCCAGTCCGAGAAAAGTCACCCAGTCCGAGAATGGTCACCCAGTCGAAGAAATATCACCTAGTCAGTGAAAAGTCACCCATTCTGAGAAAAGTCACCCTGTTTGAGAAAAATCACCCAGTCCGAGAAAAGTCACACAGTCTGTGAATAGTAACCCTATCTGAGAATAGTCACCCAGTCTGAGAAAACTCCTCCAGTCTGAGAAAAGTCACCCTGTCTGAGAAAAGTCACCCAGTCCGAATAAATTCACCCTGTCTGAGAATAGTAACCCAGTCTGAGAAAAGTCACCCAGTCTGAGAATAGTCACCCTGTCTGAGAAAAGTCACCCAGTCTGAGAAAAGTCACCCATTCTGAGGATAATAACCCAGTCTGAGAAGAGTCACCCAGTCTGAGAAAAGTCACCCGGTCTAAGAAAAGTCACCCAGTCTGAGAAAATTCACCCAGTCTGAGAATAGTCACCCAGCCTGAGAAATGACACCCAGCCTGAGAAAAGTCACCCAGCCTGAGAAGAGTCACCCAGTCTGAGAAGAGTCACCCAGTCTGAGAAAAGTCACCCAGCCTGAGAAAAGTCACCCAGACTGAGAAAAGTCACACAGTCTGAGCATAGTCACCCAGTCCCAGAAAAGACACCCAGTCTGAGAATAGTCAACCTGTCTGAGAAAAGTCACCAAGTCTGAGAAAAATCAACCAGTCTGAGAAAAGCCACCCAGTCTGAGAAAAGTCAGCCAGTCTGAGAAGAGTCAACCAGTCTGAGAAAAGTCAGCCAGTCTGAGAAAAGTCACACAGTCTGAGAAAAGTCACCCAGTCTGAGAAGAGTCATCCAGTCTGAGAAAAGTCAACCAGTCTGAGAAAAGTCAGCCAGTCTGAGAAAAGTCACCCAGACTGAGAAAAGTCACACAGTCTGAGCATAGTCACCCAGTCCCAGAAAAGACACCCAGTCTGAGAATAGTCAACCTGTCTGAGAAAAGTCACCAAGTCACAGAAAAATCAACCAGTCTGAGAAAAGTCACCCAGTCTGAGAAAAGTCAGCCAGTCTGAGAAGCGTCACCCAGTCTGAGAAAAGTCAGCCAGTCTGAGAAAAGTCACACAGTCTGAGAAAAGTCACCCAGTCTGAGAAGAGTCACCCAGTCTGAGAAAAGTCACCCAGTCTGAGAAAAGTCAGCCAGTCTGAGAAAAGTCACCCAGACTGAGAAAAGTCACACAGTCTGAGCATAATCACCCAGTCCCAGAAAAGTCACCCTGTCTGAGAAAAGTCACCAAGTCTGAGAAAAATCAACCAGTCTGAGAATAGTCACCCGTCTGAAAATAGTGATCCAGTATGAGAAAAGTCACCCAGTCTGACAATAGTCACCCTGTCTAAGAAAAGTCACCCAGTCTCAGAAAAGTCACCCAGTCCGAGAATAATCACCCAGTCCGAGAAATATCACCAAGTGCGGAAAGGACATTTGGTCCGGAAGAGGTCAACCAGCCCGGAAAATGTCAACCAGCGCGGAAAAGGTCACCCAGTCTGGGAAAGTTCAAACAGCCAGAGAAAAGTCACCGGGTCTGAGAAATGTCACCCAGTCTGAGAAAAGTCACCCAGTCTGAGAATAGTCACCCGGTCTGAGAATAGTAACCCAGTCTGAGAATAGTCACCCAGTCTGTGAAAAGTCACACTGCCTGAGAAAATTCACACAGTCCGAGAATAGTCACCCAGTCTGAGAAATATCATCCAGTCCGAGAAATGTCACCCAGTCCGAGAAAAGTCACCCAGTGGGAGAAAAGTCACCCTGTCCGAGAAAAATCACCCAGTCTGAGAAAAGACACCCAGTCCGAGAAAAATCACACTGTCTGAGAAAAGTCACCCAGTCTGAGAAAAGTCACACTTTCTGAGAATAGTCACCCAGTCTGAGAAACGTCACCCTGTCTGAGAAAGGTCACCCTTTCTGAGAATAGTCACCCTGTCTGAGAAAAGTCACTCAGTCTGAGAAAAGTCACCCAATCTGTGAATAGTCACCCAGTCTGAGAATAGTCACGCAGTCTGAGAAAAGTCACCCAGTCTGAGAATAGTCACACAGTCTGAGAAAGGTCACCCAGTCTGTGAATAGCCAACCAGTCCGAGAATAGTCACCCAGTCCGAGAAATATCACCCAGTCCGAGAAAAGTCACCCAGTCTGAGAAAAGTCAAGCTGTCCGAGAAAAGTCACCCAGTCTGAGAAAAGTCACACAGTCTGATAAAAGTCACCATGTCCAATAAAAGTCATCCAGTCTGAGAAATGTCACCCAGTCTGAAAAAAGTCACCCCGACTGAGAAATGTCATCCAGTCTGATAATAGTCATCCAGTCTGCGAAATGTCACCCAGTCTGACAATAGTCACCCAGTCTGAGAATAGTCACCCAGTCTGAGAAAACTCACCCAGTCTGAGAAAAGTCACCCTGTCTGAGAGAAGTCACCCTGTCTGAGATAAGTTACATTCTGAGAATATTCACCCAGTCTGAGAATAGTCACCCAGTCTGAGAAATGTCACCCAGTCTGAGAAAAGTGATCTACTCTGAGAAAAGTCACACAATCTGAGAATAGTCACCCAGTCTGAGAAAAGTCACCCAGTCGGAGAATAGTCACCCAGTCTGAAAAAGTCACCCTGTCTGAGAAAAGTCACCCTGTCTGAGAATAGTCACCCAGTCTGAGAAAAGTCACATAGTCCGAGAATAGTCACCCAGTCCGAGAAAAGTCACCCAGTCTGAGAAAAGTCAGCCAGTCTGAGAAAAATCACCCAGTCTGAGAAAAGTCAGCCAGTCTGAGAACAGTCACCCAGTCTGAGAAAAGTCACCAAGTCTGAGAAAAGTCGGCCAGTCTGAGAAAAGTCACCCAGACTGAGAAAAGTCACACAGTCTGAGCATAGTCACCCAGTCCCAGAAAAGACACCCAGTCTGAGAATAGTCAACCTGTCTGAGAAAAGTCACCAACTCTGAGAAAAATCAACCAGTCTGAGAAAAGTCAGCCAGTCTGAGAAAAGTCACACAGTCTGAGAAAAGTCACCCAGTCTGAAAAGAGTCACCCAGTCTGAGAAAAGTCACCCAGCCCAAGAATAGTCACCCAGTCTGAGAAAAGTCACCCTGTCTGAGAAAAGTCACACAGTCTGAGAAAAGTGATCCACTCCGAGAAAAATCACCGAGTCTGAGAAAATTCATCCAGTCTGAGAACAGTCAGCCGGTCTGAGAAATGTCACCCAGTCTGAGAAAAGTCACCCTGTCTGAGAAAAGTCACCAAGTCTGAGAAAAATCAACCAGTCTGAGAATAGTCACCCGTCTGAAAATAGTGATCCAGTATGAGTAAAGTCACCCAGTCTGACAATAGTCACCCTGTCTAAGAAAAGTCACCCAGTCTCAGAAAAGTCATCCAGTCCGAGAATAATCACCCAGTCCGATTAATATCACCAAGTGCGGAAAGGACATTTGGTCCGGAAGAGGTCAACCAGCCCGGAAAATGTCAAACAGCGCGGAAAAGGTCACCCAGTCTGGGAAAGTTCAAACAGCCAGAGAAAAGTCACCCGGTCTGAGAAATGTCACCCAGTCTGAGAAAAGTCACCCAGTCTGAGAATAGTCACCCGGTCTGAGAATAGTCACCCAGTCTGAGAATAGTCACCCAGTCTGTGAAAAGTCACACTGCCTGAGAAAATTCACACAGTCCGAGAATAGTCACCCAGTCAGAGAAATATCATCCAGTCTGAGAAATATCAACCAGTCCGAGAAAAGTCACCCAGTTTGAGAAAAGTCACCAATGGGAGAAAAGTCACACTGTCCGAGAAAAATCACCCAGTCTGAGAAAAGTCACCCAGTCCGAGAAAAATCACACTGTCTGAGAAAAGTCACCCAGTCTGAGAATAGTCACCCAGTCTGAGAATAGTCACCCTGTCTGAGAAAAGTCACCCAGTCTGAGAAAATTCACCCGGTCTAAGAAAAGTCACCCAGTCTGAGAAAATTCACCCAGTCTGAGAATCGTCACCCAGCCTGAGAAGAGTCAACCAGCCTGAGAAGAGTCACCCAGTCTGAGAAGAGTCACCCAGTCTGAGAAAAGTCAGCCAGTCTGTGAAAAGTCAGCCAGTCTGAGAAAAGTCACACAGTCTGAGAAAAGTCACCCAGTCTGAGAAGAGTCACCCAGTCTGAGAAAAGTCAGCCAGTCTGAGAAAAGTCACCCAGACTGAGAAAAGTCACACAGTCTGAGCATAGTCACCCAGTCCCAGAAAAGACACCCAGTCTGAGAATAGTCAACCTGTCTGAGAAAAGTCACCAAGTCTGAGAAAAATCAACCAGTCTGAGAATAGTCACGCGTCTGAAAATAGTGATCCAGTATGAGAAAAGTCACCCAGTCTGATAAAAGTAACCACTCTGAGAAAAGTCACCCAGCCCAAGAATAGTCACCCAGTCTGAGAAAAGTCACTCTGTCTGAGAAAAGTCACCCAGTCTGAGAAAAGTGATCCACTCCGAGAAAAGTCACACAGTCTGAGAATATTCACCCAGTCTGAGAACAGTCACCCGGTCTGAGAAAGGTCAGCCAGTCTGAGAAAAGTCACCAAGTCTGAGAAGAGTCACCCAGTCTGAGAAAAGTCACCCAGTCTGAGAAAAGTCACCCTGACTGAGAAAAGTCACCAAGTCTGAGAAAAATCAACCAGTCTGAGAATAGTCACCCGTCTGAAAATAGTGATCCAGTATGAGAAAAGTCACCCAGTCTGACAATAGTCACCCTGTCTAAGAAAAGTCACCCAGTCTCAGAAAAGTCACCCAGTCCGAGAATAGTCACCCAGTCCGAGAAATATCATCCAGTGCGGAAAGGACATTTGGTCTGGAAAAGGTCAACCAGCCCGGAAAATGTCAAGCAGCGCGGAAAAGGTCACCCAGTCTGGGAAAGTTCAAACAGCCAGAGAAAAGTCACCCGGTCTGAGAAATGTCACCCAGTCTGAGAAAAGTCAACCAGTCTGAGAATAGTCACCCGGTCTGAGAATAGTCACCCAGTCTGAGAATAGTCACCCGGTCTGAGAAATGTCACCCAGTCTGAGAAAAGTGATCCACTCCGAGAAAAGTCACACAGTCTGAGAATAGTCACCCTGTCTGAGAATAGTCACCAAGTCGGAGAAAAGTCACCCTGTCTGAGAAAAGTCAACCAGTCTGAGAAATGTCACCCTGTCTGAGAAAATTCACCCATTCCGAGAAATATCAGCCAGTCCAGAAAGATAGGCCAGTCCAAAAAAGTTCAACCAGCCCGGAAAATGTCACCCAGTCTGCGAAAGTGCAAACAGCCAAAGAAAAGTCACCCAGCCTGAGAAAAGTCATCCAGTCTGAGAAAAGTCACCCAGTCTGGGAAAAGTCAAACAGCCTGAGTAAAGTCACCCAGTCTGAGAATAATTACCCAGTCTGAGAAAAGTCACCCAGTCTGAGAATATTCACCCAGCCAGAAAAGAGTCACACAGACTGAGAAAAGTCACCCAGTCTGAGAAATCTCACTCAGTCTGAGAAAAGTCAGCCAGTCTGAGAAAAGTCACCCAGACTGAGAAAAGTCGCACAGTCTGAGCATAGTCACCCAGTCCCAGAAAAGACACCCAGTCTGAGAATAGTCAACCTGTCTGAGAAAAGTCACCAAGTCACAGAAAAATCAACCAGTCTGAGAAAAGTCACCCAGTCTGAGAAAAGTCAGCCAGTCTGAGAAGCGTCACCCAGTCTGAGAAAAGTCAGCCAGTCTGAGAAAAGTCACACAGTCTGAGAAATTTCACCCAGTCTGAGAAGAGTCACCCAGTCTGAGAAAAGTCACCCAGTCTGAGAAAAGTCAGCCAGTCTGAGAAAAGTCACCCAGACTGAGAAAAGTCACACAGTCTGAGCATAATCACCCAGTCCCAGAAAAGTCACCCTGTCTGAGAAAAGTCACCAAGTCTGAGAAAAATCAACCAGTCTGAGAATAGTCACCCGTCTGAAAATAGTGATCCAGTATGAGAAAAGTCACCCAGTCTGACAATAGTCACCCTGTCTAAGAAAAGTCACCCAGTCTCAGAAAAGTCACCCAGTCCGAGAATAATCACCCAGTCCGAGAAATATCACCAAGTGCGGAAAGGACATTTGGTCCGGAAGAGGTCAACCAGCCCGGAAAATGTCAACCAGCGCGGAAAAGGTCACCCAGTCTGGGAAAGTTCAAACAGCCAGAGAAAAGTCATCCGGTCTGAGAAATGTCACCCAGTCTGAGAAAAGTCACCCAGTCTGAGAATAGTCACCCGGTCTGAGAATAGTAACCCAGTCTGAGAATAGTCACCCAGTCTGTGAAAAGTCACACTGCCTGAGAAAATTCACACAGTCCGAGAATAGTCACCCAGTCTGAGAAATATCATCCAGTCCGAGAAATGTCACCCAGTCCGAGAAAAGTCACCCAGTGTGAGAAAAGTCACCCTGTCCGAGAAAAATCACCCAGTCTGAGAAAAGACACCCAGTCCGAGAAAAATCACACTGTCTGAGAAAAGTCACCCAGTCTGAGAAAAGTCACACTTTCTGAGAATAGTCACCCAGTCTGAGAAACGTCACCCTGTCTGAGAAAGGTCACCCTTTCTGAGAATAGTCACCCTGTCTGAGAAAAGTCACTCAGTCTGAGAAAAGTCACCCAATCTGTGAATAGTCACCCAGTCTGAGAATAGTCACGCAGTCTGAGAAAAGTCACCCAGTCTGAGAATAGTCACACAGTCTGAGAAAGGTCACCCAGTCTGAGAATAGCCAACCAGTCCGAGAATAGTCACCCAGTCCGAGAAATATCACCCAGTCCGAGAAAAGTCACCCAGTCTGAGAAAAGTCAAGCTGTCCGAGAAAAGTCACCCAGTCTGAGAAAAGTCACACAGTCTGATAAAAGTCACCATGTCCAATAAAAGTCATCCAGTCTGAGAAATGTCACCCAGTCTGAAAAAAGTCACCCCGACTGAGAAATGTCATCCAGTCTGATAATAGTCATCCAGTCTGCGAAATGTCACCCAGTCTGACAATAGTCACCCAGTCTGAGAATAGTCACCCAGTCTGAGAAAACTCACCCAGTCTGAGAAAAGTCACCCTGTCTGAGAGAAGTCACCCTGTCTGAGATAAGTTACATTCTGAGAATATTCACCCAGTCTGAGAATAGTCACCCAGTCTGAGAAATGTCACCCAGTCTGAGAAAAGTGATCCACTCTGAGAAAAGTCACACAATCTGAGAATAGTCACCCAGTCTGAGAAAAGTCACCCAGTCGGAGCATAGTCACCCAGTCTGAAAAAGTCACCCTGTCTGAGAAAAGTCACCCTGTCTGAGAATAGTCACCCAGTCTGAGAAAAGTCACATAGTCCGAGAATAGTCACCCAGTCCGAGAAAAGTCACCCAGTCTGAGAAAAGTCAGCCAGTCTGAGAAAAATCACCCAGTCTGAGAAAAGTCAGCCAGTCTGAGAACAGTCACCCAGTCTGAGAAAAGTCACCAAGTCTGAGAAAAGTCAGCCAGTCTGAGAAAAGTCACCCAGACTGAGAAAAGTCACACAGTCTGAGCATAGTCACCCAGTCCCAGAAAAGAAACCCAGTCTGAGAATAGTCAACCTGTCTGAGAAAAGTCACCAACTCTGAGAAAAATCAACCAGTCTGAGAAAAGTCAGCCAGTCTGAGAAAAGTCACACAGTCTGAGAAAAGTCACCCAGTCTGAGAAGAGTCACCCAGTCTGAGAAAAGTCACCCAGCCCAAGAATAGTCACCCAGTCTGAGAAAAGTCACCCTGTCTGAGAAAAGTCACACAGTCTGAGAAAAGTGATCCACTCCGAGAAAAATCACCGAGTCTGAGAAAATTCATCCAGTCTGAGAACAGTCAGCCGGTCTGAGAAATGTCACCCAGTCTGAGAAAAGTCACCCTGTCTGAGAAAAGTCACCAAGTCTGAGAAAAATCAACCAGTCTGAGAATAGTCACCTGTCTGAAAATAGTGATCCAGTATGAGTAAAGTCACCCAGTCTGACAATAGTCACCCTGTCTAAGAAAAGTCACCCAGTCTCAGAAAAGTCATCCAGTCCGAGAATAATCACCCAGTCCGATTAATATCACCAAGTGCGGAAAGGACATTTGGTCCGGAAGAGGTCAACCAGCCCGGAAAATGTCAACCAGCGCGGAAAAGGTCACCCAGTCTGGGAAAGTTCAAACAGCCAGAGAAAAGTCACCGGGTCTGAGAAATGTCACCCAGTCTGAGAAAAGTCACCCAGTCTGAGAATAGTCACCCGGTCTGAGAATAGTAACCCAGTCTGAGAATAGTCACCCAGTCTGTGAAAAGTCACACTGCCTGAGAAAATTCACACAGTCCGAGAATAGTCACCCAGTCTGAGAAATATCATCCAGTCTGAGAAATATCATCCAGTCCGAGAAATATCACCCAGTTTGAGAAAAGTCACCCAATGGGAGAAAAGTCACACTGTCCGAGAAAAATCACCCAGTCTGAGAAAAGAAACCCAGTCCGAGAAAAATCACATTGTCTGAGAAAAGTCACCCAGTCTGAGAATAGTCACCCAGTCTGAGAATAGTCACCCTTTCTGAGAAAAGTCACACAGTCTGAGAAAATTCACCCGGTCTAAGAAAAGTCACCCAGTCTGAGAAAATTCACCCAGTCTGAGAATAGTCACCCAGCCTGAGAAGAGTCACCCAGCCTGAGAAGAGTCACCCAGTCTGAGAAGAGTCACCCAGTCTGAGAAAAGTCACCCTGTCTGAGAAAAGTCACCAAGTCTGAGAAAAATCAACCAGTCTGAGAATAGTCTCCCGTCTGAAAATAGTGATCCAGTATGAGAAAAGTCACCCAGTCTGACAATAGTCACCCTGTCTAAGAAAAGTCACCCAGTCTCAGAAAAGTCACCCAGTCCGAGAATAATCACCCAGTCCGAGAAATATCACCAAGTGCGGAAAGGACATTTGGTCCGGAAGAGGTCAACCAGCCCGGAAAATGTCATCCAGCGCGGAAAAGGTCACCCAGTCTGGGAAAGTTCAAACAGCCATAGAAAAGTCACCCGGTCTGAGAAATGTCACCCAGTCTGAGAAAAGTCACCCAGTCTGAGAATAGTCACTCGGTCTGAGAATAGTAACCCAGTCTGAGAATAGTCACCCAGTCTGTGAAACGTCACACTGCCTGAGAAAATTCACACAGTCCGAGAATAGTCACCCAGTCTGAGAAATATCATCCAGTCTGAGAAATATCATCCAGTCCGAGAAATGTCACCCAGTTTGAGAAAAGTCACCCAATGGGAGAAAAGTCACACTGTCCGAGAAAAATCACCCAGTCTGAGAAAAGAAACCCAGTCCGAGAAAAATCACACTGTCTGAGAAAAGTCACCCAGTCTGAGAATAGTCACCCAGTCTGAGAATAGTCACCCTGTCTGAGAAAAGTCACCCAGTCTGAGAAAAGTCACCCAGTCTGAGAAAATTCACCCATTCTGAGAATAGTCACCCAGCCTGAGAAGAGTCACCCAGCCTGAGAAGAGTCACCTAGTCTGAGAAGAGTCACCCAGTCTGAGAAAAGTCACCCAGTCTGAGAAAATTCACCCAGTCTGAGAATAGTCACCCAGCCTGAGAAGAGTCACCCAGCCTGAGAAGAGTCACCCAGTCTGAGAAGAGTCACCCAGTCTGAGAAAAGTCAGCCAGTCTGAGAAAAGTCAGCCAGTCTGAGAACAGTCACCCAGACTGAGAAAAGTCAGCCAGTCTGAGAAAAGTCACACAGTCTGAGAAAAGTCACCCAGTCTGAGAAGAGTCACCCAGTCTGAGAAAAGTCAGCCAGTCTGAGAAAAGTCACCCAGACTGAGAAAAGTCACACAATCTGAGCATAGTCACCCAGTCCCAGAAAAGAAACCCAGTCTGAGAATAGTCAACCTGTCTGAGAAAAGTCACCAAGTCTGAGAAAAATCAACCAGTCTGAGAATAGTCACCTGTCTGAAAATAGTGATCCAGTATGAGAAAGTTCACCCAGTCTGATAAAAATAACCAGTCTGAGAAAAGTCACCCAGCCCAAGAATAGTCACCCAGTCTGAGAAAAGTCAGCCAGTCTGAGAAAAGTCACACAGTCTGAGAAAAGTCACCCAGTCTGAGAAGAGTCACCCAGTCTGAGAAAAGTCACCCAGCCCAAGAATAGTCACCCAGTCTGAGAAAAGTCACCCTGTCTGAGAAAAGTCACCCAGTCAGAGAAAAGTGATCCACTCCGAGAAAAGTCACACAGTCTGAGAATATTCACCCAGTCTGAGAACAGTCAGCCGGTCTGAGAAATGTCACCCAGTCTGAGAAAAGTCACCCTGTCTGAGAAAAGTCACCAAGTCTGAGAAAAATCAACCAGTCTGAGAATAGTCACCCGTCTGAAAATAGTGATCCAGTATGAGAAAAGTCACCCAGTCTGACAATAGTCACCCTGTCTAAGAAAAGTCACCCAGTCTCAGAAAAGTCACCCAGTCCGAGAATAATCACCCAGTCCGAGAAATATCACCAAGTGCGGAAAGGACATTTGGTCCGGAAAAGGTCAACCAGCCCGGAAAATGTCAAACAGCGCGGAAAAGGTCACCCAGTCTGGGAAAGTTCAAACAGCCAGAGAAAAGTCACCAGGTCTGAGAAATGTCACCCAGTCTGAGAAAAGTCACCCAGTCTGAGAATAGTCACCCGGTCTGAGAATAGTCACCCAGTCTGAGAATAGTCACCCAGTCTGTGAAAAGTCAAACTGCCTGAGAAAATTCACACAGTCCGAGAATAGTCACCCAGTCAGAGAAATATCATCCAGTCTGAGAAATATCAACCAGTCCGAGAAATGTCACCCAGTTTGAGAAAAGTCACCCAATGGGAGAAAAGTCACACTGTCCGAGAAAAATCACCCAGTCTGAGAAAAGTCACCCAGTCCGAGAAAAATCACACTGTCTGAGAAAAGTCACCCAGTCTGAGAATAGTCACCCAGTCTGAGAATAGTCACCCTGTCTGAGAAAAGTCACCCAGTCTGAGAAAATTCACCTGGTCTAAGAAAAGTCACCCAGTCTGAGAAAATTCACCCAGTCTGAGAATCGTCACCCAGCCTGAGAAGAGTCACCCAGCCTGAGAAGAGTCACCCAGTCTGAGAAGAGTCACCCAGTCTGAGAAAAGTCAGCCAGTCTGTGAAAAGTCAGCCAGTCTGAGAAAAGTCACACAGTCTGAGAAAAGTCACCCAGTCTGAGAAGAGTCACCCAGTCTGAGAAAAGTCAGCCAGTCTGAGAAAAGTCACCCAGACTGAGAAAAGTCACACGGTCTGAGCATAGTCACCCAGTCCCAGAAAAGACACCCAGTCTGAGAATAGTCAACCTGTCTGAGAAAATTTACCAAGTCTGAGAAAAATCAACCAGTCTGAGAATAGTCACGCGTCTGAAAATAGTGATCCAGTATGAGAAAAGTCACCCAGTCTGATAAAAGTAACCACTCTGAGAAAAGTCACCCAGCCCAAGAATAGTCACCCAGTCTGAGAAAAGTCACTCTGTCTGAGAAAAGTCACCCAGTCTGAGAAAAGTGATCCACTCCGAGAAAAGTCACACAGTCTGAGAATATTCACCCAGTCTGAGAACAGTCACCCAGTCTGAGTAAGGTCAGCCAGTCTGAGAAAAGTCACCAAGTCTGAGAAGAGTCACCCAGTCTGAGAAAAGTCACCCAGTCTGAGAAAAGTCACCCTGTCTGAGAAAAGTCACCAAGTCTGAGAAAAATCAACCAGTCTGAGAATAGTCACCCGTCTGAAAATAGTGATCCAGTATGAGAAAAGTCACCCAGTCTGACAATAGTCACCCTGTCTAAGAAAAGTCACCCAGTCTCAGAAAAGTCACCCAGTCCGAGAATAGTCACCCAGTCCGAGAAATATCATCCAGTGCGGAAAGGACATTTGGTCTGGAAAAGGTCAACCAGCCCGGAAAATGTCAAGCAGCGCGGAAAAGGTCACCCAGTCTGGGAAAGTTCAAACAGCCAGAGAAAAGTCACCCGGTCTGAGAAATGTCACCCAGTCTGAGAAAAGTCAACCAGTCTGAGAATAGTCACCCGGTCTGAGAATAGTCACCCAGTCTGAGAATAGTCACCCGGTCTGAGAAATGTCACCCAGTCTGAGAAAAGTGATCCACTCCGAGAAAAGTCACACAGTCTGAGAATAGTCACCCTGTCTGAGAATAGTCACCAAGTCGGAGAAAAGTCAACCCGTCTGAGAAAAGTCAACCAGTCTGAGAAAAGTCACCCTGTCTGAGAAAATTCACCCATTCCGAGAAATATCAGCCAGTCCAGAAAGATAGGCCAGTCCAAAAAAGTTCAACCAGCCCGGAAAATGTCACCCAGTCTGCGAAAATGCAAACAGCCAAAGAAAAGTCACCCAGCATGAGAAAAGTCATCCAGTCTGAGAAAAGTCACCCAGTCTGGGAAAAGTCAAACAGCCTGAGTAAAGTCACCCAGTCTGAGAATAATTACCCAGTCTGAGAAAAGTCACCCAGTCTGAGAAAAGTGATCCACTCCGAGAAAAGTCACACAGTCTGAGAATATTCACCCAGTCTGAGAACAGTCAGCCGGTCTTAGAAATGTCACCCAGTCTGAGAAAAGTCACCCTGTCTGAGAAAAGTCACCAAGTCTGAGAAAAATCAACCAGTCTGAGAATAGTCACCTGTCTGAAAATAGTGATCCAGTATGAGAAAAGTCACCCAGTCTGACAATAGTCACCCTGTCTAAGAAAAGTCACCCAGTCTCAGAAAAGTCACCCAGTCCGAGAATAATCACCCAGTCCGAGAAATATCACCAAGTGCGGAAAGGACATTTGGTCCGGAAAAGGTCAACCAGCCCGGAAAATGTCAAACAGCGCGGAAAAGGTCACCCAGTCTGGGAAAGTTCAAACAGCCAGAGAAAAGTCACCCGGTCTGAGAAATGTCACCCAGTCTGAGAAAAGTCACCCAGTCTGAGAATAGTCACCCGGTCTGAGAATAGTCACCCAGTCTGAGAATAGTCACCCAGTCTGTGAAAAGTCACACTGCCTGAGAAAATTCACACAGTCCGAGAATAGTCACCCAGTCAGAGAAATATCATCCAGTCTGAGAAATATCAACCAGTCCGAGAAAAGTCACCCAGTTTGAGAAAAGTCACCAATGGGAGAAAAGTCACACTGTCCGAGAAAAATCACCCAGTCTGAGAAAAGTCACCCAGTCCGAGAAAAATCACACTGTCTGAGAAAAGTCACCCAGTCTGAGAATAGTCACCCAGTCTGAGAATAGTCACCCTGTCTGAGAAAAGTCACCCAGTCTGAGAAAATTCACCCGGTCTAAGAAAAGTCACCCAGTCTGAGAAAATTCACCCAGTCTGAGAATCGTCACCCAGCCTGAGAAGAGTCAACCAGCCTGAGAAGAGTCACCCAGTCTGAGAAGAGTCACCCAGTCTGAGAAAAGTCAGCCAGTCTGTGAAAAGTCAGCCAGTCTGAGAAAAGTCACACAGTCTGAGAAAAGTCACCCAGTCTGAGAAGAGTCACCCAATCTGAGAAAAGTCAGCCAGTCTGAGAAAAGTCACCCAGACTGAGAAAAGTCACACAGTCTGAGCATAGTCACCCAGTCCCAGAAAAGACACCCAGTCTGAGAATAGTCAACCTGTCTGAGAAAAGTCACCAAGTCTGAGAAAAATCAACCAGTCTGAGAATAGTCACGCGTCTGAAAATAGTGATCCAGTATGAGAAAAGTCACCCAGTCTGATAAAAGTAACCACTCTGAGAAAAGTCACCCAGCCCAAGAATAGTCACCCAGTCTGAGAAAAGTCACTCTGTCTGAGAAAAGTCACCCAGTCTGAGAAAAGTGATCCACTCCGAGAAAAGTCACACAGTCTGAGAATATTCACCCAGTCTGAGAACAGTCACCCGGTCTGAGAAAGGTCAGCCAGTCTGAGAAAAGTCACCAAGTCTGAGAAGAGTCACCCAGTCTGAGAAAAGTCACCCAGTCTGAGAAAAGTCACCCTGACTGAGAAAAGTCACCAAGTCTGAGAAAAATCAACCAGTCTGAGAATAGTCACCCGTCTGAAAATAGTGATCCAGTATGAGAAAAGTCACCCAGTCTGACAATAGTCACCCTGTCTAAGAAAAGTCACCCAGTCTCAGAAAAGTCACCCAGTCCGAGAATAGTCACCCAGTCCGAGAAATATCATCCAGTGCGGAAAGGACATTTGGTCTGGAAAAGGTCAACCAGCCCGGAAAATGTCAAGCAGCGCGGAAAAGGTCACCCAGTCTGGGAAAGTTCAAACAGCCAGAGAAAAGTCACCCGGTCTGAGAAATGTCACCCAGTCTGAGAAAAGTCAACCAGTCTGAGAATAGTCACCCGGTCTGAGAATAGTCACCCAGTCTGAGAATAGTCACCCGGTCTGAGAAATGTCACCCAGTCTGAGAAAAGTGATCCACTCCGAGAAAAGTCACACAGTCTGAGAATAGTCACCCTGTCTGAGAATAGTCACCAAGTCGGAGAAAAGTCACCCTGTCTGAGAAAAGTCAACCAGTCTGAGAAATGTCACCCTGTCTGAGAAAATTCACCCATTCCGAGAAATATCAGCCAGTCCAGAAAGATAGGCCAGTCCAAAAAAGTTCAACCAGCCCGGAAAATGTCACCCAGTCTGCGAAAGTGCAAACAGCCAAAGAAAAGTCACCCAGCCTGAGAAAAGTCATCCAGTCTGAGAAAAGTCACCCAGTCTGGGAAAAGTCAAACAGCCTGAGTAAAGTCACCCAGTCTGAGAATAATTACCCAGTCTGAGAAAAGTCACCCAGTCTGAGAATATTCACCCAGCCAGAAAAGAGTCACACAGACTGAGAAAAGTCACCCAGTCTGAGAAATCTCACTCAGTCTGAGAAACGTCACCCAGTCTGAGAAATGTCACCCAGCCTGAGAAAAGTCACCCTTTCTGAGAAAAGTCACGCAGTCCGAGAAAATTCATCCTGCCCGAGAATAGTCACACTGTCTGAGAAAAGTCACCCAGTCTGAGAAACGTCACCCTGTCTGAGAAAAATCACCCAGTCCGAGAAAAGTCGCACAGTCTGTGAATAGTAATGCTATCTGAGAATAGTCACCCAGTCTGAGAAAACTCCACCAGTCTGAGACAAGTCACCCTGTCTGAGAATAGTCACCCAGTCTGAGAAAATTCATCCTGCCTGAGAATAGTCACACTGTCTGAGAAAATTCACCCAGTCTGAGAAACGTCATCCTGTCTGAGAAAAGTCACCCAGTCTGAGAATAGTCACCCTGTCTGAGAAAGGTCACCCAGTCCAAGAAAGTTCACCCAGTCCCAGAAAAGTCACCAAGTCCAGGCACAGTCACCGAGTCTGAGAAAAGTCACCCATTCTGAGAAACGTCACCCAGTCTGAGAATAGTCACCCAGTCTGAGAATAGTCACCCATTCTGATAATAGTCATCCAGTCTGCGAAATGTCACCCTATCTGAGAAATGTCACCCTTTCTGAGAATAGTCACCCAGTCTGAGAAAAGTCACCCAGTCTGAGAAAGGTCAACCAAGCTGAGAATAGTCACCTGGTCTGAGAATAGTCACACAGTCTGAGAATAGTCACCCAGTCTGAGAAAAGTCACCCAGTCTGAGAATAGTCACCCAGTCTGATAAAAGTCACCAAGTCTGAGATTAGTCACCCAGTCTGAGAAGAGTCACCCAGTCTGAGAAAAGTCACCCAGTCTGAGAAAAGTCAGCCAGTCTGAGAAAAGTCACCCAGACTGAGAAAAGTCACACAGTCTGAGCATAATCACCCAGTCCCAGAAAAGTCACCCTGTCTGAGAAAAGTCACCAAGTCTGAGAAAAATCAACCAGTCTGAGAATAGTCACCCGTCTGAAAATAGTGATCCAGTATGAGAAAAGTCACCCAGCCTGACAATAGTCACCCTGTCTAAGAAAAGTCACCCAGTCTCAGAAAAGTCATCCAGTCCGAGAATAATCACCCAGTCCGAGAAATATCACCAAGTGCGGAAAGGACATTTGGTCCGGAAGAGGTCAACCAGCCCGGAAAATGTCAACCAGCGCGGAAAAGGTCACCCAGTCTGGGAAAGTTCAAACAGCCAGAGAAAAGTCACCCGATCTGAGAAATGACACCCAGTCTGAGAAAAGTCACCCAGTCTGAGAATAGTCACCCGGTCTGAGAATAGTAACCCAGTCTGAGAATAGTCACCCAGTCTGTGAAAAGTCACACTGCCTGAGAAAATTCACACAGTCCGAGAATAGTCACCCAGTCTGAGAAATATCATCCTGTCCGAGAAATGTCACCCAGTCCGAGAAAAATCACACTGTCTGAGAAAAGTCACCCAGTCTGAGAAAAGTCACACTTTCTGAGAATAGTCACCCAGTCTGAGAAACGTCACCCTGTCTGAGAAAGGTCACCCAGTCTGAGAATAGTCACCCTGTCTGAGAAAAGTCACTCAGTCTGAGAAAAGTCACCCAATCTGAGAATAGTCACCCAGTCTGAGAATAGTCACGCAGTCTGAGAAAAGTCACCCAGTCTGAGAATAGTCACACAGTCTGTGAAAGGTCACCCAGTCTGAGAATAGTCAACCAGTCCGAGAATAGTCACCCAGTCCGAGAAATATCACCCAGTCCGAGAAAAGTCACCCAGTCTGAGAAAAGTCACGCTGTCCGAGAAAAGTCACCCAGTCTGAGAAAAGTCACACAGTCTGATAAAAGTCACCATGTCCAATAAAAGTCATCCAGTCTGAGAAATGTCACCCAGTCTGAACAAAGTCACCCCGCCTGAGAAATGTCACCCAGTCTGATAATAGTCATCCAGTCTGCGAAATGTCACCCAGTCTGACAATAGTCACCCAGTCTGAGAATAGTCACCCAGTCTGAGAAAACTCACCCAGTCTGAGAAAAGTCACCCTGTCTGAGAAAAGTCACCCTGTCTGAGATAAGTTACATTCTGAGAATATTCACCCAGTCTGAGAATAGTCACCCAGTCTGAGAAATGTCACCCAGGCTGAGAAATGTCACCCAGTCTGAGAAAAGTCACACAATCTGAGAATAGTCACCCTGTCTGAGAATAGTCACCAAGTCGGAGAAAAGTCAACCTGTCTGAGAAAAGTCAACCAGTCAGAGAAAAGTCACCCTGTCTGAGAAAATTCACCCATTCCGAGAAATATCACCCAGTCCGCAAAGATAGCCCAGTCCAATAAAGTTCAACAAGACCGGAAAATGCCACCCAGTCTGCGAAAGTGCAAACAGCCAAAGAAAAGTCACCCAGCCTGAGAAAAGTCATCCAGTCTGAGAAAAGTCACCCAGTCTGAGAAAAGTCAAACAGCCTGAGCAAAGTCACCCAGTCTGAGAATAATTACCCAGCCTGAGAAAAGTCACCCAGTCTGAGATTAATCACCCAGCCAGAAAAGAGTCAGACAGACTGAGAAAAGTCACCAAGTCTGAGAAATCTCACTCAGTCTGAGAAATGTCACCCAGTCTGAGAAATGTCACCCAGCCTGAGAAAAGTCACCCTTTCTGAGAAAAGTCACCCAGTCCGAGAAATGTCACACAGTCTGTGAATAGTAACCCTATCTGAGAATAGTCACCCAGTCTGAGAAAACTCCCCACAGTCTGAGAAAAGTCACCCTGTCTGAGAAATGTCACCCAGTCCAAGAAAAGTCACCCTGTCAGAGAATCGACACCCAGTCTGAGAAAATTCATCCTGCCTGAGAATAGTCACACTGTTTGAGAAAAGTCACCCAGTCTGAG
This sequence comes from Carcharodon carcharias, assembly GCF_017639515.1. Lineage (NCBI taxonomy): Eukaryota > Metazoa > Chordata > Chondrichthyes > Lamniformes > Lamnidae > Carcharodon > Carcharodon carcharias. The sequence goes on from NC_054488.1 coordinate 24,044,842, forward strand.
AAAAGTCACACAGTCTGTGAATATTCACCCTGTCTGAGAATAATCACTTAGTCTGATAAAACTCACCCATCTAGGAAAAGTCACCCTGTCTGAGATAAGTCAGCCAGTCTGAGAAGCGTCACCCAGTCTGAGAAAAGTCAGCCAGTCTGAGAAAAGTCACACAGTCTGAGAAAAGTCACCCAGTCTGAGAAGAGTCACCCAGTCTGAGAAAAGTCAGCCAGTCTGTGAAAAGTCAGCCAGTCTGAGAAAAGTCACCCAGACTGAGAAAAGTCACACAGTCTGAGCATAATCACCCAGTCCCAGAAAAGTCACCCTGTCTGAGAAAAGTCACCAAGTCTGAGAAAAATCAACCAGTCTGAGAATAGTCACCCGTCTGAAAATAGTGATCCAGTATGAGAAAAGTCACCCAGTCTGACAATAGTCACCCTGTCTAAGAAAAGTCACCCAGTCTCAGAAAAGTCACCCAGTCCGAGAATAATCACCCAGTCCGAGAAATATCACCAAGTGCGGAAAGGACATTTGGTCCGGAAGAGGTCAACCAGTCCGGAAAATGTCAACCAGCGCGGAAAAGGTCACCCAGTCTGGGAAAGTTCAAACAGCCAGAGAAAAGTCACCCGATCTGAGAAATGTCACCCAGTCTGAGAAAAGTCACCCAGTCTGAGAATAGTCACCCGGTCTGAGAATAGTAACCCAGTCTGAGAATAGTCACCCAGTCTGTGAAAAGTCACACTGCCTGAGAAAATTCACACAGTCCGAGAATAGTCACCCAGTCTGAGAAATATCATCCAGTCCGAGAAATGTCACCCAGTCCGAGAAAAGTCACCCAATGGGAGAAAAGTCACCCTGTCCGAGAAAAATCACCCAGTCTGAGAAAAGACACCCAGTCCGAGAAAAATCACACTGTCTGAGAAAAGTCACCCAGTCTGAGAAAAGTCACACTTTCTGAGAATAGTCACCCAGTCTGAGAAACGTCACCCTGTCTGAGAAAGGTCACCCAGTCTGAGAATAGTCACCCTGTCTGAGAAAAGTCACTCAGTCTGAGAAAAGTCACCCAATCTGAGAATAGTCACCCAGTCTGAGAATAGTCATGCAGTCTGAGAAAAGTCACCCAGTCTGAGAATAGTCACACAGTCTGAGAAAGGTCACCCAGTCTGAGAATAGTCAACCAGTCCGAGAATAGTCACCCAGTCCGAGAAATATCACCCAGTCCGAGAAAAGTCACCCAGTCTGAGAAAAGTCTTGCTGTCCGAGAAAAGTCACCCAGTCTGAGAAAAGTCACACAGTCTGATAAAAGTCACCATGTCCAATAAAAGTCATCCAGTCTGAGAAATGTCACCCAGTCTGAAAAAAGTCACCCCGCCTGAGAAATGTCACCCAGTCTGATAATAGTCATCCAGTCTGCGAAATGTCACCCAGTCTGACAATAGTCACCCAGTCTGAGAATAGTCACCCAGTCTGAGAAAACTCACCCAGTCTGAGAAAAGTCACCCTGTCTGAGAAAAGTCACCCTGTCTGAGATAAGTTACATTCTGAGAATATTCACCCAGTCTGAGAATAGTCACCCAGTCTGAGAAATGTCACCCAGGCTGAGAAATGTCACCCAGTCTGAGAAAAGTCACACAATCTGAGAATAGTCACCCTGTCTGAGAATAGTCACCAAGTCGGAGAAAAGTCAACCTGTCTGAGAAAAGTCAACCAGTCAGAGAAAAGTCACCCTGTCTGAGTAAATTCACCCATTCCGAGAAATAACACCCAGTCCGGAAAGATAGCCCAGTTCAATAAAGTTCAACAAGACCGGAAAATGCCACCCAGTCTGCGAAAGTGCAAACAGCCAAAGAAAAGTCACCCAGCCTGAGAAAAGTCATCCAGTCTGAGAAAAGTCACCCAGTCTGAGAAAAGTCAAACAGCCTGAGCAAAGTCACCCAGTCTGAGAATAATTACCCAGTCTGAGAAAAGTCACCCAGTCTGAGATTAATCACCCAGCCAGAAAAGAGTCAGACAGACTGAGAAAAGAAACCCAGTCTGAGAAATCTCACTCAGTCTGAGAAATGTCACCCAGTCTGAGAAATGTCACCCAGGCTGAGAAATGTCACCCAGTCTGATAAAAGTCACACAATCTGAGTCTAGTCACCCTGTCTGAGAATAGTCACCAAGTCGGAGAAAATTCAACCTGTCTGAGAAAAGTCAACCAGTCAGAGAAAAGTCACCCTGTCTGAGAAAATTCACCCATTCCGAGAAATATCACCCAGTCCGGAAATTTAGCCCAGTTCAATAAAGTTCAACAAGACCGGAAAATGCCACCCAGTCTGCGAAAGTGCAAACAGCCAAAGAAAAGTCACCCAGCCTGAGAAAAGTCATCCAGTCTGAGAAAAGTCACCCAGTCTGAGAAAAGTCAAACAGCCTGAGCAAAGTCACCCAGTCTGAGAATAATTACCCAGTCTGAGAAAAGTCACCCAGTCTGAGATTAATCACCCAGCCAGAAAAGAGTCAGACAGACTGAGAAAAGTCACCCAGTCTGAGAAATCTCACTCAGTCTGAGAAATGTCACCCAGTCTGAGAAATGTCACCCAGCCTGAGAAAAGTCACCCTTTCTGAGAAAAGTCACCCAGTCCGAGAAATGTCACACAGTCTGTGAATAGTAACCCTATCTGAGAATAGTCACCCAGTCTGAGAAAACTCCCCACAGTCTGAGAAAAGTCACCCTGTCTGAGAAATGTCACCCAGTCCAAGAAAAGTCACCCTGTCAGAGAATCGACACCCAGTCTGAGAAAATTCATCCTGCCTGAGAATAGTCACACTGTTTGAGAAAAGTCACCCAGTCTGAGAAACGTAACCCTTTCTGAGAATAGTCACCCAGTCTGAGAATAGTCACCCTTTCTAAGAAAGGTCACCCAGACAAGAAATTTCACCCAGTCGTAGAAAAGTCACCAAGTCCAGGCACAGTCACCGAGTCTGAGAAAAGTCACCCAGTCTGAGAAAAGTCACACAGTCTGTGAATATTTAGCCTGTCTGAGAATAATCACTTAGTCTGAGAAAACTCACCCATCTAGGAAAAGTCACCCTGTCTGAGATAAGTCACCCAGTCCGAGAAAAGTCACAGTCTGAGAATATTCACCCAGTCTGAGAATAGTCACCCGGTCTGAGAAATGTCACCCAGTCTGAGAAAAGTGATACACTCCGAGAAAAGTCACACAGTCTGAGAATAGTCACCCTGTCTGAGAATAGTCACCAAGTCGGAGAAAAGTCAACCTGTCTGAGAAAAGTCAACCAGTCTGAGAAAAGTTACCCTGTCTGAGAAAATTCACCCATTCCGAGAAATATCACCAAGTCCAGAAAGATAGGTCAGTCCAAAAAAGTTCAACCAGCCCGGAAAATGTCACCCAGTCTGCGAAAGTGCAAACAGCCAAAGAAAAGTCACCCAGCCTGAGAAAAGTCATCCAGTCTGAGAAAAGTCACCCAGTCTGGGAAAAGTCAAACAGCCTGAGTAAAGTCACCCAGTCTGAGAATAATTACCCAGTCTGAGAAAAGTCACCCAGTCTGAGAATATTCACCCAGCCAGAAAAGAGTCACATAGACTGAGAAAAGTCACCCAGTCTGAGAAATCTCACTCAGGCTGAGAAATGTCACCCAGTCTGAGAAATGTCACCCAGCCTGAGAAAAGTCACCCTTTCTGAGAAAAGTCACGCAGTCCGAGAAAATTCATCCTGCCTGAGAATAGTCACACTGTCTGAGAAAAGTCACCCAGTCTGAGAAACGTCACCCTGTCTGAGAAAAATCACCCAGTCCGAGAAAAGTCACACAGTCTGTGAATAGTAATGCTATCTGAGAATAGTCACCCAGTCTGAGAAAACTCCACCAGTCTGAGACAAGTCACCCTGTCTGAGAATAGTCACCCAGTCTGAGAAAATTCATCCTGCCTGAGAATAGTCACACTGTCTGAGAAAATTCACCCAGTCTGAGAAACGTCACCCTGTCTGAGAAAAGTCACCCAGTCTGAGAATAGTCACCCTGTCTGAGAAAGGTCACCCAGTCCAAGAAAGTTCACCCAGTCCCAGAAAAGTCCCTAGTCCAGGCACAGTCACCGAGTCTGAGAAACGTCACCCAGTCTGAGAAACGTCACCCAGTCTGAGAATAGTCATCCAGTCTGATAATAGTCATCCAGTCTGCGAAATGTCACCCTTTCTGCAAAATGTCACCCAATCTGAGAATAGTCACCTGGTCTGAGAATAGTCACACAGTCTGAGAATAGTCACCCAGTCTGAGAAAAGTCACCCAGTCTGAGAATAGTCACCCAGTCTGAGAAAAGTCACCAAGTCTGAGAATAGTTACCCAGTCTGAGAAAAGTCACCCAGTCGGAGAATAGTCACCCAGTCAGAGAAAAGTCACCCTGTCTGAGAAAAGTCACCCAGTCTGAGAATAGTCACCCAGTCTGAGAGAAGTCACACAGTCCGAGAATAGTCACCCAGTCCGAGAAAAGTCACCCAGTCCGAGAATGGTCACCCAGTCGAAGAAATATCACCCAGTCCGTGAAAAGTCACCCATTCTGAGAAAAGTCACCTTGTTTGAGAAAAATCATCCAGTCCGAGAAAAGTCACACAGTCTGTGAATAGTAACCCTATCTGAGAATAGTCACCCAGTCTGAGAAAACTCCCCCAGTCTGAGAAAAGTCACCCTGTCTGAGAAAAGTCACCCAGTCCGAATAAATTCACCCTGTCTGAGAATAGTCACACGGTCTGAGAAAAGTCACCCAGTCTGAGAATAGTCACCCTGTCTGAGAAAAGTCACCCAGTCCGAGAAAAGTCACCCAGTCTGAGGATAATAACCCAGTCTGAGAAGAGTCACCCAGTCTGAGAAAAGTCACCCGGTCTAAGAAAAGTCACCCAGTCTGAGAAAATTCACCAAGTCTGAGAATAGTCACCCAGTCTGAGAAATGTCACCCAGCCTGAGAAAATTCACCCTTTCTGAGAAAAGTCACGCAGTCCGAGAAAATTCATCCAGTCTAGGAAAAGTCACCTTGTCTGAGATAAGTCACCCAGTCCGAGAAAAGTCACGGTCTGAGAATATTCACCCAGTCTGAGAATAGTCACCAAGTCTGAGAAAACTCCCCCAGTCTGAGAAAAGTGATCCACTCCGAGAAACGTCACACAATCTGAGAATAGTCACCCTGTATGAGAATAGTCACCAAGTCGGAGAAAAGTCAACCTGTCTGAGAAAAGTCAACCAGTCAGAGAAAAGTCACCCTGACTGAGAAAATTCACCCATTCCGAGAAATATCACCCAGTCCGGAAAGATAGCCCAGTCCAATAAAGTTCAACCAGCCCGGAAAATGCCACCCAGTCTGCGAAAGTGCAAACAGCCAAAGAAAAGTCACCCAGCCTGAGAAAAGTCATCCAGTCTGAGAAAAGTCACCCAGTCTGAGAAAAGTCAAACAGCCTGAGCAAAGTCACCCAGTCTGAGAATAATTACCCAGTCTGAGAAAATTCACCCAGTCTGAGAATATTCACCCAGCCAGAAAAGAGTCACACAGAGTGAGAAAAGTCACCCAGTCCGAGAAAAGTCACACAGTCTGTGAATAGTAACCCTATCTGAGAAAAGTCACACAGTCTGAGAAACGTCACCCTGTCTGAGAAAAGTCACCCAGTCTGAGAATAGTCACCCTTTCTGAGAAAGGTCACCCAGTCCCAGAAAAGTCACCAAGTCCAGGCACAGTCACCGAGTCTGAGAAAAGTCACCCAGTCTGAGAAAAGTCACACAGTCTGTGAATAGTCACCCTGTCTGAGAATAGTCACTTAGTCTGAGAAAACTCACCCAGTCTAGGAAAAGTCACCCTGTCTGAGATAAGTCAGCCAGTCCGAGAAAAGTCACAGTCTGAGAATATTCACCCAGTCTGAGAATAGTCACCCGGTCTGAGAAATGTCACCCAGTCTGAGAAAAGTGATACAATCCGAGAAAAGTCACACAGTCTGAGAATATTCACCCTGTCTGAGAAAAGTCACCCAGTCCGAGAAAAGTCACCCTGTCTGAGGATAAAACCCATTCTGAGAAGAGTCACCCAGTCTGAGAAAAGTCACCCGGTTCACGAAAAGTCACCCAGTCTGAGAAAATTAACCAAGTCTGAGAATATTTACCCAGCCTGAGAAAAGTCACCCAGTCTGAGAAGATTCACCCAGTCTGAGAAGACTCCCCCAGTCTGAGAAAAGTCACCCTGTCTGAGAAAAGTCAGCCAGTCCGAATAAATTCACCCTGTCTGAGAATTATCACACTGTCTGAGAAAAGTCACCCAGTCTGAGAAGAGTCACCCAGGCTGAGAAAAGACACCCAGTCTGAAAAAAGTCAGCCAGTCTGAGAAAATTCACCCAGACTGAGAAAAGTCAAACAGTCTGAGCATAGTCACCCAGTACCAGAAAAGACACCCAGTCTGAGAATAGTCAACCTGTCTGAGAAAAGTCACCAAGTCTGAGAAAAATCAACCAGTCTGAGAATAGTCACCCGTCTGAAAATAGTGATCCAGTATGAGAAAAGTCACCCAGTCTGATAAAAGTAACCAGTCTGAGAAAAGTCACCCAGCCCAAGAATAGTCACCCAGTCTGAGAAAAGTCACCCTGTCTGAGAAAAGTCACCCAGTCGGAGAAAAGTGATCCACTCCGAGAAAAGTCACACAGTCTGAGAATATTCACCCAGTCTGAGAACAGTCAGCCGGTCTGAGAAATGTCACCCAGTCTGAGAAAAGTCTCCAAGTCTGATTAAAATCAACAAGTCTGAGAATAGTCACCCATCTGAAAATAGTGATCCAGTATGAGAAAATTCACCCAGTCTGACAATAGTCACCCTGTATAAGAAAAGTCACCCAGTCTCAGAAAAGTCACCCAGTCCGAGAATAGTCACCCAGTCCGAGAAATATCACCCAGTGCGGAAAGGACATTTGGTCCGGAAAAGGTCAACCAGCCCGGAAAATGTCAACCAGCGCGGAAAAGGTCACCCAGTCTGGGAAGTTCAAACAGCCAGAGAAAAGTCACCCAGTCTGAGAAGATTCACCCAGTCTGAGAAAACTCCCCCAGTCTGAGAAAAGTCACCCTGTCTGAGAAAAGTCAGCCAGTCCGAATAAATTCACCCTGTCTGAGAATTATCACACTGTCTGAGAAAAGTCACCCAGTCTGAGAAGAGTCAAAGAGGCTGAGAAAAGACACCCAGTCTGAGAAAAGTCAGCCAGTCTGAGAAAAGTCACCCAGACTGAGAAAAGTCACACAGTCTGAGCATAGTCACCCAGTCCCAGAAAAGACACCCAGTCTGAGAATAGTCAACCTGTCTGAGAAAAGTCACCAAGTCTGAGAAAAATCAACCAGTCTGAGAATAGTCACCCGTCTGAAAATAGTGATCCAGTATGAGAAAAGTCACCCAGTCTGATAAAAGTAACCAGTCTGAGAAAAGTCACCCTGTCTGAGAAAAGTCACCCAGTCTGAGAAAAGTGATCCACTCCGAGAAAAGTCACACAGTCTGAGAATATTCACCCAGTCTGAGAACAGTCAGCCGGTCTGAGAAATGTCACCCAGTCTGAGAAAAGTCACCAAGTCTGATTAAAATCAACCAGTCTGAGAATAGTCACCCGTCTGAAAATAGTGATCCAGTATGAGAAAAGTCACCCAGTCTGACAATAGTCACCCTGTATAAGAAAAGTCACCCAGTCTCAGAAAAGTCACCCAGTCCGAGAATAGTCACCCAGTCCGAGAAATATCACCCATTGCGGAAAGGACATTTGGTCCGGAAAAGGTCAACCAGCCCGGAAAATGTCAACCAGCCCGGAAAATTTCAACCAGCCCGGAAAAGGTCACCCAGTCTGGGAAAGTTCAAACAGCCAGAGAAAAGTCACCTGGTCTGAGAAATGTCACCCAGTCTGAGAAAAGTCACCCAGTCTGAGAATAGTCACCTGGTCTGAGAATAGTCACCCAGTCTGAGAATAGTCACCCAGTCTGTGAAAAGTCACACTGCCTGAGAAAATTCACACAGTCCGAGAATAGTCACCCAGTCTGATAAATATCATCCAGTCCGAGAAAGGTCACCCAGTCTGAGAAAAGTCACGCTGTCCGAGAAAAGTCACCCAGTCTTAGAAAAGTCACACAGTCTGATAAAAGTCACCATGTCCAATAAAAGTCATCCAGTCTGAGAAATGTCATCCAGTCTGAAAAAAGTCACCCCGCCTGAGAAATGTCACCCAGTCTGAGAAAAGTCACCCAGTCCGAGAAAAGTCACCCTGACTGAGAAAAGTCACCCAGTCCGAGAAAAGTCACACAGTCTGTGAATAGTCACCCTGTCTGAGAATAGTCACCCTTTCTGAGAAAGTTCACCCAGTCCCAGAAAAGTCACCAAGTCCAGGCACAGTCACCGAGTCTGAGAAAAGTCACCCAGTCTGAGAAAAGTCACACAGTCTGTGAATAGTCACCCTGTCTGAGAATAGTCACTTAGTCTGAGAAAACTCTCCCAGTCTAGGAAAAGTCACCCTGTCTGAGATAAGTCACCCAGTCCGAGAAAAGTCACAGTCTGAGAATATTCACCCAGTCTGAGAATAGTCACCCGGTCTGAGAAATGTCACCCAGTCTGAGAAAAGTGATACAATCCGAGAAAAGTCACACAGTCTGAGAATATTCACCCGGTCTGAGAAGAGTCACCCAGTCCGAGAAAAGTCACCCGGTCTGAGGATAATAACCCATTCTGAGAAGAGTCACCCAGTCTGAGAAAAGTCACCCGGTTCATGAAAAGTCACCCAGTCTGAGAAAATTAACCAAGTCTGAGAATATTTACCCAGCCTGAGAAAAGTCACCCAGTCTGAGAAGATTCACCCAGTCTGAGAAGACTCCCCCAGTCTGAGAAAAGTCACCCTGTCTGAGAAAAGTCAGCCAGTCCGAATAAATTCACCCTGTCTGAGAATTATCACCCTGTCTGAGAAAAGTCACCCAGTCTGAGAAGAGTCACCCAGGCTGAGAAAAGTCAAACAGTCTGAGCATAGTCACCCAGTCCCAGAAAAGACACCCAGTCTGAGAATAGTCAACCTGTCTGAGAAAAGTCACCAAGTCTGAGAAAAATCAACCAGTCTGAGAATAGTCACCCGTCTGAAAATAGTGATCCAGTATGAGAAAAGTCACCCAGTCTGATAAAAGTAACCAGTCTGAGAAAAGTCACCCAGCCCAAGAATAGTCACCCAGTCTGAGAAAAGTCACCCTGTCTGAGAAAAGTCACCCAGTCGGAGAAAAGTGATCCACTCCGAGAAAAGTCACACAGTCTGAGAATATTCACCCAGTCTGAGAACAGTCAGCCGGTCTGAGAAATGTCACCCAGTCTGAGAAAAGTCACCAAGTCTGATTAAAATCAACAAGTCTGAGAATAGTCACCCATCTGAAAATAGTGATCCAGTATGAGAAAATTCACCCAGTCTGACAATAGTCACCCTGTATAAGAAAAGTCACCCAGTCTCAGAAAAGTCACCCAGTCCGAGAATAGTCACCCAGTCCGAGAAATATCACCCAGTGCGGAAAGGACATTTGGTCCGGAAAAGGTCAACCAGCCCGGAAAATGTCAACCAGCGCGGAAAAGGTCACCCAGTCTGGGAAAGTTCAAACAGCCAGAGAAAAGTCACCCAGTCTGAGAAGATTCACCCAGTCTGAGAAAACTCCCCCAGTCTGAGAAAAGTCACCCTGTCTGAGAAAAGTCAGCCAGTCCGAATAAATTCACCCTGTCTGAGAATTATCACACTGTCTGAGAAAAGTCACCCAGTCTGAGAAGAGTCAAAGAGGCTGAGAAAAGACACCCAGTCTGAGAAAAGTCAGCCAGTCTGAGAAAAGTCACCCAGACTGAGAAAAGCCTCACAGTCTGAGCATAGTCACCCAGTCCCAGAAAAGACACCCAGTCTGAGAATAGTCAACCTGTCTGAGAAAAGTCACCAAGTCTGAGAAAAATCAACCAGTCTGAGAATAGTCACCCGTCTGAAAATAGTGATCCAGTATGAGAAAAGTCACCCAGTCTGATAAAAGTAACCAGTCTGAGAAAAGTCACCCAGCCCAAGAATAGTCACCCAGTCTGAGAAAAGTCACCCTGTCTGAGAAAAGTCACCCAGTCTGAGAAAAGTGATCCACTCCGAGAAAAGTCACACAGTCTGAGAATATTCACCCAGTCTGAGAACAGTCAGCCGGTCTGAGAAATGTCACCCAGTCTGAGAAAAGTCACCAAGTCTGATTAAAATCAACCAGTCTGAGAATAGTCACCCGTCTGAAAATAGTGATCCAGTATGAGAAAAGTCACCCAGTCTGACAATAGTCACCCTGTATAAGAAAAGTCACCCAGTCTCAGAAAAGTCACCCAGTCCGAGAATAGTCACCCAGTCCGAGAAATATCACCCATTGCGGAAAGGACATTTGGTCCGGAAAAGGTCAACCAGCCCGGAAAATGTCAACCAGCCCGGAAAATTTCAACCAGCCCGGAAAAGGTCACCCAGTCTGGGAATGTTCAAACAGCCAGAGAAAAGTCACCTGGTCTGAGAAATGTCACCCAGTCTGAGAAAAGTCACCCAGTCTGAGAATAGTCACCTGGTCTGAGAATAGTCACCCAGTCTGAGAATAGTCACCCAGTCTGTGAAAAGTCACACTGCCTGAGAAAATTCACACAGTCCGAGAATAGTCACCCAGTCTGATAAATATCATCCAGTCCGAGAAAGGTCACCCAGTCTGAGAAAAGTCACGCTGTCCGAGAAAAGTCACCCAGTCTTAGAAAAGTCACACAGTCTGATAAAAGTCACCATGTCCAATAAAAGTCATCCAGTCTGAGAAATGTCAACCAGTCTGAGAAAAGTCACCCAGTCCGAGAAAAGTCACCCTGACTGAGAAAAGTCACCCAGTCCGAGAAAAGTCACACAGTCTGTGAATAGTCACCCTGTCTGAGAATAGTCACTCAGTCTGAGAAAACTCACCCAGTCCCAGAAAAGTCACCCTGTCTGAGATAAGTCAACCAGTCCGAGAAAAGTCAACCAGTCAGAGAAATGTCACCCTGACTGAGAAAATTCACCCATTCCGAGAAATATCACCCAGTCCGGAAAGATAGCCCAGTCCAATAAAGTTCAACCAGCCCGGAAAATGCCACCCAGTCTGCGAAAGTGCAAACAGCCAAAGAAAAGTCACCCAGCCTGAGAAAAGTCATCCATTCTGAGAAAAGTCACCCAGTCTGAGAAAAGTCAAACAGCCTGAGCAAAGTCACCCAGTCTGAGAATAATTACCCAGTCTGAGAAAATTCACCCAGTCTGAGAATATTCACCCAGCCAGAAAAGAGTCACACAGAGTGAGAAAAGTCACCCAGTCCGAGAAAAGTCATACAGTCTGTGAATAGTAACCCTATCTGAGAAAAGTCACCCAGTCTGAGAAACGTCACCCTGTCTGAGAAAAGTCACTCAGTCTGAGAATAGTCACCCTTTCTGAGAAAGGTCACCCAGTCCCAGAAAAGTCACCAAGTCCAGGCACAGTCACCGAGTCTGAGAAAAGTCACCCAGTCTGAGAAAAGTCACACAGTCTGTGAATAGTCACCCTGTCTGAGAATAGTCACTTAGTCTGAGAAAACTCACCCAGTCTAGGAAAAGTCACCCTGTCTGAGATAAGTCACCCAGTCCGAGAAAAGTCACAGTCTGAGAATATTCACCCAGTCTGAGAATAGTCACCCGGTCTGAGAAATGTCACCCAGTCTGAGAAAAGTGATCCAATCCGAGAAAAGTCACACAGTCTGAGAATATTCACCCGGTCTGAGAAAAGTCAACCAGTCCGAGAAAAGTCACCCGGTCTGAGGATAATAACCCATTCTGAGAAGAGTCACTCAGTCTGAGAAAAGTCACCCAGTTCATGAAAAGTCACCCAGTCTGAGAAAATTAACCAAGTCTGAGAATATTTACCCAGCCTGAGAAAAGTCACCCAGTCTGAGAAGATTCACCCAGTCTGAGAAAACTCCCCCAGTCTGAGAAAAGTCACCCTGTCTGAGAAAAGTCAGCCAGTCCGAATAAATTCACCCTGTCTGAGAATTGTCACACTGTCTGAGAAAAGTCACCCAGTCTGAGAAGAGTCACCCAGGCTGAGAAAAGACACCCAGTCTGAGAAAAGTCAGCCAGTCTGAGAAAAGTCACCCAGACTGAGAAAAGTCACACAGTCTGAGCATAGTCACCCAGTCCCAGAAAAGACACCCAGTCTGAGAATAGTCAACCTGTCTGAGAAAAGTCACCAAGTCTGAGAAAAATCAACCAGTCTGAGAATAGTCACCCGTCTGAAAATAGTGATCCAGTCTGAGAAAAGTCACCCAGCCCAAGAATAGTCACCCAGTCTGAGAAAAGTCACCCTGTCTGAGAAAAGTCACCCAGTCTGAGAAAAGTGATCCACTCCGAGAAAAGTCACACAGTCTGAGAATATTCACCCAGTCTGAGAACAGTCAGCCGGTCTGAGAAATGTCACCCAGTCTGAGAAAAGTCACCAAGTCTGATTAAAATCAACCAGTCTGAGAATAGTCACCCGTCTGAAAATAGTGATCCAGTATGAGAAAAGTCACCCAGTCTGACAATAGTCACCCTGTATAAGAAAAGTCACCCAGTCTCAGAAAAGTCACCCAGTCCGAGAATAGTCACCCAGTCCGAGAAATATCACCCAGGGCGGAAAGGACATTTGGTCCGGAAAAGGTCAACCAGCCCGGAAAATGTCAACCAGCCCGGAAAATTTCAACCAGCCCGGAAAAGGTCACCCAGTCTGGGAAAGTTCAAACAGCCAGAGAAAAGTCACCTGGTCTGAGAAATGTCACCCAGTCTGAGAAAAGTCACCCAGTCTGAGAATAGTCACCTGGTCTGAGAATAGTCACCCAGTCTGAGAATAGTCACCCAGTCTGTGAAAAGTCACACTGCCTGAGAAAATTCACACAGTCCGAGAATAGTCACCCAGTCTGATAAATATCATCCAGTCCGAGAAAGGTCACCCAGTCTGAGAAAAGTCACGCTGTCCGAGAAAAGTCACCCAGTCTGAGAAAAGTCACACAGTCTGATAAAAGTCACCATGTCCAATAAAAGTCATCCAGTCTGAGAAATGTCACCCAGTCTGAAAAAAGTCACCCCGCCTGAGAAATGTCACCCAGTCTGAGAAAAGTCACCCAGTCCGAGAAAAGTCACCCTGACTGAGAAAAGTCACCCAGTCCGAGAAAACTCACCCAGTCTGAGAAAAGTCACCCCGCCTGAGAAATGTCACCCAGTCTGAGAAAAGTCACCCAGTCTGTGAATAGTCACCCTGTCTGAGAATATTCACTCTGTCTGAGGAAACTCACCCAGTCTGAGAAAAGTCACCCTGTCTGAGATAAGTCAACCAGTCCGAGAAAAGTCACAGTCTGAGAATATTCACCCAGTCTGAGAATAGTCACCCAGTCTGAGAAATGTCACCCAGTCTGAGAAAAGTGATCCACTCTGAGAAAAGTCACACAATCTGAGAATAGTCACCCTGTCTGAAAATAGTCACCAAGTCGGAGAAAAGTCAACCTGTCTGAGAAAAGTCAACCAGTCAGAGACAAGTCACCCTGTCTGAGAAAATTCACCCATTCCGAGAAATATCACCCAGTCCGGAAAGATAGCCCAGTCCAATAAAGTTCAACCAGCCCGGAAAATGCCACCCAGTCTGCGAAAGTGCAAACAGCCAAAGAAAAGTCACCCAGCCTGAGAAAAGTCATCCAGTCTGAGAAAAGTCACCCAGTCTGAGAAAAGTCACACAGTCTGTGAATAGTCACCCTGTCTGAGAATAGTCACTTAGTCTGAGAAAACTCACCCTGTCTAGGAAAAGTCACCCTGTCTGAGATAAGTCACCCAGTCTGAGAAAAGTCACAGTCTGAGAATATTCACCCAGTCTGAGAATAGTCACCCGGTCTGAGAAATGTCACCCAGTCTGAGAAAAGTGATCCAATCCGAGAAAAGTCAACCAGTCTGAGAAAAGTTACCCTGTCTGAGAAAATTCACCCATTCCGAGAAATATCACCCAGTCCAGAAAGATAGGCCAGTCCAAAAAAGTTCAACCAGCCCGGAAAATGTCACCCCAGTCTGCGAAAGTGCAAACAGCCAAAGAAAAGTCACCCAGCCTGAGAATAGTCACTCAGTCTCAGTAAAGTCACCCGGTCTGAGAATAGTCACCCAGTCTGAGAAAAGTCACCCAGTATGAGAAACGTCACCCAGTCTGAGAAAATCACCCTGCCTGAGAAAAGTCACACAGTCTGAGAAAAGTCACCCAGTCTGAGAAAAGTCACCCTGTTTGAGAAAAGTCACCCTGTCTGACAATAGTAACCCAGTCTGAGAAATGTCACCCAGTCTGAGAAAAATTACCCACTCCGAGAATAGTCAACCTGTCTGAGAAAAGTCAGCCAGTCCGAGAAATGTCACCCAGTCTGAGAAAAATTACCCACTCTGAGAATGGTCACCCTGTCTGAGAAAAGTCACCCAGTCCGAGAATATTCACCCAGTCCAAGAAATATCAACCATTCCGGAAAAGTCACCCCGTCCGAAAAAGGTCAACCAGCCCGGAAAAGGTCAACCAGCCCGGAAAAGATCACGTAGTCTGGCAATGTTCAAACAGCCAGAGAAAATTCACCCAGTCTGAGAAAAGTCACCCAGTCTGAGAATAGTCACCCAGTCTGAGAAAAATGACCCTGTCCAAGAAATATCACCCGGTCCGAGAAAAGTCACCCAGTCCGAGAAATATCAGCCAGTCCGAGAAAAGTCGCCCAGTCTGAGAATTTCACCCAGTCAGAGAATAGAAACCCAGTATGAGAAATGTCACCCAGTCCGAGAAAAGTCACCCAGCCTGAGAAAAGTCACACAGTGTGAGAATATCACCATCTCTGACAAAAGTCACCCAGTCTGAGAAACGTCACCCTGTCTGAGAATAGTCACGATGTCTGAGAAAAGACACCCAGTCTGAGAAAAGTCACACAGTCTGAGAAAAGTAACACAGTCTGAGAAAAGTCAGCCTGTCTGAGAATAGTCACAATGTCTGAGAAAAGACACCCAGTCTGAGAAAAGTCACACAGTCTGAGAAAAGTCACACAGTCAGAGAATAGTCAACCAGTCTGAGAAAAGTCACCCTGTCTGAGAAAAGTCACCCAGTCGGAGAATGATCACTCAGTCTGAGAAAAGTCACACAGTCCGAGAATAGTCACCCAGTCCGAGAAAAGTCTCCCAGTCCGAGAATGGTCACCCAGTCGAAGAAATATCACCCAGTCCGTGAAAATCACCCATTCTGAGAAAGTCACCCTGTCTGAGAATAGTCACCCAGTCTGAGAAAACTCCCCCAGTCTGAGAAAAGTCACCCTGTCTGAGAAAAGTCAGCCAGTCCGAATAAATTCACCCTGTCTGAGAATAGTCACACTGTCTGAGAAAAGTCACCCTGTCTGAGAATAGTCACCCTGTCTGAGAAAAGTCACCCAGTCCGAGAAAAGTCACCCGGTCTGAGGATAATAACCCATTCTGAGAAGAGTCACCCAGTCTGAGAAAAGTCACCCGGTTCATGAAAAGTCACCCAGTCTGAGAAAATTAACCAAGTCTGAGAATATTCACCCAGCCTGAGAAAAGTCACCCAGTCTGAGAAGATTCACCCAGTCTGAGAAAACTCCCCCAGTCTGAGAAAAGTCACCCTGTCTGAGAAAAGTCAGCCAGTCCGAATAAATTCACCCTGTCTGAGAATTGTCACACTGTCTGAGAAAAGTCACCCAGTCTGAGAAGAGTCACCCAGGCTGAGAAAAGACACCCAGTCTGAGAAAAGTCAGCCAGTCTGAGAAAAGTCACCCAGACTGAGAAAAGTCACACAGTCTGAGCATAGTCACCCAGTCCCAGAAAAGACACCCAGTCTGAGAATAGTCAACCTGTCTGAGAAAAGTCACCAAGTCTGAGAAAAATCAACCAGTCTGAGAACAGTCACCCATCTGAAAATAGTGATCCAGTATGAGAAAAGTCACCCAGTCTGATAAAAGTAACCAGTCTGAGAAAAGTCACCCTGTTTGGGAAAAATCACGCAGTGCGAGAAAAGTCACACAGTCTGTGAATAGTAACCCTATCTGAGAAAAGTCACCCAGTCTGAGAAACGTCACCCTGTCTGAGAAAAGTCACTCAGTCTGAGAAAAGTCACCCTTTCTGAGAAAGGTCACCCAGTCCCAGAAAAGTCACCAAGTCCAGGCACAGTAACCGAGTCTGAGAAAAGTCACCCAGTCTGAGAAAAGTCACACAGTCTGTGAATAGTCACCCTGTCTGAGAATAGTCACTTAGTCTGAGAAAACTCACCCAGTCTAGGAAAAGTCACCCTGTCTGAGATAAGTCACCCAGTCCGAGAAAAGTCACAGTCTGAGAATATTCACCCAGTCTGAGAAAAGTCACCCGGTCTGAGAAATGTCACCCAGTCTGAGAAAAGTGATACAATCCGAGAAAAGTCACACAGTCTGAGAATATTCACCCGGTCTGAGAAAAGTCACCCAGTCCGAGAAAAGTCACCCGGTCTGAGGATAATAACCCATTCTGAGAAGAGTCACCCAGTCTGAGAAAAGTCACCCGGTTCATGAAAAGTCACCCAGTCTGAGAAAATTAACCAAGTCTGAGAATATTTACCCAGCCTGAGAAAAGTCACCCAGTCTGAGAAGATTCACCCAGTCTGAGAAGACTCCCCCAGTCTGAGAAAAGTCACCCTGTCTGAGAAAAGTCAGCCAGTCCGAATAAATTCACCCTGTCTGAGAATTATCACCCTGTCTGAGAAAAGTCACCCAGTCTGAGAAGAGTCACCCAGGCTGAGAAAAGTCAAACAGTCTGAGCATAGTCACCCAGTCCCAGAAAAGACACCCAGTCTGAGAATAGTCAACCTGTCTGAGAAAAGTCACCAAGTCTGAGAAAAATCAACCAGTCTGAGAATAGTCACCCGTCTGAAAATAGTGATCCAGTATGAGAAAAGTCACCCAGTCTGATAAAAGTAACCAGTCTGAGAAAAGTCACCCAGCCCAAGAATAGTCACCCAGTCTGAGAAAAGTCACCCTGTCTGAGAAAAGTCACCCAGTCGGAGAAAAGTGATCCACTCCGAGAAAAGTCACACAGTCTGAGAATATTCACCCAGTCTGAGAACAGTCAGCCGGTCTGAGAAATGTCACCCAGTCTGAGAAAAGTCACCAAGTCTGATTAAAATCAACAAGTCTGAGAATAGTCACCCATCTGAAAATAGTGATCCAGTATGAGAAAATTCACCCAGTCTGACAATAGTCACCCTGTATAAGAAAAGTCACCCAGTCTCAGAAAAGTCACCCAGTCCGAGAATAGTCACCCAGTCCGAGAAATATCACCCAGTGCGGAAAGGACATTTGGTCCGGAAAAGGTCAACCAGCCCGGAAAATGTCAACCAGCGCGGAAAAGGTCACCCAGTCTGGGAAAGTTCAAACAGCCAGAGAAAAGTCACCCAGTCTGAGAAGATTCACCCAGTCTGAGAAAACTCCCCCAGTCTGAGAAAAGTCACCCTGTCTGAGAAAAGTCAGCCAGTCCGAATAAATTCACCCTGTCTGAGAATTATCACACTGTCTGAGAAAAGTCACCCAGTCTGAGAAGAGTCAAAGAGGCTGAGAAAAGACACCCAGTCTGAGAAAAGTCAGCCAGTCTGAGAAAAGTCACCCAGACTGAGAAAAGCCTCACAGTCTGAGCATAGTCACCCAGTCCCAGAAAAGACACCCAGTCTGAGAATAGTCAACCTGTCTGAGAAAAGTCACCAAGTCTGAGAAAAATCAACCAGTCTGAGAATAGTCACCCGTCTGAAAATAGTGATCCAGTATGAGAAAAGTCACCCAGTCTGATAAAAGTAACCAGTCTGAGAAAAGTCACCCAGCCCAAGAATAGTCACCCAGTCTGAGAAAAGTCACCCTGTCTGAGAAAAGTCACCCAGTCTGAGAAAAGTGATCCACTCCGAGAAAAGTCACACAGTCTGAGAATATTCACCCAGTCTGAGAACAGTCAGCCGGTCTGAGAAATGTCACCCAGTCTGAGAAAAGTCACCAAGTCTGATTAAAATCAACCAGTCTGAGAATAGTCACCCGTCTGAAAATAGTGATCCAGTATGAGAAAAGTCACCCAGTCTGACAATAGTCACCCTGTATAAGAAAAGTCACCCAGTCTCAGAAAAGTCACCCAGTCCGAGAATAGTCACCCAGTCCGAGAAATATCACCCATTGCGGAAAGGACATTTGGTCCGGAAAAGGTCAACCAGCCCGGAAAATGTCAACCAGCCCGGAAAATTTCAACCAGCCCGGAAAAGGTCACCCAGTCTGGGAATGTTCAAACAGCCAGAGAAAAGTCACCTGGTCTGAGAAATGTCACCCAGTCTGAGAAAAGTCACCCAGTCTGAGAATAGTCACCCAGTCTGTGAAAAGTCACACTGCCTGAGAAAATTCACACAGTCCGAGAATAGTCACCCAGTCTGATAAATATCATCCAGTCCGAGAAAGGTCACCCAGTCTGAGAAAAGTCACGCTGTCCGAGAAAAGTCACCCAGTCTTAGAAAAGTCACACAGTCTGATAAAAGTCACCATGTCCAATAAAAGTCATCCAGTCTGAGAAATGTCAACCAGTCTGAGAAAAGTCACCCAGTCCGAGAAAAGTCACCCTGACTGAGAAAAGTCACCCAGTCCGAGAAAAGTCACACAGTCTGTGAATAGTCACCCTGTCTGAGAATAGTCACTCAGTCTGAGAAAACTCACCCAGTCCCAGAAAAGTCACCCTGTCTGAGATAAGTCAACCAGTCCGAGAAAAGTCAACCAGTCAGAGAAATGTCACCCTGACTGAGAAAATTCACCCATTCCGAGAAATATCACCCAGTCCGGAAAGATAGCCCAGTCCAATAAAGTTCAACCAGCCCGGAAAATGCCACCCAGTCTGCGAAAGTGCAAACAGCCAAAGAAAAGTCACCCAGCCTGAGAAAAGTCATCCATTCTGAGAAAAGTCACCCAGTCTGAGAAAAGTCAAACAGCCTGAGCAAAGTCACCCAGTCTGAGAATAATTACCCAGTCTGAGAAAATTCACCCAGTCTGAGAATATTCACCCAGCCAGAAAAGAGTCACACAGAGTGAGAAAAGTCACCCAGTCCGAGAAAAGTCATACAGTCTGTGAATAGTAACCCTATCTGAGAAAAGTCACCCAGTCTGAGAAACGTCACCCTGTCTGAGAAAAGTCACTCAGTCTGAGAATAGTCACCCTTTCTGAGAAAGGTCACCCAGTCCCAGAAAAGTCACCAAGTCCAGGCACAGTCACCGAGTCTGAGAAAAGTCACCCAGTCTGAGAAAAGTCACACAGTCTGTGAATAGTCACCCTGTCTGAGAATAGTCACTTAGTCTGAGAAAACTCACCCAGTCTAGGAAAAGTCACCCTGTCTGAGATAAGTCACCCAGTCCGAGAAAAGTCACAGTCTGAGAATATTCACCCAGTCTGAGAATAGTCACCCGGTCTGAGAAATGTCACCCAGTCTGAGAAAAGTGATCCAATCCGAGAAAAGTCACACAGTCTGAGAATATTCACCCGGTCTGAGAAAAGTCAACCAGTCCGAGAAAAGTCACCCGGTCTGAGGATAATAACCCATTCTGAGAAGAGTCACTCAGTCTGAGAAAAGTCACCCAGTTCATGAAAAGTCACCCAGTCTGAGAAAATTAACCAAGTCTGAGAATATTTACCCAGCCTGAGAAAAGTCACCCAGTCTGAGAAGATTCACCCAGTCTGAGAAAACTCCCCCAGTCTGAGAAAAGTCACCCTGTCTGAGAAAAGTCAGCCAGTCCGAATAAATTCACCCTGTCTGAGAATTGTCACACTGTCTGAGAAAAGTCACCCAGTCTGAGAAGAGTCACCCAGGCTGAGAAAAGACACCCAGTCTGAGAAAAGTCAGCCAGTCTGAGAAAAGTCACCCAGACTGAGAAAAGTCACACAGTCTGAGCATAGTCACCCAGTCCCAGAAAAGACACCCAGTCTGAGAATAGTCAACCTGTCTGAGAAAAGTCACCAAGTCTGAGAAAAATCAACCAGTCTGAGAATAGTCACCCGTCTGAAAATAGTGATCCAGTCTGAGAAAAGTCACCCAGCCCAAGAATAGTCACCCAGTCTGAGAAAAGTCACCCTGTCTGAGAAAAGTCACCCAGTCTGAGAAAAGTGATCCACTCCGAGAAAAGTCACACAGTCTGAGAATATTCACCCAGTCTGAGAACAGTCAGCCGGTCTGAGAAATGTCACCCAGTCTGAGAAAAGTCACCAAGTCTGATTAAAATCAACCAGTCTGAGAATAGTCACCCGTCTGAAAATAGTGATCCAGTATGAGAAAAGTCACCCAGTCTGACAATAGTCACCCTGTATAAGAAAAGTCACCCAGTCTCAGAAAAGTCACCCAGTCCGAGAATAGTCACCCAGTCCGAGAAATATCACCCAGGGCGGAAAGGACATTTGGTCCGGAAAAGGTCAACCAGCCCGGAAAATGTCAACCAGCCCGGAAAATTTCAACCAGCCCGGAAAAGGTCACCCAGTCTGGGAAAGTTCAAACAGCCAGAGAAAAGTCACCTGGTCTGAGAAATGTCACCCAGTCTGAGAAACGTCACCCAGTCTGAGAATAGTCACCTGGTCTGAGAATAGTCACCCAGTCTGAGAATAGTCACCCAGTCTGTGAAAAGTCACACTGCCTGAGAAAATTCACACAGTCCGAGAATAGTCACCCAGTCTGATAAATATCATCCAGTCCGAGAAAGGTCACCCAGTCTGAGAAAAGTCACGCTGTCCGAGAAAAGTCACCCAGTCTGAGAAAAGTCACACAGTCTGATAAAAGTCACCATGTCCAATAAAAGTCATCCAGTCTGAGAAATGTCACCCAGTCTGAGAAAAGTCACCCAGTCCGAGAAAAGTCACCCTGACTGAGAAAAGTCACCCAGTCCGAGAAAACTCACCCAGTCTGAGAAAAGTCACCCCGCCTGAGAAATGTCACCCAGTCTGAGAAAAGTCACCCAGTCTGTGAATAGTCACCCTGTCTGAGAATATTCACTCTGTCTGAGGAAACTCACCCAGTCTGAGAAAAGTCACCCTGTCTGAGATAAGTCAACCAGTCCGAGAAAAGTCACAGTCTGAGAATATTCACCCAGTCTGAGAATAGTCACCCAGTCTGAGAAATGTCACCCAGTCTGAGAAAAGTGATCCACTCTGAGAAAAGTCACACAATCTGAGAATAGTCACCCTGTCTGAAAATAGTCACCAAGTCGGAGAAAAGTCAACCTGTCTGAGAAAAGTCAACCAGTCAGAGACAAGTCACCCTGTCTGAGAAAATTCACCCATTCCGAGAAATATCACCCAGTCCGGAAAGATAGCCCAGTCCAATAAAGTTCAACCAGCCCGGAAAATGCCACCCAGTCTGCGAAAGTGCAAACAGCCAAAGAAAAGTCACCCAGCCTGAGAAAAGTCATCCAGTCTGAGAAAAGTCACCCAGTCTGAGAAAAGTCACACAGTCTGTGAATAGTCACCCTGTCTGAGAATAGTCACTTAGTCTGAGAAAACTCACCCTGTCTAGGAAAAGTCACCCTGTCTGAGATAAGTCACCCAGTCTGAGAAAAGTCACAGTCTGAGAATATTCACCCAGTCTGAGAATAGTCACCCGGTCTGAGAAATGTCACCCAGTCTGAGAAAAGTGATCCAATCCGAGAAAAGTCAACCAGTCTGAGAAAAGTTACCCTGTCTGAGAAAATTCACCCATTCCGAGAAATATCACCCAGTCCAGAAAGATAGGCCAGTCCAAAAAAGTTCAACCAGCCCGGAAAATGTCACCCAGTCTGCGAAAGTGCAAACAGCCAAAGAAAAGTCACCCAGCCTGAGAATAGTCACTCAGTCTCAGTAAAGTCACCCGGTCTGAGAATAGTCACCCAGTCTGAGAAAAGTCACCCAGTATGAGAAACGTCACCCAGTCTGAGAAAATCACCCTGCCTGAGAAAAGTCACACAGTCTGAGAAAAGTCACCCAGTCTGAGAAAAGTCACCCTGTTTGAGAAAAGTCACCCTGTCTGACAATAGTAACCCAGTCTGAGAAATGTCACCCAGTCTGAGAAAAATTACCCACTCCGAGAATAGTCAACCTGTCTGAGAAAAGTCAGCCAGTCCGAGAAATGTCACCCAGTCTGAGAAAAATTACCCACTCTGAGAATGGTCACCCTGTCTGAGAAAAGTCACCCAGTCCGAGAATATTCACCCAGTCCAAGAAATATCAACCATTCCGGAAAAGTCACCCCGTCCGAAAAAGGTCAACCAGCCCGGAAAAGGTCAACCAGCCCGGAAAAGATCACGTAGTCTGGCAATGTTCAAACAGCCAGAGAAAATTCACCCAGTCTGAGAAAAGTCACCCAGTCTGAGAATAGTCACCCAGTCTGAGAAAAATGACCCTGTCCAAGAAATATCACCCGGTCCGAGGAAAGTCACCCAGTCCGAGAAATATCAGCCAGTCCGAGAAAAGTCGCCCAGTCTGAGAATTTCACCCAGTCAGAGAATAGAAACCCAGTATGAGAAATGTCACCCAGTCCGAGAAAAGTCACCCAGCCTGAGAAAAGTCACACAGTGTGAGAATATCACCATCTCTGACAAAAGTCACCCAGTCTGAGAAACGTCACCCTGTCTGAGAATAGTCACGATGTCTGAGAAAAGACACCCAGTCTGAGAAAAGTCACACAGTCTGAGAAAAGTAACACAGTCTGAGAAAAGTCAGCCTGTCTGAGAATAGTCACAATGTCTGAGAAAAGACACCCAGTCTGAGAAAAGTCACACAGTCTGAGAAAAGTCACACAGTCAGAGAATAGTCAACCAGTCTGAGAAAAGTCACCCTGTCTGAGAAAAGTCACCCAGTCGGAGAATGATCACTCAGTCTGAGAAAAGTCACACAGTCCGAGAATAGTCACCCAGTCCGAGAAAAGTCTCCCAGTCCGAGAATGGTCACCCAGTCGAAGAAATATCACCCAGTCCGTGAAAATCACCCATTCTGAGAAAAGTCACCCTGTCTGAGAATAGTCACCCAGTCTGAGAAAACTCCCCCAGTCTGAGAAAAGTCACCCTGTCTGAGAAAAGTCAGCCAGTCCGAATAAATTCACCCTGTCTGAGAATAGTCACACTGTCTGAGAAAAGTCACCCTGTCTGAGAATAGTCACCCTGTCTGAGAAAAGTCACCCAGTCCGAGAAAAGTCACCCGGTCTGAGGATAATAACCCATTCTGAGAAGAGTCACCCAGTCTGAGAAAAGTCACCCGGTTCATGAAAAGTCACCCAGTCTGAGAAAATTAACCAAGTCTGAGAATATTCACCCAGCCTGAGAAAAGTCACCCAGTCTGAGAAGATTCACCCAGTCTGAGAAAACTCCCCCAGTCTGAGAAAAGTCACCCTGTCTGAGAAAAGTCAGCCAGTCCGAATAAATTCACCCTGTCTGAGAATTGTCACACTGTCTGAGAAAAGTCACCCAGTCTGAGAAGAGTCACCCAGGCTGAGAAAAGACACCCAGTCTGAGAAAAGTCAGCCAGTCTGAGAAAAGTCACCCAGACTGAGAAAAGTCACACAGTCTGAGCATAGTCACCCAGTCCCAGAAAAGACACCCAGTCTGAGAATAGTCAACCTGTCTGAGAAAAGTCACCAAGTCTGAGAAAAATCAACCAGTCTGAGAACAGTCACCCATCTGAAAATAGTGATCCAGTATGAGAAAAGTCACCCAGTCTGATAAAAGTAACCAGTCTGAGAAAAGTCACCCTGTTTGGGAAAAATCACGCAGTGCGAGAAAAGTCACACAGTCTGTGAATAGTAACCCTATCTGAGAAAAGTCACCCAGTCTGAGAAACGTCACCCTGTCTGAGAAAAGTCACTCAGTCTGAGAAAAGTCACCCTTTCTGAGAAAGGTCACCCAGTCCCAGAAAAGTCACCAAGTCCAGGCACAGTAACCGAGTCTGAGAAAAGTCACCCAGTCTGAGAAAAGTCACACAGTCTGTGAATAGTCACCCTGTCTGAGAATAGTCACTTAGTCTGAGAAAACTCACCCAGTCTAGGAAAAGTCACCCTGTCTGAGATAAGTCACCCAGTCCGAGAAAAGTCACAGTCTGAGAATATTCACCCAGTCTGAGAATAGTCACCCGGTCTGAGAAATGTCACCCAGTCTGAGAAAAGTGATACAATCCGAGAAAAGTCACACAGTCTGAGAATATTCACCCGGTCTGAGAAAAGTCACCCAGTCCGAGAAAAGTCACCCGGTCTGAGGATAATAACCCATTCTGAGAAGAGTCACCCAGTCTGAGAAAAGTCACCCGGTTCATGAAAAGTCACCCAGTCTGAGAAAATTAACCAAGTCTGAGAATATTCACCCAGCCTGAGAAAAGTCACCCAGTCTGAGAAGATTCACCCAGTCTGAGAAAACTCCCCCAGTCTGAGAAAAGTCACCCTGTCTGAGAAAAGTCAGCCAGTCCGAATAAATTCACCCTGTCTGAGAATTATCACACTGTCTGAGAAAAGTCACCCAGTCTGAGAAGAGTCACCCAGGCTGAGAAAAGACACCCAGTCTGAGAAAAGTCAGCCAGTCTGAGAAAAGTCACCCAGACTGAGAAAAGTCACACAGTCTGAGCATAGTCACCCAGTCCCAGAAAAGACACCCAGTCTGAGAATAGTCAACCTGTCTGAGAAAAGTCACCAAGTCTGAGAAAAATCAACCAGTCTGAGAATAGTCACCCGTCTGAAAATAGTGATCCAGTATGAGAAAAGTCACCCAGTCTGATAAAAGTAACCAGTCTGAGAAAAGTCACCCAGCCCAAGAATAGTCACCCAGTCTGAGAAAAGTCACCCTGTCTGAGAAAAGTCACCCAGTCTGAGAAAAGTGATCCACTCCGAGAAAAGTCACACAGTCTGAGAATATTCACCCAGTCTGAGAACAGTCAGCCGGTCTGAGAAATGTCACCCAGTCTGAGAAAAGTCACCAAGTCTGATTAAAATCAACCAGTCTGAGAATAGTCACCCGTCTGAAAATAGTGATCCAGTATGAGAAAAGTCACCCAGTCTGACAATAGTCACCCTGTATAAGAAAAGTCACCCAGTCTCAGAAAAGTCACCCAGTCCGAGAATAGTCACCCAGTCCGAGAAATATCACCCAGGGCGGAAAGGACATTTGGTCCGGAAAAGGTCAACCAGCCCGGAAAATGTCAACCAGCCCGGAAAATTTCAACCAGCCCGGAAAAGGTCACCCAGTCTGGGAAAGTTCAAACAGCCAGAGAAAAGTCACCTGGTCTGAGAAATGTCACCCAGTCTGAGAAAAGTCACCCAGTCTGAGAATAGTCACCTGGTCTGAGAATAGTCACCCAGTCTGAGAATAGTCACCCAGTCTGTGAAAAGTCACACTGCCTGAGAAAATTCACACAGTCCGAGAATAGTCACCCAGTCTGATAAATATCATCCAGTCCGAGAAAGGTCACCCAGTCTGAGAAAAGTCACGCTGTCCGAGAAAAGTCACCCAGTCTTAGAAAAGTCACACAGTCTGATAAAAGTCACCATGTCCAATAAAAGTCATCCAGTCTGAGAAATGTCACCCAGTCTGAAAAAAGTCACCCCGCCTGAGAAATGTCACCCAGTCTGAGAAAAGTCACCCAGTCCGAGAAAAGTCACCCTGACTGAGAAAAGTCACCCAGTCCGAGAAAAGTCACACAGTCTGTGAATAGTCACCCTGTCTGAGAATAGTCACTCAGTCTGAGAAAACTCACCCAGTCTGAGAAAAGTCACCCTGTCTGAGATAAGTCAACCAGACCGAGAAAAGTCACAGTCTGAGAATATTCACCCAGTCTGAGAATAGTCACCCAGTCTGAGAAATGTCACCCAGTCTGAGAAAAGTGATCCACTCTGAGAAAAGTCACACAATCTGAGAATAGTCACCCTGTCTGAGAATAGTCACCAAGTCGGAGAAAAGTCAACCTGTCTGAGAAAAGTCAACCAGTCAGAGACAAGTCACCCTGTCTGAAAAAATTCACCCATTCCGAGAAATATCACCCAGTCCGGAAAGATAGCCCAGTCCAATAAAGTTCAACCAGCCCGGAAAATGCCACCCAGTCTGCGAAAGTGCAAACAGCCAAAGAAAAGTCACACAGCCTGAGAAAAGTCATCCAGTCTGAGAAAAGTCACCCAGTCTGAGAAAAGTCACACAGTCTGTGAATAGTCACCCTGTCTGAGAATAGTCACTTAGTCTGAGAAAACTCACCCTGTCTAGGAAAAGTCACCCTGTCTGAGATGTGTCACCCAGTCCGAGAAAAGTCACAGTCTGAGAATATTCACCCAGTCTGAGAATAGTCACCCGGTCTGAGAAATGTCACCCAGTCTGAGAAAAGTGATCCAATCCGAGAAAAGTCAAACAGTCTGAGAATAGTCACCCTGTCTGAGAATAGTTACCAAGTCAGAGAAAAGTCAACCTGTCTGAGAAAAGTCAACCAGTCTGAGAAAAGTTACCCTGTCTGAGAAAATTCACCCATTCCGAGAAATATCAGCCAGTCCAGAAAGATAGGCCAGTCCAAAAAAGTTCAACCAGCCCGGAAAATGTCACCCAGTCTGCGAAAGTGCAAACAGCCAAAGAAAAGTCACCCAGCCTGAGAATAGTCACTCAGTCTGAGTAAAGTCACCCGGTCTGAGAATAGTCACCCAGTCTGAGAAAAGTCACCCAGTATGAGAAACGTCACCCAGTCTGAGAAAATCACCCTGCCTGAGAAAAGTCACACAGTCTGAGAAAAGTCACCCAGTCTGAGAAAAGTCACCCTGTTTGAGAAAAGTCACCCTGTCTGACAATAGTAACCCAGTCTGAGAAATGTCACCCAGTCTGAGAAAAATTACCCACTCCGAGAATAGTCAACCTTTCTGAGAAAAGTCAGCCAGTCTGAGAAATGTCACCCAGTCTGAGAAAAATTACCCACTCTGAGAATGGTCACCCTGTCTGAGAAAAGTCACCCAGTCCGAGAATATTCACCAATCCAAGAAATATCAACCATTCCGGAAAAGTCACCCCGTCCGAAAAAGGTCTACCAGCCCGGAAAAGGTCAACCAGCCCGGAAAAGATCACGTAGTCTGGCAATGTTCAAACAGCCAGAGAAAATTCACCCAGTCTGAGAAAAGTCACCCAGTCTGAGAATAGTCACCCAGTCTGAGAAAAATGACCCTGTCCAAGAAATATCACCCGGTCCGAGAAAAGTCACCCAGTGCGAGAAATATCAGCCAGTCCGAGAAAAGTCACCCGGTCTGAGGATAATAACCCATTCTGAGAAGAGTCACCCAGTCTGAGAAAAGTCACCCGGTTCATGAAAAGTCACCCAGTCTGAGAAAATTAACCAAGTCTGAGAATATTCACCCAGCCTGAGAAAAGTCACCCAGTCTGAGAAGATTCACCCAGTCTGAGAAAACTCCCCCAGTCTGAGAAAAGTCACCCTGTCTGAGAAAAGTCAGCCAGTCCGAATAAATTCACCCTGTCTGAGAATTGTCACACTGTCTGAGAAAAGTCACCCAGTCTGAGAAGAGTCACCCAGGCTGAGAAAAGACACCCAGTCTGAGAAAAGTCAGCCAGTCTGAGAAAAGTCACCCAGACTGAGAAAAGTCACACAGTCTGAGCATAGTCACCCAGTCCCAGAAAAGACACCCAGTCTGAGAATAGTCAACCTGTCTGAGAAAAGTCACCAAGTCTGAGAAAAATCAACCAGTCTGAGAATAGTCACCCGTCTGAAAATAGTGATCCAGTATGAGAAAAGTCACCCAGTCTGATAAAAGTAACCAGTCTGAGAAAAGTCACCCTGTTTGAGAAAAATCACGCAGTGCGAGAAAAGTCACACAGTCTGTGAATAGTAACCCTATCTGAGAATAGTCACCCAGTCTGAGAAAACTCCCCCAGTCTGAGAAAAGTCACGCTGTCTGAGAAAAGTCACCCAGTCCGAATAAATTCACCCTGTCTGAGAATAGTCACATTGTCTGAGAAAAGTCACCCTGTCTGAGAATAGTCACCCAGTCTGAGAAAACTCCCCGAGTCTTAGAAAAGTCACCCTGTCTGAGAAAAGTCACCCAGTCCGAATAAATTCACCCTGTCTGAGAATAGTCACACTGTCTGAGAAAAGTCACCCTGTCTGAGAATAGTCAACCTGTCTGAGAAAAGTCACCAAGTCTGAGAAAAATCAACCAGTCTGAGAATAGTCACCCGTCTGAAAATAGTGATCCAGTATGAGAAAAGTCACCCAGTCTGATAAAAGTAACCAGTCTGAGAAAAGTCACCCAGCCCAAGAATAGTCACCCAGTCTGAGAAAAGTCACCCTGTCTGAGAAAAGTCACCCAGTCTGAGAAAAGTGATCCACTCCGAGAAAAGTCACACAGTCTGAGAATATTCACCCAGTCTGAGAACAGTCAGCCGGTCTGAGAAATGTCACCCAGTCTGAGAAAAGTCACCAAGTCTGAGAAAAATCAACCAGTCTGAGAATAGTCACCCGTCTGAAAATAGTGATCCAGTATGAGAAAAGTCACCCAGTCTGACAATAGTCACCCTGTATAAGAAAAGTCACCCAGTCTCAGAAAAGTCACCCAGTCCGAGAATAGTCACCCAGTCCGAGAAATATCACCCAGGGCAGAAAGGACATTTGGTCCGGAAAAGGTCAACCAGCCCGGAAAATGTCAACCAGCCCGGAAAATGTCAACCAGCCCGGAAAAGGTCACCCAGTCTGGGAAAGTTCAAACAGCCAGAGAAAAGTCACCTGGTCTGAGAAATGTCACCCAGTCTGAGAAAAGTCACCCAGTCTGAGAATAGTCACCTGGTCTGAGAATAGTCACCCAGTCTGAGAATAGTCACCCAGTCTGTGAAAAGTCACACTGCCTGAGAAAATTCACACAGTCCGAGAATAGTCACCCAGTCTGATAAATATCATCCAGTCCGAGAAAGGTCACCCAGTCTGAGAAAAGTCACGCTGTCCGAGAAAAGTCACCCAGTCTTAGAAAAGTCACACAGTCTGATAAAAGTCACCATGTCCAATAAAAGTCATCCAGTCTGAGAAATGTCACCCAGTCTGAAAAAAGTCACCCCGCCTGAGAAATGTCACCCAGTCTGAGAAAAGTCACCCAGTCCGAGAAAAGTCACCCTGACTGAGAAAAGTCACCCAGTCCGAGAAAAGTCACACAGTCTGTGAATAGTCACCTGTCTGAGAATAGTCACTCAGTCTGAGGAAACTCACCCAGTCTGAGAAAAGTCACCCTGTCTGAGATAAGTCAAGCAGTCCGAGAAGAGTCACAGTCTGAGAATATTCACCCAGTCTGAGAATAGTCACCCAGTCTGAGAAATGTCACCCAGTCTGAGAAAAGTGATCCACTCTGAGAAAAGTCACACAATCTGAGAATAGTCACCCTGTCTGAGAATAGTCACCAAGTCGGAGAAAAGTCAACCTGTCTGAGAAAAGTCAACCAGTCTGAGACAAGTCACCCTGTCTGAGAAAATTCACCCATTCCGAGAAATATCACCCAGTCCGGAAATATAGCCCAGTCCAATAAAGTTCAACCAGCCCGGAAAATGCCACCCAGTCTGCGAAAGTGCAAACAGCCAAAGAAAAGTCACCCAGCCTGAGAAAAGTCATCCAGTCTGAGAAAAGTCACCCAGTCTGAGAAAAGTCACACAGTCTGAGAATAGTCACCTGGTCTGAGAATAGTCACCCTGTCTGAGATAAGTCACCCAGTCCGAGAAAAGTCACAGTCTGAGAATATTCACCCAGTCTGAGAATAGTCACCCGGTCTGAGAAATGTCACCCAGTCTGAGAAAAGTGATCCAATCCGAGAAAAGTCACACAGTCTGAGAATAGTCACCCTGTCTGAGAATAGTTACCAAGTCAGAGAAAAGTCAACCTGTCTGAGAAAAGTCAACCAGTCTGAGAAAAGTTACCCTGTCTGAGAAAATTCACCCATTCCGAGAAATATCACCCAGTCCAGAAAGATAGGCCAGTCCAAAAAAGTTCAACCAGCCCGGAAAATGTCACCCAGTCTGCGAAAGTGCAAACAGCCAAAGAAAAGTCACCCAGCCTGAGAAAAGTCACCCTTTCTGAGAAAAGTCAAGCAGTCCGAGAAAATTCATCCTGCCTGAGAATAGTCACACTGTCTGAGAAAAGTCACCCAGTCTGAGAAACGTCACCCAGTCTGAGAAAAATCACCCAGTCCGAGAAAAGTCACACAGTCTGTGAATAGTAATGCTATCTGAGAATAGTCACCCAGTCTGAGAAAACTCCACCAGTCTGAGACAAGTCACCCTGTCTGAGAATAGTCACCCAGTCTGAGAAAATTCATCCTGCCTGAGAATAGTCACACTGTCTGAGAAAATTCACCCAGTCTGAGAAACGTCATCCTGTCTGAGAAAAGTCACCCAGTCTGAGAAAAGTCACCCAGTCTAGGAAAAGTCACCCAGTCGGAGATTAGTCACCCAGTCTGTGAAAAGTCACACTGCCTGAGAAAATTCACACAGTCCGAGAATAGTCACCCAGTCTGAGAAATATCATCCAGTCCGAGAAATGTCACCCAGTCCGAGAAAAGTCACCCAATGGGAGAAAAGTCATCCTGTCCGAGAAAAATCACCCAGTCTGAGAAAAGACACCCAGTCCGAGAAAAATCACACTGTCTGAGAAAAGTCACCCAGTCTGAGAAAAGTCACACTTTCTGAGAATAGTCACCCAGTCTGAGAAACTTCACCCTGTCTGAGAAAAGTCACTCAGTCTGAGAAAAGTCACCCAATCTGAGAATAGTCACCCAGTCTGAGTATAGTCACGCAGTCTGAGAAAAGTCACCCAGTCTGAGAATAGTCACACAGTCTGAGAAAGGTCACCCAGTCTGAGAATAGTCAACCAGTCCGAGAATAGTCACCCAGTCCGAGAAATATCACCCAGTCCGAGAAAAGTCACCCAGTCTGAGAAAAGTCATGCTGTCTGAGAAAAGTCACCCAGTCTGAGAAAAGTCACACAGTCTGATAAAAGTCACCATGTCCAATAAAAGTCATCCAGTCTGAGAAATGTCACATAGTCCGAGAAAAGTCACCCTGACTGAGAAAAGTCACTCAGTCTGTGAATAGTCACCCTGTCTGAGAATAGTCACTCAGTCTGAGAAAACTCACCCAGTCTGAGAAAAGTCACCCTGTCTGAGATATGTCACCCAGTCCGAGAAAAGTCACAGTCTGAGAATATTCACCCAGTCTGAGAATAGTAACCCGGTCTGAGAAATGTCACCCAGTCTGAGAGAAGTGATCCACTCCGAGAAAAGTCACACAGTCTGAGAATAGTCACCCTGTCTGAGAATAGTCACCCAGTCTCAGAAAAGTCACACAGTCCCAGAAAAGTCCCCCAGTCTGAGAAAAGTCACCTAGTCTGAGAATAGTCACTCAGTCTGAGTAAAGTCACCCGGTCTGAGAATAGTCACCCAGTCTGAGAAAAGTCACCCAGTATGAGAAACATCACCCAGTCTGAGAAAATCACCCTGCCTGAGAAAAGTCACACAGTCTGAGAAAAGTCACCCAGTCTGAGAAAAGTCACCCTGTGTGAGAAAAGTCACCCTGTCTGACAATAGTAACCCAGTCTGAGAAATGTCACCCAGTCTGAGAAAAATTACCCACTCCGAGAATAGTCAACCTGTCTGAGAAATGTCAGCCAGTCTGAGAAATGTCACCCAGTCTGAGAAAAATTACCCACTCTGAGAATGGTCACCCTGTCTGAGAAAAGTCACCCAGTCCGAGAATATTCACCCAGTCCAAGAAATATCAACCATTCCGGAAAAGTCACCCGTCCGAAAAAGGTCAACCAGCCCGGAAAAGGTCAACCAGCCCGGAAAAGATCACGTAGTCTGGCAATGTTCAAACAGCCAGAGAAAATTCACCCAGTCCGAGAAAAGTCACCCAGTCTGAGAATAGTCACCAGTCTGAGAAAAATGACCCTGTCCAAGAAATATCACCCGGTCCGAGAAAAGTCACCCAGTCCGAGAAATATCAGCCAGTCCGAGAAAAGTCGCCCAGTCTGAGAATTTCACCCAGTCAGAGAATAGTAACCCAGTATGAGAAATGTCACCCAGTCAGAGAAAAGTCACCCAGCCTGAGAAAAGTCACACAGTGTGAGAATATCACCATCTCTGACAAAAGTCACCCAGTCTGAGAAACGTCACCCTGTCTGAGAATAGTCACGATGTCTGAGAAAAGACACCCAGTCTGAGAAAAGTCACACAGTCTGAGAAAAGTAACACAGTCTGAGAAAAGTCAGCCTGTCTGAGAATAGTCACGATGTCTGAGAAAAGACACCCAGTCTGAGAAAAGTCACACAGTCTGAGAAAAGTCACACAGTCTGAGAAAAGTCAGCCTGTCTGAGAAAAGTCACACAGTCGAAGAAAAGTCACCCAGTCTGTTAAAAGTCACCCAGTCCAAGAAAAGTCAGCCAGTCTGAGAGAAGTCACCCACTCCGAAAAAAGTTCACACAGTCTGAGAAAAGTCACCCAGTCCGAGAAAAGTCACCCAGTCTGAGAAAAGTCACTCAGTCTGAGAAATGTCAACCAGTCTGAGAAATGTCAACCAGTCTGAGAAAAGTCACCCAGTCTGAGAATAGTCACCCTGTCTGAGAAAGGTCACCCAGTCCAAGAAAGTTCACCCAGTCCCAGAAAAGTCACCAAGTCCAGGCACAGTCACCGAGTCTGAGAAAAGTCACCCAGTCTGAGAAAAGTCACCCAGTCTAGGAAAAGTCACCCAGTCGGAGATTAGTCACCCAGTCTGTGAAAAGTCACACTGCCTGAGAAAATTCACACAGTCCGAGAATAGTCACCCAGTCTGAGAAATATCATCCAGTCCGAGAAATGTCACCCAGTCCGAGAAAAGTCACCCAATGGGAGAAAAGTCACCCTGTCCGAGAAAAATCACCCAGTCTGAGAAAAGACACCCAGTCCGAGAAAAATCACACTGTCTGAGAAAAGTCACCCAGTCTGAGAAAAGTCACACTTTCTGAGAATAGTCACCCAATCTGAGAAACTTCACCCTGTCTGAGAAAAGTCACTCAGTCTGAGAAAAGTCACCCAATCTGAGAATAGTCACCCAGTCTGAGTATAGTCACGCAGTCTGAGAAAAGTCACCCAGTCTGAGAATAGTCACACAGTCTGAGAAAGGTCACCCAGTCTGAGAATAGTCAACCAGTCCGAGAATAGTCACCCAGTCCGAGAAATATCACCCAGTCCGAGAAAAGTCACCCAGTCTGAGAAAAGTCACGCTGTCTGAGAAAAGTCACCCAGTCTGAGAAAAGTCACACAGTCTGATAAAAGTCACCATGTCCAATAAAAGTCATCCAGTCTGAGAAATGTCACATAGTCCGAGAAAAGTCACCCTGACTGAGAAAAGTCACTCAGTCTGTGAATAGTCACCCTGTCTGAGAATAGTCACTCAGTCTGAGAAAACTCACCCAGTCTGAGAAAAGTCACCCTGTCTGAGATATGTCACCCAGTCCGAGAAAAGTCACAGTCTGAGAATATTCACCCAGTCTGAGAATAGTAACCCGGTCTGAGAAATGTCACCCAGTCTGAGAGAAGTGATCCACTCCGAGAAAAGTCACACAGTCTGAGAATAGTCACCCTGTCTGAGAATAGTCACCCAGTCTCAGAAAAGTCACACAGTCCCAGAAAAGTCTCCCAGTCTGAGAAAAGTCACCCAGTCTGAGAATAGTCACCCAGTCTGAGTAAAGTCACCCGGTCTGAGAATAGTCACCCAGTCTGAGAAAAGTCACCCAGTATGAGAAACATCACCCAGTCTGAGAAAATCACCCTGCCTGAGAAAAGTCACACAGTCTGAGAAAAGTCACCCAGTCTGAGAAAAGTCACCCTGTTTGAGAAAAGTCACCCTGTCTGACAATAGTAACCCAGTCTGAGAAATGTCACCCAGTCTGAGAAAAATTACCCACTCCGAGAATAGTCAACCTGTCTGAGAAATGTCAGCCAGTCTGAGAAATGTCACCCAGTCTGAGAAAAATTACCCACTCTGAGAATGGTCACCCTGTCTGAGAAAAGTCACCCAGTCCGAGAATATTCACCCAGTCCAAGAAATATCAACCATTCCGGAAAAGTCACCCCGTCCGAAAAAGGTCAACCAGCCCGGAAAAGGTCAACCAGCCCGGAAAAGATCACGTAGTCTGGCAATGTTCAAACAGCCAGAGAAAATTCACCCAGTCCGAGAAAAGTCACCCAGTCTGAGAATAGTCACCAGTCTGAGAAAAATGACCCTGTCCAAGAAATATCACCCGGTCCGAGAAAAGTCACCCAGTCCGAGAAATATCAGCCAGTCCGAGAAAAGTCGCCCAGTCTGAGAATTTCACCCAGTCAGAGAATAGTAACCCAGTATGAGAAATGTCACCCAGTCCGAGAAAAGTCACCCAGCCTGAGAAAAGTCACACAGTGTGAGAATATCACCATCTCTGACAAAAGTCACCCAGTCTGAGAAACGTCACCCTGTCTGAGAATAGTCACGATGTCTGAGAAAAGACACCCAGTCTGAGAAAAGTCACACAGTCTGAGAAAAGTAACACAGTCTGAGAAAAGTCAGCCTGTCTGAGAATAGTCACGATGTCTGAGAAAAGACACCCAGTCTGAGAAAAGTCACACAGTCTGAGAAAAGTCACACAGTCTGAGAAAAGTCAGCCTGTCTGAGAAAAGTCACACAGTCGAAGAAAAGTCATCCAGTCTGTTAAAAGTCACCCAGTCCAAGAAAAATCAGCCAGTCTGAGAGAAGTCACCCACTCCGAAAAAAGTTCACACAGTCTGAGAAAAGTCAGCCTGTCTGAGAAAAGTCACACAGTCGAAGAAAAGTCACCCAGTCTGTTAAAAGTCACCCAGTCCAAGAAAAGGCAGCCAGTCTGAGAGAAGTCACCCACTCCGAAAAAAGTTCACACAGTCTGAGAAAAGTCACCCAGTCCGAGAAAAGTCACCCAGTCTGAGAAAAGTCACTCAGTCTGAGAAATGTCAACCAGTCTGAGAAATGTCAACCAGTCTGAGAGAAGTCACCCACTCCGAAAAAAGTTCACACAGTCTGAGAAAAGTCACCCAGTCCGAGAAAAGTCACCCAGTCTGAGAAAAGTCACTCAGTCTGAGAAATGTCAACCAGTCAGAGAAATGTCAACCAGTCTGAGAAAAGTCACCCAGTCTGAGAAAAGACACCCAGTTTGAGAATAGTCACCCAGTCCGAGAAAAGTAACCCAGTCTGAGAATAGTCACCCAGTATGAGAAATGTCACCCAGTCTGAGAAAAGTCACCCAGTCTGAGAAAACTCACCCAGTCTGAGAAAAGACACCCAGTTTGAGAATAGTCACCCAGTCCGAGAAAAGTAACCCAGTCTGAGAATAGTCACCCAGTATGAGAAAAGTCATCCAGTCGGAGAAAAGTCACACAGCCTGAGAAAAGTCACACAATCTGAGAAATGTCACCCTCTCTGAGAAAAGTCACCCACTCGGAGAAAAGTCAGCCTGTCTGAGAATAGTCAGCCTGTCTGAGAAAAGATACACTGTCTGAGAAAAGTCACACAGTCTGAGAATAGTCACGCAGTCTGAGAAAAGTCACCCTGCCTGAGAAAAGTCACACAGGCTGAGAAAAGTTACCCAGTCTGTTAAAAGTCACCCAGTCCAAGAAAAGTCAGCCAGTCTGAGAAAAGTCACCAAGTCCAAAAAAGTCAACAAGTCTGAGAAAAGTCACCCTGTCCGAGAAAAGTCACCCAGTCTCAGAAAAGTAACCCAGTCCGAGAAAAATCACCCTGTCCAAGAAAAGTCACTCAGTCTGAGAAATGTCACCCAGTCTGAGAAAGGTCACCCAGTCTGAGAAAAGTCACTCAGTCGGAGAAATGTCAAAAAGTCTGAGAAAAGTCACCCAGTATGAGAAAAGTCACCCAGTCTGAGAAAACTCACCCAGTCTGAGAAAACTCACCCAGTCTGAGAAAAGACACACAGTTTGAGAAAAGTCACACAGTCTGAGAAAAGTCAACCTGCCTGAGAATCGTCACCCTGTCAGAGAAAAGTCACCCTGTCTGTGAAAGGTCACCCAGTCTGAGAAAAATCACCCATTCCGAGAAAAGTCACACAGTCTGAGAATATTCACCCTATCTGAGAAAAGTCACCCAGTCTGAGAAAAGTCACCCTGTCTGAGAAAAGTCAACCAGTCTGATAAAAGTCAACCAGTCTGAGTATAGTCACCCTCTGTGAGAAAAGTCACCCAGTCCCAGAAAAGTCACCCAGTTCCAGAAAAGTCACCCAGTCCGAGAAATATCACCCAGTCCGGAAAGGTCACCCAGTCCGAAAAAGGTCAACCAGCCCAGAAAAGGTCAACCAGCCCGGAAAAGGTCACCCAGTCGTGGAAATTTCAAACAACCAGAGAAAAGTCACCCAGTCTGAGAATAGTCACCCAGTCTGCGAATACTCACCCAGTCTGAGAAAAGTCACCCGGTCTGAGAATAGTCACCCAGTCTGAGAAAAGTCACCCAGTCTGAGAAAAGTCACCCAGTATGAGAAACGTCACCCAGTCTGAGAAAATCACCCTGCCTGAGAAAAGTCACCCAGCCTGAGAAAAGTCACCCAGTCTGAGAAGATTCACCCAGTCTGAGAAAACTCCCCCAGTCTGAGAAAAGTCACCCTGTCTGAGAAAAGTCAGCCAGTCCGAATAAATTCACCCTGTCTGAGAATTGTCACACTGTCTGAGAAAATTGACCCAGTCTGAGAAGAGTCACCCAGGCTGAGAAAAGTCACCCAGTCTGAGAAAAGTCAGCCAGTCTGAGAAAAGTCACCCAGACTGAGAAAAGTCACACAGTCTGAGCATAGTCACCCAGTCCCAGAAAAGACACCCAGTCTGAGAATAGTCAACCTGTCTGAGAAAAGTCACCAAGTCTGAGAAAAATCAACCAGTCTGAGAACAGTCACCCGTCTGAAAATAGTGATCCAGTATGAGAAAAGTCACCCAGTCTGATAAAAGTAACCAGTCTGAGAAAAGTCACCCAGCCCAAGAATAGTCACCCAGTCTGAGAAAAGTCACCCTGTCTGAGAAAAGTCACCCAGTCTGAGAAAAGTGATCCGCTCAAAGAAAAGTCACACAGTCTGAGCATAGTCACCCAGTCCCAGAAAAGACACCCAGTCTGAGAATAGTCAACCTGTCTGAGAAAAGTCACCAAGTCTGAGAAAAAACAACCAGTCTGAGAATAGTCACCCGTCTGAAAATAGTGATCTAGTAAGAGAAAAGTCACCCAGTCTGATAAAAGTAACCAGTCTGAGAAAAGTCACCCAGTCCAAGAATAGTCACCCAGTCTGAGAAAAGTCACCCTGTCTGAGAAAAGTCACCCAGTCTGAGAAACGTGATCCACTCCGAGAAAAGTCACACAGTCTGAGAATATTCACCCAGTCTGAGAACAGTCAGCCGGTCTGAGAAATGTCACCCACTCTGAGAAAAGTCACCAAGTCTGAGAAAAATCAACCAGTCTGAGAATAGTCACCCGTCTGAAAATAGTGATCCAGTATGAGAAAAGTCACCCAGTCTGACAATAGTCACCCTGTATAAGAAAAGTCACCCAGTCTCAGAAAAGTCACACAGTCCGAGAATAGTCACCCAGTCCAGGAAATATCACCCAGTGCGGAAAGGACATTTGGTCCGGAAAAGGTCAACCAGCCCGGAAAATGTCAACCAGCCCGGAAAATGTCAACCAGCGCGGAAAAGGTCACCCAGTCTGTGAAAGTTCAAACAGCCAGAGAAAAGTCACCTGGTCTGAGAAATGTCACCCAGTCAGAGAAAAGTCACCCAGTCTGAGAATAGTCACCCAGTCTGAGAAAAGTCACCAAGTCTGAGAATAGTCACCCAGTCTGAGAAAAGTCACCAAGTCTGAGAATAGTCACCCGGTCTGAGAAATGTCACCCAGTCTGAGAAAAGTCACCCAGTCTGAGAATAGTCACCTGGTCTGAGAATAGTCACCCAGTCTGAGAATAGTCACCCAGTCTGTGAAAAGTCACACTGCCTGAGAAAATTCACACAGTCCGAGAATAGTCACCCAGTCTGATAAATATCATCCAGTCCGAGAAAGGTCACCCAGTCTGAGAAAAGTCACGCTGTCCGAGAAAAGTCACCCAGTCTTAGAAAAGTCACACAGTCTGATAAAAGTCACCATGTCCAATAAAAGTCATCCAGTCTGAGAAATGTCACCCAGTCTGAAAAAAGTCACCCCGCCTGAGAAATGTCACCCAGTCTGAGAAAAGTCACCCAGTCCGAGAAAAGTCACCCTGACTGAGAAAAGTCACCCAGTCCGAGAAAAGTCACACAGTCTGTGAATAGTCACCCTGTCTGAGAATAGTCACTCAGTCTGAGGAAACTCACCCAGTCTGAGAAAAGTCACCCTGTCTGAGATAAGTCAACCAGTCCGAGAAAAGTCACAGTCTGAGAATATTCACCCAGTCTGAGAATAGTCACCCAGTCTGAGAAATGTCACCCAGTCTGAGAAAAGTGATCCACTCTGAGAAAAGTCACACAATCTGAGAATAGTCACCCTGTCTGAGAATAGTCACCAAGTCGGAGAAAAGTCAACCTGTCTGAGAAAAGTCAACCAGTCAGAGACAAGTCACCCCGTCTGAGAAAATTCACCAATTCCGAGAAATATCACCCAGTCCGGAAATATAGCCCAGTCCAATAAAGTTCAACCAGCCCGGAAAATGCCACCCAGTCTGCGAAAGTGCAAACAGCCAAAGAAAAGTCACCCAGCCTGAGAAAAGTCATCCAGTCTGAGAAAAGTCACCCAGTCTGAGAAAAGTCACACAGTCTGTGAATAGTCACCCTGTCTGAGAATAGTCACTTAGTCTGAGAAAACTCACCCTGTCTAGGAAAAGTCACCCTGTCTGAGATAAGTCACCCAGTCCGAGAAAATTCACAGTCTGAGAATATTCACCCAGTCTGAGAATAGTCACCAAGTCGGAGAAAAGTCAACCTGCCTGAGAAAAGTCAACCAGTCTGAGAAAAGTTACCCTGTCTGAGAAAATTCACACATTCCGAGAAATATCAGCCAGTCCAGAAAGATAGGCCAGTCCAAAAAAGTTCAACCAGCCCGGAAAATGTCACCCAGTCTGCGAAAGTGCAAACAGCCAAAGAAAAGTCACCCAGCCTGAGAAAAGTCACCCTTTCTGAGAAAAGTCACGCAGTCCGAGAAAATTCATCCTGCCTGAGAATAGTCACACTGTCTGAGAAAAGTCACCCAGTCTGAGAAACGTCACCCTGTCTGAGAAATGTCACCCAGTCTGAGAAAAGTGATCCACTCCGAGAAAAGACACACAGACTGAGAAAAGTCACCCAGTCTGAGAAATGTCACCCAGTCTGAGAAATGTCACCCAGTCTGAGAAATGTCACCCAGCCTGAGAAAAGTCACCCTTTCTGAGAAAAGTCACGCAGTCCGAGAAAATTCATCCTGCCTGAGAATAGTCACACTGTCTGAGAAAAGTCACCCAGTCTGAGAAACGTCACCCAGTCTGAGAAAAATCACCCAGTCCGAGAAAAGTCACACAGTCTGTGAATAGTAATGCTATCTGAGAATAGTCACCAAGTCTGAGAAAACTCCACCAGTCTGAGACAAGTCACCCTGTCTGAGAATAGTCACCCAGACTGGGAAAATTCATCCTGCCTGAGAATAGTCACACTGTCTGAGAAAATTCACCCAGTCTGAGAAACGTCATCCTGTCTGAGAAAAGTCACCCAGTCTGAGAATAGTCACCCTGTCTGAGAAAGGTCACCCAGTCCAAGAAAGTTCACCCAGTCCCAGAAAAGTCACCAAGTCCAGGCACAGTCACCGAGTCTGAGAAAAGTCACCCAGTCTGAGAAACGTCACCCAGTCTGAGAATAGTCACCCAGTCTGATAATAGTCATCCAGTCTGCGAAATGTCACCCTTTCTGAGAAATGTCACCCAGTCTGAGAATAGTCACCCTGTCTAAGAAAAGTCACCCAGTCTCAGAAAAGTCACCCAGTCCGAGAAATATCACCAAGTGCGGAAAGGACATTTGGTCCGGAAGAGGTCAACCAGCCCGGAAAATGTCAACCAGCGCGGAAAAGGTCACCCAGTCTGGGAAAGTTCAAACAGCCAGAGAAAAGTCACCCGGTCTGAGAAATGTCACCCAGTCTGAGAAAAGTCACCCAGTCTGAGAATAGTCACCCGGTCTGAGAATAGTCACCCAGTCTGAGAATAGTCACCCAGTCTGTGAAAAGTCACACTGCCTGAGAAAATTCACACAGTCCGAGAATAGTCACCCAGTCTGAGAAATATCATCCAGTCCGAGAAATGTCACCCAGTCCGAGAAAAGTCACCCAGTCTGAGAAAAGACACCCAGTCCGAGAAAAATCACACTGTCTGAGAAAAGTCACCCAGTCTGAGAAAAGTCACACTTTCTGAGAATAGTCACCCAGTCTGAGAAACGTCACCCTGTCTGAGAAAAGTCACTCAGTCTGAGAAAAGTCACCCAATCTGAGAATAGTCACCCAGTCTGATTATAGTCACGCAGTCTGAGAAAAGTCACCCAGTCTGAGAATAGTCACACAGTCTGAGAAAGGTCACCCAGTCTGAGAATAGTCAACCAGTCCGAGAATAGTCACCCAGTCCGAGAAATATCACCCAGTCCGAGAAAAGTCACCCAGTCTGAGAAAAGTCACGCTGTCCGAGAAAAGTCACCCAGTCTGAGAAAAGTCACACAGTCTGATAAAAGTCACCATGTCCAATAAAAGTCATCCAGTCTGAGAAATGTCACCCAGTCTGAAAAAAGTCACCCCGCCTGAGAAATGTCACCCAGTCTGATAATAGTCATCCAGTCTGCGAAATGTCACCCAGTCTGACAATAGTCACCCAGTCTGAGAATAGTCACCCAGTCTGAGAAAACTCACCCAGTCTGAGAAAAGTCACCCTGTCTGAGAAAAGTCACCCTGTCTGAGCTAAGTTACAGTCTGAGAATATTCACCCAATCTGAGAATAGTCACCCAGTCTGAGAAATGTCACCCAGTCTGAGAAATGTCACCCAATCTGAGAAAAGTCACAAAATCTGAGAATAGTCACCCTGTATGAGAATAGTCACCAAGTCGGAGAAAAGTCAACCTGTCTGAGAAAAGTCAACCAGTCAGAGAAAAGTCACCCTGTCTGAGAAAATTCACCCATTCCGAGAAATATCACCCAGTCCGGAAAGATAGCCCAGTCCAATAAAGTTCAACAAGCCCGGAAAATGCCACCCAGTCTGCGAATGTGCAAACAGCCAAAGAAAAGTCACCCAGCCTGAGAAAAGTCATCCAGTCTGAGAAAAGTCACCCAGTCTGAGAAAAGTCAAACAGCCTGAGCAAAGTCACCCAGTCTGAGAATAATTACCCAGCCTGAGAAAAGTCACCCAGTCTGAGAATATTCATCCAGCCAGAAAAGAGTCACACAGACTGAGAAAAGTCACCCAGTCTGAGAAATCTTACTCAGTCTGAGAATTGTCACCCAGTCTGAAAAATGTCACCCAGCCTGAGAAAAGTCACCCTTTCTGAGAAAAGTCACCCAGTCCGAGAAATGTCACACAGTCTGTGAATAGTAACCCTATCTGAGAATAGTCACCCAGTCTGAGAAAACTCCCCACAGTCTGAGAAAAGTCACCCTGTCTGAGAAATGTCACCCAGTCCAAGAAAAGTCACCCTGTCAGAGAATAGACACCCAGTCTGAGAAAATTCATCCCGCCTGAGAATAGTCAGACTGTTTGAGAAAAGTCAGCCAGTCTGAGAAACGTCACCCTTTCTGAGAAAAGTCACCCAGTCTGAGAATAGTCACCCTTTCTGAGAAAGGTCACCCAGTCCAAGAAATTTCACCCAGTCGTAGAAAAGTCACCAAGTCCAGGCACAGTCACCGAGTCTGAGAAAAGTCACCCAGTCTGAGAAAAGTCACACAGTCTGTGAATAGTCACCCTGTCGGAGAATAATCACTTAGTCTGAGAAAACTCACCCAGTCTAGGAAAAGTCACCCTGTCTGAGATAAGTCACCCAGTCCGAGAAAAGTCACAGTCTGAGAATATTCACCCAGTCTGAGAATAGTCACCCGGTCTGAGAAATGTCACCCAGTCTGAGAAAAGTGATCCACTCCGAGAAAAGTCACACAGTCTGAGAATAGTCACCCTGTCTGAGAATAGTCACCAAGTCGGAGAAAAGTCAACCTGTCTGAGAAAAGTCAACTAGTCTGAGAAAAGTTACCCTGTCTGAGAAAATTCACCCATTCCGAGAAATATCACCAAGTCCAGAAAGATAGGTCAGTCCAAAAAAGTTCAACCAGCCCGGAAAATGTCACCCAGTCTGCGAAAGTGCAAACAGCTAAAGAAAAGTCACCCAGCCTGAGAAAAGTCATCCAGTCTGAGAAAAGTCACCCAGTCTGGGAAAAGTCAAACAGCCTGAGTAAAGTCACCCAGTCTGAGAATAATTACCCAGTCTGAGAAAAGTCACCCAGTCTGAGAATATTCACCCAGCCAGAAAAGAGTCACATAGACTGAGAAAAGTCACCCAGTCTGAGAAATCTCACTCAGGCTGAGAAATGTCACCCAGTCTGAGAAATGTCACTCAGCCTGAGAAAAGTCACCCTTTCTGAGAAAAGTCACGCAGTCCGAGAAAATTCATCCTGCCTGAGAATAGTCACACTGTCTGAGAAAAGTCACCCAGTCTGAGAAACGTCACCCTGTCTGAGAAAAATCACCCAGTCCGAGAAAAGTCACACAGTCTGTGAATAGTAATGCTATCTGAGAAAAGTCACCCAGTCTGAGAATAGTCACCCTGTCTGAGAAAGGTCACCCAGTCCAAGAAAGTTCACCCAGTCCCAGAAAAGTCACCAAGTCCAGGCACAGTCACCGAGTCTGAGAAAAGTCACCCAGTCTGAGAAACGTCACCCAGTCTGAGAATAGTCACCCAGTCTGATAATAGTCATCCAGTCTGCGAAATGTCACCCATTTCTGAGAAATGTCACCCAGTCTGAGAATAGTCACCCTGTCTAAGAAAAGTCACCCAGTCTCAGAAAAGTCACCCAGTCCGAGAAATATCACCAAGTGCGGAAAGGACATTTGGTCCGGAAGAGGTCAACCAGCCCGGAAAATGTCAACCAGCGCGGAAAAGGTCACCCAGTCTGGGAAAGTTCAAACAGCCAGAGAAAAGTCACCCGGTCTGAGAAATGTCACCCAGTCTGAGAAAAGTCACCCAGTCTGAGAATAGTCACCCGGTCTGAGAATAGTCACCCAGTCTGAGAATAGTCACCCAGTCTGTGAAAAGTCACACTGCCTGAGAAAATTCACACAGTCCGAGAATAGTCACCCAGTCTGAGAAATATCATCCAGTCCGAGAAATGTCACCCAGTCCGAGAAAAGTCACCCAGTCTGAGAAAAGACACCCAGTCCGAGAAAAATCACACTGTCTGAGAAAAGTCACCCAGTCTGAGAAAAGTCACACTTTCTGAGAATAGTCACCCAGTCTGAGAAACGTCACCCTGTCTGAGAAAAGTCACTCAGTCTGAGAAAAGTCACCCAATCTGAGAATAGTCACCCAGTCTGATTATAGTCACGCAGTCTGAGAAAAGTCACCCAGTCTGAGAATAGTCACACAGTCTGAGAAAGGTCACCCAGTCTGAGAATAGTCAACCAGTCCGAGAATAGTCACCCAGTCCGAGAAATATCACCCAGTCCGAGAAAAGTCACCCAGTCTGAGAAAAGTCACGCTGTCCGAGAAAAGTCACCCAGTCTGAGAAAAGTCACACAGTCTGATAAAAGTCACCATGTCCAATAAAAGTCATCCA
The DNA here is from genome assembly GCF_017639515.1 of Carcharodon carcharias. NCBI lineage: Eukaryota > Metazoa > Chordata > Chondrichthyes > Lamniformes > Lamnidae > Carcharodon > Carcharodon carcharias. Next base: position 24,088,694 of record NC_054488.1, read on the forward strand.
GTCTGAGAAATGTCACCCAGTCTGAAAAAAGTCACCCCGCCTGAGAAATGTCACCCAGTCTGATAATAGTCATCCAGTCTGCGAAATGTCACCCAGTCTGACAATAGTCACCCAGTCTGAGAATAGTCACCCAGTCTGAGAAAACTCACCCAGTCTGAGAAAAGTCACCCTGTCTGAGAAAAGTCACCCTGTCTGAGCTAAGTTACAGTCTGAGAATATTCACCCAATCTGAGAATAGTCACCCAGTCTGAGAAATGTCACCCAGTCTGAGAAATGTCACCCAATCTGAGAAAAGTCACAAAATCTGAGAATAGTCACCCTGTATGAGAATAGTCACCAAGTCGGAGAAAAGTCAACCTGTCTGAGAAAAGTCAACCAGTCAGAGAAAAGTCACCCTGTCTGAGAAAATTCACCCATTCCGAGAAATATCACCCAGTCCGGAAAGATAGCCCAGTCCAATAAAGTTCAACAAGCCCGGAAAATGCCACCCAGTCTGCGAATGTGCAAACAGCCAAAGAAAAGTCACCCAGCCTGAGAAAAGTCATCCAGTCTGAGAAAAGTCACCCAGTCTGAGAAAAGTCAAACAGCCTGAGCAAAGTCACCCAGTCTGAGAATAATTACCCAGCCTGAGAAAAGTCACCCAGTCTGAGAATATTCATCCAGCCAGAAAAGAGTCACACAGACTGAGAAAAGTCACCCAGTCTGAGAAATCTTACTCAGTCTGAGAATTGTCACCCAGTCTGAAAAATGTCACCCAGCCTGAGAAAAGTCACCCTTTCTGAGAAAAGTCACCCAGTCCGAGAAATGTCACACAGTCTGTGAATAGTAACCCTATCTGAGAATAGTCACCCAGTCTGAGAAAACTCCCCACAGTCTGAGAAAAGTCACCCTGTCTGAGAAATGTCACCCAGCCTGAGAAAAGTCACCCTTTCTGAGAAAAGTCACCCAGTCCGAGAAATGTCACACAGTCTGTGAATAGTAACCCTATCTGAGAATAGTCACCCAGTCTGAGAAAACTCCCCACAGTCTGAGAAAAGTCACCCTGTCTGAGAAATGTCACCCAGTCCAAGAAAAGTCACCCTGTCAGAGAATAGACACCCAGTCTGAGAAAATTCATCCCGCCTGAGAATAGTCAGACTGTTTGAGAAAAGTCAGCCAGTCTGAGAAACGTCACCCTTTCTGAGAAAAGTCACCCAGTCTGAGAATAGTCACCCTTTCTGAGAAAGGTCACCCAGTCCAAGAAATTTCACCCAGTCGTAGAAAAGTCACCAAGTCCAGGCACAGTCACCGAGTCTGAGAAAAGTCACCCAGTCTGAGAAAAGTCACACAGTCTGTGAATAGTCACCCTGTCGGAGAATAATCACTTAGTCTGAGAAAACTCACCCAGTCTAGGAAAAGTCACCCTGTCTGAGATAAGTCACCCAGTCCGAGAAAAGTCACAGTCTGAGAATATTCACCCAGTCTGAGAACAGTCACCCGGTCTGAGAAATGTCACCCAGTCTGAGAAAAGTGATCCACTCCGAGAAAAGTCACACAGTCTGAGAATAGTCACCCTGTCTGAGAATAGTCACCAAGTCGGAGAAAAGTCAACCTGTCTGAGAAAAGTCAACTAGTCTGAGAAAAGTTACCCTGTCTGAGAAAATTCACCCATTCCGAGAAATATCACCAAGTCCAGAAAGATAGGTCAGTCCAAAAAAGTTCAACCAGCCCGGAAAATGTCACCCAGTCTGCGAAAGTGCAAACAGCTAAAGAAAAGTCACCCAGCCTGAGAAAAGTCATCCAGTCTGAGAAAAGTCACCCAGTCTGGGAAAAGTCAAACAGCCTGAGTAAAGTCACCCAGTCTGAGAATAATTACCCAGTCTGAGAAAAGTCACCCAGTCTGAGAATATTCACCCAGCCAGAAAAGAGTCACATAGACTGAGAAAAGTCACCCAGTCTGAGAAATCTCACTCAGGCTGAGAAATGTCACCCAGTCTGAGAAATGTCACTCAGCCTGAGAAAAGTCACCCTTTCTGAGAAAAGTCACGCAGTCCGAGAAAATTCATCCTGCCTGAGAATAGTCACACTGTCTGAGAAAAGTCACCCAGTCTGAGAAACGTCACCCTGTCTGAGAAAAATCACCCAGTCCGAGAAAAGTCACACAGTCTGTGAATAGTAATGCTATCTGAGAATAGTCACCCAGTCTGAGAAAACTCCACCAGTCTGAGACAAGTCACCCTGTCTGAGAATAGTCACCCAGTCTGAGAAAATTCATCCTGCCTGAGAATAGTCACACTGTCTGAGAAAATTCACCCAGTCTGAGAAACGTCACCCTGTCTGAGAAAAGTCACCCAGTCTGAGAATAGTCACCCTGTCTGAGAAAGGTCACCCAGTCCAAGAAAGTTCACCCAGTCCCAGAAAAGTCACCAAGTCCAGGCACAGTCACCGAGTCTGAGAAAAGTCACCCAGTCTGAGAAACGTCACCCAGTCTGAGAATAGTCACCCTGTCTGAGAATAGTCACCCAGTCTGATAATAGTCATCCAGTCTGCGAAATGTCACCCTTTCTGAGAAATGTCACCCAGTCTGAGAATAGTCACCCAGTCTGAGAAAAGTCACCCAGTCTGAGAAAGGTCAACCAAGCTGAGAATAGTCACCTGGTCTGAGAATAGTCACACAGTCTGAGAATAGTCACCCAGTCTGAGAAAAGTCACCCAGTCTGAGAATAGTCACCCAGTCTGAGAAAAGTCACCAAGTCTGAGAATAGTCACCCAGTCTGAGAAAAGTCACCCAGTCGGAGAATAGTCACCCAGTCTGAGAAAAGTCACCCTGTCTGAGAAAAGTCACCCAGTATGAGAAAAGTCACCCAGTCTGAGAATAGTCACCCAGTATGAGAAAAGTCACCCTGTCTGAGAAAAGTCACCCAGTCTGAGAATAGTCACCAAGTCTGAGAAATGTCACACAGTCCGAGAATAGTCACCCAGTCCGAGAAAAGTCACCCAGTCCGAGAATGGTCACCCAGTTGAAGAAATATCACCTAGTCCGTGAAAAGTCACCCATTCTGAGAAAAGTCACACAGTCTGTGAATACTAACCCTATCTGAGAATAATCACCCAGTCTGAGAAAACTCCCCCAGTCTGAGAAAAGTCACCCTGTCTGAGAAAAGTCACCCAGTCCGAATAAATTCACCCTGTCTGAGAATAGTAACCCAGTCTGAGAAAAGTCACCCTGTCGGAGAATAGTCACCCTGTCTGAGAAAAGTCACCCAGTCCGAGAAAAGTCACCCAGTCTGAGGATAATAACCCAGTCTGAGAAGAGTCACCCTGTCTGAGAAAAGTCACCCGGTCGAAGAAAAGTCACCCAGTCTGAGAAAATACACCCAGTCTGAGAATAGTCACCCAGCCTGAGAAATGACACCCAGCCTGAGAAGAGTCACCCAGCCTGAGAAGAGTCACCCAGTCTGAGAAGAGTCACCCAGTCTGAGAAAAGTCACCCAGTCTGAGAAAAGTCAGCCAGTCTGAGAAGAGTCACCCAGTCTGAGAAAAGTCACCCAGTCTGAGAAAAGTCAGCCAGCCTGAGAAAAGTCACCCAGACTGAGAAAAGTCACACAGTCTGAGCATAGTCACCCAGTCCCAGAAAAGACACCCAGTCTGAGAATAGTCAACCTGTCTGAGAAAAGACACCCAGTCTGAGAATAGTCAACCTGACTGAGAAAAGTCAACCAGTCTGAGAAAATTCAGCCAGTCTGAGAAGAGTCACCCAGTCTGAGAAAAGTCACCCAGTCTGAGAATAGTCACCCTGTCTGAGAAAGGTCACCCAGTCCAAGAAAGTTCACCCAGTCCCAGAAAAGTCACCAAGTCCAGGCACAGTCACCGAGTCTGAGAAAAGTCACCCAGTCTGAGAAACGTCACCCAGTCTGAGAATAGTCACCCAGTCTGATAATAGTCATCCAGTCTGCGAAATGTCACCCTTTCTGAGAAATGTCACCCAGTCTGAGAATAGTCACCCTGTCTAAGAAAAGTCACCCAGTCTCAGAAAAGTCACCCAGTCCGAGAAATATCACCAAGTGCGGAAAGGACATTTGGTCCGGAAGAGGTCAACCAGCCCGGAAAATGTCAACCAGCGCGGAAAAGGTCTCCCAGTCTGGGAAAGTTCAAACAGCCAGAGAAAAGTCACCCGGTCTGAGAAATGTCACCCAGTCTGAGAAAAGTCACCCAGTCTGAGAATAGTCACCCGGTCTGAGAATAGTCACCCAGTCTGAGAATAGTCACCCAGTCTGTGAAAAGTCACACTGCCTGAGAAAATTCACACAGTCCGAGAATAGTCACCCAGTCTGAGAAATATCATCCAGTCCGAGAAATGTCACCCAGTCCGAGAAAAGTCACCCAGTCTGAGAAAAGACACCCAGTCCGAGAAAAATCACACTGTCTGAGAAAAGTCACCCAGTCTGAGAAAAGTCACACTTTCTGAGAATAGTCACCCAGTCTGAGAAACGTCACCCTGTCTGAGAAAAGTCACTCAGTCTGAGAAAAGTCACCCAATCTGAGAATAGTCACCCAGTCTGATTATAGTCACGCAGTCTGAGAAAAGTCACCCAGTCTGAGAATAGTCACACAGTCTGAGAAAGGTCACCCAGTCTGAGAATAGTCAACCAGTCCGAGAATAGTCACCCAGTCCGAGAAATATCACCCAGTCCGAGAAAAGTCACCCAGTCTGAGAAAAGTCACGCTGTCCGAGAAAAGTCACCCAGTCTGAGAAAAGTCACACAGTCTGATAAAAGTCACCATGTCCAATAAAAGTCATCCAGTCTGAGAAATGTCACCCAGTCTGAAAAAAGTCACCCCCGCCTGAGAAATGTCACCCAGTCTGATAATAGTCATCCAGTCTGCAAAATGTCACCCAGTCTGACAATAGTCACCCAGTCTGAGAATAGTCACCCAGTCTGAGAAAACTCACCCAGTCTGAGAAAAGTCACCCTGTCTGAGAAAAGTCACCCTGTCTGAGCTAAGTTACAGTCTGAGAATATTCACCCAATCTGAGAATAGTCACCCAGTCTGAGAAATGTCACCCAGTCTGAGAAATGTCACCCAATCTGAGAAAAGTCACAAAATCTGAGAATAGTCACCCTGTATGAGAATAGTCACCAAGTCGGAGAAAAGTCAACCTGTCTGAGAAAAGTCAACCAGTCAGAGAAAAGTCACCCTGTCTGAGAAAAATCACCCATTCCGAGAAATATCACCCAGTCCGGAAAGATAGCCCAGTCCAATAAAGTTCAACAAGCCCGGAAAATGCCACCCAGTCTGCGAATGTGCAAACAGCCAAAGAAAAGTCACCCAGCCTGAGAAAAGTCATCCAGTCTGAGAAAAGTCACCCAGTCTGAGAAAAGTCAAACAGCCTGAGCAAAGTCACCCAGTCTGAGAATAATTACCCAGCCTGAGAAAAGTCACCCAGTCTGAGAATATTCATCCAGCCAGAAAAGAGTCACACAGACTGAGAAAAGTCACCCAGTCTGAGAAATCTTACTCAGTCTGAGAATTGTCACCCAGTCTGAAAAATGTCACCCAGCCTGAGAAAAGTCACCCTTTCTGAGAAAAGTCACCCAGTCCGAGAAATGTCACACAGTCTGTGAATAGTAACCCTATCTGAGAATAGTCACCCAGTCTGAGAAAACTCCCCACAGTCTGAGAAAAGTCACCCTGTCTGAGAAATGTCACCCAGTCCAAGAAAAGTCACCCTGTCAGAGAATAGACACCCAGTCTGAGAAAATTCATCCCGCCTGAGAATAGTCAGACTGTTTGAGAAAAGTCAGCCAGTCTGAGAAACGTCACCCTTTCTGAGAAAAGTCACCCAGTCTGCGAATAGTCACCCTTTCTGAGAAAGGTCACCCAGTCCAAGAAATTTCACCCAGTCGTAGAAAAGTCACCAAGTCCAGGCACAGTCACCGAGTCTGAGAAAAGTCACCCAGTCTGAGAAAAGTCACACAGTCTGTGAATAGTCACCCTGTCGGAGAATAATCACTTAGTCTGAGAAAACTCACCCAGTCTAGGAAAAGTCACCCTGTCTGAGATAAGTCACCCAGTCCGAGAAAAGTCACAGTCTGAGAATATTCACCCAGTCTGAGAACAGTCACCCGGTCTGAGAAATGTCACCCAGTCTGAGAAAAGTGATCCACTCCGAGAAAAGTCACACAGTCTGAGAATAGTCACCCTGTCTGAGAATAGTCACCAAGTCGGAGAAAAGTCAACCTGTCTGAGAAAAGTCAACTAGTCTGAGAAAAGTTACCCTGTCTGAGAAAATTCACCCATTCCGAGAAATATCACCAAGTCCAGAAAGATAGGTCAGTCCAAAAAAGTTCAACCAGCCCGGAAAATGTCACCCAGTCTGCGAAAGTGCAAACAGCTAAAGAAAAGTCACCCAGCCTGAGAAAAGTCATCCAGTCTGAGAAAAGTCACCCAGTCTGGGAAAAGTCAAACAGCCTGAGTAAAGTCACCCAGTCTGAGAATAATTACCCAGTCTGAGAAAAGTCACCCAGTCTGAGAATATTCACCCAGCCAGAAAAGAGTCACATAGACTGAGAAAAGTCACCCAGTCTGAGAAATCTCACTCAGGCTGAGAAATGTCACCCAGTCTGAGAAATGTCACTCAGCCTGAGAAAAGTCACCCTTTCTGAGAAAAGTCACGCAGTCCGAGAAAATTCATCCTGCCTGAGAATAGTCACACTGTCTGAGAAAAGTCACCCAGTCTGAGAAACGTCACCCTGTCTGAGAAAAATCACCCAGTCCGAGAAAAGTCACACAGTCTGTGAATAGTAATGCTATCTGAGAATAGTCACCCAGTCTGAGAAAACTCCACCAGTCTGAGACAAGTCACCCTGTCTGAGAATAGTCACCCAGTCTGAGAAAATTCATCCTGCCTGAGAATAGTCACACTGTCTGAGAAAATTCACCCAGTCTGAGAAACGTCACCCTGTCTGAGAAAAGTCACCCAGTCTGAGAATAGTCACCCTGTCTGAGAAAGGTCACCCAGTCCAAGAAAGTTCACCCAGTCCCAGAAAAGTCACCAAGTCCAGGCACAGTCACCGAGTCTGAGAAAAGTCACCCAGTCTGAGAAACGTCACCCAGTCTGAGAATAGTCACCCTGTCTGAGAATAGTCACCCAGTCTGATAATAGTCATCCAGTCTGCGAAATGTCACCCTTTCTGAGAAATGTCACCCAGTCTGAGAATAGTCACCCAGTCTGAGAAAAGTCACCCAGTCTGAGAAAGGTCAACCAAGCTGAGAATAGTCACCTGGTCTGAGAATAGTCACACAGTCTGAGAATAGTCACCCAGTCTGAGAAAAGTCACCCAGTCTGAGAATAGTCACCCAGTCTGAGAAAAGTCACCAAGTCTGAGAATAGTCACCCAGTCTGAGAAAAGTCACCCAGTCGGAGAATAGTCACCCAGTCTGAGAAAAGTCACCCTGTCTGAGAAAAGTCACCCAGTATGAGAAAAGTCACCCAGTCTGAGAATAGTCACCCAGTATGAGAAAAGTCACCCTGTCTGAGAAAAGTCACCCAGTCTGAGAATAGTCACCAAGTCTGAGAAATGTCACACAGTCCGAGAATAGTCACCCAATCCGAGAAAAGTCACCCAGTCCGAGAATGGTCACCCAGTTGAAGAAATATCACCTAGTCCGTGAAAAGTCACCCATTCTGAGAAAAGTCACACAGTCTGTGAATACTAACCCTATCTGAGAATAATCACCCAGTCTGAGAAAACTCCCCCAGTCTGAGAAAAGTCACCCTGTCTGAGAAAAGTCACCCAGTCCGAATAAATTCACCCTGTCTGAGAATAGTAACCCAGTCTGAGAAAAGTCACCCTGTCGGAGAATAGTCACCCTGTCTGAGAAAAGTCACCCAGTCCGAGAAAAGTCACCCAGTCTGAGGATAATAACCCAGTCTGAGAAGAGTCACCCTGTCTGAGAAAAGTCACCCGGTCGAAGAAAAGTCACCCAGTCTGAGAAAATACACCCAGTCTGAGAATAGTCACCCAGCCTGAGAAATGACACCCAGCCTGAGAAGAGTCACCCAGCCTGAGAAGAGTCACCCAGTCTGAGAAGAGTCACCCAGTCTGAGAAAAGTCACCCAGTCTGAGAAAAGTCAGCCAGTCTGAGAAGAGTCACCCAGTCTGAGAAAAGTCACCCAGTCTGAGAAAAGTCAGCCAGCCTGAGAAAAGTCACCCAGACTGAGAAAAGTCACACAGTCTGAGCATAGTCACCCAGTCCCAGAAAAGACACCCAGTCTGAGAATAGTCAACCTGTCTGAGAAAAGACACCCAGTCTGAGAATAGTCAACCTGACTGAGAAAAGTCAACCAGTCTGAGAAAATTCAGCCAGTCTGAGAAGAGTCACCCAGTCTGAGAAAAGTCACCCAGTCTGAGAATAGTCACCCTGTCTGAGAAAGGTCACCCAGTCCAAGAAAGTTCACCCAGTCCCAGAAAAGTCACCAAGTCCAGGCACAGTCACCGAGTCTGAGAAAAGTCACCCAGTCTGAGAAACGTCACCCAGTCTGAGAATAGTCACCCAGTCTGATAATAGTCATCCAGTCTGCGAAATGTCACCCTTTCTGAGAAATGTCACCCAGTCTGAGAATAGTCACCCTGTCTAAGAAAAGTCACCCAGTCTCAGAAAAGTCACCCAGTCCGAGAAATATCACCAAGTGCGGAAAGGACATTTGGTCCGGAAGAGGTCAACCAGCCCGGAAAATGTCAACCAGCGCGGAAAAGGTCTCCCAGTCTGGGAAAGTTCAAACAGCCAGAGAAAAGTCACCCGGTCTGAGAAATGTCACCCAGTCTGAGAAAAGTCACCCAGTCTGAGAATAGTCACCCGGTCTGAGAATAGTCACCCAGTCTGAGAATAGTCACCCAGTCTGTGAAAAGTCACACTGCCTGAGAAAATTCACACAGTCCGAGAATAGTCACCCAGTCTGAGAAATATCATCCAGTCCGAGAAATGTCACCCAGTCCGAGAAAAGTCACCCAGTCTGAGAAAAGACACCCAGTCCGAGAAAAATCACACTGTCTGAGAAAAGTCACCCAGTCTGAGAAAAGTCACACTTTCTGAGAATAGTCACCCAGTCTGAGAAACGTCACCCTGTCTGAGAAAAGTCACTCAGTCTGAGAAAAGTCACCCAATCTGAGAATAGTCACCCAGTCTGATTATAGTCACGCAGTCTGAGAAAAGTCACCCAGTCTGAGAATAGTCACACAGTCTGAGAAAGGTCACCCAGTCTGAGAATAGTCAACCAGTCCGAGAATAGTCACCCAGTCCGAGAAATATCACCCAGTCCGAGAAAAGTCACCCAGTCTGAGAAAAGTCACGCTGTCCGAGAAAAGTCACCCAGTCTGAGAAAAGTCACACAGTCTGATAAAAGTCACCATGTCCAATAAAAGTCATCCAGTCTGAGAAATGTCACCCAGTCTGAAAAAAGTCACCCCGCCTGAGAAATGTCACCCAGTCTGATAATAGTCATCCAGTCTGCAAAATGTCACCCAGTCTGACAATAGTCACCCAGTCTGAGAATAGTCACCCAGTCTGAGAAAACTCACCCAGTCTGAGAAAAGTCACCCTGTCTGAGAAAAGTCACCCTGTCTGAGCTAAGTTACAGTCTGAGAATATTCACCCAATCTGAGAATAGTCACCCAGTCTGAGAAATGTCACCCAGTCTGAGAAATGTCACCCAATCTGAGAAAAGTCACAAAATCTGAGAATAGTCACCCTGTATGAGAATAGTCACCAAGTCGGAGAAAAGTCAACCTGTCTGAGAAAAGTCAACCAGTCAGAGAAAAGTCACCCTGTCTGAGAAAAATCACCCATTCCGAGAAATATCACCCAGTCCGGAAAGATAGCCCAGTCCAATAAAGTTCAACAAGCCCGGAAAATGCCACCCAGTCTGCGAATGTGCAAACAGCCAAAGAAAAGTCACCCAGCCTGAGAAAAGTCATCCAGTCTGAGAAAAGTCACCCAGTCTGAGAAAAGTCAAACAGCCTGAGCAAAGTCACCCAGTCTGAGAATAATTACCCAGCCTGAGAAAAGTCACCCAGTCTGAGAATATTCATCCAGCCAGAAAAGAGTCACACAGACTGAGAAAAGTCACCCAGTCTGAGAAATCTTACTCAGTCTGAGAATTGTCACCCAGTCTGAAAAATGTCACCCAGCCTGAGAAAAGTCACCCTTTCTGAGAAAAGTCACCCAGTCCGAGAAATGTCACACAGTCTGTGAATAGTAACCCTATCTGAGAATAGTCACCCAGTCTGAGAAAACTCCCCACAGTCTGAGAAAAGTCACCCTGTCTGAGAAATGTCACCCAGTCCAAGAAAAGTCACCCTGTCAGAGAATAGACACCCAGTCTGAGAAAATTCATCCCGCCTGAGAATAGTCAGACTGTTTGAGAAAAGTCAGCCAGTCTGAGAAACGTCACCCTTTCTGAGAAAAGTCACCCAGTCTGCGAATAGTCACCCTTTCTGAGAAAGGTCACCCAGTCCAAGAAATTTCACCCAGTCGTAGAAAAGTCACCAAGTCCAGGCACAGTCACCGAGTCTGAGAAAAGTCACCCAGTCTGAGAAAAGTCACACAGTCTGTGAATAGTCACCCTGTCGGAGAATAATCACTTAGTCTGAGAAAACTCACCCAGTCTAGGAAAAGTCACCCTGTCTGAGATAAGTCACCCAGTCCGAGAAAAGTCACAGTCTGAGAATATTCACCCAGTCTGAGAACAGTCACCCGGTCTGAGAAATGTCACCCAGTCTGAGAAAAGTGATCCACTCCGAGAAAAGTCACACAGTCTGAGAATAGTCACCCTGTCTGAGAATAGTCACCAAGTCGGAGAAAAGTCAACCTGTCTGAGAAAAGTCAACTAGTCTGAGAAAAGTTACCCTGTCTGAGAAAATTCACCCATTCCGAGAAATATCACCAAGTCCAGAAAGATAGGTCAGTCCAAAAAAGTTCAACCAGCCCGGAAAATGTCACCCAGTCTGCGAAAGTGCAAACAGCTAAAGAAAAGTCACCCAGCCTGAGAAAAGTCATCCAGTCTGAGAAAAGTCACCCAGTCTGGGAAAAGTCAAACAGCCTGAGTAAAGTCACCCAGTCTGAGAATAATTACCCAGTCTGAGAAAAGTCACCCAGTCTGAGAATATTCACCCAGCCAGAAAAGAGTCACATAGACTGAGAAAAGTCACCCAGTCTGAGAAATCTCACTCAGGCTGAGAAATGTCACCCAGTCTGAGAAATGTCACTCAGCCTGAGAAAAGTCACCCTTTCTGAGAAAAGTCACGCAGTCCGAGAAAATTCATCCTGCCTGAGAATAGTCACACTGTCTGAGAAAAGTCACCCAGTCTGAGAAACGTCACCCTGTCTGAGAAAAATCACCCAGTCCGAGAAAAGTCACACAGTCTGTGAATAGTAATGCTATCTGAGAATAGTCACCCAGTCTGAGAAAACTCCACCAGTCTGAGACAAGTCACCCTGTCTGAGAATAGTCACCCAGTCTGAGAAAATTCATCCTGCCTGAGAATAGTCACACTGTCTGAGAAAATTCACCCAGTCTGAGAAACGTCACCCTGTCTGAGAAAAGTCACCCAGTCTGAGAATAGTCACCCTGTCTGAGAAAGGTCACCCAGTCCAAGAAAGTTCACCCAGTCCCAGAAAAGTCACCAAGTCCAGGCACAGTCACCGAGTCTGAGAAAAGTCACCCAGTCTGAGAAACGTCACCCAGTCTGAGAATAGTCACCCTGTCTGAGAATAGTCACCCAGTCTGATAATAGTCATCCAGTCTGCGAAATGTCACCCTTTCTGAGAAATGTCACCCAGTCTGAGAATAGTCACCCAGTCTGAGAAAAGTCACCCAGTCTGAGAAAGGTCAACCAAGCTGAGAATAGTCACCTGGTCTGAGAATAGTCACACAGTCTGAGAATAGTCACCCAGTCTGAGAAAAGTCACCCAGTCTGAGAATAGTCACCCAGTCTGAGAAAAGTCACCAAGTCTGAGAATAGTCACCCAGTCTGAGAAAAGTCACCCAGTCGGAGAATAGTCACCCAGTCTGAGAAAAGTCACCCTGTCTGAGAAAAGTCACCCAGTATGAGAAAAGTCACCCAGTCTGAGAATAGTCACCCAGTATGAGAAAAGTCACCCTGTCTGAGAAAAGTCACCCAGTCTGAGAATAGTCACCAAGTCTGAGAAATGTCACACAGTCCGAGAATAGTCACCCAGTCCGAGAAAAGTCACCCAGTCCGAGAATGGTCACCCAGTTGAAGAAATATCACCTAGTCCGTGAAAAGTCACCCATTCTGAGAAAAGTCACACAGTCTGTGAATACTAACCCTATCTGAGAATAATCACCCAGTCTGAGAAAACTCCCCCAGTCTGAGAAAAGTCACCCTGTCTGAGAAAAGTCACCCAGTCCGAATAAATTCACCCTGTCTGAGAATAGTAACCCAGTCTGAGAAAAGTCACCCTGTCGGAGAATAGTCACCCTGTCTGAGAAAAGTCACCCAGTCCGAGAAAAGTCACCCAGTCTGAGGATAATAACCCAGTCTGAGAAGAGTCACCCTGTCTGAGAAAAGTCACCCGGTCGAAGAAAAGTCACCCAGTCTGAGAAAATACACCCAGTCTGAGAATAGTCACCCAGCCTGAGAAATGACACCCAGCCTGAGAAGAGTCACCCAGCCTGAGAAGAGTCACCCAGTCTGAGAAGAGTCACCCAGTCTGAGAAAAGTCACCCAGTCTGAGAAAAGTCAGCCAGTCTGAGAAGAGTCACCCAGTCTGAGAAAAGTCACCCAGTCTGAGAAAAGTCAGCCAGCCTGAGAAAAGTCACCCAGACTGAGAAAAGTCACACAGTCTGAGCATAGTCACCCAGTCCCAGAAAAGACACCCAGTCTGAGAATAGTCAACCTGTCTGAGAAAAGACACCCAGTCTGAGAATAGTCAACCTGACTGAGAAAAGTCACCCAGTCTGAGAAAATTCAGCCAGTCTGAGAAGAGTCACCCAGTCTGAGAAAAGTCAGCCAGTCTGAGAAAAGTCACACAGTCTGAGAATAGTCACCCAGTCTGAGAATAGTCACCCGGTCTGAGAATAGTCACCCAGTCTGAGAATAGTCACCCGGTCTGAGAAATGTCACCCAGTCTGAGAAAAGTGATCCACTCCGAGAAAAGTCACACAGACTGAGAAAAGTCACCCAGTCTGAGAAATGTCACCCAGTCTGAGAAATGTCACCCAGCCTGAGAAAAGTCACCCTTTCTGAGAAAAGTCAAGCAGTCCGAGAAAATTCATCCTGCCTGAGAATAGTCACGCTGTCTGAGAAAAGTCACCCAGTCTGAGAAACGTCACCCTGTCTGAGAAAAATCACCCAGTCCGAGAAAAGTCACACAGTCTGTGAATAGTAATGCTATCTGAGAATAGTCACCCAGTCTGAGAAAACTCCACCAGTCTGAGACAAGTCACCCTGTCTGAGAATAGTCACCCAGTCTGAGAAAATTCATCCTGCCTGAGAATAGTCACACTGTCTGAGAAAATTCACCCAGTCTGAGAAACGTCATCCTGTCTGAGAAAAGTCACCCAGTCTGAGAATAGTGACCCTGTCTGAGAAAGGTCACCCAGTCCAAGAAAGTTCACCCAGTCCCAGAAAAGTCACCAAGTCCAGGCACAGTCACCGAGTCTGAGAAAAGTCACCCAGTCTGAGAAACGTCACCCAGTCTGAGAATAGTCACCCAGTCTGAGAATAGTCACCCAGTCTGATAATAGTCATCCAGTCTGCGAAATGTCACCCTTTCTGAGAAATGTCACCCAGTCTGAGAATAGTCACCCAGTCTGAGAAAAGTCACCCAGTCTGAGAAAGGTCAACCAAGCTGAGAATAGTCACCTGGTCTGAGAATAGTCACACAGTCTGAGAATAGTCACCCAGTCTGAGAAAAGTCACCAAGTCTGAGAATAGTCACCCGGTCTGAGAAAAGTCTCCCAGTCGGAGAATAGTCACCCAGTCTGAGAAAAGTCACCCTGTCTGAGAAAAGTCACCCAGTCTGAGAAAAGTCACCCAGTCTGAGAATAGTCACCCAGTATGAGAAAAGTCACCCTGTCTGAGAAAAGTCACCCAGTCTGAGAATAGTCACCAAGTCTGAGAAATGTCACACAGTCCGAGAATAGTCACCCAGTCCGAGAAAAGTCACCCAGTCCGAGAATGGTCACCCAGTTGAAGAAATATCACCTAGTCCGTGAAAAGTCACCCATTCTGAGAAAAGTCACCCTGTTTGAGAAAAATCACCCAGTCCGAGAAAAGTCACACAGTCTGTGAATAGTAACCCTATCTGAGAATAGTCACCCAGTCTGAGAAAACTCCACCAGTCTAAGAAAAGTCACCCTGTCTGAGAAAAGTCACCCAGTCCGAATAAATTCACCCTGTCTGAGAATAGTAACCCAGTCTGAGAAAAGTCACCCAGTCTGAGAATAGTCACCCTGTCTGAGAAAAGTCACCCAGTCCGAGAAAAGTCACCCAGTCTGAAGATAATAACCCAGTCTGAGAAGAGTCACCCAGTCTGAGAAAAGTCACCCGGTCGAAGAAAAGTCACCCAGTCTGAGAAAATTCACCCAGTCTGAGAATAGTCACCCAGCCTGAGAAATGACACCCAGCCTGAGAAGAGTCACCCAGCCTGAGAAGAGTCACCCAGTCTGAGAAGAGTCACCCAGTCTGAGAAGAGTCACCCAGTCTGAGAAAAGTCAGCTGGTCTGAGAAAATTCACACAGTCTGAGAAAAGTCACCCAGTCTGAGAAAATTCAGCCAGTCTGAGAAAAGTCACCCTGTCTGAGAAAAGTCAGCCAGTCCGAATAAATTCACCCTGTCTGAGAATAGTAACCCAGTCTGAGAAAAGTCACCCAGTCTGAGAATAGTCACCCTGTCTGAGAAAAGTCACCCAGTCCGAGAAAAGTCACCCAGTCTGAAGATAATAACCCAGTCTGAGAAGAGTCACCCAGTCTGAGAAAAGTCACCCGGTCGAAGAAAAGTCACCCAGTCTGAGAAAATTCACCCAGTCTGAGAATAGTCACCCAGCCTGAGAAATGACACCCAGCCTGAGAAGAGTCACCCAGCCTGAGAAGAGTCACCCAGTCTGAGAAGAGTCACCCAGTCTGAGAAAAGTCACCCAGTCTGAGAAAAGTCAGCCAGTCTGAGAAGAGTCACCCAGTCTGAGAAAAGTCAGCCAGTCTGAGAAAATTCACACAGTCTGAGAAAAGTCACCCAGTCTGAGAATAGTCACCCAGCCTGAGAAGAGTCACCCAGCCTGAGAAGACTCACCCAGTCTGAGAAGAGTCACCCAGTCTGAGAAAAGTCACCCAGTCTGAGAAAAGTCAGCCAGTCTGAGAAGAGTCACCCAGTCTGAGAAAAGTCAGCCAGTCTGAGAAAATTCACACAGTCTGAGAAAAGTCACCCAGTCTGAGAAGAGTCACCCAGTCTGAGAAAAGTCACCCAGTCTGAGAAAAGTCAGCCAGTCTGAGAAAAGTCACCCAGACTGAGAAAAGTCACACAGTCTGAGCATAGTCACCCAGTCCCAGAAAACACACCCAGTCTGAGAATAGTCAACCTGTCTGAGAAAAGTCACCAAGTCAGAGAAAAATCAACCAGTCTGAGAAAAGTCACCCAGTCTGAGAAAAGTCAGCCAGTCTGAGAAGAGTCACCCAGTCTGAGAAAAGTCACCCAGCCCAAGAATAGTCACCCAGTCTGAGAAAAGTCACCCAGTCTGAGAAGAGTCACCCAGTCTGAGAAAAGTCACCCAGTCTGAGAAAAGTCAGCCAGTCTGAGAAAAGTCACCCAGACTGAGAAAGGTCACACAGTCTGAGCATAATCACCCAGTCCCAGAAAAGTCACCCTGTCTGAGAAAAGTCACCAATTCTGAGAAAAATCAACCAGTCTGAGAATAGTCACCCGTCTGAAAATAGGGGTCAAGTATGAGAAAAGTCACCCAGTCTGACAATAGTCATCCTGTCTAAGAAAAGTCACCCAGTCTCAGAAAAGTCACCCAGTCCGAGAATAATCACCCAGTCCGAGAAATATCACCAAGTGCGGAAAGGACATTTGGTCCGGAAGAGGTCAACCAGCCCGGAAAATGTCAACCAGCGCGGAAAAGGTCACCCAGTCTGGGAAAGTTCAAACAGCCAGAGAAAAGTCACCCGGTCTGAGAAATGTCACCCAGTCTGAGAAAAGTCACCCAGTCTGAGAATAGTCACCCGGTCTGAGAATAGTCACCCAGTCTGAGAATAGTCACCCAGTCTGTGAAAAGTCACACAGCCTGAGAAAATTCACACAGTCCGAGAATAGTCACCCAGTCTGAGAAATATCATCCAGTCCGAGAAATGTCACCCAGTCCGAGAAAAGTCACCCAGTGGGAGAAAAGTCACCCTGTCCGAGAAAAATCACCCAGTCTGAGAAAAGACACCCAGTCCGAGAAAAATCACACTGTCTGAGAAAAGTCACCCAGTCTGAGAAAAGTCACACTTTCTGAGAATAGTCACCCAGTCTGAGAAACGTCACCCTGTCTGAGAAAAGTCACTCAGTCTGAGAAAAGTCACCCAATCTGAGAATAGTCACCCAGTCTGAGTATAGTCACGCAGTCTGAGAAAAGTCACCCAGTCTGAGAATAGTCACACAGTCTGAGAAAGGTCACCCAGTCTGAGAATAGTCAACCAGTCCGAGAATAGTCACCCAGTCCGAGAAATATCACCCAGTCCGAGAAAAGTCACCCAGTCTGAGAAAAGTCACGCTGTCCGAGAAAAGTCACCCAGTCTGAGAAAAGTCACACAGTCTGATAAAAGTCACCATGTCCAATAAAAGTCATCCAGTCTGAGAAATGTCACCCAGTCTGAAAAAAGTCACCCCGCCTGAGAAATGTCACCCAGTCTGATAATAGTCATCCAGTCTGCGAAATGTCACCCAGTCTGACAATAGTCACCCAGTCTGAGAATAGTCACCCAGTCTGAGAAAACTCACCCAGTCTGAGAAAAGTCACCCTGTCAGAGAAAAGTCACCCTGTCTGAGCTACGTTACAGTCTGAGAATATTCACCCAGTCTGAGAATAGTCACCCAGTCTGAGAAATGTCACCCAGTCTGAGAAATGTCACCCAGTCTGAGAAATGTCACCCAGTCTGAGAAAAGTCACACAATCTGAGAATAGTCACCCTGTCTGAGAATAGTCACCAAGTCGGAGAAAAGTCAACCTGTCTGAGAAAAATCAACCAGTCAGAGAAAAGTCACCCTGTCTGAGAAAATTCACCCATTCCGAGAAATATCACCCAGTCCGGAAAGATAGCCCAGTCCAATAAAGGTCAACAAGCCCGGAAAATGCCACCCAGTCTGCGAAAGTGCAAACAGCCAAAGAAAAGTCACCCAGCCTGAGAAAAGTCATCCAGTCTGAGAAAAGTCACCCAGTCT
Organism: Carcharodon carcharias; assembly: GCF_017639515.1. Classification (NCBI taxonomy): domain Eukaryota; kingdom Metazoa; phylum Chordata; class Chondrichthyes; order Lamniformes; family Lamnidae; genus Carcharodon; species Carcharodon carcharias. The sequence goes on from NC_054488.1 coordinate 24,106,120, forward strand.
GGGAAAAGTCAAACAGCCTGAGTAAAGTCACCCAGTCTGAGAATAATTACCCAGTCTGAGAAAAGTCACCCAGTCTGTGAATATTCACCCAGCCAGAAAAGAGTCACATAGACTGAGAAAAGTCACCCAGTCTGAGAAATCTAAATCAGGCTGAGAAATGTCACCCAGTCTGAGAAATGTCACCCAGCCTGAGAAAAGTCACCCTTTCCGAGAAAAGTCACGCAGTCCGAGAAAATTCATCCTGCCTGAGAATAGTCACACTGTCTGAGAATAGTCACCCAGTCTGAGAAACGTCACCCTGTCTGAGAAAAATCACCCAGTCCGAGAAAAGTCACACAGTCTGTGAATAGTAATGCTATCTGAGAATAGTCACCCAGTCTGAGAAAACTCCACCAGTCTGAGACAAGTCACCCTGTCTGAGAATAGTCACCCAGTCTGAGAAAATTCATCCTGCCTGAGAATAGTCACACTGTCTGAGAAAATTCACCCAGTCTGAGAAACGTCACCCTGTCTGAGAAAAGTCACCCAGTCTGAGAATAGTCACCCTGTCTGAGAAAGGTCACCCAGTCCAAGAAAGTTCACCCAGTCCCAGAAAAGTCACCAAGTCCAGGCACAGTCACCGAGTCTGAGAAAAGTCACCCAGTCTGAGAAACGTCACCCAGTCTGAGAATAGTCACCCAGTCTGAGAATAGTCACCCAGTCTGATAATAGTCATCCAGTCTGCGAAATGTCACCCTTTCTGAGAAATGTCACCCAGTCTGAGAATAGTCACCCAGTCTGAGAAAAGTCACCCAGTCTGAGAAAGGTCAACCAAGCTGAGAATAGTCACCTGGTCTGAGAATAGTCACACAGTCTGAGAATAGTCACCCAGTCTGAGAAAAGTCACCCAGTCTGAGAATAGTCACCCAGTCTGAGAAAAGTCACCAAGTCTGAGAATAGTCACCCAGTCTGAGAAAAGTCACCCAGTCGGAGAATAGTCACCCAGTCTGAGAAAAGTCACCCTGTCTGAGAAAAGTCACCCAGTCTGAGAATAGTCACCCAGTATGAGAAAAGTCACCCTGTCAGAGAAAAGTCACCCAGTCTGAGAATAGTCACCAAGTCTGAGAAATGTCACACAGTCCGAGAATAGTCACCCAGTCCGAGAAAAGTCACCCAGTCCGAGAATGGTCACCCAGTTGAAGAAATATCACCTAGTCCGTGAAAAGTCACCCATTCTGAGAAAAGTCACACAGTCTGTGAATACTAACCCTATCTGAGAATAGTCACCCAGTCTGAGAAAAGTCACCCTGTCTGAGAAAAGTCACCCAGTCCGAATAAATTCACCCTGTCTGAGAATAGTAACCCAGTCTGAGAAAAGTCACCCAGTCTGAGAATAGTCACCCTGTCTGAGAAAAGTCACCCAGTCCGAGAAAAGTCACCCAGTCTGAGGATAATAACCCAGTCTGAGAAGAGTCACCCAGTCTGAGAAAAGTCACCCGGTCGAAGAAAAGTCACCCAGTCTGAGAAAATTCACCCAGTCTGTGAATAGTCACCCAGCCTGAGAAGAGTCACCCAGCCTGAGAAGAGTCACCCAGTCTGAGAAGAGTCACCCAGTCTGAGAAAAGTCACCCAGTCTGAGAAAAGTCAGCCAGTCTGAGAAGAGTCACCCAGTCTGAGAAAAGTCAGCCAGTCTGAGAAAATTCACACAGTCTGAGAAAAGTCACCCAGTCTGAGAAGAGTCAACCAGTCTGAGAAAAGTCACCCAGTCTGAGAAAAGTCAGCCAGTCTGAGAAAAGTCACCCAGACTGAGAAAAGTCACACAGTCTGAGCATAGTCACCCAGTCCCTGAAAAGACACCCAGTCTGAGAATAGTCAACCTGTCTGAGAAAAGTCACCAAGTCAGAGAAAAATCAACCAGTCTGAGAAAAGTCACCCAGTCTGAGAAAAGCCAGCCAGTCTGAGAAGAGTCACCCAGTCTGAGAAAAGTCAGCCAGTCTGAGAAAAGTCACAGTCTGAGAAAAGTCACCCAGTCTGAGAAGAGTCACCCAGTCTGAGAAAAGTCACCCAGTCTGAGAAAAGTCAGCCAGTCTGAGAAAAGTCACCCAGACTGAGAAAAGTCACACAGTCTGAGCATAATCACCCAGTCCCAGAAAAGTCACCCTGTCTGAGAAAAGTCACCAATTCTGAGAAAAATCAACCAGTCTGAGAATAGTCACCCGTCTGAAAATAGTGATCCAGTATGAGAAAAGTCACCCAGTCTGACAATAGTCACCCTGTCTAAGAAAAGTCACCCAGTCTCAGAAAAGTCACCCAGTCCGAGAATAATCACCCAGTCCGAGAAATATCACCAAGTGCGGAAAGGACATTTGGTCCGGAAGAGGTCAACCAGCCCGGAAAATGTCAACCAGCGCGGAAAAGGTCACCCAGTCTGGGAAAGTTCAAACAGCCAGAGAAAAGTCACCCGGTCTGAGAAATGTCACCCAGTCTGAGAAAAGTCACCCAGTCTGAGAATAGTCACCCGGTCTGAGAATAGTCACCCAGTCTGAGAATAGTCACCCAGTCTGTGAAAAGTCACACAGCCTGAGAAAATTCACACAGTCCGAGAATAGTCACCCAGTCTGAGAAATATCATCCAGTCCGAGAAATGTCACCCAGTCCGAGAAAAGTCACCCAGTGGGAGAAAAGTCACCCTGTCCGAGAAAAATCACCCAGTCTGAGAAAAGACACCCAGTCCGAGAAAAATCACACTGTCTGAGAAAAGTCACCCAGTCTGAGAAAAGTCACACTTTCTGAGAATAGTCACCCAGTCTGAGAAATGTCACCCTGTCTGAGAAAAGTCACTCAGTCTGAGAAAAGTCACACTTTCTGAGAATAGTCACCCAGTCTGAGAAATGTCACCCTGTCTGAGAAAAGTCACTCAGTCTGAGAAAAGTCACCCAATCTGAGAATAGTCACCCAGTCTGAGTATAGTCACGCAGTCTGAGAAAAGTCACCCAGTCTGAGAATAGTCACACAGTCTGAGAAAGGTCACCCAGTCTGAGAATAGTCAACCAGTCCGAGAATAGTCACCCAGTCCGAGAAATATCACCCAGTCCGAGAAAAGTCACCCAGTCTGAGAAAAGTCACGCTGTCCGAGAAAAGTCACCCAGTCTGAGAAAAGTCACACAGTCTGATAAAAGTCACCATGTCCAATAAAAGTCATCCAGTCTGAGAAATGTCACCCAGTCTGAAAAAAGTCACCCCGCCTGAGAAATGTCACCCAGTCTGATAATAGTCATCCAGTCTGCGAAATGTCACCCAGTCTGACAATAGTCACCCAGTCTGAGAATAGTCACCCAGTCTGAGAAAACTCACCCAGTCTGAGAAAAGTCACCCTGTCTGAGATATGTCACCCAGTCTGAGAAAAGTCACAGTCTGAGAGTATTCATCCAGTCTGAGAATAGTCACCCGGTCTGAGAAATGTCACCCAGTCTGAGAAAAGTGATCCACTCCGAGAAAAGTCACACAGTCTGAGAATAGTCACCCTGTCTGAGAATAGTCACCAAGTCGGAGAAAAGTCAACCTGTCTGAGAAAAGTCAACTAGTCTGAGAAAAGTTACCCTGTCTGAGAAAATTCACCCATTCCGAGAAATATCACCAAGTCCAGAAAGATAGGTCAGTCCAAAAAAGTTCAACCAGCCCGGAAAATGTCACCCAGTCTGCGAAAGTGCAAACAGCCAAAGAAAAGTCACCCAGCCTGAGAAAAGTCATCCAGTCTGAGAAAAGTCACCCAGTCTGGGAAAAGTCAAACAGCCTGAGTAAAGTCACCCAGTCTGAGAATAATTACCCAGTCTGAGAAAAGTCACCCAGTCTGAGAATATTCACCCAGCCAGAAAAGAGTCACATAGACTGAGAAAAGTCACCCAGTCTGAGAAATCTAAATCAGGCTGAGAAATGTCACCCAGTCTGAGAAATGTCACCCAGCCTGAGAAAAGTCACCCTTTCTGAGAAAAGTCACGCAGTCCGAGAAACTTCATCCTGCCTGAGAATAGTCACACTGTCTGAGAATAGTCACCCAGTCTGAGAAACGTCACCCTGTCTGAGAAAAATCACCCAGTCCGAGAAAAGTCACACAGTCTGTGAATAGTAATGCTATCTGAGAATAGTCACCCAGTCTGAGAAAACTCCACCAGTCTGAGACAAGTCACCCTGTCTGAGAATAGTCACCCAGTCTGAGAAAATTCATCCTGCCTGAGAATAGTCACACTGTCTGAGAAAATTCACCCAGTCTGAGAAACGTCACCCTGTCTGAGAAAAGTCACCCAGTCTGAGAATAGTCACCCTGTCTGAGAAAGGTCACCCAGTCCAAGAAAGTTCACCCAGTCCCAGAAAAGTCACCAAGTCCAGGCACAGTCACCGAGTCTGAGAAAAGTCACCCAGTCTGAGAAACGTCACCCAATCTGAGAATAGTCACCCAGTCTGATAATAGTCATCCAGTCTGCGAAATGTCACCCTTTCTGAGATATGTCACCCAGTCTGAGAATAGTCACCCAGTCTGAGAATAGTCACCCAGTCTGAGAAAGGTCACCCAATCTGAGAAATTCACCTGGTCTGAGAATAGTCACACAGTCTGAGAATAGTCACCCAGTCTGAGAAAAGTCACCCAGTCTGAGAATAGTCACCCAGTCTGAGAATAGTCACCAAGTCTGAGAATAGTCACCCAGTTTGAGAAAAGTCACCCAGTCGGAGAATAGTCACCCAGTCAGAGAAAAGTCACCCTCTCTGAGAAAAGTCACCCAGTCTGAGAATAGTCACCCAGTCTGAGAAAAGTCACACAGTCCGAGAATAGTCACCCAGTCCGAGAAAAGTCACCCAGTCCGAGAATGGTCACCCAGTCGAAGAAATATCACCCAGTCCGTGAAAAGTCACCCATTCTGAGAAAAGTCACCTTGTTTGAGAAAAATCACCCAGTCCGAGAAAAGTCACACAGTCTGTGAATAGTAACCCTATCTGAGAATAGTCACCCAGTCTGAGAAAACTCCCCCAGTCTGAGAAAAGTCACCCTGTCTGAGAAAAGTCACCCAGTCCCAATAAATTCACCCTGTCTGAGAATAGTCACACGGTCTGAGAAAAGTCACCCAGTCTGAGAATAGTCACCCTGTCTGAGAAAAGTCACCCAGTCCGAATAAATTCACCCTGTCTGAGAATAGTCACACGGTCTGAGAAAAGTCACCCAGTCTGAGAAGAGTCACCCAGTCTGAGAAAAGTCACCCACTCTGAGAAAAGTCATCCAGTCCAAGAAAAGTCACACAGTCTGAGAATAGTCACCCTGTCTGAGAATAGTCACCAAGTCGAAGAAAAGTCAACCTGTCTGAGAAAAGTCAACCAGTCTGAGGAAAGTTACCCTGTCTGAGAAAATTCACCCATTCCGAGAAATATCACCAAGTCCAGAAAGATAGGCCAGTCCAAAAAAGTTCAACCAGCCCGGAAAATGTCACCCAGTCTGTGAAAGTGCAAACAGCCAAAGAAAAGTCACCCAGCCTGAGAAAAGTCATCCAGTCTGAGAAAAGTCACCCAGTCTGGGAAAAGTCAAACAGCCTGAGTAAAGTCACCCAGTCTGAGAATAATTACCCAGTCTGAGAAAAGTCACCCAGTCTGAGAATATTCACCCAGCCAGAAAAGAGTCACACAGACTGAGAAAAGTCACCCAGTCTGAGAAATCTCACTCAGTTTGAGAAATGTCACCCAGTCTGAGAAATGTCACTCAGCCTGAGAAAAGTCACCCTTTCTGAGAAAAGTCACGCAGTCCGAGAAAATTCATCCTGCCTGAGAATAGTCACACTGTCTGAGAAAAGTCACCCAGTCTGAGAAACGTCACACTGTCTGAGAAAAATCACCCACTCCGAGAAAAATCACACAGTCTGTGAATAGTAATGCTATCTGAGAATAGTCACCCAGTCTGAGAAAACTCCACCAGTCTGAGACAAGTCATCCTGTCTGAGAATAGTCACCCAGTCTGAGAAAATTCATCCTGCCTGAGAATAGTCACACTGTCTGAGAAAATTCACCCAGTCTGAGAAACGTCACCCTGTCTGAGAAAAGTAACCCAGTCTGAGAATAGTCACCCTGTCTGAGAAAGGTCACCCAGTCCAAGAAAGTTCACCCAGTCCCAGAAAAGTCACCAAGTCCAGGCACAGTCACCGAGTCTGAGAAAAGTCACCCAGTCTGAGAAACGTCACCCAGTCTGAGAATAGTCACCCAGTCTGAGAATAGTCACCCATTCTGATAATAGTCATCCAGTCTGCGAAATGTCACCCTTTCTGAGAAATGTCACCCAGTCTGAGAATAGTCACCGAGTCTGAGAAAAGTCACCCAGTCGGAGAAAGCTCACCCAATCTGAGAATAGTCACCTGGTCTGAGAATAGTCACCCAGTCTGAGAAAAGTCACCCAGTCTGAGAATAGTCACCCAGTCTGAGAAAAGTCACCAAGTCTGAGAATAGTCACCCAGTCTGAGAAAAGTCACCCAGTCAGAGAATAGTCAACCAGTCTGAGAAAAGTCACCCTGTCTGAGAAAAGTCACCCAGTGTGAGAATAATCACCCAGTCTGAGAAAAGTCACACAGTCCGAGAATAGTCACCCAGTCCGAGAAAAGTCTCCCAGTCCGAGAATGGTCACCCAGTCGAAGAAATATCACCCAGTCCGTGAAAAGTCACCCATTCTGAGAAAAGTCACCCTGTTTGAGAAAAATCACGCAGTCCGAGAAAAGTCACACAGTTTGTGAATAGTAACCCTATCTGAGAATAGTCACCCAGTCTGAGAAAACTCCCCCAGTCTGAGAAAAGTCACCCTGTCTGAGAAAAGTCACCCAGTCCGAATAAATTCACCCTGTCTGAGAATAGTCACACTGTCTGAGAAAAGTCTCCCTGTCTGAGAATAGTCACCCTGTCTGAGAAAATTCACCCTGTCCGAGAAAAGTCACCCGGTCTGAGGATAATAACCCATTCTGAGAAGAGTCACCCAGTCTGAGAAAAGTCACCCGGTTCATGAAAAGTCACCCAGTCTGAGAAAATTAACCAAGTCTGAGAATATTCACCCAGCCTGAGAAAAGTCACCCAGTCTGAGAAGATTCACCCAGTCTGAGAAAACTCCCCCAGTCTGAGAAAAGTCACCCTGTCTGAGAAAGGTCAGCAAGTCCGAATAAATTCACCCTGTCTGAGAATTGTCACACTGTCCGAGAAAAGTCACCCAGTCTGAGAAGAGTCACCCAGGCTGAGAAAAGACACCCAGTCTGAGAAAAGTCAGCCAGTCTGAGAAAAGTCACCCAGACTGAGAAAAGTCACACAGTCTGAGCATAGTCACCCAGTCCCAGAAAAGACACCCAGTCTGAGAATAGTCAACCTGTCTGAGAAAAGTCACCAAGTCTGAGAAAAATCAACCAGTCTGAGAATAGTCACCCGTCTGAAAATAGTGATCCAGTATGAGAAAAGTCACCCAGTCTGATAAAAGTAACCAGTCTGAGAAAAGTCACCCAGCCCAAGAATAGTCACCCAGTCTGAGAAAAGTCACCCTGTCTGAGAAAAGTCACCCAGTCTGAGAAAAGTGATCCACTCCGAGAAAAGTCACACAGTCTGAGAATATTCACCCAGTCTGAGAACAGTCAGCCGGTCTGAGAAATGTCACCCAGTCTGAGAAAAGTCACCAAGTCTGAGAAAAATCAACCAGTCTGAGAATAGTCACCCGTCTGAAAATAGTGATCCAGTATGAGAAAAGTCACCCAGTCTGACAATAGTCACCCTGTATAAGAAAAGTCACCCAGTCTCAGAAAAGTCACCCAGTCCGAGAATAGTCACCCAGTCCGAGAAATATCACCCATTGCGGAAAGGACATTTGGTCCGGAAAAGGTCAACCAGCCCGGAAAATGTCAACCAGCCCGGAAAAGGTCACCCAGTCTGGGAAAGTTCAAACAGCCAGAGAAAAGTCACCCGGTCTGAGAAATGTCACCCAGTCTGAGAAAAGTCACCCAGTCTGAGAATAGTCACCCGGTCTGTGAAAAGTCACACTGCCTGAGAAAATTCACACAGTCCGAGAATAGTCACCCAGTCTGATAAATATCATCCAGTCCGAGAAAGGTCACCCAGTCTGAGAAAAGTCACGCTGTCCGAGAAAAGTCACCCAGTCTTAGAGAAGTCACACAGTCTGATAAAAGTCACCATGTCCAATAAAAGTCATCCAGTCTGAGAAATGTCACCCAGTCTGAAAAAAGTCACCCCGCCTGAGTAATGTCACCCAGTCTGAGAAAAGTCACCCAGTCCGAGAAAAGTCACCCAGTCTTAGAGAAGTCACACAGTCTGATAAAAGTCACCATGTCCAATAAAAGTCATCCAGTCTGAGAAATGTCACCCAGTCCGAGAAAAGTCACACAGTCTGTGAATAGTAATGCTATCTGAGAATAGTCACCCAGTCTGAGAAAACTCCACCAGTCTGAGACAAGTCACCCTGTCTGAGAATAGTCGCCCAGTCTGAGAAAATTCATCCTGCCTGAGAATAGTCACACTGTCTGAGAAAATTCACCCAGTCTGAGAAACGTCATCCTGTCTGAGAAAAGTCACCCAGTCTGAGAAAAGTCACCCTGTCTGAGAAAGGTCACCCAGTCCAAGAAAGTTCACCCAGTCCCAGAAAAGTCACCAAGTCCAGGCACAGTCACCGAGTCTGAGAAAAGTCACCCAGTCTGAGAAACGTCACCCAGTCTGAGAATAGTCACCCAGTCTGAGAATAGTCACCCAGTCTGATAATAGTCATCCAGTCTGCGAAATGTCACCCTTTCTGAGAAATGTCACCCAGTCTGAGAATAGTCACCCAGTCTGAGAAAATTCACACAGCCTGAGAAAGGTCACCCAGTCCGAGAATAGTCACCGAGTCCGAGAAATATCACCCAGTCCGAGAAAAGTCACACAGTCTGTGAATAGTAACCCTATCTGAGAATAGTCAACCAATCTAAGAAAACTCCCCCAGTCTGAGAAAAGTCACACTTTCTGAGAATAGTCACCCAGTCTGAGAAACGTCACCCTGTCTGAGAAAGGTCACCCAGTCTGAGAATAGTCACCCTGTCTGAGAAAAGTCACCCAGTCTGAGAAAAGTCACCCAATCTGAGAATAGTCACCCAATTTGAGAATAGTCACCCAGTCTGAGAAAGGTCACCCAGTCTGAGAATAGCCAACCAGTCCGAGAATAGTCACCCAGTCCGAGAAATATCATCCAGTCCGAGAAAAGTCACCCAGTCTGAGAAAAGTCACGCTGTCTGAGAAAAGTCACCATGTCCAATAAAAGTCATCCAGTCTGAGAAATGTCACATAGTCCGAGAAAAGTCACCCTGACTGAGAAAAGTCACTCAGTCTGTGAATAGTCACCCTGTCTGAGAATAGTCACTCAGTCTGAGAAAACTCACCCAGTCTGAGAAAAGTCACCCTGTCTGAGATATGTCACCCAGTCCGAGAAAAGTCACAGTCTGAGAATATTCACCCAGTCTGAGAATAGTAACCCGGTCTGAGAAATGTCACCCAGTCTGAGAGAAGTGATCCACTCCGAGAAAAGTCACACAGTCTGAGAATAGTCACCCTGTCTGAGAATAGTCACCCAGTCTCAGAAAAGTCACACAGTCCCAGAAAAGTCCCCCAGTCTGAGAAAAGTCACCTAGTCTGAGAATAGTCACTCAGTCTGAGTAAAGTCACCCGGTCTGAGAATAGTCACCCAGTCTGAGAAAAGTCACCCAGTATGAGAAACGTCACCCAGTCTGAGAAAATCACCCTGCCTGAGAAAAGTCACACAGTCTGAGAAAAGTCACCCAGTCTGAGAAAAGTCACCCTGTTTGAGAAAAGTCACCCTGTCTGACAATAGTAACCCAGTCTGAGAAATGTCACCCAGTCTGAGAAAAATTACCCACTCCGAGAATAGTCAACCTGTCTGAGAAAAGTCAGCCAGTCTGAGAAATGTCACCCAGTCTGAGAAAAATTACCCACTCTGAGAATGGTCACCCTGTCTGAGAAAAGTCACCCAGTCCGAGAATATTCACCCAGTCCAAGAAATATCAACCATTCCGGAAAAGTCACCCCGTCCGAAAAAGGTCAACCAGCCCGGAAAAGGTCAACCAGCCCGGAAAAGATCACGTAGTCTGGCAATGTTCAAACAGCCAGAGAAAATTCACCCAGTCTGAGAAAAGTCACCCAGTCTGAGAATAGTCACCCAGTCTGAGAAAAATGACCCTGTCCAAGAAATATCACCCGGTCCGAGAAAAGTCACCCAGTCCGAGAAATATCAGCCAGTCCGAGAAAAGTCGCCCAGTCTGAGAATTTCACCCAGTCAGAGAATAGTAACCCAGTATGAGAAATGTCACCCAGTCCGAGAAAAGTCACCCAGCCTGAGAAAAGTCACACAGTGTGAGAATATCACCATCTCTGACAAAAGTCACCCAGTCTGAGAAACGTCACCCTGTCTGAGAATAGTCACGATGTCTGAGAAAAGACACCCAGTCTGAGAAAAGTCACACAGTCTGAGAAAAGTAACACAGTCTGAGAAAAGTCAGCCTGTCTGAGAATAGTCACGATGTCTGAGAAAAGACACCCAGTCTGAGAAAAGTCACACAGTCTGAGAAAAGTCACACAGTCTGAGAAAAGTCAGCCTGTCTGAGAAAAGTCACACAGTCGAAGAAAAGTCATCCAGTCTGTTAAAAGTCACCCAGTCCAAGAAAAATCAGCCAGTCTGAGAGAAGTCACCCACTCCGAAAAAAGTTCACACAGTCTGAGAAAAGTCAGCCTGTCTGAGAAAAGTCACACAGTCGAAGAAAAGTCACCCAGTCTGTTAAAAGTCACCCAGTCCAAGAAAAGTCAGCCAGTCTGAGAGAAGTCACCCACTCCGAAAAAAGTTCACACAGTCTGAGAAAAGTCACCCAGTCCGAGAAAAGTCACCCAGTCTGAGAAAAGTCACTCAGTCTGAGAAATGTCAACCAGTCTGAGAAATGTCAACCAGTCTGAGAGAAGTCACCCACTCCGAAAAAAGTTCACACAGTCTGAGAAAAGTCACCCAGTCCGAGAAAAGTCACCCAGTCTGAGAAAAGTCACTCAGTCTGAGAAATGTCAACCAGTCTGAGAAATGTCAACCAGTCTGAGAAAAGTCACCCAGTCCGAGAAAAGTCACCCAGTCTGAGAAAAGTCACTCAGTCTGAGAAATGTCAACCAGTCTGAGAAATGTCAACCAGTCCGAGAAAAGTAACCCAGTCTGAGAATAGTCACCCAGAATGAGAAATGTCACCCAGTCTGAGAAAAGTCACCCAGTCTGAGAAAACTCACCCAGTCTGAGAAAAGACACCCAGTTTGAGAATAGTCACCCAGTCCGAGAAAAGTAACCCAGTCTGAGAATAGTCACCCAGTATGAGAAAAGTCACCCAGTCGGAGAAAAGTCACACAGCCTGAGAAAAGTCACACAGTCTGAGAAATGTCACCCTCTCTGAGAAAAGTCACCCACTCGGAGAAAAGTCAGCCTGTCTGAGAATAGTCAGCCTGTCTGAGAAAAGATACACTGTCTGAGAAAAGTCACACAGTCTGAGAATAGTCACGCAGTCTGAGAAAAGTCACTCTGTCTGAAAAAAGTCACACAGGCTGAGAAAAGTTACCCAGTCTGTTAAAAATCACCCAGTCCAAGAAAACTCAGCCAGTCTGAGAAAAGTCACCAAGTCCAAAAAAGTCAACAAGTCTGAGAAAAGTCACCCTGTCCGAGAAAAGTCACTCAGTCTCAGAAAAGTAACCCAGTCCGAGAAAAATCACCCTGTCCAAGAAAAGTCACTCAGTCTGAGAAATGTCACCCAGTCTGAGAAAGGTCACCCAGTCTGAGAAAAGTCACTCAGTCGGAGAAATGTCAAAAAGTCTGAGAAAAGTCACCCAGTCTGAGAAATGTCACCCTGCCTGAGAAAAGTCACCCAGTATGAGAAAACTCACCCAGTCTGAGAAAAGACACACAGTTTGAGAAAAGTCACACAGTCTGAGAAAAGTCAACCTGCCTGAGAATCGTCACCCTGTCAGAGAAAAGTCACCCTGTCTGTGAAAGGTCACCCAGTCTGAGAAAAATTCACCCATTCCAAGAAAAGTCACACAGTCTGAGAATATTCACCCTATCTGAGAAAAGTCACCCAGTCTGAGAAAAGTCACCCTGTCTGAGAAAAGTCAACCAGTCTGATAAAAGTCAACCAGTCTGAGTATAGTCACCCTCTGTGAGAAAAGTCACCCAGTCCCAGAAAAGTCACCCAGTTCCAGAAAAGTCACCCAGTCCGAGAAATATCACCCAGTCCGGAAAGGTCACCCAGTCCGAAAAAGGTCAACCAGCCCGGAAAAGGTCAACCAGCCCGGAAAAGGTCACCCAGTCGTGGAAAGTTCAAACAACCAGAGAAAAGTCACACAGTCTGAGAATAGTCACCCAGTCTGCGAATACTCACCCAGTCTGAGAAAAGTCACCCGGTCTGAGAATAGTCACCCAGTCTGAGAAAAGTCACCCAGTCTGAGAAAAGTCACCCAGTATGAGAAACGTCACCCAGTCTGAGAAAATCACCCTGCCTGAGAAAAGTCACACAGTCTTAGAAAAGTAACCCAGTCTGAGAAAAGTCACCCTGTTTGAGAAAAGTCACCCTGTCTGACAATAGTAACCCAGTCTAAGAAATGTCACCCAGTCTGAGAAAAATTACCCACTCTGAGAATAGTCACCCTGTCTGAGAAAAGTCAGCCAGTCTGAGAAATGTCACCCAGTCTGAGAAAAATTACCCACTCTGAGAATAATCACCCTGTCTGAGAAAAGTCACCCAGTCGGAGAATAGTCACCCAGTCTGAGAAATATCAACCATTCCGGAAAAGTCACCCAGTCCGAAAAAGGTCAACCAGCCCGGAAAAGGTCAATCAGCACGGAAAAGGTCACGCAGTCTGGGAAAGTTCAAACAGCCAGAGAAAAGTCACCCCGTCTGAGATTAGTCACCCACTCTGAGAAAAGTCACCCAGTCTGAGAATAATCACGCAGTCTGAGAAAAATGACCCTGTCTGAGAAATATCACCCGTCCGAGAAAAGTCACCCAGTCTGAGAAATATCAGCCAGTCCGAGAAAAGTCACCCAGTCCAAGAAAAGTCATCCAGTCCGAGAATAGTAAACCAGTATGAGAAATGTCACCCAGTCCGAGAAAAGTCACCAAGCTTGAGAATAGTCACGATGTCTGAGAAAAGACACCCAGTCTGAGAAAGGTCACACAGTCTGAGAAAAGACACACAGTCTGAGAAAAGTCAGCCTGTCTGAGAAAAGTCACACAGTCTGAGAATAGTCACCCTGTCTGAGAAAAGTCACATAGATGGAGAAATGTCAGCCACTCTGAGAAAAGTCAACCAGTCTGAGAAAAGTCAGCCTGTCTGAGAATAGTCACCGTGTCTGAGAAAAGATACCCTGTCTGAGAAAAGTCACACAGTCTGAGAAAAGTCACACAGTCTGAGAAAAGTCACCCTGTCTGAGAAAATCACACAGGCTGAGAAAAGTCACCCAGTCTGAGAATAGTAACCCAGTCTGACAATAGTAACCCAGTCTGAGAATAGTCACCCAGTCAGCGAATACTCACCCACTCTGAGAAAAGTCACCCGGTCTGAGAATAGTCACCCAGTTTGTGAAAAGTCACCCAGTCTGAGAAAAGTCACCCAGTATGAGAAACGTCACCCAGTCTGAGAAAATCACCCTGCCTGAGAAAAGTCACACAGTCTGAGAAAAGTATCCCAGTCTGAGAAAAGTCACCCTGTTTGAGAAAAGTCACCCTGTCTGACAATAGTAACCCAGTCTGAGAAATGTCACCCAGTCTGAGAAAAATTACCCACTCTGAGAATAGTCACCCTGTCTGAGTAAAGTCAGCCAGTCTGAGAAATGTCACCCAGTCTGAGAAAATTACCCACTCTGAGAATAATCCCCCTGTCTGAGAATAGTCACCCAGTCTGAGAATAGTCACCCAGTCTGTGAAAAGTCACACTGCCTGAGAAAATTCACACAGTCCGAGAATAGTCACCCAGTCTGAGAAATATCATACAGTCTGAGAAATATCATCCAGTCCGAGAAATGTCACCCAGTTTGAGAAAAGTCACCCAGTGGGAGAAAAGTCACACTGTCCGAGAAAAATCACCCAGTCTGAGAAAAGAAACCCAGTCCGAGAAAAATCACACTGTCTGAGAAAAGTCACCCAGTCTGAGAATAGTCACCCAGTCTGAGAATAGTCACCCTGTCTGAGAAAAGTCACCCAGTCTGAGAAAATTCACCCGGTCTAAGAAAAGTCACCCAGTCTGAGAAAATTCACCCAGTCTGAGAATAGTCACCCAGCCTGAGAAGAGTCACCCAGCCTGAGAAGAGTCACCCAGTCTGAGAAGAGTCACCCAGTCTGAGAAAAGTCAGACAGTCTGAGAAAAGTCAGCCAGTCTGAGAAACGTCATCCTGTCTGAGAAAAGTCACCCAGTCTGAGAATAGTCACCCTGTCTGAGAAAGGTCACCCAGTCCAAGAAAGTTCACCCAGTCCCAGAAAAGTCACCAAGTCCAGGCACAGTCACCGAGTCTGAGAAAAGTCACCCAGTCTGAGAAACGTCACCCAGTCTGAGAATAGTCACCCAGTCAGAGAATAGTCACCCAGTCTGATAATAGTCATCCAGTCTGCGAAATGTCACCATATCTGAGAAATGTCACCCTTTCTGAGAATAGTCACCCAGTCTGAGAAAAGTCACCCAGTCTGAGAAAGGTCAACCAAGGTGAGAATAGTCACCTGGTCTGAGAATAGTCACACAGTCTGAGAATAGTCACCCAGTCTGAGAAAAGTCACCCAGTCTGAGAAAAGTCTCCCTGTCTGAGAAAAGTCACCAAGTCTGAGAAAAATCAACCAGTCTGAGAATAGTGACCCGTCTGAAAATAGTGATCCAGTATGAGAAAAGTCACCCAGTCTGACAATAGTCACCCTGTCTAAGAAAAGTCACACAGTCTCAGAAAAGTCACCCAGTCCGCGAATAGTCACCCAGTCCGAGAAATATTATCCAGTGCGGAAAGGACATTTGGTCCGGAAAAGGTCAAGCAGCGCCTAAAAGGTCACCCAGTCTGGGAAAGTTCAAACAGCCAGAGAAAAGTCACCCGGTCTGAGAAATGTCACCCAGTCTGAGAAAAGTCAACCAGTCTGAGAATCGTCACCCGGTCTGAGAATAGTCACCCAGTCTGAGAATAGTCACCCGGTCTGAGAAATGTCACCCAGTCTGAGAAAAGTGATCCACTCCGAGAAAAGTCACACAGTCTGAGAATAGTCACCCTGTCTGAGAATAGTCACCAAGTCGGAGAAAAGTCAACCTGTCTGAGAAAAGTCAACCAGTCTGAGAAAAGTCACCCTGTCTGAGAAAATTCACCCATTCCGAGAAATATCACCAAGTCCAGAAAGATAGGCCAGTCCAAAAAAGTTCAACCAGCCTGGAAAATGTCACCCAGTCTGCGAAAGTGCAAACAGCCAAAGAAAAGTCACCCAGCCTGAGAAAAGTCATCCAGTCTGAGAAAAGTCACCCAGTCTGGGAAAAGTCAAACAGCCTGAGTAAAGTCACCCAGTCTGAGAATAATTACCCAGTCTGAGAAAAGTCACCCAGTCTGAGAATATTCACCCAGCCAGAAAAGAGTCACACAGACTGAGAAAAGTCACCCAGTCTGAGAAATCTCACTCAGGCTGAGAAATGTCACCCAGTCTGAGAAATGTCACCCAGCCTGAGAAAAGTCACCCTTTCTGAGAAAAGTCACGCAGTCCGAGAAAATTCATCCTGCCTGAGAATAGTCACACTGTCTGAGAAAAGTCACCCAGTCTGAGAAACGTCACCCTGTCTGAGAAAAATCACCCAGTCCGAGAAAATTCACACAGTCTGTGAATAGTAATGCTATCTGAGAATAGTCACCCAGTCTGAGAAAACTCCACCAGTCTGAGACAAGTCACCCTGTCTGAGAATAGTCACCCAGTCTGAGAAAATTCATCCTGCCTGAGAATAGTCACACTGTTGAGAAAATTCACCCAGTCTGAGAAACGTCATCCTGTCTGAGAAAAGTCACCCAGTCTGAGAATAGTCACCCTGTCTGAGAAAGGTCACCCAGTCCAAGAAAGTTCACCCAGTCCCAGAAAAGTCACCAAGTCCAGGCACAGTCACCGAGTCTGAGAAAAGTCACCCAGTCTGAGAAACGTCACCCAGTCTGAGAATAGTCACCCAGTCTGAGAATAGTCACCCAGTCTGATAATAGTCATCCAGTCTGCGAAATGTCACCCTATCTGAGAAATGTCACCCTTTCTGAGAATAGTCACCCAGTCTGAGAAAATTCACCCAGTCTGAGAAAGGTCAACCAAGCTGAGAATAGTCACCTGGTCTGAGAATAGTCACACAGTCTGAGAATAGTCACCCAGTCTGAGAAAAGTCACCCAGTCTGAGAATAGTCACCCAGTCTGAGAAAAGTCACCAAGTCTGAGAATAGTCACCCAGTCTGAGAAAAGTCACCCAGTCGGAGAATAGTCACCCAGTCTGAGAAAAGTCACCCTGTCTGAGAAAAGTCACCCAGTCTGAGAATAGTCACCCTGTCTGAGAAATGTCACACAGTCCGAGAATAGTCACCCAGTCCGAGAATGGTCACCCAGTCGAAGAAATATCACCTAGTCCGTGAAAAGTCACCCATTCTGAGAAAAGTCACCCTGTTTGAGAAAAATCACCCAGTCCGAGAAAAGTCACACAGTCGGTGAATAGTAACCCTATCTGAGAATAGTCACCCAGTCTGAGAAAACTCCCCCAGTCTGAGAAAAGTCACCCTGTCTGAGAAAAGTCACCCAGTCCCAATAAATTCACCCTGTCTGAGAATAGTAACCCAGTCTGAGAAAAGTCACCCAGTCTGAGAATAGTCACCCTTTCTGAGAAAAGTCACTCAGTCCGAGAAAAGTCACCCAGTCTGAGGATAATAACACAGTCTGAGAAGAGTCACCCAGTCTGAGAAAAGTCACCCGGTCTAAGAAAAGTCACCCAGTCTGAGAAAAGTCACCCAGTCTGAGAAGAGTCACCCAGTCTGAGAAAAGTCAACCAGTCGGAGTAAAGTCAGCCAGTCTGAGAAAAGTCACCCAGACTGAGAAAAGTCACACAGTCTGAGCATAATCACCCAGTCCCAGAAATGTCACCCTGTCTGAGAAAAGTCACCAATTCTGAGAAAAATCAACCAGTCTGAGAATAATCACCCGTCTGAAAATAGTGATCCAGTATGAGAAAAGTCACCCAGTCTGACAATAGTCACCCTGTCAAAGAAAAGTCACCCAGTCTCAGAAAAGTCACCCAGTCCGAGAATAATCACCCAGTCCGAGAAATATCACCAAGTGCGGAAAGGACATTTGGTCCGGAAGAGGTCAACCAGCCCGGAAAATGTCAACCAGCGCGGAAAAGGTCACCCAGTCTGGGAAAGTTCAAACAGCCAGAGAAAAGTCACCCGGTCTGAGAAATGTCACCCAGTCTGAGAAAAGTCACCCAGTCTGAGAATAGTCACCTGGTCTGAGAATAGTCACCCAGTCTGAGAATAGTCACCCAGTCTGTGAAAAGTCACACTGCCTGAGAAAATTCACACAGTCCGAGAATAGTCACCCAGTCTGAGAAATATCATCCAGTCCGAGAAATGTCACCCAGTCCGAGAAAAGTCACCCAGTGGGAGAAAAGTCACCCTGTCCGAGAAAAATCACCCAGTCTGAGAAAAGACACCCAGTCCGAGAAAAATCACACTGTCTGAGAAAAGTCACCCAGTCTGAGAAAAGTCACACTTTCTGAGAATAGTCACCCAGTCTGAGAAACGTCACCCTGTCTGAGAAAAGTCACACAGTCTGAGAAAAGTCACCCAGTCTGAGAATAGTCACCCAGTCTGAGTATAGTCACGCAGTCTGAGAAAAGTCACCCAGTCTGAGAATAGTCACACAGTCTGAGAAAGGTCACCCAGTCTGAGAATAGTCAACCAGTCCGAGAATAGTCACCCAGTCCGAGAAATATCACCCAGTCCGAGAAAAGTCACCCAGTCTGAGAAAAGTCACGCTGTCCGAGAAAAGTCACCCAGTCTGAGAAAAGTCACACAGTCTGATAAAAGTCACCATGTCCAATAAAAGTCATCCAGTCTGAGAAATGTCACCCAGTCTGAAAAAAGTCACCCCGCCTGAGAAATGTCACCCAGTCTGATAATAGTCATCCAGTCTGCGAAATGTCACCCAGTCTGACAATAGTCACCCAGTCTGAGAATAGTCACCCAGTCTGAGAAAACTCACCCAGTCTGAGAAAAGTCACCCTGTCTGAGAAAAGTCACCCTGTCTGAGCTAAGTTACAGTCTGAGAATATTCACCCAGTCTGAGAATAGTCACCCAGTCTGAGAAATGTCACCCAGTCTGAGAAATGTCACCCAGTCTGAGAAAAGTCACACAATCTGAGAACAGTCACCCTGTCTGAGAATAGTCACCAAGTCGAAGAAAAGTCAACCTGTCTGAGAAAAGTCAACCAGTCAGAGAAAAGTCACCCTGTCTGAGAAAATTCACCCATTCCGAGAAATATCACCCAGTCCGGAAAGATAGCCCAGTCCAATAAAGTTCAACAAGCCCGGAAAATGCCACCCAGTCTGCGAAAGTGCAAACAGCCAAAGAAAAGTCACCCAGCCTGAGAAAAGTCATCCAGTCTGAGAAAAGTCACCCAGTCTGAGAAAAGTCAAACAGCCTGAGCAAAGTCACCCAGTCTGAGAATAATTACCCAGTCCGGAAAGGTCACCCAGTCCGAAAAAGGTCAACCAGCCCGGAAAAGGTCAACCAGCCCGGAAAAGGTCACCCAGTCGTGGAAAGTTCAAACAACCAGAGAAAAGTCACACAGTCTGAGAATAGTCACCCAGTCTGCGAATACTCACCCAGTCTGAGAAAAGTCACCCGGTCTGAGAATAGTCACCCAGTCTGAGAAAAGTCACCCAGTCTGAGAAAAGTCACCCAGTATGAGAAACGTCACCCAGTCTGAGAAAATCACCCTGCCTGAGAAAAGTCACACAGTCTTAGAAAAGTAACCCAGTCTGAGAAAAGTCACCCTGTTTGAGAAAAGTCACCCTGTCTGACAATAGTAACCCAGTCTAAGAAATGTCACCCAGTCTGAGAAAAATTACCCACTCTGAGAATAGTCACCCTGTCTGAGAAAAGTCAGCCAGTCTGAGAAATGTCACCCAGTCTGAGAAAAATTACCCACTCTGAGAATAATCACCCTGTCTGAGAAAAGGCACCCAGTCGGAGAATAGTCACCCAGTCTGAGAAATATCAACCATTCCGGAAAAGTCACCCAGTCCGATAAAGGTCAACCAGCCCGGAAAAGGTCAATCAGCACGGAAAAGGTCACGCAGTCTGGGAAAGTTCAAACAGCCAGAGAAAAGTCACCCCGTCTGAGATTAGTCACCCACTCTGAGAAAAGTCACCCAGTCTGAGAATAATCACGCAGTCTGAGAAAAATGACCCTGTCTGAGAAATATCACCCGTCCGAGAAAAGTCACCCAGTCTGAGAAATATCAGCCAGTCCGAGAAAAGTCACCCAGTCCAAGAAAAGTCATCCAGTCCGAGAATAGTAAACCAGTATGAGAAATGTCACCCAGTCCGAGAAAAGTCACCAAGCCTGAGAATAGTCACGATGTCTGAGAAAAGACACCCAGTCTGAGAAAAGTCACACAGTCTGAGAAAAGACACACAGTCTGAGAAAAGTCAGCCTGTCTGAGAAAAGTCACACAGTCTGAGAATAGTCACCCTGTCTGAGAAAAGTCACACAGATGGAGAAATGTCAGCCACTCTGAGAAAAGTCAACCAGTCTGAGAAAAGTCAGCCTGTCTGAGAATAGTCACCGTGTCTGAGAAAAGATACCCTGTCTGAGAAAAGTCACACAGTCTGAGAAAAGTCACACAGTCTGAGAAAAGTCACCCTGTCTGAGAAAATCACACAGGCTGAGAAAAGTCACCCAGTCTGAGAATAGTAACCCAGTCTGACAATAGTAACCCAGTCTGAGAATAGTCACCCAGTCTGCGAATACTCACCCACTCTGAGAAAAGTCACCCGGTCTGAGAATAGTCACCCAGTTTGTGAAAAGTCACCCAGTCTGAGAAAAGTCACCCAGTATGAGAAACGTCACCCAGTCTGAGAAAATCACCCTGCCTGAGAAAAGTCACACAGTCTGAGAAAAGTATCCCAGTCTGAGAAAAGTCACCCTGTTTGAGAAAAGTCACCCTGTCTGACAATAGTAACCCAGTCTGAGAAATGTCACCCAGTCTGAGAAAAATTACCCACTCTGAGAATAGTCACCCTGTCTGAGTAAAGTCAGCCAGTCTGAGAAAAGTCACCCAGTCTGAGAAAAGTCACCCAGTATGAGAAACGTCACCCAGTCTGAGAAAATCACCCTGCCTGAGAAAAGTCACACAGTCTTAGAAAAGTAACCCAGTCTGAGAAAAGTCACCCTGTTTGAGAAAAGTCACCCTGTCTGACAATAGTAACCCAGTCTAAGAAATGTCACCCAGTCTGAGAAAAATTACCCACTCTGAGAATAATCACCCTGTCTGAGAAAAGTCACCCAGTCGGAGAATAGTCACCCAGTCTGAGAAATATCAACCATTCCGGAAAAGTCACCCAGTCCGAAAAAGGTCAACCAGCCCGGAAAAGGTCAATCAGCACGGAAAAGGTCACGCAGTCTGGGAAAGTTCAAACAGCCAGAGAAAAGTCACCCCGTCTGAGATTAGTCACCCACTCTGAGAAAAGTCACCCAGTCTGAGAATAATCACGCAGTCTGAGAAAAATGACCCTGTCTGAGAAATATCACCCGTCCGAGAAAAGTCACCCAGTCTGAGAAATGTCAGCCAGTCCGAGAAAAGTCACCCAGTCCAAGAAAAGTCATCCAGTCCGAGAATAGTAAACCAGTATGAGAAATGTCACCCAGTCCGAGAAAAGTCACCAAGCCTGAGAATAGTCACGATGTCTGAGAAAAGACACCCAGTCTGAGAAAGGTCACACAGTCTGAGAAAAGACACACAGTCTGAGAAAAGTCAGCCTGTCTGAGAAAAGTCACACAGTCTGAGAATAGTCACCCTGTCTGAGAAAAGTCACACAGATGGAGAAATGTCAGCCACTCTGAGAAAAGTCAACCAGTCTGAGAAAAGTCAGCCTGTCTGAGAATAGTCACCGTGTCTGAGAAAAGATACCCTGTCTGAGAAAAGTCACACAGTCTGAGAAAAGTCACACAGTCTGAGAAAAGTCACCCTGTCTGAGAAAATCACACAGGCTGAGAAAAGTCACCCAGTCTGAGAATAGTAACCCAGTCTGACAATAGTAACCCAGTCTGAGAATAGTCACCCAGTCAGCGAATACTCACCCACTCTGAGAAAAGTCACCCGGTCTGAGAATAGTCACCCAGTTTGTGAAAAGTCACCCAGTCTGAGAAAAGTCACCCAGTATGAGAAACGTCACCCAGTCTGAGAAAATCACCCTGCCTGAGAAAAGTCACACAGTCTGAGAAAAGTATCCCAGTCTGAGAAAAGTCACCCTGTTTGAGAAAAGTCACCCTGTCTGACAATAGTAACCCAGTCTGAGAAATGTCACCCAGTCTGAGAAAAATTACCCACTCTGAGAATAGTCACCCTGTCTGAGTAAAGTCAGCCAGTCTGAGAAATGTCACCCAGTCTGAGAAAATTACCCACTCTGAGAATAATCCCCCTGTCTGAGAATAGTCACCCAGTCTGAGAATAATCACCCAGTCTGTGAAAAGTCACACTGCCTGAGAAAATTCACACAGTCCGAGAATAGTCACCCAGTCTGAGAAATATCATACAGTCTGAGAAATATCATCCAGTCCGAGAAATGTCACCCAGTTTGAGAAAAGTCACCCAGTGGGAGAAAAGTCACACTGTCCGAGAAAAATCACCCAGTCTGAGAAAAGAAACCCAGTCCGAGAAAAATCACACTGTCTGAGAAAAGTCACCCAGTCTGAGAATAGTAACACAGTCTGAGAATAGTCACCCTGTCTGAGAAAAGTCACCCAGTCTGAGAAAATTCACCCGGTCTAAGAAAAGTCACCCAGTCTGAGAAAATTCACCCAGTCTGAGAATAGTCACCCAGCCTGAGAAGAGTCACCCAGCCTGAGAAGAGTCACCCAGTCTGAGAAGAGTCACCCAGTCTGAGAAAAGTCAGACAGTCTGAGAAAAGTCAGCCAGTCTGAGAAACGTCATCCTGTCTGAGAAAAGTCACCCAGTCTGAGAATAGTCACCCTGTCTGAGAAAGGTCACCCAGTCCAAGAAAGTTCACCCAGTCCCAGAAAAGTCACCAAGTCCAGGCACAGTCACCGAGTCTGAGAAAAGTCACCCAGTCTGAGAAACGTCACCCAGTCTGAGAATAGTCACCCAGTCAGAGAATAGTCACCCAGTCTGATAATAGTCATCCAGTCTGCGAAATGTCACCATATCTGAGAAATGTCACCCTTTCTGAGAATAGTCACCCAGTCTGAGAAAAGTCACCCAGTCTGAGAAATGTCACCCAGTCTGAGAAAAGTCAACCAGTCTGAGAATCGTCACCCGGTCTGAGAATAGTCACCCAGTCTGAGAATAGTCACCCGGTCTGAGAAATGTCACCCAGTCTGAGAAAAGTGATCCACTCCGAGAAAAGTCACACAGTCTGAGAATAGTCACCCTGTCTGAGAATAGTCACCAAGTCGGAGAAAAGTCAACCTGTCTGAGAAAAGTCAACCAGTCTGAGAAAAGTCACCCTGTCTGAGAAAATTCACCCATTCCGAGAAATATCACCAAGTCCAGAAAGATAGGCCAGTCCAAAAAAGTTCAACCAGCCTGGAAAATGTCACCCAGTCTGCGAAAGTGCAAACAGCCAAAGAAAAGTCACCCAGCCTGAGAAAAGTCATCCAGTCTGAGAAAAGTCACCCAGTCTGGGAAAAGTCAAACAGCCTGAGTAAAGTCACCCAGTCTGAGAATAATTACCCAGTCTGAGAAAAGTCACCCAGTCTGAGAATATTCACCCAGCCAGAAAAGAGTCACACAGACTGAGAAAAGTCACCCAGTCTGAGAAATCTCACTCAGGCTGAGAAATGTCACCCAGTCTGAGAAATGTCACCCAGCCTGAGAAAAGTCACCCTTTCTGAGAAAAGTCACGCAGTCCGAGAAAATTCATCCTGCCTGAGAATAGTCACACTGTCTGAGAAAAGTCACCCAGTCTGAGAAACGTCACCCTGTCTGAGAAAAATCACCCAGTCCGAGAAAATTCACACAGTCTGTGAATAGTAATGCTATCTGAGAATAGTCACCCAGTCTGAGAAAACTCCACCAGTCTGAGACAAGTCACCCTGTCTGAGAATAGTCACCCAGTCTGAGAAAATTCATCCTGCCTGAGAATAGTCACACTGTTGAGAAAATTCACCCAGTCTGAGAAACGTCATCCTGTCTGAGAAAAGTCACCCAGTCTGAGAATAGTCACCCTGTCTGAGAAAGGTCACCCAGTCCAAGAAAGTTCACCCAGTCCCAGAAAAGTCACCAAGTCCAGGCACAGTCACCGAGTCTGAGAAAAGTCACCCAGTCTGAGAAACGTCACCCAGTCTGAGAATAGTCACCCAGTCTGAGAATAGTCACCCAGTCTGATAATAGTCATCCAGTCTGCGAAATGTCACCCTATCTGAGAAATGTCACCCTTTCTGAGAATAGTCACCCAGTCTGAGAAAAGTCACCCAGTCTGAGAAAGGTCAACCAAGCTGAGAATAGTCACCTGGTCTGAGAATAGTCACACAGTCTGAGAATAGTCACCCAGTCTGAGAAAAGTCACCCAGTCTGAGAATAGTCACCCAGTCTGAGAAAAGTCACCAAGTCTGAGAATAGTCACCCAGTCTGAGAAAAGTCACCCAGTCGGAGAATAGTCACCCAGTCTGAGAAAAGTCACCCTGTCTGAGAAAAGTCACCCAGTCTGAGAATAGTCACCCTGTCTGAGAAATGTCACACAGTCCGAGAATAGTCACCCAGTCCGAGAATGGTCACCCAGTCGAAGAAATATCACCTAGTCCGTGAAAAGTCACCCATTCTGAGAAAAGTCACCCTGTTTGAGAAAAATCACCCAGTCCGAGAAAAGTCACACAGTCGGTGAATAGTAACCCTATCTGAGAATAGTCACCCAGTCTGAGAAAACTCCCCCAGTCTGAGAAAAGTCACCCTGTCTGAGAAAAGTCACCCAGTCCCAATAAATTCACCCTGTCTGAGAATAGTAACCCAGTCTGAGAAAAGTCACCCAGTCTGAGAATAGTCACCCTTTCTGAGAAAAGTCACCCAGTCCGAGAAAAGTCACCCAGTCTGAGGATAATAACCCAGTCTGAGAAGAGTCACCCAGTCTGAGAAAAGTCACCCGGTCTAAGAAAAGTCACCCAGTCTGAGAAAAGTCACCCAGTCTGAGAAGAGTCACCCAGTCTGAGAAAAGTCAACCAGTCTGAGTAAAGTCAGCCAGTCTGAGAAAAGTCACCCAGACTGAGAAAAGTCACACAGTCTGAGCATAATCACCCAGTCCCAGAAATGTCACCCTGTCTGAGAAAAGTCACCAATTCTGAGAAAAATCAACCAGTCTGAGAATAATCACCCGTCTGAAAATAGTGATCCAGTATGAGAAAAGTCACCCAGTCTGACAATAGTCACCCTGTCTAAGAAAAGTCACCCAGTCTCAGAAAAGTCACCCAGTCCGAGAATAATCACCCAGTCCGAGAAATATCACCAAGTGCGGAAAGGACATTTGGTCCGGAAGAGGTCAACCAGCCCGGAAAATGTCAACCAGCGCGGAAAAGGTCACCCAGTCTGGGAAAGTTCAAACAGCCAGAGAAAAGTCACCCGGTCTGAGAAATGTCACCCAGTCTGAGAAAAGTCACCCAGTCTGAGAATAGTCACCTGGTCTGAGAATAGTCACCCAGTCTGAGAATAGTCACCCAGTCTGTGAAAAGTCACACTGCCTGAGAAAATTCACACAGTCCGAGAATAGTCACCCAGTCTGAGAAATATCATCCAGTCCGAGAAATGTCACCCAGTCCGAGAAAAGTCACCCAGTGGGAGAAAAGTCACCCTGTCCGAGAAAAATCACCCAGTCTGAGAAAAGACACCCAGTCCGAGAAAAATCACACTGTCTGAGAAAAGTCACCCAGTCTGAGAAAAGTCACACTTTCTGAGAATAGTCACCCAGTCTGAGAAATGTCACCCTGTCTGAGAAAAGTCACTCAGTCTGAGAAAAGTCACCCAATCTGAGAATAGTCACCCAGTCTGAGTATAGTCACGCAGTCTGAGAAAAGTCACCCAGTCTGAGAATAGTCACACAGTCTGAGAAAGGTCACCCAGTCTGAGAATAGTCAACCAGTCCGAGAATAGTCACCCAGTCCGAGAAATATCACCCAGTCCGAGAAAAGTCACCCAGTCTGAGAAAAGTCACGCTGTCCGAGAAAAGTCACCCAGTCTGAGAAAAGTCACACAGTCTGATAAAAGTCACCATGTCCAATAAAAGTCATCCAGTCTGAGAAATGTCACCCAGTCTGAAAAAAGTCACCCCGCCTGAGAAATGTCACCCAGTCTGATAATAGTCATCCAGTCTGCGAAATGTCACCCAGTCTGACAATAGTCACCCAGTCTGAGAATAGTCACCCAGTCTGAGAAAACTCACCCAGTCTGAGAAAAGTCACCCTGTCTGAGAAAAGTCACCCTGTCTGAGCTAAGTTACACTCTGAGAATATTCACCCAGTCTGAGAATAGTCACCCAGTCTGAGAAATGTCACCCAGTCTGAGAAATGTCACCCAGTCTGAGAAAAGTCACACAATCTGAGAACAGTCACCCTGTCTGAGAATAGTCACCAAGTCGAAGAAAAGTCAACCTGTCTGAGAAAAGTCAACCAGTCAGAGAAAAGTCACCCTGTCTGAGAAAATTCACCCATTCCGAGAAATATCACCCAGTCCGGAAAGATAGCCCAGTCCAATAAAGTTCAACAAGCCCGGAAAATGCCACCCAGTCTGCGAAAGTGCAAACAGCCAAAGAAAAGTCACCCAGCCTGAGAAAAGTCATCCAGTCTGAGAAAAGTCACCCAGTCTGAGAAAAGTCAAACAGCCTGAGCAAAGTCACCCAGTCTGAGAATAATTACCCAGCGTG
Source organism: Carcharodon carcharias (assembly GCF_017639515.1). Classification (NCBI taxonomy): domain Eukaryota; kingdom Metazoa; phylum Chordata; class Chondrichthyes; order Lamniformes; family Lamnidae; genus Carcharodon; species Carcharodon carcharias. Next base: position 24,132,309 of record NC_054488.1, read on the forward strand.
AGAAAAGTCACCCAGTCTGAGAATATTCATCCAGCCAGAAAAGAGTCACACAGACTGAGAAAAGTCACCCAGTCTGAGAAATCTCACTCAGTCTGAGAATTGTCACCCAGTCTGAAAAAAGTCACCCAGCCTGAGAAAAGTCACCCTTTCTGAGAAAAGTCACCCAGTCCGAGAAATGTCACACAGTCTGTGAATAGTAACCCTATCTGAGAATAGTCACCCAGTCTGAGAAAACTCCCCACAGTCTGAGAAAAGTCACCCTGTCTGAGAAATGTCACCCAGTCCAAGAAAAGTCACCCTGTCAGAGAATAGACACCCAGTCTGAGAAAATTCATCCCGCCTGAGAATAGTCAGATTGTTTGAGAAAAGTCAGCCAGTCTGAGAAACGTCACCCTTTCTGAGAAAAGTCACCAAGTCTGAGAATAGTCACCCTTTCTGAGAAAGGTCACCCAGTCCAAGAAATTTCACCCAGTCGTAGAAAAGTCACCAAGTCCAGGTACAGTCACCGAGTCTGAGAAAAGTCACCCAGTCTGAGAAAAGTCACACAGTCTGTGAATAGTCACCCTGTCTGAGAATAATCACTTAGTCTGAGAAAACTCACCCAGTCTAGGAAAAGTCACCCTGTCTGAGATAAGTCACCCAGTCCGAGAAAAGTCACAGTCTGAGAATATTCACCCAGTCTGAGAATAGTCACCCGGTCTGAGAAATGTCACCCAGTCTGAGAAAAGTGATCCAATCCGAGAAAAGTCACACAGTCTGAGAATAGTCACCCTGTCTGAGAATAGTCACCAAGTCGGAGAAAAGTCAACCTGTCTGAGAAAAGTCAACTAGTCTGAGAAAAGTTACCCTGTCTGAGAAAATTCACCCATTCCGAGAAATATCACCAAGTCCAGAAAGATAGGTCAGTCCAAAAAAGTTCAACCAGCCCGGAAAATGTCACCCAGTCTGCGAAAGTGCAAACAGCCAAAGAAAAGTCACCCAGCCTGAGAAAAGTCATCCAGTCTGAGAAAAGTAACACAGTCTGGGAAAAGTCAAACAGCCTGAGTAAAGTCACCCAGTCTGAGAATAATTACCCAGTCTGAGAAAAGTCACCCAGTCTGAGAATATTCACCCAGCCAGAAAAGAGTCACATAGACTGAGAAAAGTCACCCAGTCTGAGAAATCTAAATCAGGCTGAGAAATGTCACCCAGTCTGAGAAATGTCACCCAGCCTGAGAAAAGTCACCCTTTCTGAGAAAAGTCACGCAGTCCGAGAAAATTCATCCTGCCTGAGAATAGTCACACTGTCTGAGAATAGTCACCCAGTCTGAGAAACGTCACCCTGTCTGAGAAAAATCACCCAGTCCGAGAAAAGTCACACAGTCTGTGAATAGTAATGCTATCTGAGAATAGTCACCCAGTCTGAGAAAACTCCACCAGTCTGAGACAAGTCACCCTGTCTGAGAATAGTCACCCAGTCTGAGAAAATTCATCCTGCCTGAGAATAGTCACACTGTCTGAGAAAATTCACCCAGTCTGAGAAACGTCACCCTGTCTGAGAAAAGTCACCCAGTCTGAGAATAGTCACCCTGTCTGAGAAAGGTCACCCAGTCCAAGAAAGTTCACCCAGTCCCAGAAAAGTCACCAAGTCCAGGCACAGTCGCCGAGTCTGAGAAAAGTCACCCAGTCTGAGAAACGTCACCCAATCTGAGAATAGTCACCCAGTCTGATAATAGTCATCCAGTCTGCGAAATGTCACCCTTTCTGCGAAATGTCACCCAGTCTGAGAATAGTCACCCAGTCTGAGAATAGTCACCCAGTCTGAGAAAGGTCACCCAATCTGAGAAATTCACCTGGTCTGAGAATAGTCACACAGTCTGAGAATAGTCACCCAGTCTGAGAAAAGTCACCCAGTCTGAGAATAGTCACCCAGTCTGAGAAAAGTCACCAAGTCTGAGAATAGTCACGCAGTCTGAGAAAAGTCACCCAGTCGGAGAATAGTCACTCAGTCAGAGAAAAGTCACCCTGTCTGAGAAAAGTCACCCAGTCTGAGAATAGTCACCCAGTCTGAGAAAAGTCACACAGTCCGAGAATAGTCACCCAGTCCGAGAAAAGTCACCCAGTCCGAGAATGGTCACCCAGTCGATGAAATATCACCCAGTCCGTGAAAAGTCACCCATTTTGAGAAAAGTCACCTTGTTTGAGAAAAATCACCCAGTCCGAGAAAAGTCACACAGTCTGTGAATAGTAACCCTATCTGAGAATAGTCACCCAGTCTGAGAAAACTCCCCCAGTCTGAGAAAAGTCACCCTGTCTGAGAAAAGTCACCCAGTCCCAATAAATTCACCCTGTCTGAGAATAGTCACACGGTCTGAGAAAAGTCACCCAGTCTGAGAATAGTCACCCTGTCTGAGAAAAGTCACCCAGTCCGAATAAATTCACCCTGTCTGAGAATAGTCACACGGTCTGAGAAAAGTCTCCCAGTCTGAGAAGAGTCACCCAGTCTGAGAAAAGTCACCCGGTCAAAGAAAAGTCACCCAGTCTGAGAAAATTCACCCAGTCTGAGAATAGTCACCCAGTCTGAGAAATGTCACCCAGCCTGAGAAAATTCACCCTTTCTGAGAAAAGTCACGCAGTCTGAGAAAATTCATCCAGTCTAGGAAAAGTCACCCTGTCTGAGATAAGTCACCCAGTCCGAGAAAAGTCACGGTCTGAGAATATTCACCCAGTCTGAGAATAGTCACCCGGTCTGAGAAATGTCACCCAGTCTGAGAAAAGTGATCCAATCCGAGAAAAGTCACACAGTCTGAGAATAGTCACCCTGTCTGAGAATAGTCACCAAGTCGGAGAAAAGTCAACCTGTCTGAGAAAAGTCAACCAGTCTGAGGAAAGTTACCCTGTCTGAGAAAATTCACCCATTCCGAGAAATATCACCAAGTCCAGAAAGATAGGCCAGTCCAAAAAAGTTCAACCAGCCCGGAAAATGTCACCCAGTCTGCGAAAGTGCAAACAGCCAAAGAAAAGTCACCCAGCCTGAGAAAAGTCATCCAGTCTGAGAAAAGTCACCCAGTCTGGGAAAAGTCAAACAGCCTGAGTAAAGTCACCCAGTCTGAGAATAATTACCCAGTCTGAGAAAAGTCACCCAGTCTGAGAATATTCACCCAGCCAGAAAAGAGTCACACAGACTGAGAAAAGTCACCCAGTCTGAGAAATCTCACTCAGTCTGAGAAATGTCACCCAGTCTGAGAAATGTCACTCAGCCTGAGAAAAGTCACCCTTTCTGAGAAAAGTCACGCAGTCCGAGAAAATTCATCCTGCCTGAGAATAGTCACACTGTCTGAGAAAAGTCACCCAGTCTGAGAAACGTCACCCTGTCTGAGAAAAATCACCCAGTCCGAGAAAATTCACACAGTCTGTGAATAGTAATGCTATCTGAGAATAGTCACCCAGTCTGAGAAAACTCCACCAGCCTGAGACAAGTCACCCTGTCTGAGAATAGTCACCCAGTCTGAGAAAATTCATCCTGCCTGAGAATAGTCACACTGTCTGAGAAAATTCACCCAGTCTGAGAAATGTCACCCTGTCTGAGAAAAGTAACCCAGTCTGAGAATAGTCACCCTGTCTGAGAAAGGTCACCCAGTCCAAGAAAGTTCACCCAGTCCCAGAAAAGTCACCAAGTCCAGGCACAGTCACCGAGTCTGAGAAAAGTCACCCAGTCTGAGAAACGTCACCCAGTCTGAGAATAGTCACCCAGTCTGAGAATAGTCACCCATTCTGATAATAGTCATCCAGTCTGCGAAATGTCACCCATTCTGAGAAATGTCACCCAGTCTGAGAATAGTCACCGAGTCTGAGAAAAGTCACCCAGTCGGAGAAAGCTCACCCAATCTGAGAATAGTCACCTGGTCTGAGAATAGTCACCCAGTCTGAGAAAAGTCACCCAGTCTGAGAATAGTCACCCAGTCTGAGAAAAGTCACCCAGTCTGAGAATAGTCACCCAGTCTGAGAAAAGTCACCAAGTCTGAGAATAGTCACCCAGTCTGAGAAAAGTCACCCAGTCAGAGAATAGTCAACCAGTCTGAGTAAAGTCACCCTGTCTGAGAAAGGTCACCCAGTGTGAGAATAATCACCCAGTCTGAGAAAAGTCACACAGTCCGAGAATAGTCACCCATTCCGAGAATGGTCTCTCAGTCCGAGAATGGTCACCCAGTCGAAGAAATATCACCCAGTCCGTGAAAAGTCACCCATTCTGAGAAAAGTCCCCCTGTTTGAGAAAAATCACCCAGTCCGAGAAAAGTCACACAGTTTGTGAATAGTAACCCTATCTGAGAATAGTCACCCAGTCTGAGAAAACTCCCCCAGTCTGAGAAAAGTCACCCTGTCTGAGAAAAGTCACCCAGTCCGAATAAATTCACCCTCTCTGAGAATAGTCACACTGTCTGAGAAAAGTCTCCCTGTCTGAGAATAGTCACCCTGTCTGAGAAAAGTCACCCAGTCCGAGAAAAGTCACCCGGTCTGAGGATAATAACCCATTCTGAGAAGAGTCACCCAGTCTGAGAAAAGTCACCCGGTTCATGAAAAGTCACCCAGTCTGAGAAAATTAACCAAGTCTGAGAATATTCACCCAGCCTGAGAAAAGTCACCCAGTCTGAGAAGATTCACCCAGTCTGAGAAAACTCCCCCAGTCTGAGAAAAGTCACCCTGTCTGAGAAAAGTCAGCCAGTCCGAATAAATTCACCCTGTCTGAGAATTGTCACACTGTCCGAGAAAAGTCACCCAGTCTGAGAAGAGTCACCCAGGCTGAGAAAAGACACCCAGTCTGAGAAAAGTCAGCCAGTCTGAGAAAAGTCACCCAAACTGAGAAAAGTCACACAGTCTGAGCATAGTCACCCAGTCCCAGAAAAGACACCCAGTCTGAGAATAGTCAACCTGTCTGAGAAAAGTCACCAAGTCTGAGAAAAATCAACCAGTCTGAGAATAGTCACCCGTCTGAAAATAGTGATCCAGTATGAGAAAAGTCACCCAGTCTGATAAAAGTAACCAGTCTGAGAAAAGTCACCCAGCCCAAGAATAGTCACCCAGTCTGAGAAAAGTCACCCTGTCTGAGAAAAGTCACCCAGTCTGAGAAAAGTGATCCACTCCGAGAAAAGTCACACAGTCTGAGAATATTCACCCAGTCTGAGAACAGTCAGCCGGTCTGAGAAATGTCACCCAGTCTGAGAAAAGTCACCAAGTCTGAGAAAAATCAACCAGTCTGAGAATAGTCACCCGTCTGAAAATAGTGATCCAGTATGAGAAAAGTCACCCAGTCTGACAATAGTCACCCTGTATAAGAAAAGTCACCCAGTCTCAGAAAAGTCACCCAGTCCGAGAATAGTCACCCAGTCCGAGAAATATCACCCATTGCGGAAAGGACATTTGGTCCGGAAAAGGTCAACCAGCCCGGAAAATGTCAACCAGCGCGAAAAGGTCACCCAGTCTGGGAAAGTTCAAACAGCCAGAGAAAAGTCACCCGGTCTGAGAAATGTCACCCAGTCTGAGAAAAGTCACCCAGTCTGAGAATAGTCACCCGGTCTGTGAAAAGTCACACTGCCTGAGAAAATTCACACAGTCCGAGAATAGTCACCCAGTCTGATAAATATCATTCAGTCCGAGAAAGGTCACCCAGTCTGAGAAAAGTCACGCTGTCCGAGAAAAGTCACCCAGTCTTAGAAAAGTCACACAGTCTGATAAAAGTCACCATGTCCAATAAAAGTCATCCAGTCTGAGAAATGTCACCC